>NC_137149.1:89599122-90799122 GCF_951394435.1 Stenella coeruleoalba | reverse complement strand
ACCTGCAGAGTTATAAATGACAGCTATCGTCCAAAAATAGACTGAAGTAAGGCTGCCAAGAGGACTTGAAAGCGGGGCAGAATTGCAGGAAACCGATTTCAGGAGGTAGACTGGAATTGCATTGAAAGCATAGGAAAAGAGGCAGAAAGTCCACAATGATGCACTTGGCCAAAAAGGGCGTATGCGTTTTTTCCTGAATATATTCAGGAAAAAACGCATACGCCCTTTTTGGCCAACCAAGCAAGCTTGCAAAGGAAATCTGCACTACAATGAAGTCTCACTTCCCCCCGGTCAAAAGGGCCATCTGAAAAAAGTGTAAAATCCAGAAAGGCAACAGGCCATTGAGAACTGGGAGCCTTGTTATGCTGATGGGCGGGATGTAAATTGCCAACAGACACTTGGGAGAAGTGTATGGTGTTTCCTGAAACATCTAAAAAACAAAGCAACAGAGCCTAGGGCACTTCCACTTATGGTCCTATAGCTTAGGGAAATTAAAATCAAAAAGACACAGCCACCCCAAAGTTTGGAACGGCTCTGTTTACAAGAACCTCATTTACAGTACAAGTTCAACATCGCAGAAAGTGAAAAATGGATAAAGAACTTGTGGTACTTACGTACAATGCAGTATCACTCAGCAATGAAATCTATGTCATCAGGCCCTTAGCAGCATAATGAGTAGATTCAGGTACGATGATTCTAACTGAAATAAGTCACACAGAAAAAGAAACATCATAAGATATCACTAATACACGGAATGTAAACTTGGCTTCACAGGAACTGCATTCCAAAACAGAACAGGGTCTCAAATTTAGAAAACCAACTTATGCTTGCTTAAGGGGAAAGGTGAGTTGGGGTGCTGCATAAAACCAGAGATTGAAATGAGCACAGATAAAGTTCCTTAAGCCAAATATGGAATAGACAAGAGCTACTCCTTGCTCAACGAAATGGACTCAAAACCCCATATTAAACCCCTAAGAATGTACCTGACTAGTAAGTATCTTAAAACCTATGGATTGCTATGTCTCCAAAAGAGAATCAAGCGTGTGTACAGGGGCATAAACGCAGCAGTGATAGGATTGGAGAGGTTCGGTGAGCAAATGAAGACCCTTTGAAGTCATATTACATGGTACCCATTACACGGGTCTCAACCCTCCAGGTTTAAGGTATTCTTCCTTCAGCTAAAACATGCATGTGGAACCCAAGTATGATCAACCATGTGAACGGGAGACGTGTTCAAATATGTCTCAGTTTTCCTGCCCTGGTACTCGGGTGCAACATTCCAGACGCTTTACTAACACTCTCCCCACTTGGAGAGTCAGCGCCTTTAACCTCCTGTTTGGCCCAGTTTGCAATTTCTGCGGAAGATGAACAGGAATAGCGAGAACCAATGAGAGACTAGCTGGAGGTGTCTGGACGGGCAAATTTAACTCTCATTTCCCACCAGGAAGAGGAATTAACCAAAGGCTCAGCATGCCGGGCCGGAACCAGATTAGGGCCTGAAGCCATCCTGCGGTGTTGCGGCCAGCTCAAAAGAAAGCGAGTTGAAGAAAGGAGCTCAGGGGCACTGTAATTCACAAACCTGCAGAGTTATAAATGACAGCTATCGTCCAAAAATAGACTGAAGTAAGGCTGCCTAGAGGACTTGAATGCGGGGCAGAATTGCAGGAAACCGATTTCAGGAGGTAGACTGGAATTGCATTGAAAGCATAGGAAAAGAGGCAGAACGTCCACAATGATGCACTTGGCCAAAAAGGGCGTATGCGTTTTTTCCTGAATATATTCAGGAAAAAACGCATATGCCCTTTTTGGCCAACAAAGCAAGCTTGCAAAGGAAATCTGCACTACAATGAAGTCTCACTTCCCCCCGGTCAAAAGGGCCATCTGAAAAAAGTGTAAAATCCAGAAAGGCAGGACAGGCCATGGAGAACTGGGAGCCTTGTTATACTGATGGGCGGGATGTAAATTGCCAACAACCACTCGGGAGAAGTGTATGGTGTTTCCTGAAACATCTAAAAAACAAAGCAACAGAGCTTAGGGCACTTCCACTTATGATCCTGTAGCTTACGGAAATTAAAATCAAAAAGACACAGCCACCTCAAAGTTTGGAACGGCTCTGTTTACAAGAACCTCGTTTACAGTACAAGTTCAACATCGCAGAAAGTGAAAAATGGATAAAGAAGTTGTGGTATTTACTTACAAAGCAATATCACTCAGCAATGAAATCTGTGTCATCAGGCCCTTAGCAGCACAATGAGTGGATTCAGGTATGATGATTCTAACTGAAATAAGTCACACAGAAAAAGAAACATCATAAGATATCAGTAATACACGGAATGTAAACTTGGCTACACAGGAACTGAATTACAGAACAGAACAGGGTCTCAAATTTAGAAAACCAACGTATTCTTGCTTAAGGGTAAAGGTGAGTTGGGGTGCTGCATAAAACCAGAGATTGAAATGAGCACAGATAAAGTTCCTTAAGCCAAATATGGAATAGACAAGAGCTACTCCTTGCTCAACGAAATGGACTCAACACCCCATATTAAACGCCTAAGAATGTACCTGACTAGTAAGTATCTTAAAACCTATGGATTGCTATGTCTCCGAAAGAGAATCAAGCATGTGTACAGGGGCATAAACGCAGCAGTGATAGGATTGGAGAGGTTCGGTGAGCAGATGAAGACCCTTTGAAGTCATATTGCATGGTACCCATTCCACGGGTTTCAACTACCCAGGTTTAAGGTATTCTTCCTTCAGCTAAAACATGCATGTGGAACCTAGAGTATGATCAACCATGTGATCGGGAGACGTGTTCAAATATGTCTCAGTTTTCCTCCCCTGGTACTCGGGTGCAACATTCCAGACGCTTTACTAACACTCTCCCCACTCGGAGAGTCAGTCCCTTTAACCTCCTGTTTGGCCCAGTTTGCAATTTCTGCGGAAGATGAACAGGAATAGCGAGAACCAATGAGAGGCTAGCTGGAGGTGTCTGGACGGGCAAATTTAACTCTCATTTCCCACCAGGAAGAGGAATTAACCAAAGGCTCAGCATGCCGGCCCGGAACCAGATTAGGGCCTGAAGCCATCCTGCGGTGTTGCGGCCAGGTCAAAAGAAAGCGAGTTGAAGAAAGGAGCTCAGGGGCACTGTAATTCACAAACCTGCAGAGTTATAAATGACAGCTATCGTCCAAAAATAGACTGAAGTAAGGCTGCCAAGAGGACTTGAAAGCGGGGCAGAATTGCAGGAAACCGATTTCAGGAGGTAGACTGGAATTGCATTGAAAGCATAGGAAAAGAGGCAGAAAGTCCACAATGATGCACTTGGCCAAAAAGGGCGTATGCGTTTTTTCCTGAATATATTCAGGAAAAAACGCATACGCCCTTTTTGGCCAACCAAGCAAGCTTGCAAAGGAAATCTGCACTACAATGAAGTCTCGCTTCCCCCCGGTCAAAAGGGCCATCTGAAAAAAGTGTAAAATCCAGAAAGGCAACAGGCCATTGAGAACTGGGAGCCTTGTTATGCTGATGGGCGGGATGTAAATTGCCAACAGACACTTGGGAGAAGTGTATGGTGTTTCCTGAAACATCTAAAAAACAAAGCAACAGAGCCTAGGGCACTTCCACTTATGGTCCTATAGCTTAGGGAAATTAAAATCAAAAAGACACAGCCACCCCAAAGTTTGGAACGGCTCTGTTTACAAGAACCTCGTTTACAGTACAAGTTCAACATCGCAGAAAGTGAAAAATGGATAAAGAACTTGTGGTACTTACGTACAATGCAGTATCACTCAGCAATGAAATCTATGTCATCAGGCCCTTAGCAGCATAATGAGTAGATTCAGGTACGATGATTCTAACTGAAATAAGTCACACAGAAAAAGAAACATCATAAGATATCACTAATACACGGAATGTAAACTTGGCTTCACAGGAACTGCATTCCAAAACAGAACAGGGTCTCAAATTTAGAAAACCAACTTATGCTTGCTTAAGGGGAAAGGTGAGTTGGGGTGCTGCATAAAACCAGAGATTGAAATGAGCACAGATAAAGTTCTTTAAGCCAAATATGGAATAGACAAGAGCTACTCCTTGCTCAACGAAATGGACTCAAAACCCCATATTAAACCCCTAAGAATGTACCTGACTAGTAATATCTTAAAACCTATGGATTGCTATGTCTCCAAAAGAGAATCAAGCGTGTGTACAGGGGAATAAACGCAGCAGTGATAGGATTGGAGAGGTTCGGTGAGCAAATGAAGACCCTTTGAAGTCATATTGCATGGTACCCATTCCACGGGTTTCAACTACCCAGGTTTTAGGTATTCTTCCTTCAGCTAAAACATGCATGTGGAACCCACAGTATGATCAACCATGTGAACGGGAGACGTGTTCAAATATGTCTCAGTTTTCCTCCCCTGGTACTCGGGTGCAACATTCCAGACGCTTTACTAACACTCTCCCGACTTGGAGAGTCAGCGCCTTTAACCTCCTGTTTGGCCCAGTTTGCAATTTCTGCGGAAGATGAACAGGAATAGCGAGAACCAATGAGAGGCTAGCTGGAGGTGTCTGGACGGGCAAATTTAACTCTCATTTCCCACCAGGAAGAGGAATTAACCAAAGGCTGAGCGTGCCATACCAGAACCAGATTAGGGCCTGAAGCCATCCTGCGGTGTTGCGGCCAGCTCAAAAGAAAGCGAGTTGAAGAAAGGAGCTCAGGGGCACTGTAATTCACAAACCTGCAGAGTTATAAATGACAGCTATCGTCCAAAAATAGACTGAAGTAAGGCTGCCAAGAGGACTTGAAAGCGGGGCAGAATTGCAGGAAACCGATTTCAGGAGGTAGACTGGAATTGCATTGCAAGCATAGGAAAAGAGGCAGAACGTCCACAATGATGCACTTGGCCAAAAAGGGCGTATGCATTTTTTCCTGAATATATTCAGGAAAAAACGAATACGCCCTTTTTGGCCAACCAAGCAAGCTTGCAAAGGAAATCTGCACTACAATGAAGTCTCACTTCCCCCCGGTCAAAAGGGCCATCTGAAAAAAGTGTAAAATCCAGAAAGGCAGGACAGGCCATGGAGAACTGGGAGCCTTGTTATGCTGATGGGCGGGATGTAAATTGCCAACAACCACTCGGGAGAAGTGTATGGTGTTTCCTGAAACATCTAAAAAACAAAGCAACAGAACCTAGGGCACTTCCACTTATGGTCCTATAGCTTAGGGAAATTAAAATCAAAAAGACACAGCCACCCCAAAGTTTGGAATGGCTCTGTTTACAAGAACCTCGTTTACAGTACAAGTTCAACATCGCAGAAAGTGAAAAATGGATAAAGAAGTTGTGGTATTTACTTACAAAGCAATATCACTCAGCAATGAAATCTGTGTCATCAGGCCCTTAGCAGCACAATGAGTGGATTCAGGTATGATGATTCTAACTGAAGTAAGTCACACAGAAAAAGAAACATCATAAGATATCAGTAATACACGGAATGTAAACTTGGCTACACAGGAACTGAATTACAGAACAGAACAGGGTCTCAAATTTAGAAAACCAACTTATGCTTGCTTAAGGGTAAAGGTGAGTTGGGGTGCTGCATAAAACCAGAGATTGAAATGAGCACAGATAAAGTTCCTTAAGTCAAATATGGAATAGACAAGAGCTACTCCTTGCTCAACGAAATGGACTCAACACCGCATATTAAACGCCTAAGAATGTACCTGACTAGTAAGTATCGTAAAACCTATGGATTGCTATGTCTCCAAAAGAGAATCAAGCATGTGTGCAGAGGCATAAACGCAGCAGTGATAGGATTGGAGAGGTTCGGTGAGCAAATGAAGACCCTTTGAAGTCATATTGCATGGTACCCATTACACGGGTCTCAACTCTCCAAGTTTAAGGTATTCTTCCTTCAGCTAAAACATGCATGTGGAACCCAAGTATGATCAACCATGTGAACGGGAGACGTGTTCAAATATGTCTCAGTTTTCCTGCCCTGGTACTCGGGTGCAACATTCCAGACGCTTTACTAACACTCTCCCCACTTGGAGAGTCAGCGCCTTTAACCTCCTGTTTGGCCCAGTTTGCAATTTCTGCGGAAGATGAACAGGAATAGCGAGAACCAATGAGAGGCTAGCTGGAGGTGTCTGGACGGGCAAATTTAACTCTCATTTCCCACCAGGAAGAGGAAACAACCAAAGGCTCAGCGTGCCGTACCGGAACCAGATTAGGGCCTGAAGCCATCCTGCGGTGTTGCGGCCAGCTCAAAAGAAAGCGAGTTGAAGAAAGGAGCTCAGGGGCACTGTAATTCACAAACCTGCAGAGTTATAAATGACAGCTATCGTCCAAAAATAGATTGAAGTAAGGCTGCCAAGAGGACTTGAAAGCGGGGCAGAATTGCAGGAAACCGATTTCAGGAGGTAGACTGGAATTGCATTGAAAGCATAGGAAAAGAGGCAGAACGTCCACAATGATGCACTTGGCCAAAAAGGGCGTATGCGTTTTTTCCTGAATATATTCAGGTAAAAACGCATACGCCCTTTTTGGCCAACCAAGCAAGCTTGCAAATGAAATCTGCACTACAATGAAGTCTCACTTCCCCCCGGTCAAAAGGGCCATCTGAAAAAAGTGTAAAATCCAGAAAGGCAGGACAGGCCATGGAGAACTGGGAGCCTTGTTATGCTGATGGGCGGGATGTAAATTGCCAACAACCACTCGGGAGAAGTGTATGGTGTTTCCTGAAACATCTAAAAAACAAAGCAACAGAACCTAGGGCACTTCCACTTATGGTCCTATAGCTTAGGGAAATTAAAATCAAAAAGACACAGCCACCTCAAAGTTTGGAACGGCTCTGTTTACAAGAACCTCGTTTACAGTACAAGTTCAACATCGCAGAAAGTGAAAAATGGATAAAGAAGTTGTGGTATTTACTTACAAAGCAATATCACTCAGCAATGAAATCTGTGTCATCAGGCCCTTAGCAGCACAATGAGTGGATTCAGGTATGATGATTCTAACTGAAGTAAGTCACACAGAAAAAGAAACATCATAAGATATCAGTAATACACGGAATGTAAACTTGGCTACACAGGAACTGAATTACAGAACAGAACAGGGTCTCAAATTTAGAAAACCAACTTATGCTTGCTTAAGGGTAAAGGTGAGTTGGGGTGCTGCATAAAACCAGAGATTGAAATGAGCACAGATAAAGTTCCTTAAGTCAAATATGGAATAGACAAGAGCTACTCCTTGCTCAACGAAATGGACTCAACACCGCATATTAAACGCCTAAGAATGTACCTGACTAGTAAGTATCGTAAAACCTATGGATTGCTATGTCTCCAAAAGAGAATCAAGCATGTGTGCAGAGGCATAAACGCAGCAGTGATAGGATTGGAGAGGTTTGGTGAGCAAATGAAGACCCTTTGAAGTCATATTGCATGGTACCCATTACACGGGTCTCAACTCTCCAAGTTTAAGGTATTCTTCCTTCAGCTAAAACATGCATGTGGAACCCAAGTATGATCAACCATGTGAACGGGAGACGTGTTCAAATATGTCTCAGTTTTCCTCCCCTGGTACTCGGGTGCAACATTCCAGACGCTTTACTAACACTCTCCCCACTTGGAGAGTCAGCGCCTTTAACCTCCTGTTTGGCCCAGTTTGCAATTTCTGCGCAAGATGAACAGGAATAGCGAGAACCAATGAGAGACTAGCTGGAGGTGTCTGGACCGGCAAATTTAACTCTCATTTCCCACCAGGAAGAGGAAATAACCAAAGGCTCAGCGTGCCATGCCGGAACCAGATTAGGGCCTGAAGCCATCCTGCGGTGTTGCGGCCAGCTCACAAGAAAGCGAGTTGAAGAAAGGAGCTCAGGGGCACTGTAATTCACAAACCTGCAGAGTTATAAATGACAGCTATCGTCCAAAAATAGACTGAAGTAAGGCTGCCAAGAGGACTTGAAAGCGGGGCAGAATTGCAGGAAACCGATTTCAGGAGGTAGACTGGAATTGCATTGAAAGCATAGGAAAAGAGGCAGAACGTCCACAATGATGCACTTGGCCAAAAAGGGCGTATGCGTTTTTTCCTGAATATATTCAGGAAAAAACGCATACGCCCTTTTTGGCCAACCAAGCAAGCTTGCAAAGGAAATCTGCACTACAGTGAAGTCTCACTTCCCCCCGGTCAAAAGGGCCATCTGAAAAAAGTGTAAAATCCAGAAAGGCAAGACAGGCCATGGAGAACTGGGAGCCTTGTTATGCTGATGGGCGGGATGTAAATTGCCAACAACCACTCGGGAGAAGTGTATGGTGTTTCCTGAAACATCTAAAAAACAAAGCACCAGAGCCTAGGGCACTTCCACTTATGGTCCTATACCTTAGGGAAATTAAAATCAAAAAGACACAGCCACCCCAAAGTTTGGGACGCCACCGTTTACAAGAACCTCGTTTACCGTACAAGTTCAATATCACAGAAAGTGAAAAATGGACAAAGAACTTGTGGTACTTACGTACAATGCAGTATCACTCAGCAATGAAATCTATGTCATCAGGCCCGTAGCAGCATAATGAGTGGATTCAGGTACGATGATTCTAACTGAAATAAGTCACACAGAAAAAGAAACATCATAAGATATCACTAATACACGGAATGTAAACTTGGCTACACAGGAACTGCATTCCAAAACAGAACAGGGTCTCAAATTTAGAAAACCAACATATGCTTGCTTAAGGGTAAAGGTGAGTTGGGGTGCTGCATAAAACCAGAGATTGAAATGAGCACAGATAAAGTTCCTTAAGCCAAATATGGAATAGACAAGAGCTACTCCTTGCTCAACGAAATGGACTCAACACCCCATATTAAACGTCTAAGAATGTACCTGACTAGTAAGTATCTTAAAACCTATGGATTGCTATGTCTCCAAAAGAGAATCAAGCGTGTGTACAGGGGCATAAACGCAGCAGTGATAGGATTGGAGAGGTTCGGTGAGCAAATGAAGACCCTTTGAAGTCATATTGCATGGTACCCATTCCACGGGTTTCAACTACCCAGGTTTAAGGTATTCTTCCTTCAGCTAAAACATGCATTTGGAACCTAGAGTATGATCAACCATGTGATCGGGAGATGTGTTCAAATATGTCTCAGTTTTCCTCCCCTGGTACTCGGGTGAAATATTCCAGATGCTTTACTAACACTCTCCCGACTTGGAGAGTCAGTCCCTTTAACCTCCTGTTTGGCCCAGTTTGCAATTTCTGCGGAAGATGAACAGGAATAGCGAGAACAAATGAGAGGCTAGCTGGAGGTGTCTGGACGGGCAAATTTATCTCTCATTTCCCACCAGGAAGAGGAATTAACCAAAGGCTCAGCGTGCCGTGCCGGAACCAGATTAGGGCCTGAAGCCATCCTGCGGTGTTGCGGCCAGCTCAAAAGAAAACGAGTTGAAAAAAGGAGTTCAGGGGCACTGTAATTCACAAACCTGCAGAGTTATAAATGACAGCTATCGTCCAAAAATAGACTGAAGTAAGGCTGCCAAGAGGACTTGAAAACGGGACAGAATTGCAGGAAACCGATTTCAGGAGGTAGACTGGAATTGCATTGAAAGCATAGGAAAAGAGGCAGAACGTCCACAATGATGCACTTGGCCAAAAAGGGCGTATGCGTTTTTTCCTGAATATATTCAGGAAAAAACGCATACGCCCTTTTTGGCCAACCAAGCAAGCTTGCAAAGGAAATCTGCACTACAATGAAGTCTCACTTCCCCCCCGGTCAAAAGGGCCATCTGAAAAAAGTGTAAAATCCAGAAAGGCAGGACAGGCCATGGAGAACTGGGAGCCTTGTTATGCTGATGGGCGGGATGTAAATTGCCAACAGACACTCGGGAGAAGTGTATGGTGTTTCCTGAAACATCTAAAAAACAAAGCAACAGAGCCTAGGGCACTTCCACTTATGGTCCTATAGCTTAGGGAAATTAAAATCAAAAAGACACAGCCACCCCAAAGTTTGGGACGCCTCTGTTTACAAGAACCTCGTTTACAGTACAAGTTCAACATCGCAGAAAGTGAAAAATGGATAAAGAAGTTGTGGTATTTACTTACAAAGCAATATCACTCAGCAATGAAATCTGTGTCATCAGGCCCTTAGCAGCACAATGAGTGGATTCAGGTATGATGATTCTAACTGAAGTAAGTCACACAGAAAAAGAAACATCATAAGATATCAGTAATACACGGAATGTAAACTTGGCTACACAGGAACTGAATTACAGAACAGAACAGGGTCTCAAATTTAGAAAACCAACTTATGCTTGCTTAAGGGTAAAGGTGAGTTGGGGTGCTGCATAAAACCAGAGATTGAAATGAGCACAGATAAAGTTCCTTAAGTCAAATATGGAATAGACAAGAGCTACTCCTTGCTCAACGAAATGGACTCAACACCGCATATTAAACGCCTAAGAATGTACCTGACTAGTAAGTATCTTAAAACCTATGGATTGCTATGTCTCCAAAAGAGAATCAAGCATGTGTGCAGAGGCATAAACGCAGCAGTGATAGGATTGGAGTGGTTCGGTGAGCAAATGAAGACCCTTTGAAGTCATATTGCATGGTACCCATTACACGGGTCTCAACTCTCCAGGTTTAAGGTATTCTTCCTTCAGCTAAAACATGCATGTGGAACCCAAGTATGATCAACCATGTGAACGGGAGACGTGTTCAAATATGTCTCAGTTTTCCTCCCCTGGTACTCGGGTGCAACATTCCAGACGCTTTACTAACACTCTCCCCACTTGGAGAGTCAGCGCCTTTAACCTCCTGTTTGGCCCAGTTTGCAATTTCTGCGCAAGATGAACAGGAATAGCGAGAACCAATGAGAGACTAGCTGGAGGTGTCTGGACCGGCAAATTTAACTCTCATTTCCCACCAGGAAGAGGAAATAACCAAAGGCTCAGCGTGCCGTGCCGGAACCAGATTAGGGCCTGAAGCCATCCTGCGGTGTTGCGGCCAGGTCACAAGAAAGCGAGTTGAAGAAAGGAGCTCAGGGGCACTGTAATTCACAAACCTGCAGAGTTATAAATGACAGCTATCGTCCAAAAATAGACTGAAGTAAGGCTGCCAAGAGGACTTGAAAGCGGGGCAGAATTGCAGGAAACCGATTTCAGGAGGTAGACTGGAATTGCATTGAAAGCATAGGAAAAGAGGCAGAACGTCCACAATGATGCACTTGGCCAAAAAGGGCGTATGCGTTTTTTCCTGAATATATTCAGGAAAAAACGCATACGCCCTTTTTGGCCAACCAAGCAAGCTTGCAAAGGAAATCTGCACTACAGTGAAGTCTCACTTCCCCCCGGTCAAAAGGGCCATCTGAAAAAAGTGTAAAATCCAGAAAGGCAGGACAGGCCATGGAGAACTGGGAGCCTTGTTATGCTGATGGGCGGGATGTAAATTGCCAACAACCACTCGGGAGAAGTGTATGGTGTTTCCTGAAACATCTAAAAAACAAAGCACCAGAGCCTAGGGCACTTCCACTTATGGTCCTATACCTTAGGGAAATTAAAATCAAAAAGACACAGCCACCGCAAAGTTTGGGACGCCACCGTTTACAAGAACCTCGTTTACCGTACAAGTTCAATATCACAGAAAGTGAAAAATGGATAAAGAACTTGTGGTACTTACGTACAATGCAGTATCACTCAGCAGTGAAATCTATGTCATCAGGCCAGTAGCAGCATAATGAGTGGATTCAGGTACGATGATTCTAACTGAAATAAGTCACACAGAAAAAGAAACATCATAAGATATCAGTAATACACGGAATGTAAACTTGGCTACACAGGAACTGCTTCCAAAACAGAACAGGGTCTCAAATTTAGAAAACCAACATATGCTTGCTTAAGGGTAAAGGTGAGTTGGGGTGCTGCATAAAACCAGAGATTGAAATGAGCACAGATAAAGTTCCTTAAGCCAAATATGGAATAGACAAGAGCTACTCCTTGCTCAACGAAATGGACTCAACACCGCATATTAAACGCCTAAGAATGTACCTGACTTGTAAGTATCTTAAAACCTATGGATTGCTATGTCTCCGAAAGAGAATCAAGCGTGTGTACAGGGGCATAAACGCAGCAGTGATAGGATTGGAGAGGTTCGGTGAGCAAATGAAGACCCTTTGAAGTCATATTGCATGGTACCCATTCCACGGGTTTCAACTACCCAGGTTTAAGGTATTCTTCCTTCAGCTAAAACATGCATGTGGAACCTAGAGTATGATCAACCATGTGATCGGGAGACGTGTTCAAATATGTCTCAGTTTTCCTCCCCTGGTACTCGGGTGCAACATTCCAGACGCTTTACTAACACTCTCCCCACTTGGAGAGTCAGTCCCTTTAACCTCCTGTTTGGCCCAGTTTGCAATTTCTGCGGAAGATGAACAGGAATAGCGAGAACCAATGAGAGGCTAACTGGAGGTGTCTGGACGGGCAAATTTAACTCTCATTGCCCACCAGGAAGAGGAATTAACCAAAGGCTCAGCATGCCGGGCCGGAACCAGATTAGGGCCTGAAGCCATCCTGCGGTGTTGCGGCCAGGTCACAAGAAAGCGAGTTGAAGAAAGGAGCTCAGGGGCACTGTAATTCACAAACCTGCAGAGTTATAAATGACAGCTATCGTCCAAAAATAGACTGAAGTAAGGCTGCCAAGAGGACTTGAAAGCGGGGCAGAATTGCAGGAAACCGATTTCAGGAGGTAGACTGGAATTGCATTGAAAGCATAGGAAAAGAGGCAGAACGTCCACAATGATGCACTTGGCCAAAAAGGGCGTATGCGTTTTTTCCTGAATATATTCAGGAAAAAACGCATACGCCCTTTTTGGCCAACCAAGCAAGCTTGCAAAGGAAATCTGCACTACAATGAAGTCTCACTTCCCCCCGGTCAAAAGGGCCATCTGAAAAAAGTGTAAAATCCAGAAAGGCAGGACAGGCCATGGAGAACTGGGAGCCTTGTTATGCTGATGGGCGGGATGTAAATTGCCAACAACCACTCGGGAGAAGTGTATGGTGTTTCCTGAAACATCTAAAAAACAAAGCAACAGAACCTAGGGCACTTCCACTTATGGTCCTATAGCTTAGGGAAATTAAAATCAAAAAGACACAGCCACCCCAAAGTTTGGAACGGCTCTGTTTACAAGAACCTCGTTTACAGTACAAGTTCAACATTGCAGAAAGTGAAAAATGGATAAAGAAGTTGTGGTATTTACTTACAAAACAATATCACTCAGCAATGAAATCTGTGTCATCAGGCCCTTAGCAGCACAATGAGTGGATTCAGGTATGATGATTCTAACTGAAGTAAGTCACACAGAAAAAGAAACATCATAAGATATCAGTAATACACGGAATGTAAACTTGGCTACACAGGAACTGAATTACAGAACAGAACAGGGTCTCAAATTTAGAAAACCAACTTATGCTTGCTTAAGGGTAAAGGTGAGTTGGGGTGCTGCATAAAACCAGAGATTGAAATGAGCACAGATAAAGTTCCTTAAGTCAAATATGGAATAGACAAGAGCTACTCCTTGCTCAACGAAATAGACTCAACACCACATATTAAACGCCTAAGAATGTACCTGACTAGTAAGTATCTTAAAACCTATGGATTGCTATGTCTCCGAAAGAGAATCAAGCATGTGTACAGGGGCATAAACGCAGCAGTGATAGGATTGGAGAGGTTCAGTGAGCAAATGAAGACCCTTTGAAATCATATTGCATGGTACCCATTACACGGGTCTCAACTCTCCAGGTTTAAGGTATTCTTCCTTCAGCTAAAACATGCATGTGGAACCCAAGTATGATCAACCATGTGAATGGGAGACGTGTTCAAATATGTCTCAGTTTTCCTCCCCTGGTACTCGGGTGCAACATTCCAGACGCTTTACTAACACTCTCCCCACTTGGAGAGTCAGCGCCTTTAACCTCCTGTTTGGCCCAGTTTGCAATTTCTGCGGAAGATGAACAGGAATAGCGAGAACCAATGAGAGGCTAGCTGGAGGTGTCTGGACGGGCAAATTTAACTCTCATTTCCCACCAGGAAGAGGAAATAACCAAAGGCTCAGCGTGCCGGACCGGAACCAGATTAGGGCCTGAAGCCATCCTGCGGTGTTGCGGCCAGCTCAAAAGAAAGCGAGTTGAAGAAAGGAGCTCAGGGGCACTGTAATTCACAAACCTGCAGAGTTATAAATGACAGCTATCGTCCAAAAATAGACTGAAGTAAGGCTGCCAAGAGGACTTGAAAGCGGGGCAGAATTGCAGGAAACCGATTTCAGGAGGTAGACTGGAATTGCATTGAAAGCATAGGAAAAGAGGCAGAACGTCCACAATGATGCACTTGGCCAAAAAGGGCGTATGAGTTTTTTCCTGAATATATTCAGGAAAAAACGCATACGCCCTTTTTGGCCAACCAAGCAAGCTTGCAAAGGAAATCTGCACTACAATGAAGTCTCACTTCCCCCTGGTCAAAAGGGCCATCTGAAAAAAGTGTAAAATCCAGAAAGGCAGGAAAGGCCATGGAGAACTGGGAGCCTTGTTATGCTGATGGGCGGGATGTAAATTGCCAACAGACACTCGGGAGAAGTGTATGGTGTTTCCTGAAACATCTAAAAAACAAAGCAACAGAGCCTAGGGCACTGCCACTTATGGTCCTATAGCTTAGGGAAATTAAAATCAAAAAGACACAGCCACCCCAAAGTTTGGGACGCCTCCATTTACAAGAACCTCGTTTACCGTACAAGTTCAATATCACAGAAAGTGAAAAATGGATAAAGAACTTGTGGTACTTACGTACAATGCAGTATCACTCAGCAATGAAATCTATGTCATCAGGCCCGTAGCAGCATAATGAGTGGATTCAGGTACGATGATTCTAACTGAAATAAGTCACACAGAAAAAGAAACATCATAAGATATCAGTAATACACGGAATGTAAACTTGGCTACACAGGAACTGCATTCCAAAACAGAACAGGGTCTCAAATTTAGAAAACCAACTTATGCTTGCTTAAGGGTAAAGGTGAGTTGGGGTGCTGCATAAAACCAGAGATTGAAATGAGCACAGATAAAGTTCCTTAAGCCAAATATGGAATAGACAAGAGCTACTCCTTGCTCAACGAAATGGACTCAACACCCCATATTAAACGCCTAAGTGTGTACCTGACTAGTAAGTATCTTAAAACCTATGGATTGCTATGTCTCCGAAAGAGAATCAAGCATGTGTACAGGGGCATAAACGCAGCAGTGATAGGATTGGAGAGGTTCAGTGAGCAAATGAAGACCCTTTGAAGTCATATTGCATGGTAACCATTCCACGGGTCTCAACTCTCCAGTTTTAAGGTATTCTTCCTTCAGCTAAAACATGCATGTGGAACCTAGAGTATGATCAACCATGTGATCGGGAGACGTGTTCAAATATGTCTCAGTTTTCCTCCCCTGGTACTCGGGTGCAACATTCCAGACGCTTTACTAACACTCTCCCCACTTGGAGAGTCAGTCCCTTTAACCTCCTGTTTGGCCCAGTTTGCAATTTCTGCGGAAGATGAACAGGAATAGCGAGAACCAATGAGAGGCTAGCTGGAGGTGTCTGGACGGGCAAATTTAACTCTCATTTCCCACCAGGAAGAGGAAATAACCAAAGGCTCAGCGTGCCGTACCGGAACCAGATTAGGGCCTGAAGCCATCCTGCGGTGTTGCGGCCAGCTCAAAAGAAAGCGAGTTGAAGAAAGGAGCTCAGGGGCACTGTAATTCACAAACCTGCAGAGTTATAAATGACAGCTATCGTCCAAAAATAGACTGAAGTAAGGCTGCCAAGAGGACTTGAAAGCGGGGCAGAATTGCAGGAAACCGATTTCAGGAGGTAGACTGGAATTGCATTGAAAGCATAGGAAAAGAGGCAGAACGTCCACAATGATGCACTTGGCCAAAAAGGGCGTATGAGTTTTTTCCTGAATATATTCAGGAAAAAACGCATACGCCCTTTTTGGCCAACCAAGCAAGCTTGCAAAGGAAATCTGCACTACAATGAAGTCTCACTTCCCCCTGGTCAAAAGGGCCATCTGAAAAAAGTGTAAAATCCAGAAAGGCAGGAAAGGCCATGGAGAACTGGGAGCCTTGTTATGCTGATGGGCGGGATGTAAATTGCCAACAGACACTCGGGAGAAGTGTATGGTGTTTCCTGAAACATCTAAAAAACAAAGCAACAGAGCCTAGGGCACTGCCACTTATGGTCCTATAGCTTAGGGAAATTAAAATCAAAAAGACACAGCCACCCCAAAGTTTGGGACGCCTCCGTTTACAAGAACCTCGTTTACCGTACAAGTTCAATATCACAGAAAGTGAAAAATGGATAAAGAACTTGTGGTACTTACGTACAATGCAGTATCACTCAGCAATGAAATCTATGTCATCAGGCCCGTAGCAGCATAATGAGTGGATTCAGGTACGATGATTCTAACTGAAATAAGTCACACAGAAAAAGAAACATCATAAGATATCAGTAATACACGGAATGTAAACTTGGCTACACAGGAACTGCATTCCAAAAGAGAACAGGGTCTCAAATTTAGAAAACCAACTTATGCTTGCTTAAGGGTAAAGGTGAGTTGGGGTGCTGCATAAAACCAGAGATTGAAATGAGCACAGATAAAGTTCCTTAAGCCAAATATGGAATAGACAAGAGCTACTCCTTGCTCAACGAAATGGACTCAACACCGCATATTAAACGCCTAAGTATGTACCTGACTAGTAAGTATCTTAAAACCTATGGATTGCTATGTCTCCGAAAGAGAATCAAGCATGTGTACAGGGGCATAAACGCAGCAGTGATAGGATTGGAGAGGTTCAGTGAGCAAATGAAGACCCTTTGAAGTCATATTGCATGGTAACCATTCCACGGGTCTCAACTCTCCAGTTTTAAGGTATTCTTCCTTCAGCTAAAACATGCATGTGGAACCTAGAGTATGATCAACCATGTGATCGGGAGACGTGTTCAAATATGTCTCAGTTTTCCTCCCCTGGTACTCGGGTGCAACATTCCAGACGCTTTACTAACACTCTCCCCACTTGGAGAGTCAGTCCCTTTAACCTCCTGTTTGGCCCAGTTTGCAATTTCTGCGGAAGATGAACAGGAATAGCGAGAACCAATGAGAGGCTAGCTGGAGGTGTCTGGACGGGCAAATTTAACTCTCATTTCCCACCAGGAAGAGGAAATAACCAAAGGCTCAGCGTGCCGTACCGGAACCAGATTAGGGCCTGAAGCCATCCTGCGGTGTTGCGGCCAGCTCAAAAGAAAGCGAGTTGAAGAAAGGAGCTCAGGGGCACTGTAATTCACAAACCTGCAGAGTTATAAATGACAGCTATCGTCCAAAAATAGACTGAAGTAAGGCTGCCAAGAGGACTTGAAAGCGGGGCAGAATTGCAGGAAACCGATTTCAGGAGGTAGACTGGAATTGCATTGAAAGCATAGGAAAAGAGGCAGAACGTCCACAATGATGCACTTGGCCAAAAAGGGCGTATGAGTTTTTTCCTGAATATATTCAGGAAAAAACGCATACGCCCTTTTTGGCCAACCAAGCAAGCTTGCAAATGAAATCTGCACTACAATGAAGTCTCACTTCCCCCCGGTCAAAAGGGCCATCTGAAAAAAGTGTAAAATCCAGAAAGGCAGGACAGGCCATGGAGAACTTGGAGCCTTGTTATGCTGATGGGCGGGATGTAAATTGCCAACAACCACTCGGGAGAAGTGTATGGTGTTTCCTGAAACATCTAAAAAACAAAGCAACAGAACCTAGGGCACTTCCACTTATGGTCCTATAGTTTAGGGAAATTAAAATCAAAAAGACACAGCCACCCCAAAGTTTGGGACGCCTCTGTTTACAAGAACCTCATTTACAGTACAAGTTCAACATCACAGAAAGTGAAAAATGGATAAAGAACTTGTGGTACTTACGTACAATGCAGTATCACTCAGCAATGAAATCTATGTCATCAGGCCCGTAGCAGCATAATGAGTGGATTCAGGTACGATGATTCTAACTGAAATAAGTCACACAGAAAAAGAAACATCATAAGATATCACTAATACATGGAATGTAAACTTGGCTACACAGGAACTGCATTCCAAAACAGAACAGGGTCTCAAATTTAGAAAACCAACTTATGCTTGCTTAAGGGTAAAGGTGAGTTGGGGTGCTGCATAAAACCAGAGATTGAAATGAGCACAGATAAAGTTCCTTAAGCCAAATATGGAATAGACAAGAGCTACTCCTTGCTCAACGAAATGGACTCAACACCCCATATTAAACGCCTAAGAATGTACCTTACTAGTAAGTATCTTAAAACCTATGGATTGCTATGTCTCCGAAAGAGAATCAAGCATGTGTACAGGGGCATAAACGCAGCAGTGATAGGATTGGAGAGGTTCGGTGAGCAAATGAAGACCCTTTGAAGTCATATTGCATGGTACCCATTCCACGGGTCTCAACTCTCCATGTTTAAGGTATTCTTCCTTCAGCTAAAACATGCATGTGGAACCCAGAGTATGATCAACCATGTGAATGGGAGACGTGTTCAAATATGTCTCAGTTTTCCTCCCCTGGTACTCGGGTGCAACATTCCAGACGCTTTACTAACACTCTCCCCACTTGGAGAGTCAGCGCCTTTAACCTCCTGTTTGGCCCAGTTTGCAATTTCTGCGGAAGATGAACAGGAATAGTGAGAACCAATGAGAGGCTAGCTGGAGGTGTCTGGACGGGCAAATTTAACTCTCATTTCCCACCAGGAAGATGAAATAACCAAAGGCTCAGCGTGCCGTACCGGAACCAGATTAGGGCCTGAAGCCATCCTGCGGTGTTGCGGCCAGGTCACAAGAAAGCGAGTTGAAGAAAGGAGCTCAGGGGCACTGTAATTCACAAACATGCAGAGTTATAAATAACAGCTATCGTCCAAAAATAGACTGAAGTAAGGCTGCCAAGAGGACTTGAAAGCGGGGCAGAATTGCAGGAAACCGATTTCAGGAGGTAGACTGGAATTGCATTGAAAGCATAGGAAAAGAGGCAGAACGTCCACAATGATGCACTTGGCCAAAAAGGGCGTATGCGTTTTTTCCTGAATATATTCAGGAAAAAACGCATACGCCCTTTTTGGCCAACCAAGCAAGCTTGCAAAGGAAATCTGCACTACAATGAAGTCTCACTTCCCCCCGGTCAAAAGGGCCATCTGAAAAAAGTGTAAAATCCAGAAAGGCAGGACAGGCCATGGAGAACTGGGAGCCTTGTTATGCTGATGGGCGGGATGTAAATTGCCAACAGACACTCGGGAGAAGTGTATGGTGTTTCCTGAAACATCTAAAAATCAAAGCAACAGAGCCTAGGGCACTGCCACTTATGGTCCTATAGCTTAGGGAAATTAAAATCAAAAAGACACAGGCACCCCAAAGTTTGGGACGCCTCTGTTTACAAGAACCTCGTTTACAGTACAAGTTCAACATCGCAGAAAGTGAAAAATGGATAAAGAACTTGTGGTACTTACGTACAATGCAGTATCACTCAGCAATGAAATCTATGTCATCAGGCCCGTAGCAGCATAATGAGTGGATTCAGGTACGATGATTCTAACTGAAATAAGTCACACAGAAAAAGAAACATCATAAGATATCAGTAATACACGGAATGTAAACTTGTCTACAAAGGAACTGCATTCCAAAACAGAACAGGGTCTCAAATTTAGAAAACCAACTTATGCTTGCTTAAGGGGAAAGGTGAGTTGGGGTGCTGCATAAAACCAGAGATTGAAATGAGCACAGATAAAGTTCCTTAAGCCAAATATGGAATAGACAAGAGCTACTCCTTGCTCAACGAAATGGACTCAAAACCCCATATTAAACGCCTAAGAATGTACCTGACTAGTAAGTATCTTAAAACCTATGGATTGCTATGTCTCCGAAAGAGAATCAAGCATGTGTACAGGGGCATAAACGCAGCAGTGATAGGATTGGAGAGGTTCGGTGAGCAAATGAAGACCCTTTGAAGACATATTGCATGGTACCCATTCCACGGGTTTCAACTACCCAGGTTTTAGGTATTCTTCCTTCAGCTAAAACATGCATGTGGAACCCAGAGTATGATCAACCATGTGATCGGGAGACGTGTTCAAATATGTCTCAGTTTTCCTCCCCTGGTACTCGGGTGCAACATTCCAGATGCTTTACTAACACTCTCCCCACTTGGAGAGTCAGCGCCTTTAACCTCCTGTTTGGCCCAGTTTGCAATTTCTGCGGAAGATGAACAGGAATAGCGAGAACCAATGAGAGGCTAGCTGGAGGTGTCTGGACGGGCAAATTTAACTCTCATTTCCCACCAGGAAGAGGAAATAACCAAAGGCTCAGCGTGCCGTACCGGAACCAGATTAGGGCCTGAAGCCATCCTGCGGTGTTGCGGCCAGCTCAAAAGAAAGCGAGTTGAAGAAAGGAGCTCAGGGGCACTGTAATTCACAAACCTGCAGAGTTATAAATGACAGCTATCGTCCAAAAATAGACTGAAGTAAGGCTGCCAAGAGGACTTGAAAGCGGGGCAGAATTGCAGGAAACCGATTTCAGGAGGTAGACTGGAATTGCATTGAAAGCATAGGAAAAGAGGCAGAACGTCCACAATGATGCACTTGGCCAAAAAGGGCGTATGCGTTTTTTCCTGAATATATTCAGGAAAAAACGCATACGCCCTTTTTGGCCAACCAAGCAAGCTTGCAAAGGAAATCTGCACTACAATGAAGTCTCACTTCCCCCCGGTCAAAAGGGCCATCTGAAAAAAGTGTAAAATCCAGAAAGGCAGGACAGGCCATGGAGAACTGGGAGCCTTGTTATGCTGATGGGCGGGATGTAAATTGCCAACAACCACTCGGGAGAAGTGTATGGTGTTTCCTGAAACATCTAAAAAACAAAGCAACAGAACCTAGGGCACTTCCACTTATGGTCCTATAGCTTAGGGAAATTAAAATCAAAAAGACACAGCCACCCCAAAGTTTGGAACGGCTCTGTTTACAAGAACCTCGTTTACAGTACAAGTTCAACATTGCAGAAAGTGAAAAATGGATAAAGAAGTTGTGGTATTTACTTACAAAGCAATATCACTCAGCAATGAAATCTGTGTCATCAGGCCCTTAGCAGCACAATGAGTGGATTCATGTATGATGATTCTAACTGAAGTAAGTCACACAGAAAAAGAAACATCATAAGATATCAGTAATACATGGAATGTAAACTTGGCTACACAGGAACTGAATTACAGAACAGAACAGGGTCTCAAATTTAGAAAACCAACTTATGCTTGCTTAAGGGTAAAGGTGAGTTGGGGTGCTGCATAAAACCAGAGATTGAAATGAGCACAGATAAAGTTCCTTAAGTCAAATATGGAATAGACAAGAGCTACTCCTTGCTCAACGAAATGGACTTAACACCGCATATTAAACACCTAAGAATGTACCTGACTAGTAAGTATCTTAAAACCTATGGATTGCTATGTCTCCGAAAGAGAATCAAGCATGTGTACAGGGGCATAAACGCAGCAGTGATAGGATTGGAGAGGTTCGGTGAGCAAATGAAGACCCTTTGAAGTCATATTGCATGGTACCCATTCCACGGGTTTCAACTACCCAGGTTTAAGGTATTCTTCCTTCAGCTAAAACATGCATGTGGAACCTAGAGTATGATCAACCATGTGTTCGGGAGACGTGTTCAAATATGTCTCAGTTTTCCTCCCCTGGTACTCGGGTGCAACATTCCAGACGCTTTACTAACACTCTCCCCACTTGGAGAGTCAGTCCCTTTAACCTCCTGTTTGGCCCAGTTTGCAATTTCTGCGGAAGATGAACAGGAATAGCGAGAACCAATGAGAGGCTAGCTGGAGGTGTCTGGACGGGCAAATTTAACTCTCATTTCCCACCAGGAAGAGGAATTAACCAAAGGCTCAGCATGCCGGGCCGGAACCAGATTAGGGCCTGAAGCCATCCTGCGGTGTTGCGGCCAGGTCACAAGAAAGCGAGTTGAAGAAAGGAGCTCAGGGGCACTGTAATTCACAAACCTGCAGAGTTATAAATGACAGCTATCGTCCAAAAATAGACTGAAGTAAGGCTGCCAAGAGGACTTGAAAGCGGGGCAGAATTGCAGGAAACCGATTTCAGGAGGTAGACTGGAATTGCATTGAAAGCATAGGAAAAGAGGCAGAACGTCCACAATGATGCACTTGGCCAAAAAGGGCGTATGCGTTTTTTCCTGAATATATTCAGGAAAAAACGCATACGCCCTTTTTGGCCAACCAAGCAAGCTTGCAAAGGAAATCTGCACTACAATGAAGTCTCACTTCCCCCCGGTCAAAAGGGCCATCTGAAAAAAGTGTAAAATCCAGAAAGGCAGGACAGGCCATGGAGAACTGGGAGCCTTGTTATGCTGATGGGCGGGATGTAAATTGCCAACAATCACTCGGGAGAAGTGTATGGTGTTTCCTGAAACATCTAAAAAACAAAGCAACAGAGCCTAGGGCACTGCCACTTATGGTCCTATAGCTTAGGGAAATTAAAATCAAAAAGACACAGCCACCCCAAAGTTTGGGACGCCTCTGTTTACAAGAACCTCGTTTACAGTACAAGTTCAACATCGCAGAAAGTGAAAAATGGATAAAGAAGTTGTGGTATTTACTTACAAACAATATCACTCAGCAATGAAATCTATGTCATCAGGCCCTTAGCATCACAATGAGTGGATTCAGGTATGATGATTCTAACTGAAATAAGTCACACAGAAAAGGAAACATCATAAGATATCAGTAATACACGGAATGTAAACTTGGCTACACAGGAACTGAATTACAGAACAGAACAGGGTCTCAAATTTAGAAAACTAACTTATGCTTGCTTAAGGGTAAAGGTGAGTTGGGGTGCTGCATAAAACCAGAGATTGAAATGAGCACAGATAAAGTTCCTTAAGTCAAATATGGAATACACAAGAGCTACTCCTTGCTCAACGAAATGGACTCAACACCGCATATTAAACGCCTAAGAATGTACCTGACTAGTAAGTATCTTAAAACCTATGGATTGCTATGTCTCCGAAAGAGAATCAAGCATGTGTACAGGGGTATAAACACAGCAGTGATAGGATTGGAGAGGTTCGGTGAGCAAATGAAGACCCTTTGAAGTCATATTGCATGGTACCCATTACACGGGTCTCAACTCTCCAGGTTTAAGGTATTCTTCCTTCAGCTAAAACATGCATGTGGAACCCAAGTATGATCAACCTTGTGAACGGGAGACTTGTTCAAATATGTCTCAGTTTTCCTCCCCTGGTACTCGGGTGCAACATTCCAGACGCTTTACTAACACTCTCCCCACTTGGAGAGTCAGCGCCTTTAACCTCCTGTTTGGCCCAGTTTGCAATTTCTGCGGAAGATGAACAGGAATAGCGAGAACCAATGAGAGGCTAGCTGGAGGTGTCTGGACGGGCAAATTTAACTCTCATTTCCCACCAGGAAGAGGAAATAACCAAAGGCTCAGCGTGCCGTACCGGAACCAGATTAGGGCCTGAAGCCATCCTGCGGTGTTGCGGCCAGGTCACAAGAAAGCGAGTTGAAGAAAGGAGCTCAGGGGCACTGTAATTCACAAACCTGCAGAGTTATAAATGACAGCTATCGTCCAAAAATAGACTGAAGTAAGGCTGCCAAGAGGACTTGAAAGCGGGGCAGAATTGCAGGAAACCGATTTCAGGAGGTAGACTGGAATTGCATTGAAAGCATAGGAAAAGAGGCAGAACGTCCACAATGATGCACTTGGCCAAAAAGGGCGTATGCGTTTTTTCCTGAATATATTCAGGAAAAAACGCATACGCCCTTTTTGGCCAACCAAGCAAGCTTGCAAAGGAAATCTGCACTACAATGAAGTCTCACTTCCCCCCGGTCAAAAGGGCCATCTGAAAAAAGTGTAAAATCCAGAAAGGCAGGACAGGCCATGGAGAACTGGGAGCCTTGTTATGCTGATGGGCGGGATGTAAATTGCCAACAACCACTCGGGAGAAGTGTATGGTGTTTCCTGAAACATCTAAAAAACAAAGCAACAGAACCTAGGGCACTTCCACTTATGGTCCTATAGCTTAGGGAAATTAAAATCAAAAAGACACAGCCACCCCAAAGTTTGGAATGGCTCTGTTTACAAGAACCTCGTTTACAGTACAAGTTCAACATCGCAGAAAGTGAAAAATGGATAAAGAAGTTGTGGTATTTACTTACAAAGCAATATCACTCAGCAATGAAATCTGTGTCATCAGGCCCTTAGCAGCACAATGAGTGGATTCAGGTATGATGATTCTAACTGAAGTAAGTCACACAGAAAAAGAAACATCATAAGATATCAGTAATACACGGAATGTAAACTTGGCTACACAGGAACTGAATTACAGAACAGAACAGGGTCTCAAATTTAGAAAACCAACTTATGCTTGCTTAAGGGTAAAGGTGAGTTGGGGTGCTGCATAAAACCAGAGATTGAAATGAGCACAGATAAAGTTCCTTAAGTCAAATATGGAATAGACAAGAGCTACTCCTTGCTCAACGAAATGGACTCAACACCGCATATAAAACGCCTAAGAATGTACCTGACTAGTAAATATCTTAAAACCTATGGATTGCTATGTCTCCGAAAGAGAATCAAGCATGTGTACAGGGGCATAAATGCAGCAGTGATAGGATTGGAGAGGTTCGGTGAGCAAATGAAGACCCTTTGAAGTCATATTGCATGGTACCCATTCCACGGGTTTCAACTACCCAGGTTTAATGTATTCTTCCTTCAGCTAAAACATGCATGTGGAACCTAGAGTATGATTAACCATGTGATCGGGAGACGTGTTCAAATATGTCTCAGTTTTCCTCCCCTGGTACTCGGGTGCAACATTCCAGACGCTTTACTAACACTCTCCCCACTTGGAGAGTCAGCGCCTTTAACCTCCTGTTTGGCCCAGTTTGCAATTTCTGCGGAAGATGAACAGGAATAGCGAGAACCAATGAGAGGCTAGCTGGAGGTGTCTGGACGGGCAAATTTAACTCTCATTTCCCACCAGGAAGAGGAATTAACCAAAGGCTCAGCGTGCCGGGCCGGAACCAGATTAGAGCCTGAAGCCATCCTGCGGTGTTGCGGCCAGGTCACAAGAAAGCGAGTTGAAGAAAGGAGCTCAGGGGCACTGTAATTCACAAACCTGCAGAGTTATAAATGACAGCTATCGTCCAAAAATAGACTGAAGTAAGGCTGCCAAGAGGACTTGAAAGCGGGGCAGAATTGCAGGAAACCGATTTCAGGAGGTAGACTGGAATTGCATTGAAAGCATAGGAAAAGAGGCAGAACGTCCACAATGATGCACTTGGCCAAAAAGGGCGTATGCGTTTTTTCCTGAATATATTCAGGAAAAAACGCATACGCCCTTTTTGGCCAACCAAGCAAGCTTGCAAAGGAAATCTGCACTACAATGAAGTCTCACTTCCCCCCGGTCAAAAGGGCCATCTGAAAAAAGTGTAAAATCCAGAAAGGCAGGACAGGCCATGGAGAACTGGGAGCCTTGTTATGCTGATGGGCGGGATGTAAATTGCCAACAGACACTCCGGAGAAGTGTATGGTGTTTCCTGAAACATCTAAAAAACAAAGCAACAGAACCTAGGGCACTTCCACTTATGGTCCTATAGCTTAGGGAAATTAAAATCAAAAAGACACAGCCACCCCAAAGTTTGGGACGCCTCCGTTTACAAGAACCTCGTTTACCGTACAAGTTCAATATCACAGAAAGTGAAAAATGGATAAAGAACTTGTGGTACTTACGTACAATGCAGTATCACTCAGCAATGAAATCTATGTCATCAGGCCCGTAGCAGCATAATGAGTGGATTCAGGTACGATGATTCTAACTGAAATAAGTCACACAGAAAAAGAAACATCATAAGATATCACTAATACACGGAATGTAAACTTGGCTACACAGGAACTGCATTCCAAAACAGAACAGGGTCTCAAATTTAGAAAACCAACTTATGCTTGCTTAAGGGTAAAGGTGAGTTGGGGTGCTGCATAAAACCAGAGATTGAAATGAGCACAGATAAAGTTCCTTAAGCCAAATATGGAATAGACAAGAGCTACTCCTTGCTCAACGAAATGGACTCAACACCCCATATTAAACGCCTAAGTATGTACCTGACTAGTAAGTATCTTAAAACCTATGGATTGCTATGTCTCCGAAAGAGAATCAAGCATGTGTACAGGGGCATAAACGCAGCAGTGATAGGATTGGAGAGGTTCAGTGAGCAAATGAAGACCCTTTGAAGTCATATTGCATGGTAACCATTCCACGGGTCTCAACTCTCCAGTTTTAAGGTATTCTTCCTTCAGCTAAAACATGCATGTGGAACCTAGAGTATGATCAACCATGTGATCGGGAGACGTGTTCAAATATGTCTCAGTTTTCCTCCCCTGGTACTCGGGTGCAACATTCCAGACGCTTTACTAACACTCTCCCCACTTGGAGAGTCAGTCCCTTTAACCTCCTGTTTGGCCCAGTTTGCAATTTCTGCGGAAGATGAACAGGAATAGCGAGAACCAATGAGAGGCTAGCTGGAGGTGTCTGGACGGGCAAATTTAACTCTCATTTCCCACCAGGAAGAGGAAATAACCAAAGGCTCAGCGTGCCATACCGGAACCAGATTAGGGCCTGAAGCCATCCTGCGGTGTTGCGGCCAGGTCACAAGAAAGCGAGTTGAAGAAAGGAGCTCAGGGGCACTGTAATTCACAAACCTGCAGAGTTATAAATGACAGCTATCGTCCAAAAATAGACTGAAGTAAGGCTGCCAAGAGGACTTGAAAGCGGGGCAGAATTGCAGGAAACCGATTTCAGGAGGTAGACTGGAATTGCATTGAAAGCATAGGAAAAGAGGCAGAACGTCCACAATGATGCACTTGGCCAAAAAGGGCGTATGCGTTTTTTCCTGAATATATTCAGGAAAAAACGCATACGCCCTTTTTGGCCAACCAAGCAAGCTTGCAAAGGAAATCTGCACTACAATGAAGTCTCACTTCCCCCCGGTCAAAAGGGCCATCTGAAAAAAGTGTAAAATCCAGAAAGGCAGGACAGGCCATGGAGAACTGGGAGCCTTGTTATGCTGATGGGCGGGATGTAAATTGCCAACAATCACTCGGGAGAAGTGTATGGTGTTTCCTGAAACATCTAAAAAACAAAGCAACAGAACCTAGGGCACTTCCACTTATGGTCCTATAGCTTAGGGAAATTAAAATCAAAAAGACACAGCCACCCCAAAGTTTGGAACTTCTCTGTTTACAAGAACCTCGTTTACAGTACAAGTTCAACATCGCAGAAAGTGAAAAATGGATAAAGAAGTTGTGGTATTTACTTACAAAGCAATATCACTCAGCAATGAAATCTGTGTCATCAGGCCCTTAGCAGCACAATGAGTGGATTCAGGTATGATGATTCTAACTGAAATAAGTCACACAGAAAAAGAAACATCATAAGATATCAGTAATACACGGAATGTAAACTTGGCTATACAGGAACTGAATTACAGAACAGAACAGGGTCTCAAATTTAGAAAACCAACTTCTTCATGCTTAAGGGTAAAGGTGAGTTGGGGTGCTGCATAAAACCAGAGATTGAAATGAGCACAGATAAAGTTCCTTAAGCCAAATATGGAATACACAAGAGCTACTCCTTGCTCAACGAAATGGACTCAACACCCCATATTAAACGCCTAAGAATGTACCTGACTAGTAAGTATCTTAAAACCTATGGATTGCTATGTCTCTGAAAGAGAATCAAGCATGTGTACAGGGGCATAAACGCAGCAGTGATAGGATTGGAGAGGTTCGGTGAGCAAATGAAGACCCTTTGAAGTCATATTGCATGGTACCCATTCCACGGGTTTCAACTACCCAGGTTTAAGGTATTCTTCCTTCAGCTAAAACATGCATGTGGAACCTAGAGTATGATCAACCATGTGATCGGGAGACGTGTTCAAATATGTCTCAGTTTTCCTCCCCTGGTACTCGGGTGCAACATTCCAGACGCTTTACTAACACTCTCCCCACTTGGAGAGTCAGCGCCTTTAACCTCCTGTTTGGCCCAGTTTGCAATTTCTGCGGAAGATGAACAGGAATAGTGAGAACCAATGAGAGGCTAGCTGGAGGTGTCTGGACGGGCAAATTTAACTCTCATTTCCCACCAGGAAGATGAAATAACCAAAGGCTCAGCGTGCCGTACCGGAACCAGATTAGGGCCTGAAGCCATCCTGCGGTGTTGCGGCCAGGTCACAAGAAAGCGAGTTGAAGAAAGGAGCTCAGGGGCACTGTAATTCACAAACATGCAGAGTTATAAATAACAGCTATCGTCCAAAAATAGACTGAAGTAAGGCTGCCAAGAGGACTTGAAAGCGGGGCAGAATTGCAGGAAACCGATTTCAGGAGGTAGACTGGAATTGCATTGAAAGCATAGGAAAAGAGGCAGAACGTCCACAATGATGCACTTGGCCAAAAAGGGCGTATGCGTTTTTTCCTGAATATATTCAGGAAAAAACGCATACGCCCTTTTTGGCCAACCAAGCAAGCTTGCAAAGGAAATCTGCACTACAATGAAGTCTCACTTCCCCCCGGTCAAAAGGGCCATCTGAAAAAAGTGTAAAATCCAGAAAGGCAGCACAGGCCATGGAGAACTGGGAGCCTTGTTATGCTGATGGGCGGGATGTAAATTGCCAACAATCACTCGGGAGAAGTGTATGGTGTTTCCTGAAACATCTAAAAATCAAAGCAACAGAGCCTAGGGCACTGCCACTTATGGTCCTATAGCTTAGGGAAATTAAAATCAAAAAGACACAGGCACCCCAAAGTTTGGGACGCCTCTGTTTACAAGAACCTCGTTTACAGTACAAGTTCAACATCGCAGAAAGTGAAAAATGGATAAAGAACTTGTGGTACTTACGTACAATGCAGTATCACTCAGCAATGAAATCTATGTCATCAGGCCCGTAGCAGCATAATGAGTGGATTCAGGTACGATGATTCTAACTGAAATAAGTCACACAGAAAAAGAAACATCATAAGATATCAGTAATACACGGAATGTAAACTTGTCTACAAAGGAACTGCATTCCAAAACAGAACAGGGTCTCAAATTTAGAAAACCAACTTATGCTTGCTTAAGGGGAAAGGTGAGTTGGGGTGCTGCATAAAACCAGAGATTGAAATGAGCACAGATAAAGTTCCTTAAGCCAAATATGGAATAGACAAGAGCTACTCCTTGCTCAACGAAATGGACTCAAAACCCCATATTAAACGCCTAAGAATGTACCTGACTAGTAAGTATCTTAAAACCTATGGATTGCTATGTCTCCGAAAGAGAATCAAGCATGTGTACAGGGGCATAAACGCAGCAGTGATAGGATTGGAGAGGTTCGGTGAGCAAATGAAGACCCTTTGAAGACATATTGCATGGTACCCATTCCACGGGTTTCAACTACCCAGGTTTTAGGTATTCTTCCTTCAGCTAAAACAAGCATGTGGAACCCAGAGTATGATCAACCATGTGATCGGGAGACGTGTTCAAATATGTCTCAGTTTTCCTCCCCTGGTACTCGGGTGCAACATTCCAGATGCTTTACTAACACTCTCCCCACTTGGAGAGTCAGCGCCTTTAACCTCCTGTTTGGCCCAGTTTGCAATTTCTGCGGAAGATGAACAGGAATAGCGAGAACCAATGAGAGGCTAGCTGGAGGTGTCTGGACGGGCAAATTTAACTCTCATTTCCCACCAGGAAGAGGAAATAACCAAAGGCTCAGCGTGCCGTACCGGAACCAGATTAGGGCCTGAAGCCATCCTGCGGTGTTGCGGCCAGCTCAAAAGAAAGCGAGTTGAAGAAAGGAGCTCAGGGGCACTGTAATTCACAAACCTGCAGAGTTATAAATGACAGCTATCGTCCAAAAATAGACTGAAGTAAGGCTGCCAAGAGGACTTGAAAGCGGGGCAGAATTGCAGGAAACCGATTTCAGGAGGTAGACTGGAATTGCATTGAAAGCATAGGAAAAGAGGCAGAACGTCCACAATGATGCACTTGGCCAAAAAGGGCGTATGCGTTTTTTCCTGAATATATTCAGGAAAAAACGCATACGCCCTTTTTGGCCAACCAAGCAAGCTTGCAAAGGAAATCTGCACTACAATGAAGTCTCACTTCCCCCCGGTCAAAAGGGCCATCTGAAAAAAGTGTAAAATCCAGAAAGGCAGGACAGGCCATGGAGAACTGGGAGCCTTGTTATGCTGATGGGCGGGATGTAAATTGCCAACAACCACTCGGGAGAAGTGTATGGTGTTTCCTGAAACATCTAAAAAACAAAGCAACAGAACCTAGGGCACTTCCACTTATGGTCCTATAGCTTAGGGAAATTAAAATCAAAAAGACACAGCCACCCCAAAGTTTGGAACGGCTCTGTTTACAAGAACCTCGTTTACAGTACAAGTTCAACATTGCAGAAAGTGAAAAATGGATAAAGAAGTTGTGGTATTTACTTACAAAGCAATATCACTCAGCAATGAAATCTGTGTCATCAGGCCCTTAGCAGCACAATGAGTGGATTCATGTATGATGATTCTAACTGAAGTAAGTCACACAGAAAAAGAAACATCATAAGATATCAGTAATACATGGAATGTAAACTTGGCTACACAGGAACTGAATTACAGAACAGAACAGGGTCTCAAATTTAGAAAACCAACTTATGCTTGCTTAAGGGTAAAGGTGAGTTGGGGTGCTGCATAAAACCAGAGATTGAAATGAGCACAGATAAAGTTCCTTAAGTCAAATATGGAATAGACAAGAGCTACTCCTTGCTCAACGAAATGGACTCAACACCGCATATTAAACACCTAAGAATGTACCTGACTAGTAAGTATCTTAAAACCTATGGATTGCTATGTCTCCGAAAGAGAATCAAGCATGTGTACAGGGGCATAAACGCAGCAGTGATAGGATTGGAGAGGTTCGGTGAGCAAATGAAGACCCTTTGAAGTCATATTGCATGGTACCCATTCCACGGGTTTCAACTACCCAGGTTTAAGGTATTCTTCCTTCAGCTAAAACATGCATGTGGAACCTAGAGTATGATCAACCATGTGTTCGGGAGACGTGTTCAAATATGTCTCAGTTTTCCTCCCCTGGTACTCGGGTGCAACATTCCAGACGCTTTACTAACACTCTCCCCACTTGGAGAGTCAGTCCCTTTAACCTCCTGTTTGGCCCAGTTTGCAATTTCTGCGGAAGATGAACAGGAATAGCGAGAACCAATGAGAGGCTAGCTGGAGGTGTCTGGACGGGCAAATTTAACTCTCATTTCCCACCAGGAAGAGGAATTAACCAAAGGCTCAGCATGCCGGGCCGGAACCAGATTAGGGCCTGAAGCCATCCTGCGGTGTTGCGGCCAGGTCACAAGAAAGCGAGTTGAAGAAAGGAGCTCAGGGGCACTGTAATTCACAAACCTGCAGAGTTATAAATGACAGCTATCGTCCAAAAATAGACTGAAGTAAGGCTGCCAAGAGGACTTGAAAGCGGGGCAGAATTGCAGGAAACCGATTTCAGGAGGTAGACTGGAATTGCATTGAAAGCATAGGAAAAGAGGCAGAACGTCCACAATGATGCACTTGGCCAAAAAGGGCGTATGCGTTTTTTCCTGAATATATTCAGGAAAAAACGCATACGCCCTTTTTGGCCAACCAAGCAAGCTTGCAAAGGAAATCTGCACTACAATGAAGTCTCACTTCCCCCCGGTCAAAAGGGCCATCTGAAAAAAGTGTAAAATCCAGAAAGGCAGGACAGGCCATGGAGAACTGGGAGCCTTGTTATGCTGATGGGCGGGATGTAAATTGCCAACAATCACTCGGGAGAAGTGTATGGTGTTTCCTGAAACATCTAAAAAACAAAGCAACAGAGCCTAGGGCACTGCCACTTATGGTCCTATAGCTTAGGGAAATTAAAATCAAAAAGACACAGCCACCCCAAAGTTTGGGACGCCTCTGTTTACAAGAACCTCGTTTACAGTACAAGTTCAACATCGCAGAAAGTGAAAAATGGATAAAGAAGTTGTGGTATTTACTTACAAACAATATCACTCAGCAATGAAATCTATGTCATCAGGCCCTTAGCATCACAATGAGTGGATTCAGGTATGATGATTCTAACTGAAATAAGTCACACAGAAAAGGAAACATCATAAGATATCAGTAATACACGGAATGTAAACTTGGCTACACAGGAACTGAATTACAGAACAGAACAGGGTCTCAAATTTAGAAAACTAACTTATGCTTGCTTAAGGGTAAAGGTGAGTTGGGGTGCTGCATAAAACCAGAGATTGAAATGAACACAGATAAAGTTCCTTAAGTCAAATATGGAATACACAAGAGCTACTCCTTGCTCAACGAAATGGACTCAACACCGCATATTAAACGCCTAAGAATGTACCTGACTAGTAAGTATCTTAAAACCTATGGATTGCTATGTCTCCGAAAGAGAATCAAGCATGTGTACAGGGGTATAAACACAGCAGTGATAGGATTGGAGAGGTTCGGTGAGCAAATGAAGACCCTTTGAAGTCATATTGCATGGTACCCATTACACGGGTCTCAACTCTCCAGGTTTAAGGTATTCTTCCTTCAGCTAAAACATGCATGTGGAACCCAAGTATGATCAACCTTGTGAACGGGAGACTTGTTCAAATATGTCTCAGTTTTCCTCCCCTGGTACTCGGGTGCAACATTCCAGACGCTTTACTAACACTCTCCCCACTTGGAGAGTCAGCGCCTTTAACCTCCTGTTTGGCCCAGTTTGCAATTTCTGCGGAAGATGAACAGGAATAGCGAGAACCAATGAGAGGCTAGCTGGAGGTGTCTGGACGGGCAAATTTAACTCTCATTTCCCACCAGGAAGAGGAAATAACCAAAGGCTCAGCGTGCCGTACCGGAACCAGATTAGGGCCTGAAGCCATCCTGCGGTGTTGCGGCCAGCTCAAAAGAAAGCGAGTTGAAGAAAGGAGCTCAGGGGCACTGTAATTCACAAACCTGCAGAGTTATAAATGACAGCTATCGTCCAAAAATAGACTGAAGTAAGGCTGCCAAGAGGACTTGAAAGCGGGGCAGAATTGCAGGAAACCGATTTCAGGAGGTAGACTGGAATTGCATTGAAAGCATAGGAAAAGAGGCAGAACGTCCACAATGATGCACTTGGCCAAAAAGGGCGTATGCGTTTTTTCCTGAATATATTCAGGAAAAAACGCATACGCCCTTTTTGGCCAACCAAGCAAGCTTGCAAAGGAAATCTGCACTACAATGAAGTCTCACTTCCCCCCGGTCAAAAGGGCCATCTGAAAAAAGTGTAAAATCCAGAAAGGCAGGACAGGCCATGGAGAACTGGGAGCCTTGTTATGCTGATGGGCGGGATGTAAATTGCCAACAACCACTCGGGAGAAGTGTATGGTGTTTCCTGAAACATCTAAAAAACAAAGCAACAGAACCTAGGGCACTTCCACTTATGGTCCTATAGCTTAGGGAAATTAAAATCAAAAAGACACAGCCACCCCAAAGTTTGGAATGGCTCTGTTTACAAGAACCTCGTTTACAGTACAAGTTCAACATCGCAGAAAGTGAAAAATGGATAAAGAAGTTGTGGTATTTACTTACAAAGCAATATCACTCAGCAATGAAATCTGTGTCATCAGGCCCTTAGCAGCACAATGAGTGGATTCAGGTATGATGATTCTAACTGAAATAAGTCACACAGAAAAAGAAACATCATAAGATATCAGTAATACACGGAATGTAAACTTGGCTACACAGGAACTGAATTACAGAACAGAACAGGGTCTCAAATTTAGAAAACCAACTTATGCTTGCTTAAGGGTAAAGGTGAGTTGGGGTGCTGCATAAAACCAGAGATTGAAATGAGCACAGATAAAGTTCCTTAAGTCAAATATGGAATAGACAAGAGCTACTCCTTGCTCAACGAAATGGACTCAACACCGCATATAAAACGCCTAAGAATGTACCTGACTAGTAAGTATCTTAAAACCTATGGATTGCTATGTCTCCGAAAGAGAATCAAGCATGTGTACAGGGGCATAAATGCAGCAGTGATAGGATTGGAGAGGTTCGGTGAGCAAATGAAGACCCTTTGAAGTCATATTGCATGGTACCCATTCCACGGGTTTCAACTACCCAGGTTTAATGTATTCTTCCTTCAGCTAAAACATGCATGTGGAACCTAGAGTATGATCAACCATGTGATCGGGAGACGTGTTCAAATATGTCTCAGTTTTCCTCCCCTGGTACTCGGGTGCAACATTCCAGACGCTTTACTAACACTCTCCCCACTTGGAGAGTCAGCGCCTTTAACCTCCTGTTTGGCCCAGTTTGCAATTTCTGCGGAAGATGAACAGGAATAGCGAGAACCAATGAGAGGCTAGCTGGAGGTGTCTGGACGGGCAAATTTAACTCTCATTTCCCACCAGGAAGAGGAATTAACCAAAGGCTCAGCGTGCCGGGCCGCAACCAGATTAGAGCCTGAAGCCATCCTGCGGTGTTGCGGCCAGGTCACAAGAAAGCGAGTTGAAGAAAGGAGCTCAGGGGCACTGTAATTCACAAACCTGCAGAGTTATAAATGACAGCTATCGTCCAAAAATAGACTGAAGTAAGGCTGCCAAGAGGACTTGAAAGCGGGGCAGAATTGCAGGAAACCGATTTCAGGAGGTAGACTGGAATTGCATTGAAAGCATAGGAAAAGAGGCAGAACGTCCACAATGATGCACTTGGCCAAAAAGGGCGTATGCGTTTTTTCCTGAATATATTCAGGAAAAAACGCATACGCCCTTTTTGGCCAACCAAGCAAGCTTGCAAAGGAAATCTGCACTACAATGAAGTCTCACTTCCCCCCGGTCAAAAGGGCCATCTGAAAAAAGTGTAAAATCCAGAAAGGCAGGACAGGCCATGGAGAACTGGGAGCCTTGTTATGCTGATGGGCGGGATGTAAATTGCCAACAGACACTCCGGAGAAGTGTATGGTGTTTCCTGAAACATCTAAAAAACAAAGCAACAGAACCTAGGGCACTTCCACTTATGGTCCTATAGCTTAGGGAAATTAAAATCAAAAAGACACAGCCACCCCAAAGTTTGGGACGCCTCCGTTTACAAGAACCTCGTTTACCGTACAAGTTCAATATCACAGAAAGTGAAAAATGGATAAAGAACTTGTGGTACTTACGTACAATGCAGTATCACTCAGCAATGAAATCTATGTCATCAGGCCCGTAGCAGCATAATGAGTGGATTCAGGTACGATGATTCTAACTGAAATAAGTCACACAGAAAAAGAAACATCATAAGATATCACTAATACACGGAATGTAAACTTGGCTACACAGGAACTGCATTCCAAAACAGAACAGGGTCTCAAATTTAGAAAACCAACTTATGCTTGCTTAAGGGTAAAGGTGAGTTGGGGTGCTGCATAAAACCAGAGATTGAAATGAGCACAGATAAAGTTCCTTAAGCCAAATATGGAATAGACAAGAGCTACTCCTTGCTCAACGAAATGGACTCAACACCCCATATTAAACGCCTAAGTATGTACCTGACTAGTAAGTATCTTAAAACCTATGGATTGCTATGTCTCCGAAAGAGAATCAAGCATGTGTACAGGGGCATAAACGCAGCAGTGATAGGATTGGAGAGGTTCAGTGAGCAAATGAAGACCCTTTGAAGTCATATTGCATGGTAACCATTCCACGGGTCTCAACTCTCCAGTTTTAAGGTATTCTTCCTTCAGCTAAAACATGCATGTGGAACCTAGAGTATGATCAACCATGTGATCGGGAGACGTGTTCAAATATGTCTCAGTTTTCCTCCCCTGGTACTCGGGTGCAACATTCCAGACGCTTTACTAACACTCTCCCCACTTGGAGAGTCAGTCCCTTTAACCTCCTGTTTGGCCCAGTTTGCAATTTCTGCGGAAGATGAACAGGAATAGCGAGAACCAATGAGAGGCTAGCTGGAGGTGTCTGGACGGGCAAATTTAACTCTCATTTCCCACCAGGAAGAGGAAATAACCAAAGGCTCAGCGTGCCATACCGGAACCAGATTAGGGCCTGAAGCCATCCTGCGGTGTTGCGGCCAGCTCAAAAGAAAGCGAGTTGAAGAAAGGAGCTCAGGGGCACTGTAATTCACAAACCTGCAGAGTTATAAATGACAGCTATCGTCCAAAAATAGACTGAAGTAAGGCTGCCAAGAGGACTTGAAAGCGGGGCAGAATTGCAGGAAACCGATTTCAGGAGGTAGACTGGAATTGCATTGAAAGCATAGGAAAAGAGGCAGAACGTCCACAATGATGCACTTGGCCAAAAAGGGCGTATGCGTTTTTTCCTGAATATATTCAGGAAAAAACGCATACGCCCTTTTTGGCCAACCAAGCAAGCTTGCAAAGGAAATCTGCACTACAATGAAGTCTCACTTCCCCCCGGTCAAAAGGGCCATCTGAAAAAAGTGTAAAATCCAGAAAGGCAGGACAGGCCATGGAGAACTGGGAGCCTTGTTATGCTGATGGGCGGGATGTAAATTGCCAACAACCACTCAGGAGAAGTGTATGGTGTTTCCTGAAACATCTAAAAAACAAAGCAACAGAACCTAGGGCACTTCCACTTACGGTCCTATAGCTTAGGGAAATTAAAATCAAAAAGACACAGGCACCCCAAAGTTTGGGACGCCTCTGTTTACAAGAACCTCATTTACAGTACAAGTTCAACATCACAGAAAGTGAAAAATGGATAAAGAACTTGTGGTACTTACGTACAATGCAGTATCACTCAGCAATGAAATCTATGTCATCAGGCCCGTAGCAGCATAATGAGTGGATTCAGGTACGATGATTCTAACTGAAATAAGTCACACAGAAAAAGAAACATCATAAGATATCACTAATACACGGAATGTAAACTTGGCTACACAGGAACTGCATTCCAAAACAGAACAGGGTCTCAAATTTAGAAAACCAACTTATGCTTGCTTAAGGGGAAAGGTGAGTTGGGGTGCTGCATAAAACCAGAGATTGAAATGAGCACAGATAAAGTTCCTTAAGCCAAATATGGAATAGACAAGAGCTACTCCTTGCTCAACGAAATGGACTCAACACCCCATATTAAACGCCTAAGAATGTACCTGACTAGTAAGTATCTTAAAACCTATGGATTGCTATGTCTCCGAAAGAGAATCAAGCATGTGTACAGGGGCATAAACGCAGCAGTGATAGGATTGGAGAGGTTCGGTGAGCAAATGAAGACCCTTTGAAATCATATTGCATGGTACCCATTCCACGGGTTTCAACTACCCAGGTTTAAGGTATTCTTCCTTCAGCTAAAACATGCATGTGGAACCTAGAGTATGATCAACCATGTGATCGGGAGACGTGTTCAAATATGTCTCAGTTTTCCTCACCTGGTACTCGTGTGCAACATTCCAGACGCTTTACTAACACTCTCCCCACTTGGAGAGTCAGCGCCTTTAACCTCCTGTTTGGCCCAGTTTGCAATTTCTGCGGAAGATGAACAGGAATAGTGAGAACCAATGAGAGGCTAGCTGGAGGTGTCTGGACGGGCAAATTTAACTCTCATTTCCCACCAGGAAGATGAAATAACCAAAGGCTCAGCGTGCCGTACCGGAACCAGATTAGGGCCTGAAGCCATCCTGCGGTGTTGCGGCCAGGTCACAAGAAAGCGAGTTGAAGAAAGGAGCTCAGGGGCACTGTAATTCACAAACCTGCAGAGTTATAAATGACAGCTATCGTCCAAAAATAGACTGAAGTAAGGCTGCCAAGAGGACTTGAAAGCGGGGCAGAATTGCAGGAAACCGATTTCAGGAGGTAGACTGGAATTGCATTGAAAGCATAGGAAAAGAGGCAGAACGTCCACAATGATGCACTTGGCCAAAAAGGGCGTATGCGTTTTTTCCTCAATATATTCAGGAAAAAACGCATACGCACTTTTTGGCCAACCAAGCAAGCTTGCAAAGGAAATCTGCACTACAATGAAGTCTCACTTCCCCCCGGTCAAAAGGGCCATCTGAAAAAAGTGTAAAATCCAGAAAGGCAGGACAGGCCATGGAGAACTGGGAGCCTTGTTATGCTGATGGGCGGGATGTAAATTGCCAACAGACACTCGGGAGAAGTGTATGGTGTTTCCTGAAACATCTAAAAATCAAAGCAACAGAGCCTAGGGCACTGCCACTTATGGTCCTATAGCTTAGGGAAATTAAAATCAAAAAGACACAGGCACCCCAAAGTTTGGGACGCCTCTGTTTACAAGAACCTCGTTTACAGTACAAGTTCAACATCGCAGAAAGTGAAAAATGGATAAAGAACTTGTGATACTTACGTACAATGCAGTATCACTCAGCAATGAAATCTATGTCATCAGGCCCGTAGCAGCATAATGAGTGGATTCAGGTACGATGATTCTAACTGAAATAAGTCACACAGAAAAAGAAACATCATAAGATATCAGTAATACACGGAATGTAAACTTGTCTACAAAGGAACTGCATTCCAAAACAGAACAGGGTCTCAAATTTAGAAAACCAACTTATGCTTGCTTAAGGGGAAAGGTGAGTTGGGGTGCTGCATAAAACCAGAGATTGAAATGAGCACAGATAAAGTTCCTTAAGCCAAATATGGAATAGACAAGAGCTACTCCTTGCTCAACGAAATGGACTCAAAACCCCATATTAAACGCCTAAGAATGTACCTGACTAGTAAGTATCTTAAAACCTATGGATTGCTATGTCTCCGAAAGAGAATCAAGCATGTGTACAGGGGCATAAACACAGCAGTGATAGGATTGGAGAGGTTCGGTGAGCAAATGAAGACCCTTTGAAGACATATTGCATGGTACCCATTCCACGGGTTTCAACTACCCAGGTTTTAGGTATTCTTCCTTCAGCTAAAACATGCATGTGGAACCCAGAGTATGATCAACCATGTGATCGGGAGACGTGTTCAAATATGTCTCAGTTTTCCTCCCCTGGTACTCGGGTGCAACATTCCAGACGCTTTACTAACACTCTCCCCACTTGGAGAGTCAGCGCCTTTAACCTCCTGTTTGGCCCAGTTTGCAATTTCTGCGGAAGATGAACAGGAATAGTGAGAACCAATGAGAGGCTAGCTGGAGGTGTCTGGACGGGCAAATTTAACTCTCATTTCCCACCAGGAAGAGGAATTAACCAAAGGCTCAGCATGCCGGGCCGGAACCAGATTAGGGACTGAAGCCATCCTGCGGTGTTGCGGCCAGGTCACAAGAAAGCGAGTTGAAGAAAAGAGCTCAGGGGCACTGTAATTCACAAACCTGCAGAGTTATAAATGACAGCTATCGTCCAAAAATAGACTGAAGTAAGGCTGCCAAGAGGACTTGAAAGTGGGGCAGAATTGCAGGAAACCGATTTCAGGAGGTAGACTGGAATTGCATTGAAAGCATAGGAAAAGAGGCAGAACGTCCACAATGATGCACTTGGCCAAAAAGGGCGTATGCGTTTTTTCCTGAATATATTCAGGAAAAAACGCATACGCCCTTTTTGGCCAACCAAGCAAGCTTGCAAAGGAAATCTGCACTACAATGAAGTCTCACTTCCCCCCGGTCAAAAGGGCCATCTGAAAAAAGTGTAAAATCCAGAAAGGCAGGACAGGCAATGGAGCACTGGGAGCCTTGTTATGGTGATGGGCGGGATGTAAATTGCCAACAACCACTCGGGAGAAGCGTATGGTGTTTCCTGAAACATCTAAAAAACAAAGCAACAGAACCTAGGGCACTTCCACTTATGGTCCTATAGCTTAGGGAAATTAAAATCAAAAAGACACAGCCACCCCAAAGTTTGGAATGGCTCTGTTTACAAGAACCTCGTTTACAGTACAAGTTCAACATCGCAGAAAGTGAAAAATGGATAAAGAAGTTGTGGTATTTACTTACAAAGCAATATCACTCAGCAATGAAATCTGTGTCATCAGGCCCTTAGCAGCACAATGAGTGGATTCAGGTATGATGATTCTAACTGAAGTAAGTCACACAGAAAAAGAAACATCATAAGATATCAGTAATACACGGAATGTAAACTTGGCTACACAGGAACTGAATTACAGAACAGAACAGGGTCTCAAATTTAGAAAACTAACTTATGCTTGCTTAAGGGTAAAGGTGAGTTGGGGTGCTGCATAAAACCAGAGATTGAAATGAGCACAGATAAAGTTCCTTAAGTCAAATATGGAATAGACAAGAGCTACTCCTTGCTCAACGAAATGGACTCAACACCGCATATTAAACGCCTAAGAATGTACCTGACTAGTAAGTATCTTAAAACCTATGGATTGCTATGTCTCCGAAAGAGAATCAAACATGTGTACAGGGGCATAAACACAGCAGTGATAGGATTGGAGAAGTTCGGTGAGCAAATGAAGACCCTTTGAAGTCATATTGCATGGTACCCATTACACGGGTCTCAACTCTCCAGGTTTAAGGTATTCTTCCTTCAGCTAAAACATGCATGTGGAACCCAAGTATGATCAACCATGTGAACGGGAGACGTGTTCAAATATGTCTCAGTTTTCCTCCCCTGGTACTCGGGTGCAACATTCCAGACGCTTTACTAACACTCTCCCCACTTGGAGAGTCAGCGCCTTTAACCTCCTGTTTGGCCCAGTTTGCAATTTCTGCGGAAGATGAACAGGAATAGTGAGAACCAATGAGAGGCTAGCTGGAGGTGTCTGGACGGGCAAATTTAACTCTCATTTCCCACCAGGAAGAGTAAATAACCAAAGACTCAGCGTGCCGTACCTGAACCAGATTAGGGCCTGAAGCCATCCTGCGGTGTTGCGGCCAGCTCAAAAGAAAGCGAGTTGAAGAAAGGAGCTCAGGGGCACTGTAATTCACAAACCTGCAGAGTTATAAATGACAGCTATCGTCCAAAAATAGACTGAAGTAAGGCTGCCAAGAGGACTTGAAAGCGGGGCAGAATTGCAGGAAACCGATTTCAGAAGGTAGACTGGAACTGTATTGAAAGCATAGGAAAAGAGGCAGAACGTCCACAATGATGCACTTGGCCAAAAAGGGCGTATGCGTTTTTTCCTGAATATATTCAGGAAAAAACGCATACGCCCTTTTTGGCCAACCAAGCAAGCTTGCAAAGGAAATCTGCACTACAGTGAAGTCTCACTTCCCCCCGGTCAAAAGGGCCATCTGAAAAAAGTGTAAAATCCAGAAAGGCAGGACAGGCCATAGAGCACTGGGAGCCTTGTTATGGTGATGGGCGGGATGTAAATTGCCAACAACCACTCGGGAGAAGCGTATGGTGTTTCCTGAAACATCTAAAAAACAAAGCAACAGAACCTAGGGCACTTCCACTTATGGTCCTATAGCTTAGGGAAATTAAAATCAAAAAGACACAGCCACCCCAAAGTTTGGGACGCCTCTGTTTACAAGAACCTCGTTTACAGAACAAGTTCAACATCACAGAAAGTGAAAAATGGATAAAGAACTTGTGGTACTTACGTACAATGCAGTATCACTCAGCAATGAAATCTATGTCATCAGGCCCGTAGCAGCATAATGAGTGGATTCAGGTACGATGATTCTAACTGAAATAAGTCACACAGAAAAAGAAACATCATAAGGTATCACTAATACACGGAATGTAAACTTGGCTACACAGGAACTGCATTCCAAAACAGAACAGGGTCTCAAATTTAGAAAACCAACTTATGCTTGCTTAAGGGGAAAGGTGAGTTGGGGTGCTGCATAAAACCAGAGATTGAAAAGAGCACAGATAAAGTTCCTTAAGCCAAATATGGAATAGACAAGAGCTACTCCTTGCTCAACGAAATGGACTCAAAACCCCATATTAAACCCCTAAGAATGTACCTGACTAGTAAGTATCTTAAAACCTATGGATTGCTATGTCTCCAAAAGAGAATCAAGCGTGTGTACAGGGGAATAAACGCAGCAGTGATAGGATTGGAGAGGTTCGGTGAGCAAATGAAGACCCTTTGAAGTCATATTGCATGGTACCCATTACACGGGTCTCAACTCTCCAGGTTTAAGGTATTCTTCCTTCAGCTAAAACATGCATGTGGAACCCAAGTATGATCAACCATGTGAACGGGAGACGTGTTCAAATATGTCTCAATTTTCCTCCCCTGGTACTCGGGTGCAACATTCCAGACGCTTTACTAACACTCTCCCCACTTGGAGAGTCAGCGCCTTTAACCTCCTGTTTGGCCCAGTTTGCAATTTCTGCGGAAGATGAACAGGAATAGCGAGAACCAATGAGAGGCTAGCTGGAGGTGTCTGGACGGGCAAATTTAACTCTCATTTCCCACCAGGAAGAGGAAATAACCAAAGGCTCAGCGTGCCGTACCGGAACCAGATTAGGGCCTGAAGCCATCCTGCGGTGTTGCGGCCAGCTCAAAAGAAAGCGAGTTGAAGAAAGGAGCTCAGGGGCACTGTAATTCACAAACCTGCAGAGTTATAAATGACAGCTATCGTCCAAAAATAGACTGAAGTAAGGCTGCCAAGAGGACTTGAAAGCAGGGCAGAATTGCAGGAAACCGATTTCAGGAGGTAGACTGGAATTGCATTGAAAGCATAGGAAAAGAGGCAGAACGGCCACAATGATGCACTTGGCCAAAAAGGGCGTATGCGTTTTTTCCTGAATATATTCAGGAAAAAACGCATACGCCCTTTTTGGCCAACCAAGCAAGCTTGCAAAGGAAATCTGCACTACAATGAAGTCTCACTTCCCCCCGGTCAAAAGGGCCATCTGAAAAAAGTGTAAACTCCAGAAAGGCAGGACAGGCCATGGAGAACTGGGAGCCTTGTTATGCTGATGGGCGGGATGTAAATTGCCAACAACCACTCGGGAGAAGTGTATGGTGTTTCCTGAAACATCTAAAAAACAAAGCAACAGAACCTAGGGCACTTCCACTTATGGTCCTATAGCTTAGGGAAATTAAAATCAAAAAGACACAGCCACCCCAAAGTTTGGAATGGCTCTGTTTACAAGAACCTCGTTTACAGTACAAGTTCAACATCGCAGAAAGTGAAAAATGGATAAAGAAGTTGTGGTATTTACTTACAAAGCAATATCACTCAGCAATGAAATCTGTGTCATCAGGCCCTTAGCAGCACAATGAGTGGATTCAGGTATGATGATTCTAACTGAAGTAAGTCACAGAGAAAAAGAAACATCATAAGATATCAGTAATACACGGAATGTAAACTTGGCTACACAGGAACTGAATTACAGAACAGAACAGGGTCTCAAATTTAGAAAACCAACTTATGCTTGCTTAAGGGGAAAGGTGAGTTGGGGTGCTGCATAAAACCAGAGATTGAAATGAGCACAGATAAAGTTCCTTAAGTCAAATATGGAATAGACAAGAGCTACTCCTTGTTCAACGAAATGGACTCAACACCGCATATTAAACACCTAAGAATGTACCTGACTAGTAAGTATCTTAAAACCTATGGATTGCTATGTCTCTGAAAGAGAATCAAGCATGTGTACAGGGGCATAAACGCAGCAGTGATAGGATTGGAGAGGTTCGGTGAGCAAATGAAGACCCTTTGAAGTCATATTGCATGGTACCCATTCCACGGGTTTCAACTACCCAGGTTTAAGGTATTCTTCCTTCAGCTAAAACATGCATGTGGAACCTAGAGTATGATTAACCATGTGATCGGGAGACATGTTCAAATATGTCTCAGTTTTCCTCCCCTGGTACTCGGGTGCAACATTCCAGACGCTTTACTAACACTCTCCCCACTTGGAGAGTCAGTCCCTTTAACCTCCTGTTTGGCCCAGTTTGCAATTTCTGCGGAAGATGAACAGGAATAGCGAGAACCAATGAGAGGCTAGCTGGAGGTGTCTGGACGGGCAAATTTAACTCTCATTTCCCACCAGGAAGAAGAATTAACCAAAGGCTCAGCATGCCGGGCCGGAACCAGATTAGGGCCTGAAGCCATCCTGCGGTGTTGCGGCCAGGTCACAAGAAAGCGAGTTGAAGAAAGGAGCTCAGGGGCACTGTAATTCACAGACTTGCAGAGTTATACATGACAGCTATCGTCCAAAAATAGACTGAAGTAAGGCAGCCAAGAGGACTTGAAAGCGGGGCAGAATTGCAGGAAACCGATTTCAGGAGGTAGACTGGAATTGCATTGAAAGCATAGGAAAAGAGGCAGAACGTCCACAATGATGCACTTGGCCAAAAAGGGCATATGCGTTTTTTCCTGAATATATTCAGGAAGAAACGCATACGCCCTTTTTGGCCAACCAAGCAAGCTTGCAAAGGAAATCTGCACTACAATGAAGTCTCACTTCCCCCCGGTCAAAAGGGTCATCTGAAAAAAGTGTAAAATCCAGAAAGGCAGGACAGGCCATGGAGAACTGGGAGCCTTGTTATGCTGATGGGCGGGATGTAAATTGCCAACAGACACTCCGGAGAAGTGTATGGTGTTTCCTGAAACATCTAAAAAACAAAGCAACAGAACCTAGGGCACTTCCACTTATGGTCCTATAGCTTAGGGAAATTAAAATCAAAAAGACACAGCCACCCCAAAGTTTGGGACGCCTCTGTTTACAAGAACCTCGTTTACAGTACAAGTTCAACATCGCAGAAAGTGAAAAATGGATAAAGAACTTGTGGTATTTACTTACAAAGCAATATCACTCAGCAATGAAATCTATGTCATCAGGCCCTTAGCATCACAATGAGTGGATTCAGGTATGATGATTCTAACTGAAATAAGTCACACAGAAAAAGAAACATCATAAGATATCACTAATACACGGAATGTAAACTTGGCTACAGAGGAACTGAATTCCAAAACAGAACAGGGTCTCAAATTTAGAAAACCAACTTATGCTTGCTTAAGGGGAAAGGTGAGTTGGGGTGCTGCATAAAACCAGAGATTGAAATGAGCACAGATAAAGTTCCTTAAGCCAAATATGGAATAGACAAGAGCTACTCCTTGCTCAACGAAATGGACTCAACACCCCATATTAAACGCCTAAGAATGTACCTGACTAGTAAGTATCTTAAAACCTATGGATTGCTATGTCTCCAAAAGAGAATCAAGCGTGTGTACAGGGGCATAAACGCAGCAGTGATAGGATTGGAGAGGTTCGGTGAGCAAATGAAGACCCTTTGAAGTCATATTGCATGGTAACCATTCCACGGGTCTCAACTCTCCAGTTTTAAGGTATTCTTCCTTCAGCTAAAACATGCATGTGGAACCTAGAGTATGATCAACCATGTGATCGGGAGACGTGTTCAAATATGTCTCAGTTTTCCTCCCCTGGTACTCGGGTGCAACATTCCAGACGCTTTACTAACACTCTCCCCACTTGGAGAGTCAGTCCCTTTAACCTCCTGTTTGGCCCAGTTTGCAATTTCTGCGGAAGATGAACAGGAATAGCGAGAACCAATGAGAGGCTAGCTGGAGGTGTCTGGACGGGCAAATTTAACTCTCATTTCCCACCAGGAAGAGGAAATAACCAAAGGCTCAGCGTGCCGTACCGGAACCAGATTAGGGCCTGAAGCCATCCTGCGGTGTTGCGGCCAGCTCAAAAGAAAGCGAGTTGAAGAAAGGAGCTCAGGGGCACTGTAATTCACAAACCTGCAGAGTTATAAATGACAGCTATCGTCCAAAAATAGACTGAAGTAAGGCTGCCAAGAGGACTTGAAAGCGGGGCAGAATTGCAGGAAACCGATTTCAGGAGGTAGACTGGAATTGCATTGAAAGCATAGGAAAAGAGGCAGAACGTCCACAATGATGCACTTGGCCAAAAAGGGCGTATGAGTTTTTTCCTGAATATATTCAGGAAAAAACGCATACGCCCTTTTTGGCCAACCAAGCAAGCTTGCAAAGGAAATCTGCACTACAATGAAGTCTCACTTCCCCCTGGTCAAAAGGGCCATCTGAAAAAAGTGTAAAATCCAGAAAGGCAGGAAAGGCCATGGAGAACTGGGAGCCTTGTTATGCTGATGGGCGGGATGTAAATTGCCAACAGACACTCGGGAGAAGTGTATGGTGTTTCCTGAAACATCTAAAAAACAAAGCAACAGAGCCTAGGGCACTGCCACTTATGGTCCTATAGCTTAGGGAAATTAAAATCAAAAAGACACAGCCACCCCAAAGTTTGGGACGCCTCCGTTTACAAGAACCTCGTTTACCGTACAAGTTCAATATCACAGAAAGTGAAAAATGGATAAAGAACTTGTGGTACTTACGTACAATGCAGTATCACTCAGCAATGAAATCTATGTCATCAGGCCCGTAGCAGCATAATGAGTGGATTCAGGTACGATGATTCTAACTGAAATAAGTCACACAGAAAAAGAAACATCATAAGATATCAGTAATACACGGAATGTAAACTTGGCTACACAGGAACTGCATTCCAAAACAGAACAGGGTCTCAAATTTAGAAAACCAACTTATGCTTCCTTAAGGGTAAAGGTGAGTTGGGGTGCTGCATAAAACCAGAGATTGAAATGAGCACAGATAAAGTTCCTTAAGCCAAATATGGAATAGACAAGAGCTACTCCTTGCTCAACGAAATGGACTCAACACCCCATATTAAACGCCTAAGTATGTACCTGACTAGTAAGTATCTTAAAACCTATGGATTGCTATGTCTCCGAAAGAGAATCAAGCATGTGTACAGGGGCATAAACGCAGCAGTGATAGGATTGGAGAGGTTCAGTGAGCAAATGAAGACCCTTTGAAGTCATATTGCATGGTAACCATTCCACGGGTCTCAACTCTCCAGTTTTAAGGTATTCTTCCTTCAGCTAAAACATGCATGTGGAACCTAGAGTATGATCAACCATGTGATCGGGAGACGTGTTCAAATATGTCTCAGTTTTCCTCCCCTGGTACTCGGGTGCAACATTCCAGACGCTTTACTAACACTCTCCCCACTTGGAGAGTCAGTCCCTTTAACCTCCTGTTTGGCCCAGTTTGCAATTTCTGCGGAAGATGAACAGGAATAGCGAGAACCAATGAGAGGCTAGCTGGAGGTGTCTGGACGGGCAAATTTAACTCTCATTTCCCACCAGGAAGAGGAAATAACCAAAGGCTCAGCGTGCCGTACCGGAACCAGATTAGGGCCTGAAGCCATCCTGCGGTGTTGCGGCCAGCTCAAAAGAAAGCGAGTTGAAGAAAGGAGCTCAGGGGCACTGTAATTCACAAACCTGCAGAGTTATAAATGACAGCTATCGTCCAAAAATAGACTGAAGTAAGGCTGCCAAGAGGACTTGAAAGCGGGGCAGAATTGCAGGAAACCGATTTCAGGAGGTAGACTGGAATTGCATTGAAAGCATAGGAAAAGAGGCAGAACGTCCACAATGATGCACTTGGCCAAAAAGGGCGTATGAGTTTTTTCCTGAATATATTCAGGAAAAAACGCATACGCCCTTTTTGGCCAACCAAGCAAGCTTGCAAATGAAATCTGCACTACAATGAAGTCTCACTTCCCCCCGGTCAAAAGGGCCATCTGAAAAAAGTGTAAAATCCAGAAAGGCAGGACAGGCCATGGAGAACTTGGAGCCTTGTTATGCTGATGGGCGGGATGTAAATTGCCAACAACCACTCGGGAGAAGTGTATGGTGTTTCCTGAAACATCTAAAAAACAAAGCAACAGAACCTAGGGCACTTCCACTTATGGTCCTATAGTTTAGGGAAATTAAAATCAAAAAGACACAGCCACCCCAAAGTTTGGGACGCCTCTGTTTACAAGAACCTCATTTACAGTACAAGTTCAACATCACAGAAAGTGAAAAATGGATAAAGAACTTGTGGTACTTACGTACAATGCAGTATCACTCAGCAATGAAATCTATGTCATCAGGCCCGTAGCAGCATAATGAGTGGATTCAGGTACGATGATTCTAACTGAAATAAGTCACACAGAAAAAGAAACATCATAAGATATCACTAATACATGGAATGTAAACTTGGCTACACAGGAACTGCATTCCAAAACAGAACAGGGTCTCAAATTTAGAAAACCAACTTATGCTTGCTTAAGGGTAAAGGTGAGTTGGGGTGCTGCATAAAACCAGAGATTGAAATGAGCACAGATAAAGTTCCTTAAGCCAAATATGGAATAGACAAGAGCTACTCCTTGCTCAACGAAATGGACTCAACACCCCATATTAAACGCCTAAGAATGTACCTTACTAGTAAGTATCTTAAAACCTATGGATTGCTATGTCTCCGAAAGAGAATCAAGCATGTGTACAGGGGCATAAACGCAGCAGTGATAGGATTGGAGAGGTTCGGTGAGCAAATGAAGACCCTTTGAAGTCATATTGCATGGTACCCATTCCACGGGTCTCAACTCTCCATGTTTAAGGTATTCTTCCTTCAGCTAAAACATGCATGTGGAACCCAGAGTATGATCAACCATGTGAATGGGAGACGTGTTCAAATATGTCTCAGTTTTCCTCCCCTGGTACTCGGGTGCAACATTCCAGACGCTTTACTAACACTCTCCCCACTTGGAGAGTCAGTCCCTTTAACCTCCTGTTTGGCCCAGTTTGCAATTTCTGCGGAAGATGAACAGGAATAGCGAGAACCAATGAGAGGCTAGCTGGAGGTGTCTGGACGGGCAAATTTAACTCTCATTTCCCACCAGGAAGAGGAATTAACCAAAGGCTCAGCATGCCGGGCCGGAACCAGATTAGGGCCTGAAGCCATCCTGCGGTGTTGCGGCCAGGTCACAAGAAAGCGAGTTGAAGAAAGGAGCTCAGGGGCACTGTAATTCACAAACCTGCAGAGTTATAAATGACAGCTATCGTCCAAAAATAGACTGAAGTAAGGCTGCCAAGAGGACTTGAAAGCGGGGCAGAATTGCAGGAAACCGATTTCAGGAGGTAGACTGGAATTGCATTGAAAGCATAGGAAAAGAGGCAGAACGTCCACAATGATGCACTTGGCCAAAAAGGGCGTATGCGTTTTTTCCTGAATATATTCAGGAAAAAACGCATACGCCCTTTTTGGCCAACCAAGCAAGCTTGCAAAGGAAATCTGCACTACAATGAAGTCTCACTTCCCCCCGGTCAAAAGGGCCATCTGAAAAAAGTGTAAAATCCAGAAAGGCAGGACAGGCCATGGAGAACTGGGAGCCTTGTTATGCTGATGGGCGGGATGTAAATTGCCAACAATCACTCGGGAGAAGTGTATGGTGTTTCCTGAAACATCTAAAAAACAAAGCAACAGAACCTAGGGCACTTCCACTTATGGTCCTATAGCTTAGGGAAATTAAAATCAAAAAGACACAGCCACCCCAAAGTTTGGAACTTCTCTGTTTACAAGAACCTCGTTTACAGTACAAGTTCAACATCGCAGAAAGTGAAAAATGGATAAAGAAGTTGTGGTATTTACTTACAAAGCAATATCACTCAGCAATGAAATCTGTGTCATCAGGCCCTTAGCAGCACAATGAGTGGATTCAGGTATGATGATTCTAACTGAAATAAGTCACACAGAAAAAGAAACATCATAAGATATCAGTAATACACGGAATGTAAACTTGGCTATACAGGAACTGAATTACAGAACAGAACAGGGTCTCAAATTTAGAAAACCAACTTCTTCATGCTTAAGGGTAAAGGTGAGTTGGGGTGCTGCATAAAACCAGAGATTGAAATGAGCACAGATAAAGTTCCTTAAGCCAAATATGGAATACACAAGAGCTAATCCTTGCTCAACGAAATGGACTCAACACCCCATATTAAACGCCTAAGAATGTACCTGACTAGTAAGTATCTTAAAACCTATGGATTGCTATGTCTCTGAAAGAGAATCAAGCATGTGTACAGGGGCATAAACGCAGCAGTGATAGGATTGGAGAGGTTCGGTGAGCAAATGAAGACCCTTTGAAGTCATATTGCATGGTACCCATTCCACGGGTTTCAACTACCCAGGTTTAAGGTATTCTTCCTTCAGCTAAAACATGCATGTGGAACCTAGAGTATGATCAACCATGTGATCGGGAGACGTGTTCAAATATGTCTCAGTTTTCCTCCCCTGGTACTCGGGTGCAACATTCCAGACGCTTTACTAACACTCTCCCCACTTGGAGAGTCAGCGCCTTTAACCTCCTGTTTGGCCCAGTTTGCAATTTCTGCGGAAGATGAACAGGAATAGTGAGAACCAATGAGAGGCTAGCTGGAGGTGTCTGGACGGGCAAATTTAACTCTCATTTCCCACCAGGAAGATGAAATAACCAAAGGCTCAGCGTGCCGTACCGGAACCAGATTAGGGCCTGAAGCCATCCTGCGGTGTTGCGGCCAGGTCACAAGAAAGCGAGTTGAAGAAAGGAGCTCAGGGGCACTGTAATTCACAAACATGCAGAGTTATAAATAACAGCTATCGTCCAAAAATAGACTGAAGTAAGGCTGCCAAGAGGACTTGAAAGCGGGGCAGAATTGCAGGAAACCGATTTCAGGAGGTAGACTGGAATTGCATTGAAAGCATAGGAAAAGAGGCAGAACGTCCACAATGATGCACTTGGCCAAAAAGGGCGTATGCGTTTTTTCCTGAATATATTCAGGAAAAAACGCATACGCCCTTTTTGGCCAACCAAGCAAGCTTGCAAAGGAAATCTGCACTACAATGAAGTCTCACTTCCCCCCGGTCAAAAGGGCCATCTGAAAAAAGTGTAAAATCCAGAAAGGCAGCACAGGCCATGGAGAACTGGGAGCCTTGTTATGCTGATGGGCGGGATGTAAATTGCCAACAGACACTGGGGAGAAGTGTATGGTGTTTCCTGAAACATCTAAAAATCAAAGCAACAGAGCCTAGGGCACTGCCACTTATGGTCCTATAGCTTAGGGAAATTAAAATCAAAAAGACACAGGCACCCCAAAGTTTGGGACGCCTCTGTTTACAAGAACCTCGTTTACAGTACAAGTTCAACATCGCAGAAAGTGAAAAATGGATAAAGAACTTGTGGTTCTTACGTACAATGCAGTATCACTCAGCAATGAAATCTATGTCATCAGGCCCGTAGCAGCATAATGAGTGGATTCAGGTACGATGATTCTAACTGAAATAAGTCACACAGAAAAAGAAACATCATAAGATATCAGTAATACACGGAATGTAAACTTGTCTACAAAGGAACTGCATTCCAAAACAGAACAGGGTCTCAAATTTAGAAAACCAACTTATGCTTGCTTAAGGGGAAAGGTGAGTTGGGGTGCTGCATAAAACCAGAGATTGAAATGAGCACAGATAAAGTTCCTTAAGCCAAATATGGAATAGACAAGAGCTACTCCTTGCTCAACGAAATGGACTCAAAACCCCATATTAAACGCCTAAGAATGTACCTGACTAGTAAGTATCTTAAAACCTATGGATTGCTATGTCTCCGAAAGAGAATCAAGCATGTGTACAGGGGCATAAACGCAGCAGTGATAGGATTGGAGAGGTTCGGTGAGCAAATGAAGACCCTTTGAAGACATATTGCATGGTACCCATTCCACGGGTTTCAACTACCCAGGTTTTAGGTATTCTTCCTTCAGCTAAAACATGCATGTGGAACCCAGAGTATGATCAACCATGTGATCGGGAGACGTGTTCAAATATGTCTCAGTTTTCCTCCCCTGGTACTCGGGTGCAACATTCCAGATGCTTTACTAACACTCTCCCCACTTGGAGAGTCAGCGCCTTTAACCTCCTGTTTGGCCCAGTTTGCAATTTCTGCGGAAGATGAACAGGAATAGCGAGAACCAATGAGAGGCTAGCTGGAGGTGTCTGGACGGGCAAATTTAACTCTCATTTCCCACCAGGAAGAGGAAATAACCAAAGGCTCAGCGTGCCGTACCGGAACCAGATTAGGGCCTGAAGCCATCCTGCGGTGTTGCGGCCAGCTCAAAAGAAAGCGAGTTGAAGAAAGGAGCTCAGGGGCACTGTAATTCACAAACCTGCAGAGTTATAAATGACAGCTATCGTCCAAAAATAGACTGAAGTAAGGCTGCCAAGAGGACTTGAAAGCGGGGCAGAATTGCAGGAAACCGATTTCAGGAGGTAGACTGGAATTGCATTGAAAGCATAGGAAAAGAGGCAGAACGTCCACAATGATGCACTTGGCCAAAAAGGGCGTATGCGTTTTTTCCTGAATATATTCAGGAAAAAACGCATACGCCCTTTTTGGCCAACCAAGCAAGCTTGCAAAGGAAATCTGCACTACAATGAAGTCTCACTTCCCCCCGGTCAAAAGGGCCATCTGAAAAAAGTGTAAAATCCAGAAAGGCAGGACAGGCCATGGAGAACTGGGAACCTTGTTATGCTGATGGGCGGGATGTAAATTGCCAACAACCACTCGGGAGAAGTGTATGGTGTTTCCTGAAACATCTAAAAAACAAAGCAACAGAACCTAGGGCACTTCCACTTATGGTCCTATAGCTTAGGGAAATTAAAATCAAAAAGACACAGCCACCCCAAAGTTTGGAACGGCTCTGTTTACAAGAACCTCGTTTACAGTACAAGTTCAACATTGCAGAAAGTGAAAAATGGATAAAGAAGTTGTGGTATTTACTTACAAAGCAATATCACTCAGCAATGAAATCTGTGTCATCAGGCCCTTAGCAGCACAATGAGTGGATTCATGTATGATGATTCTAACTGAAGTAAGTCACACAGAAAAAGAAACATCATAAGATATCAGTAATACATGGAATGTAAACTTGGCTACACAGGAACTGAATTACAGAACAGAACAGGGTCTCAAATTTAGAAAACCAACTTATGCTTGCTTAAGGGTAAAGGTGAGTTGGGGTGCTGCATAAAACCAGAGATTGAAATGAGCACAGATAAAGTTCCTTAAGTCAAATATGGAATAGACAAGAGCTACTCCTTGCTCAACGAAATGGACTCAACACCGCATATTAAACACCTAAGAATGTACCTGACTAGTAAGTATCTTAAAACCTATGGATTGCTATGTCTCCGAAAGAGAATCAAGCATGTGTACAGGGGCATAAACGCAGCAGTGATAGGATTGGAGAGGTTCGGTGAGCAAATGAAGACCCTTTGAAGTCATATTGCATGGTACCCATTCCACGGGTTTCAACTACCCAGGTTTAAGGTATTCTTCCTTCAGCTAAAACATGCATGTGGAACCTAGAGTATGATCAACCATGTGTTCGGGAGACGTGTTCAAATATGTCTCAGTTTTCCTCCCCTGGTACTCGGGTGCAACATTCCAGACGCTTTACTAACACTCTCCCCACTTGGAGAGTCAGTCCCTTTAACCTCCTGTTTGGCCCAGTTTGCAATTTCTGCGGAAGATGAACAGGAATAGCGAGAACCAATGAGAGGCTAGCTGGAGGTGTCTGGACGGGCAAATTTAACTCTCATTTCCCACCAGGAAGAGGAATTAACCAAAGGCTCAGCATGCCGGGCCGGAACCAGATTAGGGCCTGAAGCCATCCTGCGGTGTTGCGGCCAGGTCACAAGAAAGCGAGTTGAAGAAAGGAGCTCAGGGGCACTGTAATTCACAAACCTGCAGAGTTATAAATGACAGCTATCGTCCAAAAATAGACTGAAGTAAGGCTGCCAAGAGGACTTGAAAGCGGGGCAGAATTGCAGGAAACCGATTTCAGGAGGTAGACTGGAATTGCATTGAAAGCATAGGAAAAGAGGCAGAACGTCCACAATGATGCACTTGGCCAAAAAGGGCGTATGCGTTTTTTCCTGAATATATTCAGGAAAAAACGCATACGCCCTTTTTGGCCAACCAAGCAAGCTTGCAAAGGAAATCTGCACTACAATGAAGTCTCACTTCCCCCCGGTCAAAAGGGCCATCTGAAAAAAGTGTAAAATCCAGAAAGGCAGGACAGGCCATGGAGAACTGGGAGCCTTGTTATGCTGATGGGCGGGATGTAAATTGCCAACAATCACTCGGGAGAAGTGTATGGTGTTTCCTGAAACATCTAAAAAACAAAGCAACAGAGCCTAGGGCACTGCCACTTATGGTCCTATAGCTTAGGGAAATTAAAATCAAAAAGACACAGCCACCCCAAAGTTTGGGACGCCTCTGTTTACAAGAACCTCGTTTACAGTACAAGTTCAACATCGCAGAAAGTGAAAAATGGATAAAGAAGTTGTGGTATTTACTTACAAACAATATCACTCAGCAATGAAATCTATGTCATCAGGCCCTTAGCATCACAATGAGTGGATTCAGGTATGATGATTCTAACTGAAATAAGTCACACAGAAAAGGAAACATCATAAGATATCAGTAATACACGGAATGTAAACTTGGCTACACAGGAACTGAATTACAGAACAGAACAGGGTCTCAAATTTAGAAAACTAACTTATGCTTGCTTAAGGGTAAAGGTGAGTTGGGGTGCTGCATAAAACCAGAGATTGAAATGAGCACAGATAAAGTTCCTTAAGTCAAATATGGAATACACAAGAGCTACTCCTTGCTCAACGAAATGGACTCAACACCGCATATTAAACGCCTAAGAATGTACCTGACTAGTAAGTATCTTAAAACCTATGGATTGCTATGTCTCCGAAAGAGAATCAAGCATGTGTACAGGGGTATAAACACAGCAGTGATAGGATTGGAGAGGTTCGGTGAGCAAATGAAGACCCTTTGAAGTCATATTGCATGGTACCCATTACACGGGTCTCAACTCTCCAGGTTTAAGGTATTCTTCCTTCAGCTAAAACATGCATGTGGAACCCAAGTATGATCAACCTTGTGAACGGGAGACTTGTTCAAATATGTCTCAGTTTTCCTCCCCTGGTACTCGGGTGCAACATTCCAGACGCTTTACTAACACTCTCCCCACTTGGAGAGTCAGCGCCTTTAACCTCCTGTTTGGCCCAGTTTGCAATTTCTGCGGAAGATGAACAGGAATAGCGAGAACCAATGAGAGGCTAGCTGGAGGTGTCTGGACGGGCAAATTTAACTCTCATTTCCCACCAGGAAGAGGAAATAACCAAAGGCTCAGCGTGCCGTACCGGAACCAGATAAGGGCCTGAAGCCATCCTGCGGTGTTGCGGCCAGGTCACAAGAAAGCGAGTTGAAGAAAGGAGCTCAGGGGCACTGTAATTCACAAACCTGCAGAGTTATAAATGACAGCTATCGTCCAAAAATAGACTGAAGTAAGGCTGCCAAGAGGACTTGAAAGCGGGGCAGAATTGCAGGAAACCGATTTCAGGAGGTAGACTGGAATTGCATTGAAAGCATAGGAAAAGAGGCAGAACGTCCACAATGATGCACTTGGCCAAAAAGGGCGTATGCGTTTTTTCCTGAATATATTCAGGAAAAAACGCATACGCCCTTTTTGGCCAACCAAGCAAGCTTGCAAAGGAAATCTGCACTACAATGAAGTCTCACTTCCCCCCGGTCAAAAGGGCCATCTGAAAAAAGTGTAAAATCCAGAAAGGCAGGACAGGCCATGGAGAACTGGGAGCCTTGTTATGCTGATGGGCGGGATGTAAATTGCCAACAACCACTCGGGAGAAGTGTATGGTGTTTCCTGAAACATCTAAAAAACAAAGCAACAGAACCTAGGGCACTTCCACTTATGGTCCTATAGCTTAGGGAAATTAAAATCAAAAAGACACAGCCACCCCAAAGTTTGGAATGGCTCTGTTTACAAGAACCTCGTTTACAGTACAAGTTCAACATCGCAGAAAGTGAAAAATGGATAAAGAAGTTGTGGTATTTACTTACAAAGCAATATCACTCAGCAATGAAATCTGTGTCATCAGGCCCTTAGCAGCACAATGAGTGGATTCAGGTATGATGATTCTAACTGAAGTAAGTCACACAGAAAAAGAAACATCATAAGATATCAGTAATACACGGAATGTAAACTTGGCTACACAGGAACTGAATTACAGAACAGAACAGGGTCTCAAATTTAGAAAACCAACTTATGCTTGCTTAAGGGTAAAGGTGAGTTGGGGTGCTGCATAAAACCAGAGATTGAAATGAGCACAGATAAAGTTCCTTAAGTCAAATATGGAATAGACAAGAGCTACTCCTTGCTCAACGAAATGGACTCAACACCGCATATAAAACGCCTAAGAATGTACCTGACTAGTAAGTATCTTAAAACCTATGGATTGCTATGTCTCCGAAAGAGAATCAAGCATGTGTACAGGGGCATAAATGCAGCAGTGATAGGATTGGAGAGGTTCGGTGAGCAAATGAAGACCCTTTGAAGTCATATTGCATGGTACCCATTCCACGGGTTTCAACTACCCAGGTTTAATGTATTCTTCCTTCAGCTAAAACATGCATGTGGAACCTAGAGTATGATTAACCATGTGATCGGGAGACGTGTTCAAATATGTCTCAGTTTTCCTCCCCTGGTACTCGGGTGCAACATTCCAGACGCTTTACTAACACTCTCCCCACTTGGAGAGTCAGCGCCTTTAACCTCCTGTTTGGCCCAGTTTGCAATTTCTGCGGAAGATGAACAGGAATAGCGAGAACCAATGAGAGGCTAGCTGGAGGTGTCTGGACGGGCAAATTTAACTCTCATTTCCCACCAGGAAGAGGAATTAACCAAAGGCTCAGCGTGCCGGGCCGGAACCAGATTAGAGCCTGAAGCCATCCTGCGGTGTTGCGGCCAGGTCACAAGAAAGCGAGTTGAAGAAAGGAGCTCAGGGGCACTGTAATTCACAAACCTGCAGAGTTATAAATGACAGCTATCGTCCAAAAATAGACTGAAGTAAGGCTGCCAAGAGGACTTGAAAGCGGGGCAGAATTGCAGGAAACCGATTTCAGGAGGTAGACTGGAATTGCATTGAAAGCATAGGAAAAGAGGCAGAACGTCCACAATGATGCACTTGGCCAAAAAGGGCGTATGCGTTTTTTCCTGAATATATTCAGGAAAAAACGCATACGCCCTTTTTGGCCAACCAAGCAAGCTTGCAAAGGAAATCTGCACTACAATGAAGTCTCACTTCCCCCCGGTCAAAAGGGCCATCTGAAAAAAGTGTAAAATCCAGAAAGGCAGGACAGGCCATGGAGAACTGGGAGCCTTGTTATGCTGATGGGCGGGATGTAAATTGCCAACAGACACTCCGGAGAAGTGTATGGTGTTTCCTGAAACATCTAAAAAACAAAGCAACAGAACCTAGGGCACTGCCACTTATGGTCCTATAGCTTAGGGAAATTAAAATCAAAAAGACACAGCCACCCCAAAGTTTGGGACGCCTCCGTTTACAAGAACCTCGTTTACCGTACAAGTTCAATATCACAGAAAGTGAAAAATGGATAAAGAACTTGTGGTACTTACGTACAATGCAGTATCACTCAGCAATGAAATCTATGTCATCAGGCCCGTAGCAGCATAATGAGTGGATTCAGGTACGATGATTCTAACTGAAATAAGTCACACAGAAAAAGAAACATCATAAGATATCACTAATACACGGAATGTAAACTTGGCTACACAGGAACTGCATTCCAAAACAGAACAGGGTCTCAAATTTAGAAAACCAACTTATGCTTGCTTAAGGGTAAAGGTGAGTTGGGGTGCTGCATAAAACCAGAGATTGAAATGAGCACAGATAAAGTTCCTTAAGCCAAATATGGAATAGACAAGAGCTACTCCTTGCTCAACGAAATGGACTCAACACCCCATATTAAACGCCTAAGTATGTACCTGACTAGTAAGTATCTTAAAACCTATGGATTGCTATGTCTCCGAAAGAGAATCAAGCATGTGTACAGGGGCATAAACGCAGCAGTGATAGGATTGGAGAGGTTCAGTGAGCAAATGAAGACCCTTTGAAGTCATATTGCATGGTAACCATTCCACGGGTCTCAACTCTCCAGTTTTAAGGTATTCTTCCTTCAGCTAAAACATGCATGTGGAACCTAGAGTATGATCAACCATGTGATCGGGAGACGTGTTCAAATATGTCTCAGTTTTCCTCCCCTGGTACTCGGGTGCAACATTCCAGACGCTTTACTAACACTCTCCCCACTTGGAGAGTCAGTCCCTTTAACCTCCTGTTTGGCCCAGTTTGCAATTTCTGCGGAAGATGAACAGGAATAGCGAGAACCAATGAGAGGCTAGCTGGAGGTGTCTGGACGGGCAAATTTAACTCTCATTTCCCACCAGGAAGAGGAAATAACCAAAGGCTCAGCGTGCCATACCGGAACCAGATTAGGGCCTGAAGCCATCCTGCGGTGTTGCGGCCAGGTCACAAGAAAGCGAGTTGAAGAAAGGAGCTCAGGGGCACTGTAATTCACAAACCTGCAGAGTTATAAATGACAGCTATCGTCCAAAAATAGACTGAAGTAAGGCTGCCAAGAGGACTTGAAAGCGGGGCAGAATTGCAGGAAACCGATTTCAGGAGGTAGACTGGAATTGCATTGAAAGCATAGGAAAAGAGGCAGAACGTCCACAATGATGCACTTGGCCAAAAAGGGCGTATGCGTTTTTTCCTGAATATATTCAGGAAAAAACGCATACGCCCTTTTTGGCCAACCAAGCAAGCTTGCAAAGGAAATCTGCACTACAATGAAGTCTCACTTCCCCCCGGTCAAAAGGGCCATCTGAAAAAAGTGTAAAATCCAGAAAGGCAGGACAGGCCATGGAGAACTGGGAGCCTTGTTATGCTGATGGGCGGGATGTAAATTGCCAACAATCACTCGGGAGAAGTGTATGGTGTTTCCTGAAACATCTAAAAAACAAAGCAACAGAACCTAGGGCACTTCCACTTATGGTCCTATAGCTTAGGGAAATTAAAATCAAAAAGACACAGCCACCCCAAAGTTTGGAACTTCTCTGTTTACAAGAACCTCGTTTACAGTACAAGTTCAACATCGCAGAAAGTGAAAAATGGATAAAGAAGTTGTGGTATTTACTTACAAAGCAATATCACTCAGCAATGAAATCTGTGTCATCAGGCCCTTAGCAGCACAATGAGTGGATTCAGGTATGATGATTCTAACTGAAATAAGTCACACAGAAAAAGAAACATCATAAGATATCAGTAATACACGGAATGTAAACTTGGCTATACAGGAACTGAATTACAGAACAGAACAGGGTCTCAAATTTAGAAAACCAACTTCTTCATGCTTAAGGGTAAAGGTGAGTTGGGGTGCTGCATAAAACCAGAGATTGAAATGAGCACAGATAAAGTTCCTTAAGCCAAATATGGAATACACAAGAGCTACTCCTTGCTCAACGAAATGGACTCAACACCCCATATTAAACGCCTAAGAATGTACCTGACTAGTAAGTATCTTAAAACCTATGGATTGCTATGTCTCTGAAAGAGAATCAAGCATGTGTACAGGGGCATAAACGCAGCAGTGATAGGATTGGAGAGGTTCGGTGAGCAAATGAAGACCCTTTGAAGTCATATTGCATGGTACCCATTCCACGGGTTTCAACTACCCAGGTTTAAGGTATTCTTCCTTCAGCTAAAACATGCATGTGGAACCTAGAGTATGATCAACCATGTGATCGGGAGACGTGTTCAAATATGTCTCAGTTTTCCTCCCCTGGTACTCGGGTGCAACATTCCAGACGCTTTACTAACACTCTCCCCACTTGGAGAGTCAGCGCCTTTAACCTCCTGTTTGGCCCAGTTTGCAATTTCTGCGGAAGATGAACAGGAATAGTGAGAACCAATGAGAGGCTAGCTGGAGGTGTCTGGACGGGCAAATTTAACTCTCATTTCCCACCAGGAAGATGAAATAACCAAAGGCTCAGCGTGCCGTACCGGAACCAGATTAGGGCCTGAAGCCATCCTGCGGTGTTGCGGCCAGGTCACAAGAAAGCGAGTTGAAGAAAGGAGCTCAGGGGCACTGTAATTCACAAACATGCAGAGTTATAAATAACAGCTATCGTCCAAAAATAGACTGAAGTAAGGCTGCCAAGAGGACTTGAAAGCGGGGCAGAATTGCAGGAAACCGATTTCAGGAGGTAGACTGGAATTGCATTGAAAGCATAGGAAAAGAGGCAGAACGTCCACAATGATGCACTTGGCCAAAAAGGGCGTATGCGTTTTTTCCTGAATATATTCAGGAAAAAACGCATACGCCCTTTTTGGCCAACCAAGCAAGCTTGCAAAGGAAATCTGCACTACAATGAAGTCTCACTTCCCCCCGGTCAAAAGGGCCATCTGAAAAAAGTGTAAAATCCAGAAAGGCAGCACAGGCCATGGAGAACTGGGAGCCTTGTTATGCTGATGGGCGGGATGTAAATTGCCAACAGACACTCGGGAGAAGTGTATGGTGTTTCCTGAAACATCTAAAAATCAAAGCAACAGAGCCTAGGGCACTGCCACTTATGGTCCTATAGCTTAGGGAAATTAAAATCAAAAAGACACAGGCACCCCAAAGTTTGGGACGCCTCTGTTTACAAGAACCTCGTTTACAGTACAAGTTCAACATCGCAGAAAGTGAAAAATGGATAAAGAACTTGTGGTACTTACGTACAATGCAGTATCACTCAGCAATGAAATCTATGTCATCAGGCCCGTAGCAGCATAATGAGTGGATTCAGGTACGATGATTCTAACTGAAATAAGTCACACAGAAAAAGAAACATCATAAGATATCAGTAATACACGGAATGTAAACTTGTCTACAAAGGAACTGCATTCCAAAACAGAACAGGGTCTCAAATTTAGAAAACCAACTTATGCTTGCTTAAGGGGAAAGGTGAGTTGGGGTGCTGCATAAAACCAGAGATTGAAATGAGCACAGATAAAGTTCCTTAAGCCAAATATGGAATAGACAAGAGCTACTCCTTGCTCAACGAAATGGACTCAAAACCCCATATTAAACGCCTAAGAATGTACCTGACTAGTAAGTATCTTAAAACCTATGGATTGCTATGTCTCCGAAAGAGAATCAAGCATGTGTACAGGGGCATAAACGCAGCAGTGATAGGATTGGAGAGGTTCGGTGAGCAAATGAAGACCCTTTGAAGACATATTGCATGGTACCCATTCCACGGGTTTCAACTACCCAGGTTTTAGGTATTCTTCCTTCAGCTAAAACATGCATGTGGAACCCAGAGTATGATCAACCATGTGATCGGGAGACGTGTTCAAATATGTCTCAGTTTTCCTCCCCTGGTACTCGGGTGCAACATTCCAGATGCTTTACTAACACTCTCCCCACTTGGAGAGTCAGCGCCTTTAACCTCCTGTTTGGCCCAGTTTGCAATTTCTGCGGAAGATGAACAGGAATAGCGAGAACCAATGAGAGGCTAGCTGGAGGTGTCTGGACGGGCAAATTTAACTCTCATTTCCCACCAGGAAGAGGAAATAACCAAAGGCTCAGCGTGCCGTACCGGAACCAGATTAGGGCCTGAAGCCATCCTGCGGTGTTGCGGCCAGCTCAAAAGAAAGCGAGTTGAAGAAAGGAGCTCAGGGGCACTGTAATTCACAAACCTGCAGAGTTATAAATGACAGCTATCGTCCAAAAATAGACTGAAGTAAGGCTGCCAAGAGGACTTGAAAGCGGGGCAGAATTGCAGGAAACCGATTTCAGGAGGTAGACTGGAATTGCATTGAAAGCATAGGAAAAGAGGCAGAACGTCCACAATGATGCACTTGGCCAAAAAGGGCGTATGCGTTTTTTCCTGAATATATTCAGGAAAAAACGCATACGCCCTTTTTGGCCAACCAAGCAAGCTTGCAAAGGAAATCTGCACTACAATGAAGTCTCACTTCCCCCCGGTCAAAAGGGCCATCTGAAAAAAGTGTAAAATCCAGAAAGGCAGGACAGGCCATGGAGAACTGGGAGCCTTGTTATGCTGATGGGCGGGATGTAAATTGCCAACAACCACTCGGGAGAAGTGTATGGTGTTTCCTGAAACATCTAAAAAACAAAGCAACAGAACCTAGGGCACTTCCACTTATGGTCCTATAGCTTAGGGAAATTAAAATCAAAAAGACACAGCCACCCCAAAGTTTGGAACGGCTCTGTTTACAAGAACCTCGTTTACAGTACAAGTTCAACATTGCAGAAAGTGAAAAATGGATAAAGAAGTTGTGGTATTTACTTACAAAGCAATATCACTCAGCAATGAAATCTGTGTCATCAGGCCCTTAGCAGCACAATGAGTGGATTCATGTATGATGATTCTAACTGAAGTAAGTCACACAGAAAAAGAAACATCATAAGATATCAGTAATACATGGAATGTAAACTTGGCTACACAGGAACTGAATTACAGAACAGAACAGGGTCTCAAATTTAGAAAACCAACTTATGCTTGCTTAAGGGTAAAGGTGAGTTGGGGTGCTGCATAAAACCAGAGATTGAAATGAGCACAGATAAAGTTCCTTAAGTCAAATATGGAATAGACAAGAGCTACTCCTTGCTCAACGAAATGGACTCAACACCGCATATTAAACACCTAAGAATGTACCTGACTAGTAAGTATCTTAAAACCTATGGATTGCTATGTCTCCGAAAGAGAATCAAGCATGTGTACAGGGGCATAAACGCAGCAGTGATAGGATTGGAGAGGTTCGGTGAGCAAATGAAGACCCTTTGAAGTCATATTGCATGGTACCCATTCCACGGGTTTCAACTACCCAGGTTTAAGGTATTCTTCCTTCAGCTAAAACATGCATGTGGAACCTAGAGTATGATCAACCATGTGTTCGGGAGACGTGTTCAAATATGTCTCAGTTTTCCTCCCCTGGTACTCGGGTGCAACATTCCAGACGCTTTACTAACACTCTCCCCACTTGGAGAGTCAGTCCCTTTAACCTCCTGTTTGGCCCAGTTTGCAATTTCTGCGGAAGATGAACAGGAATAGCGAGAACCAATGAGAGGCTAGCTGGAGGTGTCTGGACGGGCAAATTTAACTCTCATTTCCCACCAGGAAGAGGAATTAACCAAAGGCTCAGCATGCCGGGCCGGAACCAGATTAGGGCCTGAAGCCATCCTGCGGTGTTGCGGCCAGGTCACAAGAAAGCGAGTTGAAGAAAGGAGCTCAGGGGCACTGTAATTCACAAACCTGCAGAGTTATAAATGACAGCTATCGTCCAAAAATAGACTGAAGTAAGGCTGCCAAGAGGACTTGAAAGCGGGGCAGAATTGCAGGAAACCGATTTCAGGAGGTAGACTGGAATTGCATTGAAAGCATAGGAAAAGAGGCAGAACGTCCACAATGATGCACTTGGCCAAAAAGGGCGTATGCGTTTTTTCCTGAATATATTCAGGAAAAAACGCATACGCCCTTTTTGGCCAACCAAGCAAGCTTGCAAAGGAAATCTGCACTACAATGAAGTCTCACTTCCCCCCGGTCAAAAGGGCCATCTGAAAAAAGTGTAAAATCCAGAAAGGCAGGACAGGCCATGGAGAACTGGGAGCCTTGTTATGCTGATGGGCGGGATGTAAATTGCCAACAATCACTCGGGAGAAGTGTATGGTGTTTCCTGAAACATCTAAAAAACAAAGCAACAGAGCCTAGGGCACTGCCACTTATGGTCCTATAGCTTAGGGAAATTAAAATCAAAAAGACACAGCCACCCCAAAGTTTGGGACGCCTCTGTTTACAAGAACCTCGTTTACAGTACAAGTTCAACATCGCAGAAAGTGAAAAATGGATAAAGAAGTTGTGGTATTTACTTACAAACAATATCACTCAGCAATGAAATCTATGTCATCAGGCCCTTAGCATCACAATGAGTGGATTCAGGTATGATGATTCTAACTGAAATAAGTCACACAGAAAAGGAAACATCATAAGATATCAGTAATACACGGAATGTAAACTTGGCTACACAGGAACTGAATTACAGAACAGAACAGGGTCTCAAATTTAGAAAACTAACTTATGCTTGCTTAAGGGTAAAGGTGAGTTGGGGTGCTGCATAAAACCAGAGATTGAAATGAGCACAGATAAAGTTCCTTAAGTCAAATATGGAATACACAAGAGCTACTCCTTGCTCAACGAAATGGACTCAACACCGCATATTAAACGCCTAAGAATGTACCTGACTAGTAAGTATCTTAAAACCTATGGATTGCTATGTCTCCGAAAGAGAATCAAGCATGTGTACAGGGGTATAAACACAGCAGTGATAGGATTGGAGAGGTTCGGTGAGCAAATGAAGACCCTTTGAAGTCATATTGCATGGTACCCATTACACGGGTCTCAACTCTCCAGGTTTAAGGTATTCTTCCTTCAGCTAAAACATGCATGTGGAACCCAAGTATGATCAACCTTGTGAACGGGAGACTTGTTCAAATATGTCTCAGTTTTCCTCCCCTGGTACTCGGGTGCAACATTCCAGACGCTTTACTAACACTCTCCCCACTTGGAGAGTCAGCGCCTTTAACCTCCTGTTTGGCCCAGTTTGCAATTTCTGCGGAAGATGAACAGGAATAGCGAGAACCAATGAGAGGCTAGCTGGAGGTGTCTGGACGGGCAAATTTAACTCTCATTTCCCACCAGGAAGAGGAAATAACCAAAGGCTCAGCGTGCCGTACCGGAACCAGATTAGGGCCTGAAGCCATCCTGCGGTGTTGCGGCCAGCTCAAAAGAAAGCGAGTTGAAGAAAGGAGCTCAGGGGCACTGTAATTCACAAACCTGCAGAGTTATAAATGACAGCTATCGTCCAAAAATAGACTGAAGTAAGGCTGCCAAGAGGACTTGAAAGCGGGGCAGAATTGCAGGAAACCGATTTCAGGAGGTAGACTGGAATTGCATTGAAAGCATAGGAAAAGAGGCAGAACGTCCACAATGATGCACTTGGCCAAAAAGGGCGTATGCGTTTTTTCCTGAATATATTCAGGAAAAAACGCATACGCCCTTTTTGGCCAACCAAGCAAGCTTGCAAAGGAAATCTGCACTACAATGAAGTCTCACTTCCCCCCGGTCAAAAGGGCCATCTGAAAAAAGTGTAAAATCCAGAAAGGCAGGACAGGCCATGGAGAACTGGGAGCCTTGTTATGCTGATGGGCGGGATGTAAATTGCCAACAACCACTCGGGAGAAGTGTATGGTGTTTCCTGAAACATCTAAAAAACAAAGCAACAGAACCTAGGGCACTTCCACTTATGGTCCTATAGCTTAGGGAAATTAAAATCAAAAAGACACAGCCACCCCAAAGTTTGGAATGGCTCTGTTTACAAGAACCTCGTTTACAGTACAAGTTCAACATCGCAGAAAGTGAAAAATGGATAAAGAAGTTGTGGTATTTACTTACAAAGCAATATCACTCAGCAATGAAATCTGTGTCATCAGGCCCTTAGCAGCACAATGAGTGGATTCAGGTATGATGATTCTAACTGAAGTAAGTCACACAGAAAAAGAAACATCATAAGATATCAGTAATACACGGAATGTAAACTTGGCTATACAGGAACTGAATTACAGAACAGAACAGGGTCTCAAATTTAGAAAACCAACTTATGCTTGCTTAAGGGTAAAGGTGAGTTGGGGTGCTGCATAAAACCAGAGATTGAAATGAGCACAGATAAAGTTCCTTAAGTCAAATATGGAATAGACAAGAGCTACTCCTTGCTCAACGAAATGGACTCAACACCGCATATAAAACGCCTAAGAATGTACCTGACTAGTAAGTATCTTAAAACCTATGGATTGCTATGTCTCCGAAAGAGAATCAAGCATGTGTACAGGGGCATAAATGCAGCAGTGATAGGATTGGAGAGGTTCGGTGAGCAAATGAAGAACCTTTGAAGTCATATTGCATGGTACCCATTCCACGGGTTTCAACTACCCAGGTTTAATGTATTCTTCCTTCAGCTAAAACATGCATGTGGAACCTAGAGTATGATTAACCATGTGATCGGGAGACGTGTTCAAATATGTCTCAGTTTTCCTCCCCTGGTACTCGGGTGCAACATTCCAGACGCTTTACTAACACTCTCCCCACTTGGAGAGTCAGCGCCTTTAACCTCCTGTTTGGCCCAGTTTGCAATTTCTGCGGAAGATGAACAGGAATAGCGAGAACCAATGAGAGGCTAGCTGGAGGTGTCTGGACGGGCAAATTTAACTCTCATTTCCCACCAGGAAGAGGAATTAACCAAAGGCTCAGCGTGCCGGGCCGCAACCAGATTAGAGCCTGAAGCCATCCTGCGGTGTTGCGGCCAGGTCACAAGAAAGCGAGTTGAAGAAAGGAGCTCAGGGGCACTGTAATTCACAAACCTGCAGAGTTATAAATGACAGCTATCGTCCAAAAATAGACTGAAGTAAGGCTGCCAAGAGGACTTGAAAGCGGGGCAGAATTGCAGGAAACCGATTTCAGGAGGTAGACTGGAATTGCATTGAAAGCATAGGAAAAGAGGCAGAACGTCCACAATGATGCACTTGGCCAAAAAGGGCGTATGCGTTTTTTCCTGAATATATTCAGGAAAAAACGCATACGCCCTTTTTGGCCAACCAAGCAAGCTTGCAAAGGAAATCTGCACTACAATGAAGTCTCACTTCCCCCCGGTCAAAAGGGCCATCTGAAAAAAGTGTAAAATCCAGAAAGGCAGGACAGGCCATGGAGAACTGGGAGCCTTGTTATGCTGATGGGCGGGATGTAAATTGCCAACAGACACTCCGGAGAAGTGTATGGTGTTTCCTGAAACATCTAAAAAACAAAGCAACAGAACCTAGGGCACTTCCACTTATGGTCCTATAGCTTAGGGAAATTAAAATCAAAAAGACACAGCCACCCCAAAGTTTGGGACGCCTCCGTTTACAAGAACCTCGTTTACCGTACAAGTTCAATATCACAGAAAGTGAAAAATGGATAAAGAACTTGTGGTACTTACGTACAATGCAGTATCACTCAGCAATGAAATCTATGTCATCAGGCCCGTAGCAGCATAATGAGTGGATTCAGGTACGATGATTCTAACTGAAATAAGTCACACAGAAAAAGAAACATCATAAGATATCACTAATACACGGAATGTAAACTTGGCTACACAGGAACTGCATTCCAAAACAGAACAGGGTCTCAAATTTAGAAAACCAACTTATGCTTGCTTAAGGGTAAAGGTGAGTTGGGGTGCTGCATAAAACCAGAGATTGAAATGAGCACAGATAAAGTTCCTTAAGCCAAATATGGAATAGACAAGAGCTACTCCTTGCTCAACGAAATGGACTCAACACCCCATATTAAACGCCTAAGTATGTACCTGACTAGTAAGTATCTTAAAACCTATGGATTGCTATGTCTCCGAAAGAGAATCAAGCATGTGTACAGGGGCATAAACGCAGCAGTGATAGGATTGGAGAGGTTCAGTGAGCAAATGAAGACCCTTTGAAGTCATATTGCATGGTAACCATTCCACGGGTCTCAACTCTCCAGTTTTAAGGTATTCTTCCTTCAGCTAAAACATGCATGTGGAACCTAGAGTATGATCAACCATGTGATCGGGAGACGTGTTCAAATATGTCTCAGTTTTCCTCCCCTGGTACTCGGGTGCAACATTCCAGACGCTTTACTAACACTCTCCCCACTTGGAGAGTCAGTCCCTTTAACCTCCTGTTTGGCCCAGTTTGCAATTTCTGCGGAAGATGAACAGGAATAGCGAGAACCAATGAGAGGCTAGCTGGAGGTGTCTGGACGGGCAAATTTAACTCTCATTTCCCACCAGGAAGAGGAAATAACCAAAGGCTCAGCGTGCCGTACCGGAACCAGATTAGGGCCTGAAGCCATCCTGCGGTGTTGCGGCCAGCTCAAAAGAAAGCGAGTTGAAGAAAGGAGCTCAGGGGCACTGTAATTCACAAACCTGCAGAGTTATAAATGACAGCTATCGTCCAAAAATAGACTGAAGTAAGGCTGCCAAGAGGACTTGAAAGCGGGGCAGAATTGCAGGAAACCGATTTCAGGAGGTAGACTGGAATTGCATTGAAAGCATAGGAAAAGAGGCAGAACGTCCACAATGATGCACTTGGCCAAAAAGGGCGTATGCGTTTTTTCCTGAATATATTCAGGAAAAAACGCATACGCCCTTTTTGGCCAACCAAGCAAGCTTGCAAAGGAAATCTGCACTACAATGAAGTCTCACTTCCCCCCGGTCAAAAGGGCCATCTGAAAAAAGTGTAAAATCCAGAAAGGCAGGACAGGCCATGGAGAACTGGGAGCCTTGTTATGCTGATGGGCGGGATGTAAATTGCCAACAACCACTCGGGAGAAGTGTATGGTGTTTCCTGAAACATCTAAAAAACAAAGCAACAGAACCTAGGGCACTTCCACTTACGGTCCTATAGCTTAGGGAAATTAAAATCAAAAAGACACAGCCACCCCAAAGTTTGGGACGCCTCTGTTTACAAGAACCTCATTTACAGTACAAGTTCAACATCACAGAAAGTGAAAAATGGATAAAGAACTTGTGGTACTTACGTACAATGCAGTATCACTCAGCAATGAAATCTATGTCATCAGGCCCGTAGCAGCATAATGAGTGGATTCAGGTACGATGATTCTAACTGAAATAAGTCACACAGAAAAAGAAACATCATAAGATATCACTAATACACGGAATGTAAACTTGGCTACACAGGAACTGCATTCCAAAACAGAACAGGGTCTCAAATTTAGAAAACCAACTTATGCTTGCTTAAGGGTAAAGGTGAGTTGGGGTGCTGCATAAAACCAGAGATTGAAATGAGCACAGATAAAGTTCCTTAAGCCAAATATGGAATAGACAAGAGCTACTCCTTGCTCAACGAAATGGACTCAACACCCCATATTAAACGCCTAAGAATGTACCTGACTAGTAAGTATCTTAAAACCTATGGATTGCTATGTCTCCGAAAGAGAATCAAGCATGTGTACAGGGGCATAAACGCAGCAGTGATAGGATTGGAGAGGTTCAGTGAGCAAATGAAGACCCTTTGAAGTCATATTGCATGGTACCCATTCCACGGGTCTCAACTCTCCAGGTTTAAGGTATTCTTCCTTCAGCTAAAACATGCATGTGGAACCCAGAGTATGATCAACCATGTGAATGGGAGACGTGTTCAAATATGTCTCAGTTTTCCTCCCCTGGTACTCGGGTGCAACATTCCAGACGCTTTACTAACACTCTCCCCACTTGGAGAGTCAGCGCCTTTAACCTCCTGTTTGGCCCAGTTTGCAATTTCTGCGGAAGATGAACAGGAATAGTGAGAACCAATGAGAGGCTAGCTGGAGGTGTCTGGACGGGCAAATTTAACTCTCATTTCCCACCAGGAAGAGGAATTAACCAAAGGCTCAGCATGCCGGGCCGGAACCAGATTAGGGACTGAAGCCATCCTGCGGTGTTGCGGCCAGGTCACAAGAAAGCGAGTTGAAGAAAAGAGCTCAGGGGCACTGTAATTCACAAACCTGCAGAGTTATAAATGACAGCTATCGTCCAAAAATAGACTGAAGTAAGGCTGCCAAGAGGACTTGAAAGCGGGGCAGAATTGCAGGAAACCGATTTCAGGAGGTAGACTGGAATTGCATTGAAAGCATAGGAAAAGAGGCAGAACGTCCACAATGATGCACTTGGCCAAAAAGGGCGTATGCGTTTTTTCCTGAATATATTCAGGAAAAAACGCATACGCCCTTTTTGGCCAACCAAGCAAGCTTGCAAAGGAAATCTGCACTACAATGAAGTCTCACTTCCCCCCGGTCAAAAGGGCCATCTGAAAAAAGTGTAAAATCCAGAAAGGCAGGACAGGCAATGGAGCACTGGGAGCCTTGTTATGGTGATGGGCAGGATGTAAATTGCCAACAACCACTCGGGAGAAGCGTATGGTGTTTCCTGAAACATCTAAAAAACAAAGCAACAGAACCTAGGGCACTTCCACTTATGGTCCTATAGCTTAGGGAAATTAAAATCAAAAAGACACAGCCACCCCAAAGTTTGGAATGGCTCTGTTTACAAGAACCTCGTTTACAGTACAAGTTCAACATCGCAGAAAGTGAAAAATGGATAAAGAAGTTGTGGTATTTACTTACAAAGCAATATCACTCAGCAATGAAATCTGTGTCATCAGGCCCTTAGCAGCACAATGAGTGGATTCAGGTATGATGATTCTAACTGAAGTAAGTCACACAGAAAAAGAAACATCATAAGATATCAGTAATACACGGAATGTAAACTTGGCTACACAGGAACTGAATTACAGAACAGAACAGGGTCTCAAATTTAGAAAACTAACTTATGCTTGCTTAAGGGTAAAGGTGAGTTGGGGTGCTGCATAAAACCAGAGATTGAAATGAGCACAGATAAAGTTCCTTAAGTCAAATATGGAATAGACAAGAGCTACTCCTTGCTCAACGAAATGGACTCAACACCGCATATTAAACGCCTAAGAATGTACCTGACTAGTAAGTATCTTAAAACCTATGGATTGCTATGTCTCCGAAAGAGAATCAAACATGTGTACAGGGGCATAAACACAGCAGTGATAGGATTGGAGAAGTTCGGTGAGCAAATGAAGACCCTTTGAAGTCATATTGCATGGTACCCATTACACGGGTCTCAACTCTCCAGGTTTAAGGTATTCTTCCTTCAGCTAAAACATGCATGTGGAACCCAAGTATGATCAACCATGTGAACGGGAGACGTGTTCAAATATGTCTCAGTTTTCCTCCCCTGGTACTCGGGTGCAACATTCCAGACGCTTTACTAACACTCTCCCCACTTGGAGAGTCAGCGCCTTTAACCTCCTGTTTGGCCCAGTTTGCAATTTCTGCGGAAGATGAACAGGAATAGTGAGAACCAATGAGAGGCTAGCTGGAGGTGTCTGGACGGGCAAATTTAACTCTCATTTCCCACCAGGAAGAGTAAATAACCAAAGACTCAGCGTGCCGTACCTGAACCAGATTAGGGCCTGAAGCCATCCTGCGGTGTTGCGGCCAGCTCAAAAGAAAGCGAGTTGAAGAAAGGAGCTCAGGGGCACTGTAATTCACAAACCTGCAGAGTTATAAATGACAGCTATCGTCCAAAAATAGACTGAAGTAAGGCTGCCAAGAGGACTTGAAAGCGGGGCAGAATTGCAGGAAACCGATTTCAGAAGGTAGACTGGAACTGTATTGAAAGCATAGGAAAAGAGGCAGAACGTCCACAATGATGCACTTGGCCAAAAAGGGCGTATGCGTTTTTTCCTGAATATATTCAGGAAAAAACGCATACGCCCTTTTTGGCCAACCAAGCAAGCTTGCAAAGGAAATCTGCACTACAGTGAAGTCTCACTTCCCCCCGGTCAAAAGGGCCATCTGAAAAAAGTGTAAAATCCAGAAAGGCAGGACAGGCCATAGAGCACTGGGAGCCTTGTTATGGTGATGGGCGGGATGTAAATTGCCAACAACCACTCGGGAGAAGCGTATGGTGTTTCCTGAAACATCTAAAAAACAAAGCAACAGAACCTAGGGCACTTCCACTTATGGTCCTATAGCTTAGGGAAATTAAAATCAAAAAGACACAGCCACCCCAAAGTTTGGGACGCCTCTGTTTACAAGAACCTCGTTTACAGAACAAGTTCAACATCACAGAAAGTGAAAAATGGATAAAGAACTTGTGGTACTTACGTACAATGCAGTATCACTCAGCAATGAAATCTATGTCATCAGGCCCATAGCAGCATAATGAGTGGATTCAGGTACGATGATTCTAACTGAAATAAGTCACACAGAAAAAGAAATATCATAAGGTATCACTAATACACGGAATGTAAACTTGGCTACACAGGAACTGCATTCCAAAACAGAACAGGGTCTCAAATTTAGAAAACCAACTTATGCTTGCTTAAGGGGAAAGGTGAGTTGGGGTGCTGCATAAAACCAGAGATTGAAAAGAGCACAGATAAAGTTCCTTAAGCCAAATATGGAATAGACAAGAGCTACTCCTTGCTCAACGAAATGGACTCAAAACCCCATATTAAACCCCTAAGAATGTACCTGACTAGTAAGTATCTTAAAACCTATGGATTGCTATGTCTCCAAAAGAGAATCAAGCGTGTGTACAGGGGAATAAACGCAGCAGTGATAGGATTGGAGAGGTTCGGTGAGCAAATGAAGACCCTTTGAAGTCATATTGCATGGTACCCATTACACGGGTCTCAACTCTCCAGGTTTAAGGTATTCTTCCTTCAGCTAAAACATGCATGTGGAACCCAAGTATGATCAACCATGTGAACGGGAGACGTGTTCAAATATGTCTCAATTTTCCTCCCCTGGTACTCGGGTGCAACATTCCAGACGCTTTACTAACACTCTCCCCACTTGGAGAGTCAGCGCCTTTAACCTCCTGTTTGGCCCAGTTTGCAATTTCTGCGGAAGATGAACAGGAATAGCGAGAACCAATGAGAGGCTAGCTGGAGGTGTCTGGACGGGCAAATTTAACTCTCATTTCCCACCAGGAAGAGGAAATAACCAAAGGCTCAGCGTGCCGTACCGGAACCAGATTAGGGCCTGAAGCCATCCTGCGGTGTTGCGGCCAGCTCAAAAGAAAGCGAGTTGAAGAAAGGAGCTCAGGGGCACTGTAATTCACAAACCTGCAGAGTTATAAATGACAGCTATCGTCCAAAAATAGACTGAAGTAAGGCTGCCAAGAGGACTTGAAAGCAGGGCAGAATTGCAGGAAACCGATTTCAGGAGGTAGACTGGAATTGCATTGAAAGCATAGGAAAAGAGGCAGAACGGCCACAATGATGCACTTGGCCAAAAAGGGCGTATGCGTTTTTTCCTGAATATATTCAGGAAAAAACGCATACGCCCTTTTTGGCCAACCAAGCAAGCTTGCAAAGGAAATCTGCACTACAATGAAGTCTCACTTCCCCCCGGTCAAAAGGGCCATCTGAAAAAAGTGTAAACTCCAGAAAGGCAGGACAGGCCATGGAGAACTGGGAGCCTTGTTATGCTGATGGGCGGGATGTAAATTGCCAACAACCACTCGGGAGAAGTGTATGGTGTTTCCTGAAACATCTAAAAAACAAAGCAACAGAACCTAGGGCACTTCCACTTATGGTCCTATAGCTTAGGGAAATTAAAATCAAAAAGACACAGCCACCCCAAAGTTTGGAATGGCTCTGTTTACAAGAACCTCGTTTACAGTACAAGTTCAACATCGCAGAAAGTGAAAAATGGATAAAGAAGTTGTGGTATTTACTTACAAAGCAATATCACTCAGCAATGAAATCTGTGTCATCAGGCCCTTAGCAGCACAATGAGTGGATTCAGGTATGATGATTCTAACTGAAGTAAGTCACAGAGAAAAAGAAACATCATAAGATATCAGTAATACACGGAATGTAAACTTGGCTACACAGGAACTGAATTACAGAACAGAACAGGGTCTCAAATTTAGAAAACCAACTTATGCTTGCTTAAGGGGAAAGGTGAGTTGGGGTGCTGCATAAAACCAGAGATTGAAATGAGCACAGATAAAGTTCCTTAAGTCAAATATGGAATAGACAAGAGCTACTCCTTGTTCAACGAAATGGACTCAACACCGCATATTAAACACCTAAGAATGTACCTGACTAGTAAGTATCTTAAAACCTATGGATTGCTATGTCTCTGAAAGAGAATCAAGCATGTGTACAGGGGCATAAACGCAGCAGTGATAGGATTGGAGAGGTTCGGTGAGCAAATGAAGACCCTTTGAAGTCATATTGCATGGTACCCATTCCACGGGTTTCAACTACCCAGGTTTAAGGTATTCTTCCTTCAGCTAAAACATGCATGTGGAACCTAGAGTATGATTAACCATGTGATCGGGAGACATGTTCAAATATGTCTCAGTTTTCCTCCCCTGGTACTCGGGTGCAACATTCCAGACGCTTTACTAACACTCTCCCCACTTGGAGAGTCAGTCCCTTTAACCTCCTGTTTGGCCCAGTTTGCAATTTCTGCGGAAGATGAACAGGAATAGCGAGAACCAATGAGAGGCTAGCTGGAGGTGTCTGGACGGGCAAATTTAACTCTCATTTCCCACCAGGAAGAAGAATTAACCAAAGGCTCAGCATGCCGGGCCGGAACCAGATTAGGGCCTGAAGCCATCCTGCGGTGTTGCGGCCAGGTCACAAGAAAGCGAGTTGAAGAAAGGAGCTCAGGGGCACTGTAATTCACAAACCTGCAGAGTTATAAATGACAGCTATCGTCCAAAAATAGACTGAAGTAAGGCTGCCAAGAGGACTTGAAAGCGGGGCAGAATTGCAGGAAACCGATTTCAGAAGGTAGACTGGAACTGTATTGAAAGCATAGGAAAAGAGGCAGAACGTCCACAATGATGCACTTGGCCAAAAAGGGCGTATGCGTTTTTTCCTGAATATATTCAGGAAAAAACGCATACGCCCTTTTTGGCCAACCAAGCAAGCTTGCAAAGGAAATCTGCACTACAGTGAAGTCTCACTTCCCCCCGGTCAAAAGGGCCATCTGAAAAAAGTGTAAAATCCAGAAAGGCAGGACAGGCCATAGAGCACTGGGAGCCTTGTTATGGTGATGGGCGGGATGTAAATTGCCAACAACCACTCGGGAGAAGCGTATGGTGTTTCCTGAAACATCTAAAAAACAAAGCAACAGAACCTAGGGCACTTCCACTTATGGTCCTATAGCTTAGGGAAATTAAAATCAAAAAGACACAGCCACCCCAAAGTTTGGGACGCCTCTGTTTACAAGAACCTCGTTTACAGAGCAAGTTCAACATCACAGAAAGTGAAAAATGGATAAAGAACTTGTGGTACTTACGTACAATGCAGTATCACTCAGCAATGAAATCTATGTCATCAGGCCCATAGCAGCATAATGAGTGGATTCAGGTACGATGATTCTAACTGAAATAAGTCACACAGAAAAAGAAACATCATAAGGTATCACTAATACACGGAATGTAAACTTGGCTACACAGGAACTGCATTCCAAAACAGAACAGGGTCTCAAATTTAGAAAACCAACTTATGCTTGCTTAAGCGGAAAGGTGAGTTGGGGTGCTGCATAAAACCAGAGATTGAAAAGAGCACAGATAAAGTTCCTTAAGCCAAATATGGAATAGACAAGAGCTACTCCTTGCTCAACGAAATGGACTCAAAACCCCATATTAAACCCCTAAGAATGTACCTGACTAGTAAGTATCTTAAAACCTATGGATTGCTATGTCTCCAAAAGAGAATCAAGCGTGTGTACAGGGGAATAAACGCAGCAGTGATAGGATTGGAGAGGTTCGGTGAGCAAATGAAGACCCTTTGAAGTCATATTGCATGGTACCCATTACACGGGTCTCAACTCTCCAGGTTTAAGGTATTCTTCCTTCAGCTAAAACATGCATGTGGAACCCAAGTATGATCAACCATGTGAACGGGAGACGTGTTCAAATATGTCTCAATTTTCCTCCCCTGGTACTCGGGTGCAACATTCCAGACGCTTTACTAACACTCTCCCCACTTGGAGAGTCAGCGCCTTTAACCTCCTGTTTGGCCCAGTTTGCAATTTCTGCGGAAGATGAACAGGAATAGCGAGAACCAATGAGAGGCTAGCTGGAGGTGTCTGGACGGGCAAATTTAACTCTCATTTCCCACCAGGAAGAGGAAATAACCAAAGGCTCAGCGTGCCGTACCGGAACCAGATTAGGGCCTGAAGCCATCCTGCGGTGTTGCGGCCAGCTCAAAAGAAAGCGAGTTGAAGAAAGGAGCTCAGGGGCACTGTAATTCACAAACCTGCAGAGTTATAAATGACAGCTATCGTCCAAAAATAGACTGAAGTAAGGCTGCCAAGAGGACTTGAAAGCAGGGCAGAATTGCAGGAAACCGATTTCAGGAGGTAGACTGGAATTGCATTGAAAGCATAGGAAAAGAGGCAGAACGGCCACAATGATGCACTTGGCCAAAAAGGGCGTATGCGTTTTTTCCTGAATATATTCAGGAAAAAACGCATACGCCCTTTTTGGCCAACCAAGCAAGCTTGCAAAGGAAATCTGCACTACAGTGAAGTCTCACTTCCCCCCGGTCAAAAGGGCCATCTGAAAAAAGTGTAAAATCCAGAAAGGCAGGACAGGCCATAGAGCACTGGGAGCCTTGTTATGGTGATGGGCGGGATGTAAATTGCCAACAACCACTCGGGAGAAGCGTATGGTGTTTCCTGAAACATCTAAAAAACAAAGCAACAGAACCTAGGGCACTTCCACTTATGGTCCTATAGCTTAGGGAAATTAAAATCAAAAAGACACAGCCACCCCAAAGTTTGGGACGCCTCTGTTTACAAGAACCTCGTTTACAGAACAAGTTCAACATCACAGAAAGTGAAAAATGGATAAAGAACTTGTGGTACTTACGTACAATGCAGTATCACTCAGCAATGAAATCTATGTCATCAGGCCCATAGCAGCATAATGAGTGGATTCAGGTACGATGATTCTAACTGAAATAAGTCACACAGAAAAAGAAACATCATAAGGTATCACTAATACACGGAATGTAAACTTGGCTACACAGGAACTGCATTCCAAAACAGAACAGGGTCTCAAATTTAGAAAACCAACTTATGCTTGCTTAAGGGGAAAGGTGAGTTGGGGTGCTGCATAAAACCAGAGATTGAAAAGAGCACAGATAAAGTTCCTTAAGCCAAATATGGAATAGACAAGAGCTACTCCTTGCTCAACGAAATGGACTCAAAACCCCATATTAAACCCCTAAGAATGTACCTGACTAGTAAGTATCTTAAAACCTATGGATTGCTATGTCTCCAAAAGAGAATCAAGCGTGTGTACAGGGGAATAAACGCAGCAGTGATAGGATTGGAGAGGTTCGGTGAGCAAATGAAGACCCTTTGAAGTCATATTGCATGGTACCCATTACACGGGTCTCAACTCTCCAGGTTTAAGGTATTCTTCCTTCAGCTAAAACATGCATGTGGAACCCAAGTATGATCAACCATGTGAACGGGAGACGTGTTCAAATATGTCTCAATTTTCCTCCCCTGGTACTCGGGTGCAACATTCCAGACGCTTTACTAACACTCTCCCCACTTGGAGAGTCAGCGCCTTTAACCTCCTGTTTGGCCCAGTTTGCAATTTCTGCGGAAGATGAACAGGAATAGCGAGAACCAATGAGAGGCTAGCTGGAGGTGTCTGGACGGGCAAATTTAACTCTCATTTCCCACCAGGAAGAGGAAATAACCAAAGGCTCAGCGTGCCGTACCGGAACCAGATTAGGGCCTGAAGCCATCCTGCGGTGTTGCGGCCAGCTCAAAAGAAAGCGAGTTGAAGAAAGGAGCTCAGGGGCACTGTAATTCACAAACCTGCAGAGTTATAAATGACAGCTATCGTCCAAAAATAGACTGAAGTAAGGCTGCCAAGAGGACTTGAAAGCAGGGCAGAATTGCAGGAAACCGATTTCAGGAGGTAGACTGGAATTGCATTGAAAGCATAGGAAAAGAGGCAGAACGGCCACAATGATGCACTTGGCCAAAAAGGGCGTATGCGTTTTTTCCTGAATATATTCAGGAAAAAACGCATACGCCCTTTTTGGCCAACCAAGCAAGCTTGCAAAGGAAATCTGCACTACAATGAAGTCTCACTTCCCCCCGGTCAAAAGGGCCATCTGAAAAAAGTGTAAAATCCAGAAAGGCAGGACAGGCCATGGAGAACTGGGAGCCTTGTTATGCTGATGGGCGGGATGTAAATTGCCAACAACCACTCCGGAGAAGTGTATGGTGTTTCCTGAAACATCTAAAAAACAAAGCAACAGAACCTAGGGCACTTCCACTTATGGTCCTATAGCTTAGGGAAATTAAAATCAAAAAGACACAGCCACCCCAAAGTTTGGAATGGCTCTGTTTACAAGAACCTCGTTTACAGTACAAGTTCAACATCGCAGAAAGTGAAAAATGGATAAAGAAGTTGTGGTATTTACTTACAAAGCAATATCACTCAGCAATGAAATCTGTGTCATCAGGCCCTTAGCAGCACAATGAGTGGATTCAGGTATGATGATTCTAACTGAAGTAAGTCACAGAGAAAAAGAAACATCATAAGATATCAGTAATACACGGAATGTAAACTTGGCTACACAGGAACTGAATTACAGAACAGAACAGGGTCTCAAATTTAGAAAACCAACTTATGCTTGCTTAAGGGGAAAGGTGAGTTGGGGTGCTGCATAAAACCAGAGATTGAAATGAGCACAGATAAAGTTCCTTAAGTCAAATATGGAATAGACAAGAGCTACTCCTTGTTCAACGAAATGGACTCAACACCGCATATTAAACACCTAAGAATGTACCTGACTAGTAAGTATCTTAAAACCTATGGATTGCTATGTCTCTGAAAGAGAATCAAGCATGTGTACAGGGGCATAAACGCAGCAGTGATAGGATTGGAGAGGTTCGGTGAGCAAATGAAGACCCTTTGAAGTCATATTGCATGGTACCCATTCCACGGGTTTCAACTACCCAGGTTTAAGGTATTCTTCCTTCAGCTAAAACATGCATGTGGAACCTAGAGTATGATTAACCATGTGATCGGGAGACATGTTCAAATATGTCTCAGTTTTCCTCCCCTGGTACTCGGGTGCAACATTCCAGACGCTTTACTAACACTCTCCCCACTTGGAGAGTCAGTCCCTTTAACCTCCTGTTTGGCCCAGTTTGCAATTTCTGCGGAAGATGAACAGGAATAGCGAGAACCAATGAGAGGCTAGCTGGAGGTGTCTGGACGGGCAAATTTAACTCTCATTTCCCACCAGGAAGAAGAATTAACCAAAGGCTCAGCATGCCGGGCCGGAACCAGATTAGGGCCTGAAGCCATCCTGCGGTGTTGCGGCCAGGTCACAAGAAAGCGAGTTGAAGAAAGGAGCTCAGGGGCACTGTAATTCACAGACTTGCAGAGTTATACATGACAGCTATCGTCCAAAAATAGACTGAAGTAAGGCAGCCAAGAGGACTTGAAAGCGGGGCAGAATTGCAGGAAACCGATTTCAGGAGGTAGACTGGAATTGCATTGAAAGCATAGGAAAAGAGGCAGAACGTCCACAATGATGCACTTGGCCAAAAAGGGCATATGCGTTTTTTCCTGAATATATTCAGGAAGAAACGCATACGCCCTTTTTGGCCAACCAAGCAAGCTTGCAAAGGAAATCTGCACTACAATGAAGTCTCACTTCCCCCCGGTCAAAAGGGTCATCTGAAAAAAGTGTAAAATCCAGAAAGGCAGGACAGGCCATGGAGAACTGGGAGCCTTGTTATGCTGATGGGCGGGATGTAAATTGCCAACAGACACTCCGGAGAAGTGTATGGTGTTTCCTGAAACATCTAAAAAACAAAGCAACAGAACCTAGGGCACTTCCACTTATGGTCCTATAGCTTAGGGAAATTAAAATCAAAAAGACACAGCCACCCCAAAGTTTGGGACGCCTCTGTTTACAAGAACCTCGTTTACAGTACAAGTTCAACATCGCAGAAAGTGAAAAATGGATAAAGAACTTGTGGTATTTACTTACAAAGCAATATCACTCAGCAATGAAATCTATGTCATCAGGCCCTTAGCATCACAATGAGTGGATTCAGGTATGATGATTCTAACTGAAATAAGTCACACAGAAAAAGAAACATCATAAGATATCACTAATACACGGAATGTAAACTTGGCTACAGAGGAACTGAATTCCAAAACAGAACAGGGTCTCAAATTTAGAAAACCAACTTATGCTTGCTTAAGGGGAAAGGTGAGTTGGGGTGCTGCATAAAACCAGAGATTGAAATGAGCACAGATAAAGTTCCTTAAGCCAAATATGGAATAGACAAGAGCTACTCCTTGCTCAACGAAATGGACTCAACACCCCATATTAAACGCCTAAGAATGTACCTGACTAGTAAGTATCTTAAAACCTATGGATTGCTATGTCTCCAAAAGAGAATCAAGCGTGTGTACAGGGGCATAAACGCAGCAGTGATAGGATTGGAGAGGTTCGGTGAGCAAATGAAGACCCTTTGAAGTCATATTGCATGGTACCCATTACACGGGTCTCAACTCTCCAGGTTTAAGGTATTCTTCCTTCAGCTAAAACATGCATGTGGAACCCAAGTATGATCAACCATGTGAACGGGAGACGTGTTCAAATATGTCTCAGTTTTCCTCCCCTGGTACTCGGGTGCAACATTCCAGACGCTTTACTAACACTCTCCCCACTTGGAGAGTCAGCGCCTTTAACCTCCTGTTTGGCCCAGTTTGCAATTTCTGCGGAAGATGAACAGGAATAGTGAGAACCAATGAGAGGCTAGCTGGAGGTGTCTGGACGGGCAAATTTAACTCTCATTTCCCACCAGGAAGAGGAATTAACCAAAGGCTCAGCATGCCGGGCCGGAACCAGATTAGGGACTGAAGCCATCCTGCGGTGTTGCGGCCAGGTCACAAGAAAGCGAGTTGAAGAAAAGAGCTCAGGGGCACTGTAATTCACAAACCTGCAGAGTTATAAATGACAGCTATCGTCCAAAAATAGACTGAAGTAAGGCTGCCAAGAGGACTTGAAAGCGGGGCAGAATTGCAGGAAACCGATTTCAGGAGGTAGACTGGAATTGCATTGAAAGCATAGGAAAAGAGGCAGAACGTCCACAATGATGCACTTGGCCAAAAAGGGCGTATGCGTTTTTTCCTGAATATATTCAGGAAAAAACGCATACGCCCTTTTTGGCCAACCAAGCAAGCTTGCAAAGGAAATCTGCACTACAATGAAGTCTCACTTCCCCCCGGTCAAAAGGGCCATCTGAAAAAAGTGTAAAATCCAGAAAGGCAGGACAGGCAATGGAGCACTGGGAGCCTTGTTATGGTGATGGGCGGGATGTAAATTGCCAACAACCACTCGGGAGAAGCGTATGGTGTTTCCTGAAACATCTAAAAAACAAAGCAACAGAACCTAGGGCACTTCCACTTATGGTCCTATAGCTTAGGGAAATTAAAATCAAAAAGACACAGCCACCCCAAAGTTTGGAACGGCTCTGTTTACAAGAACCTCGTTTACAGTACAAGTTCAACATCACAGAAAGTGAAAAATGGATAAAGAAGTTGTGGTATTTACTTACAAAGCAATATCACTCAGCAATGAAATCTGTGTCATCAGGCCCTTAGCAGCACAATGAGTGGATTTAGGTATGATGATTCTAACTGAAATAAGTCACACAGAAAAAGAAACATCATAAGATATCAGTAATACACGGAATGTAAACTTGGCTACGCAGGAACTGAATTACAGAACAGAACAGGGTCTGAAATTTAGAAAACCAACTTATTCTTGCTTAAGGGTAAAGGTGAGTTGGGGTGCTGCATAAAACCAGAGATTGAAATGAGCACAGATAAAGTTCCTTAAGCCAAATATGTAATAGACAAGAGCTACTCCTAGCTCAACGAAATGGACCCAACACCGCATATTAAACGCCTAAGAATGTACCTGACTAGTAAGTATCTTAAAACCTATGGATTGCTATGTCTCCGAAAGAGAATCAAGCATGTGTACAGGGGCATAAACGCAGCAGTGATAGGATTGGAGAGGTTCGGTGAGCAAATGAAGACCCTTTGAAGTCATATTGCATGGTACCCATTTCACGGGTCTTAACTCTCCAGGTTTAAGGTATTCTTCCTTCAGCTAAAACATGCATGTGGAACCCAAGTATGATCAACCATGTGAACGGGAGACGTGTTCAAATATGTCTCAGTTTTCCTCCCCTGGTACTCGGGTGCAACATTCCAGACGCTTTACTAACACTCTCCCCACTTGGAGAGTCAGCGCCTTTAACCTCCTGTTTGGCCCAGTTTGCAATTTCTGCGGAAGATGAACAGGAATAGCGAGAACCAATGAGAGACTAGCTGGAGGTGTCTGGACGGGCAAATTTAACTCTCATTTCCCACCAGGAAGAGGAAATAACCAAAGGCTCAGCGTGCCGTGCCGGAACCAGATTAGGGCCTGAAGCCATCCTGCGGTGTTGCGGCCAGGTCACAAGAAAGCAAGTTGAAGAAAGGAGCTCAGGGGCACTGTAATTCACAAACCTGCAGAGTTATAAATGACAGCTATCGTCCAAAAATAGACTGAAGTAAGGCCGCCAAGAGGACTTGAAAGCGGGGCAGAATTGCAGGAAACCGATTTCAGGAGGTAGACTGGAATTGCATTGAAAGCATAGGAAAAGAGGCAGAACGTCCACAATGATGCACTTGGCCAAAAAGGGCGTATGCGTTTTTTCCTGAATATATTCAGGAAATAACGCATACGCCCTTTTTGGCCAACCAAGCAAGCTTGCAAAGGAACTCTGCACTACAATGAAGTCTCACTTCCCCCCGGTCAAAAGGGCCATCTGAAAAAAGTGTAAAATCCAGAAAGGCAGGACAGGCCATGGAGAACTGGGAGCCTTGTTATGCTGATGGGCGGGATGTAAATTGCCAACAGACACTTGGGAGAAGTGTATGGTGTTTCCTGAAACATCTAAAAAACAAAGCAACAGAACCTAGGGCACTTCCACTTATGGTCCTATAGCTTAGGGAAATTAAAATCAAAAAGACACAGCCACCCCAAAGTTTGGGACGCCTCTGTTTACAAGAACCTCGTTTACAGTACAAGTTCAACATCACAGAAAGTGAAAAATGGATAAAGAACTTGTGGTACTTACGTACAATGCAGTATCACTCAGCAATGAAATCTATGTCATCAGGCCCGTAGCAGCATAATGAGTGGATTCAGGTACGATGATTCTAACTGAAATAAGTCACACAGAAAAAGAAACATCATAAGATATCACTAATACATGGAATGTAAACTTGGCTACACAGGAACTGCATTCCAAAACAGAACAGGGTCTCAAATTTAGAAAACCAACTTATGCTTGCTTAAGGGTAAAGGTGAGTTGGGGTGCTGCATAAAACCAGAGATTGAAATGAGCACAGATAAAGTTCCTTAAGCCAAATATGGAATAGACAAGAGCTACTCCTTGCTCAACGAAATGGACTCAAAACCCCATATTAAACCCCTAAGAATGTACCTGACTAGTAAGTATCTTAAAACCTATGGATTGCTATGTCTCCAAAAGAGAATCAAGCGTGTGTACAGGGGAATAAACGCAGCAGTGATAGGATTGGAGAGGTTCGGTGAGCAAATGAAGACCCTTTGAAGTCATATTGCATGGTACCCATTCCACGGGTCTCAACTCTCCATGTTTATGGTATTCTTCCTTCAGCTAAAACATGCATGTGGAACCCAGAGTATGATCAACCATGTGAATGGGAGACGTGTTCAAATATGTCTCAGTTTTCCTCCCCTGGTACTCGGGTGCAACATTCCAGACGCTTTACTAACACTCTCCCCACTTGGAGAGTCAGTCCCTTTAACCTCCTGTTTGGCCCAGTTTGCAATTTCTGCGGAAGATGAACAGGAATAGCGAGAACCAATGAGAGGCTAGCTGGAGGTGTCTGGACGGGCAAATTTAACTCTCATTTCCCACCAGGAAGAGGAATTAACCAAAGGCTCAGCATGCCAGGCCGGTACCAGATTAGGGCCTGAAGCCATCCTGCGGTGTTGCGGCCAGGTCACAAGAAAGCGAGTTGAAGAAAGGAGCTCAGGGGCACTGTAATTCACAAAAATGCAGAGTTATAAATGACAGCTATCGTCCAAAAATAGACTGAAGTAAGGCTGCCAAGAGGACTTGAAAGCGGGGCAGAATTGCAGGAAACCGATTTCAGGAGGTAGACTGGAATTGCATTGAAAGCATAGGAAAAGAGGCAGAACGTCCACAATGATGCACTTGGCCAAAAAGGGCGTATGCGTTTTTTCCTGAATATATTCAGGAAAAAACGCATACGCCCTTTTTGGCCAACCAAGCAAGCTTGCAAAGGAAATCTGCACTACAATGAAGTCTCACTTCCCCCCGGTCAAAAGGGCCATCTGAAAAAGTGTAAAATCCAGAAAGGCAGGACAGGCCATGGAGAACTGGGAGCCTTGTTATGCTGATGGGCGGGATGTAAATTGCCAACAGACACTCGGGAGAAGTGTATGGTGTTTCCTGAAACATCTAAAAAACAAAGCAACAGAACCTAGGGCACTTCCACTTATGGTCCTATAGCTTAGGGAAATTAAAATCAAAAAGACACAGCCACCCCAAAGTTTCGGACGCCTCCGTTTACAAGAACCTCGTTTACCGTACAAGTTCAATATCAGAGAAAGTGAAAAATGGATAAAGAACTTGTGGTACTTACGTACAATGCAGTATCACTCAGCAATGAAATCTATGTCATCAGGCCCGTAGCAGCATAATGAGTGGATTCAGGTACGATGATTCTAACTGAAATAAGTCACACAGAAAAAGAAACATCAAAAGATATCACTAATACACGGAATGTAAACTTGGCTACACAGGAACTGCATTCCAAAACAGAACAGGGTCTCAAATTTAGAAAACCAACTTATGCTTGCTTAAGGGGAAAGGTGAGTTGGGGTGCTGCATAAAACCAGAGATTGAAATGAGCACAGATAAAGTTCCTTAAGCCAAATATGGAATAGACAAGAGCTACTCCTTGCTCAACGAAATGGACTCAACACCCCATATTAAACGCCTAAGTATGTACCTGACTAGTAAGTATCTAAAAACCTATGGATTGCTATGTCTCCAAAAGAGAATCAAGCGTGTGTACAGGGGAATAAACGCAGCAGTGATAGGATTGGAGAGGTTCGGTGAGCAAATGAAGACCCTTTGAAGTCATATTGCATGGTACCCATTACACGGGTCTCAACTCTCCAGGTTTAAGGTATTCTTCCTTCAGCTAAAACATGCATGTGGAACCCAGAGTATGATCAACCATGTGAATGGGAGACGTGTTCAAATATGTCTCAGTTTTCCTCCCCTGGTACTCGGGTGCAACATTCCAGACGCTTTACTAACACTCTCCCCACTTGGAGAGTCAGTCCCTTTAACCTCCTGTTTGGCCCAGTTTGCAATTTCTGCGGAAGATGAACAGGAATAGCGAGAACCAATGAGAGGCTAGCTGGAGGTGTCTGGACGGGCAAATTTAACTCTCATTTCCCACCAGGAAGAAGAATTAACCAAAGGCTCAGCATGCCGGGCCGGAACCAGATTAGGGCCTGAAGCCATCCTGCGGTGTTGCGGCCAGGTCACAAGAAAGCGAGTTGAAGAAAGGAGCTCAGGGGCACTGTAATTCACAGACTTGCAGAGTTATACATGACAGCTATCGTCCAAAAATAGACTGAAGTAAGGCAGCCAAGAGGACTTGAAAGCGGGGCAGAATTGCAGGAAACCGATTTCAGGAGGTAGACTGGAATTGCATTGAAAGCATAGGAAAAGAGGCAGAACGTCCACAATGATGCACTTGGCCAAAAAGGGCATATGCGTTTTTTCCTGAATATATTCAGGAAGAAACGCATACGCCCTTTTTGGCCAACCAAGCAAGCTTGCAAAGGAAATCTGCACTACAATGAAGTCTCACTTCCCCCCGGTCAAAAGGGTCATCTGAAAAAAGTGTAAAATCCAGAAAGGCAGGACAGGCCATGGAGAACTGGGAGCCTTGTTATGCTGATGGGCGGGATGTAAATTGCCAACAGACACTCCGGAGAAGTGTATGGTGTTTCCTGAAACATCTAAAAAACAAAGCAACAGAACCTAGGGCACTTCCACTTATGGTCCTATAGCTTAGGGAAATTAAAATCAAAAAGACACAGCCACCCCAAAGTTTGGGACGCCTCTGTTTACAAGAACCTCGTTTACAGTACAAGTTCAACATCGCAGAAAGTGAAAAATGGATAAAGAACTTGTGGTATTTACTTACAAAGCAATATCACTCAGCAATGAAATCTATGTCATCAGGCCCTTAGCATCACAATGAGTGGATTCAGGTATGATGATTCTAACTGAAATAAGTCACACAGAAAAAGAAACATCATAAGATATCACTAATACACGGAATGTAAACTTGGCTACAGAGGAACTGAATTCCAAAACAGAACAGGGTCTCAAATTTAGAAAACCAACTTATGCTTGCTTAAGGGGAAAGGTGAGTTGGGGTGCTGCATAAAACCAGAGATTGAAATGAGCACAGATAAAGTTCCTTAAGCCAAATATGGAATAGACAAGAGCTACTCCTTGCTCAACGAAATGGACTCAACACCCCATATTAAACGCCTAAGAATGTACCTGACTAGTAAGTATCTTAAAACCTATGGATTGCTATGTCTCCAAAAGAGAATCAAGCGTGTGTACAGGGGCATAAACGCAGCAGTGATAGGATTGGAGAGGTTCGGTGAGCAAATGAAGACCCTTTGAAGTCATATTGCATGGTACCCATTACACGGGTCTCAACTCTCCAGGTTTAAGGTATTCTTCCTTCAGCTAAAACATGCATGTGGAACCCAAGTATGATCAACCATGTGAACGGGAGACGTGTTCAAATATGTCTCAGTTTTCCTCCCCTGGTACTCGGGTGCAACATTCCAGACGCTTTACTAACACTCTCCCCACTTGGAGAGTCAGCGCCTTTAACCTCCTGTTTGGCCCAGTTTGCAATTTCTGCGGAAGATGAACAGGAATAGTGAGAACCAATGAGAGGCTAGCTGGAGGTGTCTGGACGGGCAAATTTAACTCTCATTTCCCACCAGGAAGAGGAATTAACCAAAGGCTCAGCATGCCGGGCCGGAACCAGATTAGGGACTGAAGCCATCCTGCGGTGTTGCGGCCAGGTCACAAGAAAGCGAGTTGAAGAAAAGAGCTCAGGGGCACTGTAATTCACAAACCTGCAGAGTTATAAATGACAGCTATCGTCCAAAAATAGACTGAAGTAAGGCTGCCAAGAGGACTTGAAAGCGGGGCAGAATTGCAGGAAACCGATTTCAGGAGGTAGACTGGAATTGCATTGAAAGCATAGGAAAAGAGGCAGAACGTCCACAATGATGCACTTGGCCAAAAAGGGCGTATGCGTTTTTTCCTGAATATATTCAGGAAAAAACGCATACGCCCTTTTTGGCCAACCAAGCAAGCTTGCAAAGGAAATCTGCACTACAATGAAGTCTCACTTCCCCCCGGTCAAAAGGGCCATCTGAAAAAAGTGTAAAATCCAGAAAGGCAGGACAGGCAATGGAGCACTGGGAGCCTTGTTATGGTGATGGGCGGGATGTAAATTGCCAACAACCACTCGGGAGAAGCGTATGGTGTTTCCTGAAACATCTAAAAAACAAAGCAACAGAACCTAGGGCACTTCCACTTATGGTCCTATAGCTTAGGGAAATTAAAATCAAAAAGACACAGCCACCCCAAAGTTTGGAACGGCTCTGTTTACAAGAACCTCGTTTACAGTACAAGTTCAACATCACAGAAAGTGAAAAATGGATAAAGAAGTTGTGGTATTTACTTACAAAGCAATATCACTCAGCAATGAAATCTGTGTCATCAGGCCCTTAGCAGCACAATGAGTGGATTTAGGTATGATGATTCTAACTGAAATAAGTCACACAGAAAAAGAAACATCATAAGATATCAGTAATACACGGAATGTAAACTTGGCTACGCAGGAACTGAATTACAGAACAGAACAGGGTCTGAAATTTAGAAAACCAACTTATTCTTGCTTAAGGGTAAAGGTGAGTTGGGGTGCTGCATAAAACCAGAGATTGAAATGAGCACAGATAAAGTTCCTTAAGCCAAATATGTAATAGACAAGAGCTACTCCTAGCTCAACGAAATGGACCCAACACCGCATATTAAACGCCTAAGAATGTACCTGACTAGTAAGTATCTTAAAACCTATGGATTGCTATGTCTCCGAAAGAGAATCAAGCATGTGTACAGGGGCATAAACGCAGCAGTGATAGGATTGGAGAGGTTCGGTGAGCAAATGAAGACCCTTTGAAGTCATATTGCATGGTACCCATTTCACGGGTCTTAACTCTCCAGGTTTAAGGTATTCTTCCTTCAGCTAAAACATGCATGTGGAACCCAAGTATGATCAACCATGTGAACGGGAGACGTGTTCAAATATGTCTCAGTTTTCCTCCCCTGGTACTCGGGTGCAACATTCCAGACGCTTTACTAACACTCTCCCCACTTGGAGAGTCAGCGCCTTTAACCTCCTGTTTGGCCCAGTTTGCAATTTCTGCGGAAGATGAACAGGAATAGCGAGAACCAATGAGAGACTAGCTGGAGGTGTCTGGACGGGCAAATTTAACTCTCATTTCCCACCAGGAAGAGGAAATAACCAAAGGCTCAGCGTGCCGTGCCGGAACCAGATTAGGGCCTGAAGCCATCCTGCGGTGTTGCGGCCAGGTCACAAGAAAGCAAGTTGAAGAAAGGAGCTCAGGGGCACTGTAATTCACAAACCTGCAGAGTTATAAATGACAGCTATCGTCCAAAAATAGACTGAAGTAAGGCCGCCAAGAGGACTTGAAAGCGGGGCAGAATTGCAGGAAACCGATTTCAGGAGGTAGACTGGAATTGCATTGAAAGCATAGGAAAAGAGGCAGAACGTCCACAATGATGCACTTGGCCAAAAAGGGCGTATGCGTTTTTTCCTGAATATATTCAGGAAATAACGCATACGCCCTTTTTGGCCAACCAAGCAAGCTTGCAAAGGAACTCTGCACTACAATGAAGTCTCACTTCCCCCCGGTCAAAAGGGCCATCTGAAAAAAGTGTAAAATCCAGAAAGGCAGGACAGGCCATGGAGAACTGGGAGCCTTGTTATGCTGATGGGCGGGATGTAAATTGCCAACAGACACTTGGGAGAAGTGTATGGTGTTTCCTGAAACATCTAAAAAACAAAGCAACAGAACCTAGGGCACTTCCACTTATGGTCCTATAGCTTAGGGAAATTAAAATCAAAAAGACACAGCCACCCCAAAGTTTGGGACGCCTCTGTTTACAAGAACCTCGTTTACAGTACAAGTTCAACATCACAGAAAGTGAAAAATGGATAAAGAACTTGTGGTACTTACGTACAATGCAGTATCACTCAGCAATGAAATCTATGTCATCAGGCCCGTAGCAGCATAATGAGTGGATTCAGGTACGATGATTCTAACTGAAATAAGTCACACAGAAAAAGAAACATCATAAGATATCACTAATACATGGAATGTAAACTTGGCTACACAGGAACTGCATTCCAAAACAGAACAGGGTCTCAAATTTAGAAAACCAACTTATGCTTGCTTAAGGGTAAAGGTGAGTTGGGGTGCTGCATAAAACCAGAGATTGAAATGAGCACAGATAAAGTTCCTTAAGCCAAATATGGAATAGACAAGAGCTACTCCTTGCTCAACGAAATGGACTCAAAACCCCATATTAAACCCCTAAGAATGTACCTGACTAGTAAGTATCTTAAAACCTATGGATTGCTATGTCTCCAAAAGAGAATCAAGCGTGTGTACAGGGGAATAAACGCAGCAGTGATAGGATTGGAGAGGTTCGGTGAGCAAATGAAGACCCTTTGAAGTCATATTGCATGGTACCCATTCCACGGGTCTCAACTCTCCATGTTTATGGTATTCTTCCTTCAGCTAAAACATGCATGTGGAACCCAGAGTATGATCAACCATGTGAATGGGAGACGTGTTCAAATATGTCTCAGTTTTCCTCCCCTGGTACTCGGGTGCAACATTCCAGACGCTTTACTAACACTCTCCCCACTTGGAGAGTCAGTCCCTTTAACCTCCTGTTTGGCCCAGTTTGCAATTTCTGCGGAAGATGAACAGGAATAGCGAGAACCAATGAGAGGCTAGCTGGAGGTGTCTGGACGGGCAAATTTAACTCTCATTTCCCACCAGGAAGAGGAATTAACCAAAGGCTCAGCATGCCAGGCCGGTACCAGATTAGGGCCTGAAGCCATCCTGCGGTGTTGCGGCCAGGTCACAAGAAAGCGAGTTGAAGAAAGGAGCTCAGGGGCACTGTAATTCACAAAAATGCAGAGTTATAAATGACAGCTATCGTCCAAAAATAGACTGAAGTAAGGCTGCCAAGAGGACTTGAAAGCGGGGCAGAATTGCAGGAAACCGATTTCAGGAGGTAGACTGGAATTGCATTGAAAGCATAGGAAAAGAGGCAGAACGTCCACAATGATGCACTTGGCCAAAAAGGGCGTATGCGTTTTTTCCTGAATATATTCAGGAAAAAACGCATACGCCCTTTTTGGCCAACCAAGCAAGCTTGCAAAGGAAATCTGCACTACAATGAAGTCTCACTTCCCCCCGGTCAAAAGGGCCATCTGAAAAAGTGTAAAATCCAGAAAGGCAGGACAGGCCATGGAGAACTGGGAGCCTTGTTATGCTGATGGGCGGGATGTAAATTGCCAACAGACACTCGGGAGAAGTGTATGGTGTTTCCTGAAACATCTAAAAAACAAAGCAACAGAACCTAGGGCACTTCCACTTATGGTCCTATAGCTTAGGGAAATTAAAATCAAAAAGACACAGCCACCCCAAAGTTTCGGACGCCTCCGTTTACAAGAACCTCGTTTACCGTACAAGTTCAATATCAGAGAAAGTGAAAAATGGATAAAGAACTTGTGGTACTTACGTACAATGCAGTATCACTCAGCAATGAAATCTATGTCATCAGGCCCGTAGCAGCATAATGAGTGGATTCAGGTACGATGATTCTAACTGAAATAAGTCACACAGAAAAAGAAACATCAAAAGATATCACTAATACACGGAATGTAAACTTGGCTACACAGGAACTGCATTCCAAAACAGAACAGGGTCTCAAATTTAGAAAACCAACTTATGCTTGCTTAAGGGGAAAGGTGAGTTGGGGTGCTGCATAAAACCAGAGATTGAAATGAGCACAGATAAAGTTCCTTAAGCCAAATATGGAATAGACAAGAGCTACTCCTTGCTCAACGAAATGGACTCAACACCCCATATTAAACGCCTAAGTATGTACCTGACTAGTAAGTATCTAAAAACCTATGGATTGCTATGTCTCCAAAAGAGAATCAAGCGTGTGTACAGGGGAATAAACGCAGCAGTGATAGGATTGGAGAGGTTCGGTGAGCAAATGAAGACCCTTTGAAGTCATATTGCATGGTACCCATTACACGGGTCTCAACTCTCCAGGTTTAAGGTATTCTTCCTTCAGCTAAAACATGCATGTGGAACCCAGAGTATGATCAACCATGTGAATGGGAGACGTGTTCAAATATGTCTCAGTTTTCCTCCCCTGGTACTCGGGTGCAACATTCCAGACGCTTTACTAACACTCTCCCCACTTGGAGAGTCAGTCCCTTTAACCTCCTGTTTGGCCCAGTTTGCAATTTCTGCGGAAGATGAACAGGAATAGCGAGAACCAATGAGAGGCTAGCTGGAGGTGTCTGGACGGGCAAATTTAACTCTCATTTCCCACCAGGAAGAGGAATTAACCAAAGGCTCAGCATGCCGGGCCGGAACCAGATTAGGGCCTGAAGCCATCCTGCGGTGTTGCGGCCAGGTCACAAGAAAGCGAGTTGAAGAAAGGAGCTCAGGGGCACTGTAATTCACAAACCTGCAGAGTTATAAATGACAGCTATCGTCCAAAAATAGACTGAAGTAAGGCTGCCAAGAGGACTTGAAAGCGGGGCAGAATTGCAGGAAACCGATTTCAGGAGGTAGACTGGAATTGCATTGAAAGCATAGGAAAAGAGGCAGAACGTCCACAATGATGCACTTGGCCAAAAAGGGCGTATGCGTTTTTTCCTGAATATATTCAGGAAAAAACGCATACGCCCTTTTTGGCCAACCAAGCAAGCTTGCAAAGGAAATCTGCACTACAATGAAGTCTCACTTCCCCCCGGTCAAAAGGGCCATCTGAAAAAAGTGTAAAATCCAGAAAGGCAGGACAGGCCATGGAGAACTGGGAGCCTTGTTATGCTGATGGGCGGGATGTAAATTGCCAACAATCACTCGGGAGAAGTGTATGGTGTTTCCTGAAACATCGAAAAAACAAAGCAACAGAACCTAGGGCACTTCCACTTATGGTCCTATAGCTTAGGGAAATTAAAATCAAAAAGACACAGCCACCCCAAAGTTTGGAACTGCTCTGTTTACAAGAACCTCGTTTACAGTACAAGTTCAACATCGCAGAAAGTGAAAAATGGATAAAGAAGTTGTGGTATTTACTTACAAAGCAATATCACTCAGCAATGAAATCTGTGTCATCAGGCCCTTAGCAGCACAATGAGTGGATTCAGGTATGATGATTCTAACTGAAGTAAGTCACAGAGAAAAAGAAACATCATAAGATATCAGTAATACACGGAATGTAAACTTGGCTACACAGGAACTGAATTACAGAACAGAACAGGGTCTCAAATTTAGAAAACCAACTTATGCTTGCTTAAGGGTAAAGGTGAGTTGGGGTGCTGCATAAAACCAGAGATTGAAATGAGCACAGATAAAGTTCCTTAAGCCAAATATGGAATAGACCAGAGCTACTCCTTGCTCAACGAAATGGACACAACACCCCATATTAAACGCCTAAGAATGTACCTAACTAGTAAGTATCTTAAAACCTATGGATTGCTATGTCTCCGAAAGAGAATCAAGCATGTGTACAGGGGCATAAACGCAGCAGTGATAGGATTGGAGAGGTTCGGTGAGCAAATAAAGAACCTTTGAAGTCATATTGCATGGTACCCATTCCACGGGTTTCAACTACCCAGGTTTAAGGTATTCTTCCTTCAGCTAAAACATGCATGTGGAACCTAGAGTATGATCAACCATGTGATCGGGAGACGTGTTCAAATATGTCTCAGTTTTCCTCCCCTGGTACTCGGGTGCAACATTCCAGACGCTTTACTAACACTCTCCCCACTTGGAGAGTCAGTCCCTTTAACCTCCTGTTTGGCCCAGTTTGCAATTTCTGTGGAAGATGAACAGGAATAGCGAGAACCAATGAGAGGCTAGCTGGAGGTGTCTGGACGGGCAAATTTAACTCTCATTTCCCACCAGGAAGAGGAATTAACCAAAGGCTCAGCATGCCGGGCCGGAACCAGATTAGGGCCTGAATCCATACTGCAGTGTTGCGAATAGGTCACAAGAAAGCGAGTTGAAGAAAGGAGCTCAGGGGCACTGTAATTCACAAACCTGCAGAGTTATAAATGACAGCTATCGTCCAAAAATAGACTAAAGTAAGGCCGCCAAGAGGACTTGAAAGCAGGGCAGAATTGCAGGAAACCGATTTCAGGAGGTAGACTGGAATTGCATTCAAAGCATAGGAAAAGAGGCAGAACGTCCACAATGATGCACTTGGCCAAAAAGGGCGTATGCGTTTTTTCCTGAATATATTCAGGAAAAAACGCATACGCCCTTTTTGGCCAACCAAGCAAGCTTGCAAAGGAAATCTGCACTACAATGAAGTCTCACTTCCCCCCCGGTCAAAAGGGCCATCTGAAAAAAGTGTAAAATCCAGAAAGGCAGGACAGGCCATGGAGAACTGGGAGCCTTGTTATGCTGATGGGCGGGATGTAAATTGCCAACAATCACTCGGGAGAAGTGTATGGTGTTTCCTGAAACATCTAAAAAACAAAGCAACAGAACCTAGGGCACTTCCACTTATGGTCCTATAGCTTAGGGAAATTAAAATCAAAAAGACACAGCCACCCCAAAGTTTGGAACTGCTCTGTTTACAAGAACCTCGTTTACAGTACAAGTTCAACATCGCAGAAAGTGAAAAATGGATAAAGAAGTTGTGGTATTTACTTACAAAGCAATATCACTCAGCAATGAAATCTGTGTCATCAGGCCCTTAGCAGCACAATGAGTGGATTCAGGTATGATGATTCTAACTGAAATAAGTCACACAGAAAAAGAAACATCATAAGATATCAGTAATACACGGAATGTAAACTTGGCTACACAGGAACTGAATTACAGAACAGAACAGGGTCTCAAATTTAGAAAACCAACTTATGCTTGCTTAAGGGTAAAGGTGAGTTGGGGTGCTGCATAAAACCAGAGATTGAAATGAGCACAGATAAAGTTCCTTAAGCCAAATATGGAATAGACAAGAGCTACTCCTTGCTCAACGAAATGGACTCAACACCCCATATTAAACGCCTAAGAATGTACCTGACTAGTAAGTATCTTAAAACCTATGGATTGCTATGTCTCCGAAAGAGAATCAAGCATGTGTACAGGGGCATAAACGCAGCAGTGATAGGATTGGAGAGGTTCGGTGAGCAAATGAAGACCCTTTGAAGTCATATTGCATGGTACCCATTCCACGGGTTTCAACTACCCAGGTTTTAGGTATTCTTCCTTCAGCTAAAACATGCATGTGGAACCCAGAGTATGATCAACCATGTGATCGGGAGACGTGTTCAAATATGTCTCAGTTTTCCTCCCCTGGTACTCGGGTGCAACATTCCAGACGCTTTACTAACACTCTCCCCACTTGGAGAGTCAGCGCCTTTAACCTCCTGTTTGGCACAGTTTGCAATTTCTGCGGAAGATGAACAGGAATAGCGAGAACCAATGAGAGGCTAGCTGGAGGTGTCTGGACGGGCAAATTTAACTCTCATTTCCCAACAGGAAGAGGAAATAACCAAAGGCTCAGCGTGCCGTGCCGGAATCAGATTAGGGCCTGAAGCCATCCTGCGGTGTTGCGGCCAGCTCAAAAGAAAGCGAGTTGAAGAAAGGAGCTCAGGGGCACTGTAATTCACAAACCTGCAGAGTTATAAATGACAGCTATCGTCCAAAAATAGACTGAAGTAAGGCTGCCAAGAGGACTTGAAAGCGGGGCAGAATTGCAGGAAACCGATTTCAGGAGGTAGACTGGAATTGCATTGAAAGCATAGGAAAAGAGGCAGAACGTCCACAATGATGCACTTGGCCAAAAAGGGCGTATGCGTTTTTTCCTGAATATATTCAGGAAAAAACGCATACGCCCTTTTTGACCAACCAAGCAAGCTTGCAAAGGAAATCTGCACTACAATGAAGTCTCACTTCCCCCCGGTCAAAAGGGCCATCTGAAAAAAGTGTAAAATCCAGAAAGGCAGGACAGGCCATGGAGAACTGGGAGCCTTGTTATGCTGATGGGCGGGATGTAAATTGCCAACAGACACTCGGGAGAAGTGTATGGTGTTTCCTGAAACATCTAAATATCAAAGCAACAGAGCCTAGGGCACTGCCACTTATGGTCCTATAGCTTAGGGAAATTAAAATCAAAAAGACACAGCCACCCCAAAGTTTGGAACGGCTCTGTTTACAAGAACCTCGTTTACAGTACAAGTTCAATATCGCAGAAAGTGAAAAATGGATAAAGAACTTGTGGTACTTACGTACAATGCAGTATCACTCAGCAATGAAATCTATGTCATCAGGCCCGTAGCAGCATAATGAGTGGATTCAGGTACGATGATTCTAACTGAAATAAGTCACACAGAAAAAGAAACATCATAAGATATCACTAATACACGGAATGTAAACTTGGCTACACAGGAACTGCATTCCAAAACAGAACAGGGTCTCAAATTTAGAAAACCAACTTATGCTTGCTTAAGGGTAAAGGTGAGTTGGGGTGCTGCATAAAACCAGAGATTGAAATGAGCACAGATAAAGTTCCTTAAGCCAAATATGGAATAGACAAGAGCTACTCCTTGCTCAACGAAATGGACTCAAAACCCCATATTAAATGCCTAAGAATGTACCTGACTAGTAAGTATCTTAAAACCTATGGATTGCTATGTCTCCGAAAGAGAATCAAGCATGTGTACAGGGGCATAAACGCAGCAGTGATAGGATTGGAGAGGTTCGGTGAGAAAATGAAGACCCTTTGAAGTCATATTGCATGGTACCCATTCCACGGGTTTCAACTACCCAGGTTTTAGGTATTCTTCCTTCAGCTAAAACATGCATGTGGAACCCAGAGTATGATCAACCATGTGATCGGGAGACGTGTTCAAATATGTCTCAGTTTTCCTCCCCTGGTACTCGGGTGCAACATTCCAGACGCTTTACTAACACTCTCCCCACTTGGAGAGTCAGCGCCTTTAACCTCCTGTTTGGCACAGTTTGCAATTTCTGCGGAAGATGAACAGGAATAGCGAGAACCAATGAGAGGCTAGCTGGAGGTGTCTGGACGGGCAAATTTAACTCTCATTTCCCACCAGGAAGAGGAAATAACCAAAGGCTCAGCGTGCCGTGCCGGAACCAGATTAGGGCCTGAAGCCATCCTGCGGTGTTGCGGCCAGCTCAAAAGAAAGCGAGTTGAAGAAAGGAGCTCAAGGGCACTGTAATTCACAAAACTGCAGAGTTATAAATGACAGCTATCGTCCAAAAATAGACTGAAGTAAGGCTGCCAAGAGGACTTGAAAGCGGGGCAGAATTGCAGGAAACCGATTTCAGGAGGTAGACTGGAATTGCATTGAAAGCATAGGAAAAGAGGCAGAACGTCCACAATGATGCACTTGGCCAAAAAGGGCGTATGAGTTTTTTCCTGAATATATTCAGGAAGAAACGCATACGCCCTTTTTGGCCAACCAAGCAAGCTTGCAAAGGAAATCTGCACTACAATGAAGTCTCACTTCCCCCCGGTCAAAAGGGCCATCTGAAAAAAGTGTAAAATCCAGAAAGGCAGGACAGGTCATGGAGAACTGGGAGCCTTGTTATGCTGATGGGCGGGATGTAAATTGCCAACAACCACTCGGGAGAAGTGTATGGTGTTTCCTGAAACATCTAAAAAACAAAGCAACAGAACCTAGGGCACTTCCACTTATGGTCCTATAGCTTAGGGAAATTAAAATCAAAAAGACACAGCCACCCCAAAGTTTGGAAAGGCTCTGTTTACAAGAACCTCGTTTACAGTACAAGTTCAACATCGCAGAAAGTGAAAAATGGATAAAGAAGTTGTGGTATTTACTTACAAAGCAATATCACTCAGCAATGAAATCTGTGTCATCAGGCCCTTAGCATCACAATGAGTGGATTCAGGTATGATGATTCTAACTGAAATAAGTCACACAGAAAAAGAAACATCATAAGATATCAGTAATACACGGAATGTAAACTTGGCTACACAGGAACTGAATTACAGAACAGAACAGGGTCTCAAATTTAGAAAACCAACTTATGCTTGCTTAAGGGTAAAGGTGAGTTGGGGTGCTGCATAAAACCAGAGATTGAAATGAGCACAGATAAAGTTCCTTAAGCCAAATATGGAATAGACAAGAGCTACTCCTTGCTCAACGAAATGGACTCAACACCGCATATTAAACGCCTAAGAATGTACCTGACTAGTAAGTATCTTAAAACCTATGGATTGCTATGTCTCCGAAAGAGAATCAAGCATGTGTACAGGGGCATAAACGCAGCAGTGATAGGATTGGAGAGGTTTGGTGAGCAAATGAAGACCCTTTGAAGTCATATTGCATGGTACCCATTCCACGGGTTTCAACTACCCAGGTTTTAGTTATTCTTCCTTCAGCTAAAACATGCATGTGGAACCCAGAGTATGATCAACCATGTGAACGGGAGAAATGTTCAAATATGTCTCAGTTTTCCTCCCCTGGTACTCGGGTGCAACATTCCAGACGCTTTACTAACACTCTCCCCACTTGGAGAGTCAGTCCCTTTAACCTCCTGTTTGGCCCAGTTTGCAATTTCTGCGGAAGATGAACAGGAATAGCGAGAACCAATGAGAGGCTAGCTGGAGGTGTCTGGACGGGCAAATTTAACTCTCATTTCCCACCAGGAAGAGGAATTAACCAAAGGCTCAGCATGCCGGCCCGGAACCAGATTAGGGCCTGAAGCCATCCTGCGGTGTTGCGGCCAGTACACAAGAAAGCGAGTTGAAGAAAGGAGCTCAGGGGCACTGTAATTCACAAACCTGCAGAGTTATAAATGACAGCTATCGTCCAAAAATAGACTGAAGTAAGGCTGCCAAGAGGACTTGAAAGCGGGGCAGAATTGCAGGAAACCGATTTCAGGAGGTAGACTGGAATTGCATTGAAAGCATAGGAAAAGAGGCAGAACGTCCACAATGATGCACTTGGCCAAAAAGTGTGTATGCGTTTTTTCCTGAATATATTCAGGAAAAAACGCATACGCCCTTTTTGGCCAACCAAGCAAGCTTGCAAAGGAAATCTGCACTACAATGAAGTCTCACTTCCCCCTGGTCAAAAGGGCCATCTGAAAAAAGTGTAAAATCCAGAAAGGCAGGACTGGCCATGGAGAACTGGGAGCCTTGTTATGCTGATGGGCGGGATGTAAATTGCCAACAGACACTCGGGAGAAGTGTATGGTGTTTCCTGAAACATCTAAAAAACAAAGCAACAGAGCCTAGGGCACTGCCACTTATGTTCCTATAGCTTAGGGAAATTAAAATCAAAAAGACACAGCCACCCCAAAGTTTGGGACGCCTCTGTTTACAAGAACCTCGTTTACAGTACAAGTTCAACATCGCAGAAAGTGAAAAATGGATAAAGAAGTTGTGGTATTTACTTACAAAGCAATATCACTCAGCAATGAAATCTATGTCATCAGGCCCTTAGCATCACAATGAGTGGATTCAGGTATGATGATTCTAACTGAAATAAGTCACACAGAAAAAGAAACATCATAAGATATCAGTAATACACGGCATGTAAACTTGGCTACACAGGAATTGAATTACAGAACAGAACAGGGTCTCAAATTTAGAAAACCAACTTATGCTTGCTTAAGGGGAAAGGTGAGTTGGGGTGCTGCATAAAACCAGAGATTGAAATGAGCACAGATAAAGTTCCTTAAGTCAAATATGGAATAGACAAGAGCTACTCCTTGCTCAACGAAATGGACTCAACACCGCATATTAAACGCCTAAGAATGTACCTGACTAGTAAGTATCGTAAAACCTATGGATTGCTATGTCTCCGAAAGAGAATCAAGCATGTGTACAGGGGCATAAACGCAGCAGTGATAGGATTGGAGAGGTTCGGTGAGCAAATGAAGACCCTTTGAAGTCATATTTCATGGTACCCATTACACGGGTCTCAACTCTCCAGGTTTAAGGTATTCTTCCTTCAGCTAAAACATGCATGTGGAACCCAAGTATGATCAACCATGTGAACGGGAGACGTGTTCAAATATGTCTCAGTTTTCCTCCCCTGGTACTCGGGTGCAACATTCCAGACGCTTTACTAACACTCTCCCGACTTGGAGAGTCAGTCCCTTTAACCTCCTGTTTGGCCCAGTTTGCAATTTCTGCGGAAGATGAACAGGAATAGCGAGAACCAATGAGAGGCTCGCTGGAGGTGTCTGGACGGGCAAATTTAACTCTCATTTCCCACCAGGAAGAGGAAATAACCAAAGGCTCAGCGTGCCGTACCAGAACCAGATTAAGGCCTGAAGCCATCCTGCGGTGTTGCGGCCAGCTCAAAAGAAAGCGAGTTGAAGAAAGGAGCTCAGGGGCACTGTAATTCACAAAACTGCAGAGTTATAAATGACAGCTATCGTCCAAAAATAGACTGAAGTAAGGCTGCCAAGAGGACTTGAAAGCGGGGCAGAATTGCAGGAAACCGATTTCAGGAGGTAGACTGGAATTGCATTGAAAGCATAGGAAAAGAGGCAGAACGTCCACAATGATGCACTTGGCCAAAAAGGGCGTATGCGTTTTTTCCTGAATATATTCAGGAAGAAACGCATACGCCCTTTTTGGCCAAACAAGCAAGCTTGAAAAGGAAATCTGCACTACAATGAAGTCTCACTTCTCCCCGGTCAAAAGGGCCATCTGAAAAAAGGGTAAAATCCAGAAAGGCAGGACAGGCCATGGAGAACTGGGAGCCTTGTTATGCTGATGGGCGGGATGTAAATTGCCAACAACCACTCGGGAGAAGCGTATGGTGTTTCCTGAAACATCTAAAAAACAAAGCAACAGAGCCTAGGGCACTGCCACTTATGTTCCTATAGCTTAGGGAAATTAAAATCAAAAAGACACAGCCACCCCAAAGTTTGGGACGCCTCTGTTTACAAGAACCTCGTTTACAGTACAAGTTCAACATCGCAGAAAGTGAAAAATGGATAAAGAAGTTGTGGTATTTACTTACAAAGCAATATCACTCAGCAATGAAATCTATGTCATCAGGCCCTTAGCATCACAATGAGTGGATTCAGGTATGATGATTCTAACTGAAATAAGTCACACAGAAAAAGAAACATCATAAGATATCAGTAATACACGGCATGTAAACTTGGCTACACAGGAATTGAATTACAGAACAGAACAGGGTCTCAAATTTAGAAAACCAACTTATGCTTGCTTAAGGGGAAAGGTGAGTTGGGGTGCTGCATAAAACCAGAGATTGAAATGAGCACAGATAAAGTTCCTTAAGTCAAATATGGAATAGACAAGAGCTACTCCTTGCTCAACGAAATGGACTCAACACCGCATATTAAACGCCTAAGAATGTACCTGACTAGTAAGTATCGTAAAACCTATGGATTGCTATGTCTGCAAAAGAGAATCAAGCATGTGTACAGGGGCATAAACGCAGCAGTGATAGGATTGGAGAGGTTCGGTGAGCAAATGAAGACCCTTTGAAGTCATATTTCATGGTACCCATTACACGGGTCTCAAGTCTCCAGGTTTAAGGTATTCTTCCTTCAGCTAAAACATGCATGTGGAACCCAAGTATGATCAACCATGTGAACGGGAGACGTGTTCAAATATGTCTCAGTTTTCCTCCCCTGGTACTCGGGTGCAACATTCCAGACGCTTTACTAACACTCTCCCGACTTGGAGAGTCAGTCCCTTTAACCTCCTGTTTGGCCCAGTTTGCAATTTCTGCGGAAGATGAACAGGAATAGCGAGAACCAATGAGAGGCTCGCTGGAGGTGTCTGGACGGGCAAATTTAACTCTCATTTCCCACCAGGAAGAGGAAATAACCAAAGGCTCAGCGTGCCGTACCAGAACCAGATTAAGGCCTGAAGCCATCCTGCGGTGTTGCGGCCAGCTCAAAAGAAAGCGAGTTGAAGAAAGGAGCTCAGGGGCACTGTAATTCACAAAACTGCAGAGTTATAAATGACAGCTATCGTCCAAAAATAGACTGAAGTAAGGCTGCCAAGAGGACTTGAAAGCGGGGCAGAATTGCAGGAAACCGATTTCAGGAGGTAGACTGGAATTGCATTGAAAGCATAGGAAAAGAGGCAGAACGTCCACAATGATGCACTTGGCCAAAAAGGGCGTATGCGTTTTTTCCTGAATATATTCAGGAAAAAACGCATACGCCCTTTTTGGCCAAACAAGCAAGCTTGAAAAGGAAATCTGCACTACAATGAAGTCTCACTTCTCCCCGGTCAAAAGGGCCATCTGAAAAAAGTGTAAAATCCAGAAAGGCAGGACAGGCCATGGAGAACTGGGAGCCTTGTTATGCTGATGGGCGGGATGTAAATTGCCAACAACCACTCGGGAGAAGTGTATGGTGTTTCCTGAAACATCTAAAAAACAAAGCAACAGAACCTAGGGCACTTCCACTTATGGTCCTATAGCTTAGGGAAATTAAAATCAAAAAGACACAGCCACCCCAAAGTTTGGAACGGCTCTGTTTACAAGAACCTCGTTTACAGTACAAGTTCAACATCGCAGAAAGTGAAAAATGGATAAAGAAGTTGTGGTATTTACTTACAAAGCAATATCACTCAGCAATGAAATCTGTGTCATCAGGCCCTTAGCAGCACAATGAGTGGATTCAGGTATGATGATTCTAACTGAAATAAGTCACACAGAAAAAGAAACATCATAAGATATCAGTAATACACGGAATGTAAACTTGGCTACACAGGAACTGAATTACAGAACAGAACAGGGTCTCAAATTTAGAAAACCAACTTATGCTTGCTTAAGGGGAAAGGTGAGTTGGGGTGCTGCATAAAACCAGAGATTGAAATGAGCAGAGATAAAGTTCCTTAAGCCAAATATGGAATAGACAAGAGATACTCCTTGCTCAACGAAATGGACTCAACACCGCATATTAAACGCCTAAGAATGTACCTGACTAGTAAGTATCTTAAAACCTATGGATTGCTATGTCTCCGAAAGAGAATCAAGCATGTGTACAGGGGCATAAACGCAGCAGTGATAGGATTGGAGAGGTTCGGTGAGCAAATGAAGACCCTTTGAAGTCATATTGCATGGTACCCATTCCACGGGTTTCAACTACCCAGGTTTTAGGTATTCTTCCTTCAGCTAAAACATGCATGTGGAACCCAGAGTATGATCGACCATGTGATCGGGAGACGTGTTCAAATATGTCTCAGTTTTCCTCCCCTGGTACTCGGGTGCAACATTCCAGACGCTTTACTAACACTCTCCCGACTTGGAGAGTCAGCGCCTTTAACCTCCTGTTTGGCCCAGTTTGCATTTTTGCGGAAGATGAACAGGAATAGCGAGAACCAATGAGAGGCTAGCTGGAGGTGTCTGGACGGTCAAATTTAACTCTCATTTCCCACCAGGAAGAGGAAATAACCAAAGGCTCATCATGCCGTACCGGAACCAGATTAGGGCCTGAAGCCATCCTGCGGTGTTGCGGCCAGCTCAAAATAAAGTGAGTTGAAGAAAGGAGCTCAGGGGCACTGTAATTCACAAACCTGCAGAGTTATAAATGACAGCTATCGTCCAAAAATAGACTGAAGTAAGGCTGCCAAGAGGACTTGAAAGCGGGGCAGAATTGCAGGAAACCGATTTCAGGAGGTAGACTGGAATTGCATTGAAAGCATAGGAAAAGAGGCAGAACGTCCACAATGATGCACTTGGCCAAAAAGGGCGTATGCGTTTTTTCCTGAATATATTCAGGAAAAAACGCATACGCCCTTTTTGGCCAACCAAGCAAGCTTGCAAAGGAAATCTGCACTACAATGAAGTCTCACTTCCCCCCGGTCAAAAGGGCCATCTGAAAAAAGTGTAAAATCCAGAAAGGCAGGACAGGCCATGGAGAACTAGGAGCCTTGTTATGCTGATGGGCGGGATGTAAATTGCCAACAACCACTCGGGAGAAGTGTATGGTGTTTCCTGAAACATCTAAAAAACAAAGCAACAGAACCTTGGGCACTTCCACTTATGGTCCTATAGCTTAGGGAAATTAAAATCAAAAAGACACAGCCACCCCAAAGTTTGGAACGGCTCTGTATACAAGAACCTCGTTTACAGTACAAGTTCAACATCGCAGAAAGTGAAAAATGGATAAAGAAGTTGTGGTATTCACTTACAAAGCAATATCACTCAGCAATGAAATCTATGTCATCAGGCCCTTAGCAGCACAATGAGTGGATTCAGGTATGATGATTCTAACTGAAATAAGTCACACAGAAAAAGAAACATCATAAGATATCAGTAATACACGGAATGGAAACTTGGCTACACAGGAACTGAATTACAGAACAGAAGAGGGTCTCAAATTTAGAAAACCAACTTATGCTTGCTTAAGGGTAAAGGTGAGTTGGGGTGCTGCATAAAACCAGAGATTGAAATGAGCACAGATAAAGTTCCTTAAGCCAAATATGGAATAGACAACAGCTACTCCTTGCTCAACGAAATGGACTCAACACCCCATATTAAACGCCTAAGAATGTACCTGACTAGTAAGTATCTTAAAACCTATGGATTGCTATGTCTCTGAAAGAGAATCAAGCATGTGTACAGGGTCATAAACGCAGCAGTGATAGGATTGGAGAGGTTCGGTGAGCAAATGAAGACCCTTTGAACTCATATTGCATGGTACCCATTCCACGGGTTTCAAATACCCAGGTTTTAGGTATTCTTCCTTCAGCTAAAACATGGATGTGCAACCCAGAGTATGATCAACCATCTGATCGGGAGACGTGTTCAAATATGACTCAGTTTTCCTCCCCTGGTACTCGGGTGCAACATTCCAGACGCTTTCCTCACACTCTCCCGAATTGGAGAGTCAGCGCCTTTAACCTCCTGTTTGGCCCAGTTTGCAATTTCTGCGGAAGATGAACAGGAATAGCGAGAACCAATGAGAGGCTAGCTGGAGGTGTCTGGACGGGCAAATTTAACTCTCATTTCCCACCAGGAAGAGGAAATAACCAAAGGCTCAGCGTGCCGAACTGGAACCAGATTAAGGCCTGAAGCCATCCAGCAGTGTTGCGGCCAGCTCAAAAGAAAGCGAGTTGAAGAAAGGAGCTCAGGGGCACTGTAATTCACAAACCTGCAGAGTTATAAATGACACCTATTGTCCAAAAATAGACTGAAGTAAGGCTGCCAAGAGGACTTGAAAGCGGGGCAGAATTGCAGGAAACCGATTTCAGGAGGTAGACTGGAATTGCATTGAAAGCATAGGAAAAGAGGCAGAACGTCCACAATGATGCACTTGGCCAAAAAGGGCGTATGCGTTTTTTCCTGAATATATTCAGGAAAAAACGCATACGCCCTTTTTGGCCAACCAAGCAAGCTTGCAAAGGAAATCTGCACTACAATGAAGTCTCACTTCCCCCCGGTCAAAAGGGCCATCTGAAAAAAGTGTAAAATCCAGAAAGGCAGGACAGGCCATGGAGAACTGGGAGCCTTGTTATGCTGATGGGCGGGATGTAAATTGCCGACAACCACTGGGGAGAAGTGTATGGTGTTTCCTGAAACATCTAAAAAACAAAGCAACAGAGCCTAGGGCACTGCCACTTATGGTCCTATAGCTTAGGGAAATTAAAATCAAAAAGACACAGCCACCCCAAAGTTTGGGATGCCTCTGTTTACAAGAACCTCGTTTACCATACAAGTTGAATATCACAGAAAGTGAAAAATGGATAAAGAACTTGTGGTACTCACGTACAATGCAGTATCACTCAGCAATGAAATCTATGTCATCAGGCCCGTAGCAGCATAATGAGTCGATTCAGGTATGATGATTCTAACTGAAATAAGTCACACAGAAAAAGAAACATCATAAGATATCAGTAATACACGGAATGGAAACTTGGCTACACAGGAACTGAATTACAGAACAGAACAGGGTCTCAAACTTAGAAAACCAACTTATGCTTGCTTAAGGGTAAAGGTGAGTTGGGGTGCTGCATAAAACCAGAGATTGAAATGAGCACAGATAAAGTTCCTTAAGCCAAATATGGAATAGACAAGATCTACTCCTTGCTCAACGAAATGGACTCAACACCGCATATTAAACGCCTAAGAATGTACCTGACCAGTAAGTATCTTAAAACCTATGGATTGCTATGTCTCCTAAAGAGAATCAAGCATGTGTACAGGGGCATAAACGCAGCAGTGATAGGACTGGAGAGGTTCGTGAGCAAATGAAGACCCTTTGAAGTCATATTGCATGGTACCCATTCCACGGGTTTCAACTACCCAGGTTTAAGGTATTCTTCCTTCAGCTAAAACATGCATGTGGAACCTAGAGTATGATCAACCATGTGATCGGGAGACGTGTTCAAATATGTCTCAGTTTTCCTCCCCTGGTACTCGGGTGCAACATTCCAGACGCTTTACTAACACTCTCCCCACTTGGAGAGTCAGCCCCTTCAACCTCCTGTTTGGCCCAGTTTGCAATTTCTGTGGAAGATGAACAGGAATAGCGAGAACCAATGAGAGACTAGCTGGAGGTGTCTGGATGGGCAAATTTAACTCTCATTTCCCACCAGGAAGAGGAATTAACCAAAGGCTCAGCGTGCCGTGCCAGAACCAGATTAGGGCCTGAAGCCATCCTGCGGTGTTGCGGCCAGGTCACAAGAAAGCGACTTGAAGAAAGGAGCTCAGGGGCACTGTAATTCACAAACCTGCAGAGTTATAAATGACAGCTATCGTCCAAAAATAGACTGAAGTAAGGCTGCCAAGAGGACTTGAAAGCGGGGCAGAATTGCAGGAAACCGATTTCAGGAGGTAGACTGGAATTGCATTGAAAGCATAGGAAAAGAGGCAGAACGTCCACAATGATGCACTTGGCCAAAAAGGGCGTATGCGTTTTTTCCTGAATATATTCAGGAAAAAACGCATACGCACTTTTTGGCCAACCAAGCAAGCTTGCAAAGGAAATCTGCACTACAATGAAGTCTCACTTCCCCCCGGTCAAGAGGGCCATCTGAAAAAAGTGTAAAATCCAGAAAGGCAGGACAGGCCATGGAGAACTGGGAGCCTTGTTATGCTGATGGGCGGGATGTAAATTGCCAACAACCACTCGGGAGAAGTGTATGGTGTTTCCTGAAACATCTAAAAAACAAAGCAACAGAGCCTAGGGCACTGCCACTTATGGTCCTATAGCTTAGGGAAATTAAAATCAAAAAGACACAGCCACCCCAAAGTTTGGGACGCCTCTGTTTACAAGAACCTCGTTTACAGTACAAGTTCAACATCGCAGAAAGTGAAAAATGGATAAAGAAGTTGTGGTATTTACTTACAAAGCAATATCACTCAGCAATGAAATCTATGTCATCAGGCCCTTAGCAGCACAATGAGTGGATTCAGGTATGATGATTCTAACTGAAATAAGTCACACAGAAAAAGAAACATCATAAGATATCAGTAATACAGGGAATGGAAACTTGGCTACACAGGAACTGAATTACAGAACAGAACAGGGTCTCAGACTTTGAAAACCAACTTATGCTTGCTTAAGGGTAAAGGTGAGTTGGGGTGCTGCATAAAACCAGAGATTGAAATGAGCACAGATAAAGTTCCTTAAGCCAAATATGGAATAGACAAGAGCTACTCCTTGCTCAACGAAATGGACTCAACACCGCATATTAAACGCCTAAGAATGTACCTGACTAGTAAGTATCTTCAAACCTATGGATTGCTATGTCTCCGAAAGAGAATCAAGCATGTGTACAGGGGCATAAACGCAGCAGTGATAGGATTGGAGAGGTTCGTGAGCAAATGAAGACCCTTTGAAGTCATATTGCATGGTACCCATTCCACGGGTTTCAACTACCCAGGTTTAAGGTATTCTTCCTTCAGCTAAAACATGCATGTGGAACCTAGAGTATGATCAACCATGTGATCGGGAGACGTGTTCAAATATGTCTCAGTTTTCGTACCCTGGTACTCGGGTGCAACATTCCAGACGCTTTACTAACACTCTCCCCACTTGGAGAGTCAGTCCCTTTAACCTCCTGTTTGGCCCAGTTTGCAATTTCTGTGGAAGATGAACAGGAATAGCGAGATCCAATGAGAGACTAGCTGGAGGTGTCTGGATGGGCAAATTTAACTCTCATTTCCCACCAGGAAGAGGAATTAACCAAAGGCTCAGCGTGCCGTGCCACAACCAGATTAGGGCCTGAAGCCATCCTGCGGTGTTGTGGCCAGGTCACAAGAAAGCGAGTTGAAGAAAGGAGCTCAGGGGCACTGTAATTCACAAACCTGCAGAGTTATAAATGACAGCTATCGTCCAAAAATAGACTGAAGTAAGGCTGCCAAGAGGACTTGAAAGCGGGGCAGAATTGCAGGAAACCGATTTCAGGAGGTAGACTGGAATTGCATTGAAAGCATAGGAAAAGAGGCAGAACGTCCACAATGATGCACTTGGCGAAAAAGGGCGTATGCGTTATTTCCTGAATATATTCAGGAAAAAACGCATACGCCCTTTTTGGCCAACCAAGCAAACTTGCAAAGGAAATCTGCACTACAATGAAGTCTCACTTCCCCCCGGTCAAAAGGGCCATCTGAAAAAAGTGTAAAATCCAGAAAGGCAGGACAGGCCATGGAGAACTGGGAGCCTTGTTATGCTGATGGGCGGGATGTAAATTGCCAACAACCACTCGGGAGAAGTGTATGGTGTTTCCTGAAACATCTAAAAAACAAAGCAACAGAGCCTAGGGCACTTCCACTTATGGTTCTATAGCTTAGGGAAATTAAAATCAAAAAGACACAGCCACCCCAATGTTTGGGACGCCTCTGTTTACAAGAACCCCGTTTACAGTACAAGTTCAACATCGCAGAAAGTGAAAAATGGATAAAGAAGTTGTGGTATTTACTTACAAAGCAATATCACTCAGCAATGAAATCTATGTCATCAGGCCCTTAGCAGCACAATGAGTGGATTAGGGTATGATGATTCTAACTGAAATAAGTCACACAGAAAAAGAAACATCATAAGATATCAGTAATACACGGAATGGAAACTTGGCTACACAGGAACTGAATTACAGAACAGAACAGGGTCTCAAACTTAGAAAACCAACTTATGCTTGCTTAAGGGTAAAGGTGAGTTGGGGTGCTGCATAAAACCAGAGATTGAAATGAGCACAGATAAAGTTCCTTAAGCCAAATATGGAATAGACAAGATCTACTCCTTGCTCAACGAAATGGACTCAACACCGCATTTTAAACGCCTAAGAATGTACCTGACTAGTAAGTATCTTAAAACCTATGGATTGCTATGTCTCCGAAAGAGAATCAAGCATGTGTACAGGGGCATAAACGCAGCAGTGATAGGATTGGAGAGGTTCGTGAGCAAATGAAGACCCTTTGAAGTCATATTGCATGGTACCCATTCCACGGGTTTCAACTACCCAGGTTTAAGGTATTCTTCCTTCAGCTAAAACATGCATGTGGAACCTAGAGTATGATCAACCATGTGATCGGGAGACGTGTTCAAATATGTCTCAGTTTTCGTACCCTGGTACTCGGGTGCAACATTCCAGACCCTTTACTAACACACTCCCCACTTGGAGAGTCAGCCCCTTCAACCTCCTGTTTGGCCCAGTTTGCAATTTCTGTGGAAGATGAACAGGAATAGCGAGAACCAAAGAGACTAGCTGGAGGTGTCTGGATGGGCAAATTTAACTCTCATTTCCCACCAGGAAGAGGAATTAACCAATGGCTCAGCGTGCCGTGCCAGAACCAGATTAGGGCCTGAAGCCATCCTGCGGTGTTGCGGCCAGGTCACAAGAAAGCGAGTTGAAGAAAGGAGCTCAGGGGCACTGTAATTCACAAACCTGCAGAGTTATAAATGACAGCTATCGTCCAAAAATAGACTGAAGTAAGGCTGCCAAGAGGACTTGAAAGCGGGGCAGAATTGCAGGAAACCGATTTCAGGAGGTAGACTGGAATTGCATTGAAAGCATAGGAAAAGAGGCAGAACGTCCACAATGATGCACTTGGCCAAAAAGGGCGTATGCGTTTTTTCCTGAATATATTCAGGAAAAAACGCATACGCACTTTTTGGCCAACCAAGCAAGCTTGCAAAGGAAATCTGCACTACAATGAAGTCTCACTTCCCCCCCGTCTAAAGGGCCATCTGAAAAAAGTGTAAAATCCAGAAAGGCAGGACAGGCCATGGAGAACTGGGAGCCTTGTTATGCTGATGGGCGGGATGTAAATTGCCAACAACCACTCGGGAGAAGTGTATGGTGTTTCCTGAAACATCTAAAAAACAAAGCAACAGAACCTAGGGCACTTCCACTTATGGTCCTATAGCTTAGGGAAATTAAAATCAAAAAGACACAGCCACCCCAAAGTTTCGAACGGCTCTGTTTACAAGAACCTCGTTTACAGTACAAGTTCAACATCGCAGAAAGTGAAAAATGGATAAAGAAGTTGTGGTATTTACTTACAAAGCAATATCACTCAGCAATGAAATCTGTGTCATCAGGCCCTTAGCAGCACAATGAGTGGATTCAGGTATGATGATTCTAACTGAAATAAGTCACACAGAAAAAGAAACATCATAAGATATCAGTAATACACGGAATGGAAACTTGGCTACACAGGAACTGAATTCCAAAACAGAACAGGTTCTCAAATTTAGAAAACCAACTTATGCTTGCTTAAGGGGAAAGGTGAGTTGGGGTGCTGCATAAAACCAGAGATTGAAATGAGCACAGATAAAGTTTCTTAAGCCAAATATGGAATAGACAAGATCTACTCCTTGCTCAACGAAATGGACTCAACACCGCATATTAAACGCCTAAGAATGTACCTGACTAGTAAGTATCTTAATACCTATGGATTGCTATGTCTCCGAAAGAGAATCAAGCATGTGTACAGGGGCATAAACGCAGCAGTGATAGGATTGGAGAGGTTCGGTGAGCAAATGAAGACCCTTTGAAGTCATATTGCATGGTACCCATTCCACGGGTTTCAACTACCCAGGTTTAAGGTATTCTTCCTTCAGCTAAAACATGCATGTGGAACCTAGAGTATGATCAACCATGTGATCGGGAGACGTGTTCAAATATGTCTCAGTTTTCGTACCCTGGTACTCGGGTGCAACATTCCAGACGCTTTACTAACACTCTCCCGCCTTGGAGAGTCAGTCCCTTTAACCTCCTGTTTGGCCCAGTTTGCAATTTCTGCGGAAGATGAACAGGAATAGCGAGAACCAATGAGAGGCTAGCTGGAGGTGTCTGGACGGGCAAATTTAACTCTCATTTCCCACCAGGAAGAGGAATTAACCAAAGGCTCAGCGTGCCGTGCCGGAACCAGATTAGGGCCTGAAGTCATCCTGCGGTGTTGCGGCCAGCTCAAAAGAAAGCGAGTTGAAGAAAGGAGCTCAGGGGCACTGTAATTCACAAACCTGCAGAGTTATAAATGACAGCTATCGTCCAAAAATAGACTGAAGTAAGGCTGCCAAGAGGACTTGAAAGCGGGGCAGAATTGCAGGAAACCGATTTCAGGAGGTAGACTGGAATTGCATTGAAAGCATAGGAAAAGAGGCAGAACGTCCACAATGATGCACTTGGCCAAAAAGGGCGTATGCGTTTTTTCCTGAATATATTCAGGAAAAAACGCATACGCCCTTTTTGGCCAACCAAGCAAGCTTGCAAAGGAAATCTGCACTACAATGAAGTCTCACTTCCCCCCGGTCAAAAGGGCCATCTGAAAAAAGTGTAAAATCCAGAAAGGCAGGACAGGCCATGGAGAACTGGGAGCCTTGTTATGCTGATGGGCGGGATGTAAATTGCAAACAGACACTCGGGAGAAGTGTATGGTGTTTCCTGAAACATCTAAAAAACAAAGCAACAGAGCCTAGGGCACTGCCACTTATGGTCCTATAGCTTAGGGAAATTAAAATCAAAAAGACACAGCCATCCCAAAGTTTGGGACGCCTCTGTTTACAAGAACCTCGTTTACAGTACAAGTTCAACATCGCAGAAAGTGAAAAATGGATAAAGATGTTGTGGTATTTACTTACAAAGCAATATCACTCTGCAATGAAATCTATGTCATCAGGCCCGTAACAGCATAATGAGTGGATTCAGGTACGATGATTCTAACTGAAATAAGTCACACAGAAAAAGAAACATCAAAAGATATCACTAATACACGGAATGTAAACTTGGCTACACAGGAACTGAATTCCAAAACAGAAGAGGGTCTCAAATTTAGAAAACCAACTTATGCTTGCTTAAGAGTAAAGGTGAGTTGGGGTGCTGCATAAAACCAGAGATTGAAATGAGCACAGATAAAGTTCCTTAAGCCAAATATGGAACAGACAAGAGCTACTCCTTGCTCAACGAAATGGACTCAACACCGCATATTAAACGCCTAAGAATGTACCTGACTAGTAAGTATCTTAAAACCTAGGGATTGCTATTTCTCCGAAAGAGAATCAAGCGTGTGTACTGGGGCATAAATGCAGCAGTGATAGGATTGGACAGGTTCGGTGAGCAAATGAAGACCCTTTGAAGTCATATTGCATGGTTCCCATTCCACGGGTCTCAACTCTCCAGGTTTAAGGTATTCTTCCTTCAGCTAAAACATGCATGTGGAACCCAGAGTATGATCAACCGTGTGATCGGGAGACGTGTTCAAATATGTCTCAGTTTTCATACCCTGGTACTCGGGTGCAACATTCCAGACGCTTTACTAACACTCTCCCGACTTGGACAGTCAGCGCCTTTAACCTCCTGTTTTGCCCAGTTTGCAATTTCTGCGGAAGATGAACAGGAATAGGGAGAACCAATGAGAGACTAGCTGGAGGTGTCTGAACGGGCAAATTTAACTCTTATTTCCCACTAGGAAGAGGAATTAACCAAAGGCTCAGCGTGCCGTGCCGGAAACAGATTAGGGCCTGAAGCCATCCTGCAGTGTTGCGGCCAGCTCACAAGAAAGTGAGTTGAAGAAAGGAGCTCAGGGGCTCTGTAATTCACAAACCTGCAGAGTTATAAATGACAGCTATCGTCCAAAAATAGACTGAAGTAAGGCTGCCAAGAGGACTTGAAAGCGGGGCAGAATTGCAGGATACCGATTTCAGGAGGTAGACTGGAATTGCATTGAAAGCATAGGAAAAGAGGCAGAACGTCCACAATGATGCACTTTGCCAAAAGGGCATATGCGTTTTTTCCTGAATATATTCAGGAAAAAACGCATACGCCCTTTTTGGCCAACCAAGCAAGCTTGCAAAGGAAATCTGCACTACAATGAAGTCTCACTTGCCCCCGGTCAAAAGGGCCATCTGAAAAAAGTGTAAAACCCAGAAAGGCAGGACAGGCCATGGATAACTGGGAGCCTTGTTATGCTGATGGGCGGGATGTAAATTGCCAACAACCACTCGGGAGAAGTGTATGGTGTTTCCTGAAACATCTAAAAAACAAAGCAACAGAGCCTAGGGCACTTCCACTTATGGTCCTATAGCTTAGGGAAATTAATATCAAAAGGACACAGCAACCCCAAAATTTGGGACGGCTCTTTTTACAGAAATCTCTTCTACGGCACAAGTTAAATATCCCAGAGAGCAAATAATGGATAAAGAAGTTGCGATACTTATGTACAACAGAATACCACTCAGCAATGAAATCTATGTCACCAGGCCCGTGCCAGCATAATGAGTGGATTGAGGCACGATGATTCTAAGTTAAATAAGTCACACAGAAAAAGAAACATCAGAAGGTATCACTAATACACGGAATGTGAACTTGGCTACACATGAACTGAATTACAAAACAGAACAGGGTCTCAAGTTTAGAAAACCAACTTATGCCTGCTTAAGGGGGAAGGTGAGTTGGGTTGCTGCATAAAAGCAGAGTTTGAAATTAGCACAGATACCGTTCCATAAGCCAAATATGTAATAGACAAGAGCTACCCCTTGCTCAACGAAATGGATTCAACAATGAGGTATCACCTCACACCTGGTAGAATAGGCATCATTGAAAATCTACAAACAAAAAATGCTGGAAAGGGTGTGGAGAAAAGGAACCCTCTTCCACTATTGTTGGGAATATAAATTGATACAGTCATTATGGAGAACAATATGGAATTTCTTAAGAAACTAACAATAGAATTACCATATGATACAGCAATCCCAGTACTGGACATATACCCAGACAAAACCATAAATCAAAGAGAGTCATTCACCGCAATGTTCATTGCATCACTATTTACAATATCGAGGTAATGGAAGCAACCTAAATGCCCACAGACAGACGAATGCATAAAGCTGTGGTACATATATAAAATGGAATATTACTAAGCCATGAAAAGGAATGAAATTGGGTCATTTGTAGAGACGTCGATGGATCTAGAGACTGTCATACAGAGTGAAGTAAGTCAGAAAGAGAAAAACAAATCTTGTATATTCATGCATATATGTGGAACCTAGAAAAACTGTACAGGTTAACCATTTTGCAAGGCATAAATAGAGCAACAGATGTAGACAACAAACGTATGGACAACAAGGGGGGAAAGCTGTTGGGGGGGTGGTGGTGGGAGGAGTTGAGAGACTGGGATTGGCATGTATACATTTATATGTATAAAATAGATAACCAATAAGAACCTGCTGTATAAAAATATAAAATAAAATTCAAAATTAAAAAGAAATAAAATTTAAAAAATAAAACAGAAAAAACAATTATTCCCTGCACATACATGTATTTATATGAATAAATTATTTCCATGCTTATATCTGTAAATACAAAAAAGAGGAATAAAATCTACCTTGAACCAAAAACGAAAAAGAGAAAAAAAACACAGAACCCACCAGTTACACAGAGGAAAACCGTATCAGGGCACTTGCTCCAGTTGTAAACAATTCTGAAGTTGGTCAGTGGTGGGGAATCGTCTCCCATTCAGCCAGCAGCCCCCACGCAACAAGCGTCCTCATTGCAAAGCTGGGGCACCGTGCCGAGGCATCTGTGAGTAAACGTGAGCTGAGCCCCAGGCCAGTTGCTGCTGAACTATTCCCACCCGTCCCAGGTAAAACACCTGAATATATACAAGGACTTGAAAGCCTAGAGGAAGGGCCATAGAGCCACACGAGTGACAGCATGCCGGCCGACTTGGTGCCTGCAGGCCAGCCAGGATGGTCCTGGCCCTGGGTGCTCTTCTGGAAGATTTCCATTTCCCTGCCTGAGATACCCGTCCTGTCCCTGCCCCCACTGCTTTTTTCCTTCCTCACCTCTGCCCAGGGAGAAATTCCAGCAGCATGTATGGGTGACACATCCTCTTCTTTAGCAGGTGGCAGCCTGGCAACTGCTGCAGAAAGTCCAGCAGAGCCCCACTCACACTGGGCCACCCACAAAGCCGTGGCCTCTCACTCCCTCCCACCAGCCCAGCCCCGAGACTGCTGACAGGGCAGAGAAAATGGCGTCAGGCACGGCTGCAGGGGCTCTTGCTGCCTGGAGTGGTATTTATATTGATCTCAACCCAGGCACACCTGGGGAGGGCTGGCCGGCACGGTAAGGCTGCCCAGGTCAGCCAATCATCACCCCTCAAGGGCTCACAGTTGCAGAAAATGGAACTTGCTGAACCGGCCAGGTCCAAGGAACAGGTGTGGGCTCCTGAGAGTCAGGATAGACAAGGGGCTGCAGCTTTGGCTTGTTTTCTAATCATTTTATCTGGCCCATGAGTGGGAGACAACTTCAAGAAAACCCTCTCCTAATGAGAGGAACCCAGGAGTCAGGGAGAGGAGGGGTGGGTGGTGGTTGGAGACAGAGGCCTGGTGCCCCGGGTGCAGTGGAAGTCTCTGGAAGACCAGGTGGAGGGAGGCCTCACGGAGTGATGCCCAGGGTCACAGACCTGTCGCAGCTGCTGTTTGTTAGTTCAAGTCCTGCTCTGAGGTGCTCTGTGTCAGCTCTGAGCGACAGGTGAGCTGGGGGTGCTCTGCAATGAGGGCTATGTGCACGGTTCCTGTGTGCCCAGCCCTGCCACGGTACCTGCAAGGGTAGCTCTGTATCCTGGGAGGGGCCTGACCATGAGAGCCCCGTGGGCTGGGGTGGGGGTGGGGTACCTGCCCAGGTGAGCTCCATATTCTGGGATTGGTCTGACCACGAGAGCCCCATGGGCTGCTGGGGACCTGGTAAAGGATGTCAGGACAGTCAGTGAAGCCACCGAGGATATACCTCCAGTTGCTCCTAATTCCTACACCCTGCTGGTCATTCTACCAACCACCAGGACATGGTATTCTGTATTAGTCTTCAGTGATGCCTTCTTTTGTATTCCATTAGTCCCAGAGTCACAAGAAATTTTGGCTTGTGAGTGGCAGGACTCAACATACAACTAAAACAATACTTCCGGGCCGTCTGGCCCCAAGGGTGCAAAAATTCCCACACCATCTTTGGGGAAAGCTTAGCTAAAGACCTAAAAGTTCTACCTCTGGAAAAGGAAACCCTCCTTCAATATGCAGACGACATTCTGATCACCAGCCCTACTAAGGAGGCCTCTGAACTACCAAGCCAATAAAGGATAGAAGTTGTCCAAGAAAAAGCTCAAATATCACAGACTGCGGTGACCTGCCTGGGTTTCATTCTCACAGAAGGTCAGAGAAGCCCATCCCAGGAAAGGGAAGAAACCATTTTCAGCCTTACCCCTTTCTAAAACTAGAAGACAGCTTAGGGGTTCCTGGGGAGGCCAGGGTTTGCTGCTTCTGGATCCCTAACTACAGTCTACTACCTGGGCCTCTATATGAAACACTGAAAGGAAAAGATGATGATCCTTTTGAATAGAATCCAGAAATGGCCTTTCAAGAATGGAAAGAGCAGTCAATTCAGACCCTTGCCCTGGAACTCCCTAATTTAGCTAAACCCTTTGACCTTTACATTCCCGGTGAAAGGTGAATCGCCATTGGAGAATTAGTGCAAAAACTGGGACCACTTGAAATGGAACAATGCAAGAATGCCATCCAGGTAGGATAAACTACGGTCACTAAGGGGCTTGGCCCACTGCCACATCTGGCCAAGATACTGGCGGTATCTAAAAACCTGGAAATCAGCAGCCCAAAAGGCCACCTCCCTCCTAAGGGAAAAGGACCCCACGTGGTGATCCTAACCACCAACCATGCCCTGAAGTTGCAGGGTTCGCTCCGTGGGCACACCGACCTCGAGTGAGGAGGCCCTCCAACTCCAACATCCAGAGAGATAACCGGGGGCAACAGGGCACCATGACGACTCGTGTGAACATCACTTGACCTGGAGTTTCTCTCATAAAACAACAAGAGTGTGTCCCAAAAGAGTAGACTACTGCTTGCAGGACTTACTGCACCCAGAGGGGAGCTAATAATCTTGGCGGGGGAACAGTATACCACACTGTCACCATAGAAAAGCCTACAGACACCGTGATGATGGTGGCCAATAAGACCGGCTGGACTCCTGTTTACTTCAAAAGGCTGTTGACTCAGTAGCCATCATGGTCCTTGATCACCACTGACCCTGGACTGTCTGGGAGTTGAGCGGGCAGGGCTCTGACACCTGGTGCTGTTTGTACGTTAATTCAGGGGCCTAATTGAAGAAAGCGCAGACTACTGGTCAGAGCATCTAGGCTGGCAGAGACGGTCAGCCTAAGGTGGCCGAACAAATGTGGGGCGGGGTGAAACCGGCCCCCACAGCGTCTCTGCACATCTCTTTCCTGGACCCTTAAAGGTCATTAGAATCTATAACACTTCCAATGCTGGTGCTCAGGTGGACGAGCAGGGAGGCAGGGGTCCTGGGGACAATCAACGTCACCGGGAGGCTGCTGGGGAGAAGCTCTGACCCTCGCCCCAGGGTATGAGGGCTCCCAACTCAGCACTCAGCAGTTACAGAAGAAGGGTCTGCACCCTCAGCACTCCAAGAATGAGGAACGGGACAAAAGGCAGAGGAGGGGTTTGTCCCCAGCAAAGCCCATTAAAAATCCCTGGGAGATAAAAGTAGAATCTGGGCAATAAAGTCAAGTCTAACCTTTTTTATCCTTTGTGCTTTGTCTAATTTCACGTGCTCCTAGGGTCCCGCATGCAGAGGTTCCACACCCGGCACTTCAGACCAGATTTCCTAGTGCAGAATGGCTGGGTCGACACCTCAGCTCCTGGGGCCCAGTGCAGACTCCACGATATAGAGCCTGAGCTACAGCCAACCCAGCCCTCGAGAGCTACGCCGCCTCCCTCCCTCCCACTGACTCTGACAGGATCTCTACACAGCAGCCCAGCCCACAGCCCACGGGGTAGTGCATGCTCTCACCTCTCCATTCTCTGATCAAAATATAAAGTTTCCTTTGCTTGTGAACCAAACTCAGTCTCGATCTGTTGGCCCCAATGACACTGGGCAGGGGGACACTTGTTGGGGTCCACTCTGGAGGATCAGTAACAGAAATTGAGACTATTGTAACCTCAATGAACAGATGTGTGAGCCAAACTGTAGTTAACATAGAACAGTGTATAAGGCTCGGGTAAAATAAGATGTTTTTAACACTTCCATTTGATATTTCCATCACTTTTTATAAGCAAGTTCAGTGAAAAGGTTTGTCTTATTTGTCGGGTCAATATTAGAAAAACGAAGTGATTTCTTTCCAAGGATGTACATCTAATAATCTTGGTTAAACCTTCAATCTTGTTTTAAATGCTTTTCCATTGAAAATGATACCTCTCTTTTAGCTCCCCCATTTCTGAGAAGTATAAAATCTTATAATTTATTATTACCAAAGGGGAAAGGTGGGAGGAGGGATAAATTAACAGTTTGGAATGAACACATACACACTGCTATGTATAAAATAGATCATCAACAAGGAACTACTGTATAGCACAGGGAACTACACTCAACATTTTGCAATAACCTATAAGGGGAAATAATCTGAAAAAGAATAGATATTTTTATTGACATCATCTATCAATGACAGTTAAAGTGTAGCCTAAGGGAAGCTGGTGGTGAGTGCTTCTGACCCTGAAGACTTCAATCATCTAAAGTTTGGACTCTGCCTACTTCCCAAGGCCCTTAATGAACATATGTGTAGCCGTAGCTTAAAAACTTCCCCAGTTTGGGTTTCGGGGAGACACTGATTTTGAAAAAGCCCTGGTGTTCTCCTTACATGAATGGGACTCTTCCTACTGCTAAAACATGTCTGTCACACCCAGAGGATGGTATACCGTCTGATCGGGAAGAGTTTGGAAAAGGCATCTCATCTCCTCATCTCCTGGTGCTCGGGTTCACCCCTCCAGCGTCTTTACTAACAGTCTCCCCACTTGGAGATGTCAGCACTGTCAACATCCTGTTGCGTACAGTTTGGAATTTGTCCAGAGGATGAAGCGGAAGGATGAGGAACAATGAGAGACAAGTCCTAGGTGTTCAGACAGGCACATGTCACTCTAATTTCCAATCAGGAAGACGAATTGACCAAAGGCTAGGGTTGCCCATGGAAACAGTATAGGGCTTGAGGAAATCCCGCTGCTTTGTGGCCAGTTCCCATAAACACGAGTTGAACAATGGAACTCAGGGGCAGTAAAATTCACAAAACTGCAGAGTTGAAAATATCCATCACTGAAAAATGTCTTGAGGAAAGTCAGAGAAAAGGACTTGTAAGCAAGGGAGAATGGCAGGAAAGGGATTTGAGGAGGTAGAAAGGACTCGCCATTAAGCACAAGAAAAGGAGCTGAACATTGCCAACATTGCAGTTGGCCAAAAAGGGTGTATGCGTTCTTTTCTGTATATATTCAAGAAAAGGGCATACACTTTTTTAGCCAACCAAACAGGTGGGCACTGGAAGTCAATACCACAAAAGATATCACTTCGCATCAGTCAGAAGAGCCATCCTCATAAAGCGTAAACAACAGAAATGCAGGACAGGGCAACGAGAAGAGGGAGCCCTGTGAGACTTATAGTGGAAATGTATATTGCCAATGGCCATTCTGGAGAAGTGTATTGTGTTTACTAAAGCATCTACAAAATGAGCTACAGAGCATAGGGCACTTGCACTCATGGGCGTATATCTTGGGAAAAACAAAAATCGAGAGGACACAGGCACCCCAATGTTTACCCCCTCTCTGTTTAAAAGATCCTCGACTAGGATATAACTTAAATGTCTCTGGAGGGAAAAAATGGATAGAGATGTGGTACTTAGGTAGAGTGGAATATTATTCAGCCTGGAAATCAATGAAATATGGCCAGTTGTAACAACTCCGGAGGAGTTACGTATGATCATTCTAAGTGACAGAATTCAAAAAGAAAAAGACACATATCATAAGATATCACTTAAAGGTGGAATCCAAAATGGCTACACATGAAATAAATTACAAAACAAAAACATAGTCAAATATGTAGAAAACACGCATAAGGCTGCTAAACGGGAAAGGTGGGGAGGGGTGAGGCATCATCCAGGAGGTTGAAATTAGCAAAGATACCATTCCAAATACCAAACTGATAATCAACAAGGCCTACACGGTAGCTAAAAGAACTGCACTCAGCACACTCAAGTCACCGGAAAAGAATATATACGACTGGTAAGAATCTGAAAAAGAATTTATTGATGTCTCTCTGTACGTGAATCAAGTGGATGTACAGCAGCAAGAAACAGAGCTTTGAAAATCAGCTGTAACCAATATAGTAATAAATTGAAAAAAATAAACGACAGAGAGACAGAGAAAACCTCTTACAACTTTTCCTCAGGGACGGTGATGCAACATGGATTGAACACATCTAGACCCACAGCAGGATGAGACATAAGGCTGGAAACTGTTTGCGCTAAGAGAAATGTGAGGTTGGGTGAGGAAATGCACACCCTTTAAAGTAATACTACCTGGTACCCATTCAATGGGTCCCAAATCTGCAGGTTCAAGGGATCTTCCTACAGCTAAAACATGCATGGAAAACCCAGAGGACTGTACACCATGTGATCGGGAGATGTGTCTAAAATGCACCTCATTTATCCTCTCCTGGTGCTCCTGTTCACCATTCCAGCCACGCTACTTAGAATCTCCCCACTTGGAGAATCAGCACATTTAAACTTCTGTTTCACACATTTTGCAAATTGTGAGGAGGATGAACGGGAAGAGGGGGAACCAATGAGAGAAGAGTTGTAGGGGTTTGGACGGGCACATATCACTCTAATTTCCCATTAAGAATAAGAATTAAAGGAAGGCTCAGCCTGCCTCGCCGGAGCCAAAATAGGGCCTGAAGCAATCCTGCGGGTTTGAGGCCAGCTCACAAAAGAACAACTTAAAAAATGGAGCTCAGGGTCACTGCAATTCACAAACCTGCAGAGTTATAAATGAAAACTAACGTCCAAAAATATGTTGAGGTAAGGCAAAGAAGAGGATCTGAATGCAAGACAGAATTGCAAGAAACAGATTTCAAGAGATAGATTGGACTCGTCTTTAACGCACATGAAAAGCGGCAGAATTTCGACAATGATGCAGTTGGCCCAAAAGGGCGTATGCGTTTTTTCCTGATTATATCCAGGAAAAAACGCATACGCACTTTATGGGCAACGAAGCAAGCAAGCAATACAAATGTGCACAACAAAGAAGTCTCACTTCCCACCGGTCAAAAGGGCCATCCTAAAAAATTGTAAAAACCAGAAATGCAGGACAGGCCATGGAGAACAGGGAGCCTTTATACGCTGATGGGCAGTGTGTGAACTGCCGAGAGCCACTCTGGAGAAGTGTATGGTGGTTCCTAAATCATCTAAAAAACAGAGCTACAGAGCATAGGACACTTCCAATCATGGGAGTATATCTAGGGAAGTCTAAAAATCAACAAGACACAAGCACACCACAGTTTAGGGCTACTCTGTTTACAAGAACCTCAACTTCAGTACACCTTAAATATCCCAGGAAAGAGAACAATGGATAAAGAAGATGTGGTACTTATGTACAATGGAATATCTCTTCACCATGAAATCAATGTAATAAGGCTAGTAGAAGGATAAAGAGTGGATTTAGGACCGATAATACTACTTGAAATAAGTCAAACAGAAAAAGAAACATATCATAAGATATCACTTATAGAGGGAGGGTAAATATGGCTGCACAAGAAATGAATTACAGAACAGAACAGTGTCTCACATTTAGAAAACACACTTATGTCAACTTAAGGGGAAAGGGGAGGTGGGGTGATGCATAAAACCAGAGTTTGAAATTAGCACAGATACCGTTCAATAAACCAAATAGGTATTAGACAAGATCTACACCTTGCTCAATGAACAGGCCTCAACACACCCTATACACCGCAGAGAAATATATCTGAGGAATAAGAATCTTAAAACCCATGTATTGATATATCTCCATAAGGGAATCAAGTGTGTGCAGAGCGGCACAAACACAGCAGTGAAAAGGAGCTAAACCCCATTATAGAAATAAATTTTAAAAACAAAACGCTGAAACAATGAAAGAGAGAAAAATTCTTACAAAATTCGCTCAGGGGCTGTGATGCAACCTGGATTGACCACATATAAACCCACAGCTGGATAAGACATAAGGCTGGACACTTGGGGCTGACAGGATTGGTGAGCTTTGGTGAGCAACTGCCGAAAGTTTAATGCAATACTTCATGCTACTCATTCCAAGGGTCCCAACACTCCAGGTTGAAGGGAATCTTCCTACAGCTAAACCATGCTTGGGAAACCCAGCGACTGGTATACCATATGATCGGGAAAGGTTTCTAAAACGCACCTCATTTTTCCTCTCCTGGGGCTCCGGATCGACATTCCAGCCGCTTTACTAACAACATCCCCACATGGAGTCAATGCCTTTAAGTTCTGGTATCGCACAGTCTGCAGTTAGTGCAGAGGATGAATGGGAATAGGGGGAACCAGTGAGAAACTAGCTGTAGCGGTTTCAATGGGCACATGTCACTCTAATATCACATCAGTAAGAAGAATTAACCAAAGGCACAGCAAGGTGCCCCAGAAGAAAAATAGGGCTTCAAGGAATCCTGTGGTTACGGGGCAAGACCACAAAAATAAGAGCTAAAAAATGGAGCTAAGGGCCACTGCAATTCAAAAACCTGCAGAGTTATAAAGGCCAACTATTTTTAAAAAATATATTGAGGTAAGGCTATGAAGAGGCATTGAAAGCAAGGCAGAATGCAGGAAACCGATTTCAGGAGGTAGACTGGAATTGCATTGAAAGCATATGAAGAGAGTCAGAAACTCGACAATGATGCACTTGCCCAAAAAGGGCGTATGCGTTTTTTCCTGAATATATTCAGGAAAAAACGCATACGCACTTTTTGGCCAACCAAGCAAGCTTGCAAAGGAAATCTGCACTACAATGAAGTCTCACTTCCACCTGGTCAAAAGGGCCATCTGAAAAAAGTGTAAAATCCATAAAGGCACGACAGGCAATGGAGAACTGGGAGCCTTCTTATGCTGATGGGCGGGATGTAAATTGCCAACAGCCACTCTGGAGAAGTGTATGGTGTTTCCTGAAACATCTAAAAAACAAAGCAACAGAGCCTAGGGCACTTCCACTTATGGTCCTATAGCTTAGGGAAATTAACATCAAAAAGACACAGCACCCCAAAGTTTGGGACGCCTCTGTTTACAAGAACCTCGTTTAAGGTACAAGTTCAATATCGCAGAAAGTAAAAAATGGATAAAGAACTTGTGGTACTTACGTACAATGCAATATCACTCAGCAATGAAATCTATGTAATCAGGCCCGTAGCAGCATAATGAGTGGATTCAGGTACGATGAATCTAACTGAAATAAGTCACACAGAAAAAGAAACATCATAAGATATCACTAATACACGGAATGTAAACTTGGCTACACAGGAACTGCATTCCAAAACAGAACAGGGTCTCAAATTTAGAAAACCAACTTATGCTTGCTTAAGGGGAAAGGTGAGTTGGGGTGCTGCATAAAACCAGAGATTGAAATGAGCACAGATAAAGTTCCTTAAGCCAAATATGGAATAGACAAGAGCTACTCCTTGCTCAACGAAATGGACTCAAAACCCCATATTAAACGCCTAAGAATGTACCTGACTAGTAAGTATCTTAAAACCTATGGATTGCTATGTCTCCAAAACAGAATCAAGCGTGTGTACAGGGCATAAACGCAGCAGTGATAGGATTGGAGAGGTTCGGTGAGCAAATGAAGACCCTTTGAAGTCATATTGCATGGTACCCATTACACGGGTCTCAACTCTCCAGGTTTAAGTTATTCTTCCTTCAGCTAAAACATGCATGTGGAACCCAGAGTATGATCAACCGTGTGAACGGGAGACGTGTTCAAATATGTCTCAGTTTTCCTCCCCTGGTACTCAGGTGCAACATTCCAGACGCTTTACTAACACTCTCCCCACTTGGAGAGTCAGTCCCTTTAACCTCCTGTTTGGCCCAGTTTGCAATTTCTGCGGAAGATGAACAGGAATAGCGAGAACCAATGAGAGGCTAGCTGGAGGTGTCTGGACGGGCAAATTTAACTCTCATTTCCCACCAGGAAGAGGAATTAACCAAAGGCTCAGCATGCCGGGCCGGAAACAGATTAGGGCCTGAAGCCATCCTGCGGTGTTGCGGCCAGGTCACAAGAAAGCGAGTTGAAGAAAGGAGCTCAGGGGCACTGTAATTCACAAACCTGCAGAGTTATAAATGACAGCTATCGTCCAAAAATAGACTGAAGTAAGGCTGCCAAGAGGACTTGAAAGCGGGGCAGAATTGCAGGAAACCGATTTCAGGAGGTAGACTGGAATTGCATTGAAAGCATAGGAAAAGAGGCAGAACGTCCACAATGATGCACTTGGCCAAAAAGGGCGTATGCGATTTTTCCTGAATATATTCAGGAAAAAACGCATACGCCCTTTTTGGCCAACCAAGCAAGCTTGCAAAGGAAATCTGCACTACAATGAAGTCTCACTTCCCCCCGGTCAAAAGGGCCATCTGAAAAAAGTGTATAATCCAGAAAGGCAGGACAGGCCATGGAGAACTGGGAGCCTTGTTATGCTGATGGGCGGGAAGTAAATTGCCAACAGACACTCGGGAGAAGTGTATGGTGTTTCCTGAAACATCTAAAAAACAAAGCAACAGAGCCTAGGGCACTTCCACTTATGGTCCTATAGCTTAGGGAAATTAAAATCAAAAAGACACAGCCACCCCAAAGTTTGGGACGCCTCTGTTTACAAGAACCTCGTTTACCGTACAAGTTCAATATCACAGAAAGTGAAAAATGGATAAAGAAGTTGTGGTACTCATGTACAATGCAATATCACTCAGCAATGAAATCTATGTCACCAGGCCCGTAGCAGCATAATGAGTGGATTCGGGTATGGTGATTCTAACTGAAATAAGTCACACAGAAAAAGAAACATCAAAAAATATCACTAATGCATGGAATTTAAACTTGGCTACAGAGGAACTGAATTACAAAACAGAACAGGGTCTCAAATTTAGAAAACCAACTTATGCTTGCTTAAGTGGAAAGGTGAGTTGGGGTGCTGCATAAAACCAGAGATTGAAATGAGCACAGATAAAGTTCCTTAAGCCAAATATGGAATAGACAAGAGCTACTCCTTGCTCAACGAAATGGACTCCACACCCCATATTAAACGCCTAAGAATATACCTGACTAGTAAGTATCTTAAAACCTATGGATTGCTATGTCTCCAAAAGAGAATCAAGCGTGTGTACAAGGGTCATAAACGCAGCAGTGATAGGATTGGAGAGATTCGGTGAGCAAATGAAGACCCTTTGAAGTCATATTGCATGGTACCCATTCCACGGGTCTCAGCTCTCCAGGTTTAAGGTATTCTTTCTTCAGCTAAAACATGCATGTGGAACCCAGAGTATGATCAACCGTGTGATCGGGAGACGTGTTCAAATATGTCTCAGTTTTCGTCCCCTGGTACTTCGGTGCAACATTCCAGACGCTTTACTAACACTCTCCTCACTTGGAGAGTCAGTGCCTTTAACCTCCTGTTTGGCCCAGTTTGCAATTACTGCGGAAGATGTACAGGAATAGGGAGAACCAATGAGAGACAAGCGGGAGGTGTCTGGACGGGCAAATTTAACTCTCATTTCCCACCAGGAAGAGGAATTAACCAAAGGCTCAGCATGCCGTGTCGGAACCAGATTAGGGCCTGAAGCCATCCTGCGGTGTTGCGGCCATCTCAAAAGAAAGCGAGTTGAAGAAAGGAGGTCAGGGGCACTGTAATTCACAAACCTGCAGAGTTATAAATGACAGCTATCGTCCAAAAATATACTGAAGTAAGGCTGCCAAGAGGACTTGAAAGCGGGGCAGAATTGCAGGAAACCGATTTCAGGAGGTAGACTGGAATTGCATTGAAAGCATAGGAAAAGAGGCAGAACGTCCACAATGATGCACTTGGCCAAAAAGTGCGTATGCGTTTTTTCCTGAATATATTCAGGAAAAAACGCATACGCCCTTTTTGGCCAACCAAGCAAGCTTGCAAAGGAAATCTGCACTACAATGAAGTCTCACTTCCCCCCGGTCAAAAGGGCCATCTGAAAAAAGTGTAAAATCCAGAAAGGCAGCACAGGCCATGGAGAACTGGGAGCCTTGTTATGCTGATGGGTGGGATGTAAATTGCCAACTGACACTCGGGAGATGTGTACGGTGTTTCCTAAAACATCTGAAAAACAAAGCAACAGAGCCTAGGGCACTTCCACTTATGGTCCTATAGCTTAGGGAAATTAAAATCAAAAAGACACAGCCACCCCAAAGTTTGGGACACCTCCGTTTACAAGAAACTCGTTTACCGTACAAGTTCAGTATCACAGAAAGTGAAAAATGGATAAAGAACTTGTGGTACTTACGTACAATGCAGTATCACTCAGCAATGAAATCTATGTCATCAGGCCCATAGCAGCATAATGAGTGGATTCAGGTATGATGATTTTAACTGAAATAAGTCACACAGAAAAAGAAACATCATAAGATATCAGTAATACACGGAATGTAAACTTGGCTACACAGGAACTGAATTACAGAACAGAACAGGGTCTCAAATTTAGAAAACCAACTTATGCTTGCTTAAGGGGAAAGGTGAGTTGGGGTGCTGCATAAAACCAGAGATTGAAATGAGCACAGATAAAGTTCCTTAAGCCAAATATGGAATAGACAAGAGCTACTCCTTGCTCAACGAAATGGACTCAACACCGCATATTAAACGCCTAAGAATGTACCTGACTAGTAAGTATCTTAAAACCTATGGATTGCTATGTCTCCGAAAGAGAATCAAGCATGTGTACAGGGGCATAAACGCAGCAGTGATAGGATTGGAGAGGTTCGGTGAGCAAATGATGACCCTTTGAAGTCATATTGCATGGTACCCATTCCACGGGTTTCAACTACCCAGGTTTAAGGTATTCTTCCTTCAGCTAAAACATGCATGTGGAACCTAGAGTATGATCAACCATGTGATCGGGAGACATGTTCAAATATGTCTCAGTTTTCGTACCCTGGTACTCGGGTGCAACATTCCTGACGCTTTACTAACACTCTCCCGACTTGGAGAGTCAGTCCCTTTAACCTCCTGTTTGGCCCAGTTTGCAATTTCTGCGGAAGATGAACAGGAATAGCGAGAACCAATGAGAGGCTAGCTGGAGGTGTCTGGACGGGCAAATTTAACTCTCATTTCCCACAACGAAGAGGAATTAACCAAAGGCTCAGCGTGCAGTGCCGGAACCAGATTAGGGCCTGAAGCCATCCTGCGGTGTTGCGGCCAGCTCAAAAGAAAGCGAGTTGAAGAAAGGAGCTCAGGGGCACTGTAATTCACAAACCTGCAGAGTTATAAATGACAGCTATCGTCCAAAAATATACTGAAGTAAGGCTGCCAAGAGGACTTGAAAGCGGGGCAGAATTGCAGGAAACCGATTTCAGGAGGTAGACTGGAATTGCATTGAAAGCATAGGAAAAGAGGCAGAACGTCCACAATGATGCACTTGGCCAAAAAGTGCGTATGCGTTTTTTCCTGAATATATTCAGGAAAAAACGCATACGCCCTTTTTGGCCAACCAAGCAAGCTTGCAAAGGAAATCTGCACTACAATGAAGTCTCACTTCCCCCCGGTCAAAAGGGCCATCTGAAAAAAGTGTAAAATCCAGAACGGCAACAGGCCATGGAGAACTGGGAGCCTTGTTATGCTGATGAGCGGGATGTAAATTGCCAACAGACACTTGGGAGAAGTGTATGGTGTTTCCTGAAACATCTAAAAAACAAAGCAACAGAGCCTAGGGCACTTCCACTTATGGTCCTATAGCTTAGGGAAATTAAAATCAAAAAGACACAGCCACCCCAAAGTTTGGAACGGCTGTGTTTACAAGAACCTCGTTTACAATACAAGTTCAACATCGCAGAAAGTGAAAAATGGAGAAAGAAGTTGTGGTATTCACTTACAAAGCAATATCACTCAGCAATGAAATCTATGTCATCAGGCCCTTAGCAGCACAATGAGTGGATTCAGGTACGATGATTCTAACTGAAATAAATCACACAGAAAAAGAAACATCATAAGATATCACTAATACACAGAATGTAAACTTGGCTACAGAGGAACTGAATTCCAAAACAGAACAGGGTCTCAAATTTAGAAAACCAACTTATGCTTGCTTAAGGGGAAAGGTGAGTTGGGGTGCTGCATAAAACCAGAGATTGAAATGAGCACAGATAAAGCTCCTTAAGCCAAATATGGAATAGACAAGAGCTACTCCTTGCTCAACGAAATGGACTCAACACCCCATATTAAACGCCTAAGAATGTACCTGACTAGTAAGTATCTTAAAACCTATGGATTGCTATGTCTCCAAAAGACAATCAAGCGTGTGTACAGGGGCATAAATGCAATAGTGATAGGATTGGAGAGGTTCGGTGAGCAAATGAAGACCCTTTGAAGTCATATTGCATGGTACCCATTACACGGGTCTCAACTCTCGAGGTTTATGGTATTCTTCCTTCAGCTAAAACATGCATGTGGAACCCAGAGTATGATCAACCGTGTGAACGGGAGACGTGTTCAAATATGTCTCAGTTTTCGTACCCTGGTACTCGGGTGCAACATTCCAGACGCTTTACTAACACTCTCCCGACTTGGAGAGTCAGCGCCTTTAACCTCCTGTTTGGCCCAGTTTGCAATTTCTGCGGAAGATGAACAGGAATAGCGAGAACCAATGAGAGACTAGCTGGAGGTGTCTGGACGGGCAAATTTAACTCTCATTTCCCACCAGGAAGAGGAAATAACCAAAGGCTCAGCGTGCCGTGCCGGAACCAGATTAGGACCTGAAGCCATCCTGCGGTGTTGCGGCCAGCTCAAAAGAAAGCGAGTTGAGGAAAGGAGGTCAGGGGCACTGTAATTCACAAACCTGCAGAGTTATAAATGACAGCTATCGTCCAAAAATAGACTGAAGTAAGGCTGCCAAGAGGACTTGAAAGCGGGGCAGAATTGCAGGAAACTGATTTCAGGAGGTAGACTGGAATTGCATTGAAAGCATAGGAAAAGAGGCAGAACGTCCACAATGATGCACTTGGCCAAAAAGGGCGTATGCGTTTTTTCCTGAATATATTCAGGAAAAAACGCATACGCCCTTTTTGGCCAACCAAGCAAGCTTGCAAAGGAAATCTGCACTACAATGAAGTCTCACTTCCCCCCGGTCAAAAGGGCCATCTGAAAAAAGTATAAAATCCATAAAGGCACGACAGGCCATGGAGAACTGGGAGCCTTGTTATGCTGATGGGCGGGATGTAAATTGCCAACAGACACTCGGGAGAAGTGTATGGTGTTTCCTGAAACATCTAAAAAACAAAGCAACAGAGCCTAGGGCACTTCCACTTATGGTCCTATAGCTTAGGGAAATTAAAATCAAAAAGACACAGCCACCCCAAAGTTTGGGACGCCTCTGTTTACAAGAACCTCGTTTACCGTACAAGTTCAACATCGCAGAAAGTGAAAAATGGATAAAGAACTTGTGGTACTTATGTACAATGCAGTATCACTCAGCAATGAAATCTATGTCATCAGGCCCGTAGCAGCATAATGAGTGGATTCAGGTATGATGATTCTAACTGAAATAAGTCACACAGAAAAAGAAATATCATAAGATATCAGTAATACACGGAATGTAAACTTGGCTACACAGGAACTGCATTCCAAAACAGAACAGGGTCTCAAATTTAGAAAACCAACTTATGCTTGCTTAAGGGGAAAGGTGAGATGGGGTGCTGCATAAAACCAGAGACTGAAATGAGCACAGATAAAGTTCCTTAAGCCAAATATGGAATAGACAAGAGCTACTCCTTGCTCAATGAAATGGACTCAAAACCCCATATTAAACACCTAAGAATGTACCTGACTAGTAAGTATCTTAAAACCTATGGATTGCTATGTCTCCAAAAGAGAATCAAGCGTGTGTACAGGGGCATAAACGCAGCAGTGATAGGATTGGAGAGGTTCGGTGAGCAAATGAAGACCCTTTGAAGTCATATTGCATGGTACCCATTACACGGGTCTCAACTCTCGAGGTTTAAGGTATTCTTCCTTCAGCTAAAACATGCATGTGGATCCCAGAGTTAGATCAACCATGTAAACCGAGACGTGTTCAAATATGTCTCAGTTTTCCTCCCCTGGTACTCGGGTGCAACATTCCAGACGCTTTACTAACACTCTCCCGACTTGGAGAGTCAGTCCCTTTAACCTCCTGTTTGGCCCAGTTTGCAATTTCTGCGGAAGATGAACAGGAATAGCGAGAACCAATGAGAGGCTAGCTGGAGGTGTCTGGACGGGCAAATTTAACTCTCAATTCCCACCAGGAAGAGGAATTAACCAAAGGCTCAGCATGCCGGGTCGGAACCAGATTAGGGCCTGAAGCCATCCTGCGGTGTTACGGCCAGGTCACAAGAAAGCGAGTTGAAGAAAGGAGCTCAGGGGCACTGTAATTCACAAACCTGCAGAGTTATAAATAACAGCTATCGTCCAAAAATAGACTGAAGTAAGGCTGCCAAGAGGACTTGAAAGCGGGGCAGAATTGCAGGAAACCGATTTCAGGAGGTAGACTGGAATTGCATTGAAAGCATAGGAAAAGAGGCAGAACGTCCACAATGATGCACTTGGCCAAAAAGGGCGTATGCGTTTTTTCCTGAATATATTCAGGAAAAAACGCATACGCCCTTTTTGGCCAACCAAGCAAGCTTGCAAAGGAAATCTGCACTACAATGAAGTCTCACTTCCCCCCGGTCAAAAGGGCCATCTGAAAAAAGTGTAAAATCCAGAAAGGCAGCACAGGCCATGGAGAACTGGGAGCCTTGTTATGCTGATGGGCGGGATGTAAATTGCCAACAGACACTCGTGAGAAGTGTATGGTGTTTCCTAAAACATCTGAAAAACAAAGCAACAGAGCCTAGGGCACTTCCACTTAAGGTCCTATAGCTTAGGGAAATTAAAATCAAAAAGACACAGCCACCCCAAAGTTTGGGACACCTCCGTTTACAAGAAACTCGTTTACCGTACAAGTTCAGTATCACAGAAAGTGAAAAATGGATAAAGAACTTGTGGTACTTACGTACAATGCAGTATCACTCAGCAATGAAATCTATGTCATCAGTCCCATAGCAGCATAATGAGTGGATTCAGGTACGATGATTCTAACTGAAATAAGTCACACAGAAAAAGAAACAGCATAAGATATCAGTAATACACGGAATGTAAACTTGGCTACACAGAAACTGCATTCCAAAACATAACAGGGTCTCAAATTTAGAAAACAAACTTATGCTTGCTTAAGGGGAAAGGTGAGTTGGGGTGCTGCATAAAACCAGAGATTGAAATGAGCACAGATAAAGTTCCTTAAGCCAAATATGGAATAGACAAGAGCTACTCCTTGCTCAACGAAATGGACTCAACACCGCATATTAAACGCCTAAGAATGTACCTGACTAGTAAGTATCTTAAAACCTATGGATTGCTATGTCTCCGAAAGAGAATCAAGCATGTGTACAGGGGAATAAACGCAGCAGTGATAGGATTGGAGAGGTTCGGTGAGCAAATGAAGACCCTTTGAAGTCATATTGCATGGTACCCATTCCACGGGTTTCAACTACCCAGGTTTAAGGTATTCTTCCTTCAGCTGAAACATGCATGTGGAACCTAGAGTATGATCAACCAAGTGATCGGGAGACATGTTCAAATATGTCTCAGTTTTCGTACCCTGGTACTCGGGTGCAACATTCCTGATGCTTTACTAACACTCTCCCGACTTGGAGAGTCAGTCCCTTTAACCTCTTGTTTGGCCCAGTTTGCAATTTCTGCGGAAGATGAACAGGAATAGCGAGAACCAATGAGAGGCTAGCTGGAGGTGTCTGGACGGGCAAATTTAACTCTCATTTCCCACCAGGAAGAGGAATTAACCAAAGGCTCAGCGTGCCGTGCCGGAACCAGATTAGGGTCTGAAGCCATCCTGCGGTGTTGCGGCCAGCTCAAAAGAAAGCGAGTTGAGGAAAGGAGGTCAGGGGCCCTGTAATTCACAAACCTGCAGAGTTATAAATGACAGCTATCGTCCAAAAATATACTGAAGTAAGGCTGCCAAGAGTACTTGAAAGCGGGGCAGAATTGCAGGAAACCGATTTCAGGAGGTAGACTGGAATTGCATTGAAAGCATAGGAAAAGAGGCAGAACGTCCACAATGATGCACTTGGCCAAAAAGGGCGTATGCGTTTTTTCCTGAATATATTCAGGAAAAAACGCATACGCCCTTTTTGGCCAACCAAGCAAGCTTGCAAAGGAAATCTGCACTACAATGAAGTCTCACTTCCCCCCGGTCAAAAGGGCCATCTGAAAAAAGTATAAAATCCATAAAGGCACGACAGGCCATGGAGAACTGGGAGCCTTGTTATGCTGATGGGCGGGATGTAAATTGCCAACAGACACTCGGGAGAAGTGTATGGTGTTTCCTGAAACATCTAAAAAACAAAGCAACAGAGCCTAGGGCACTTCCACTTATGGTCCTATAGCTTAGGGAAATTAAAATCAAAAAGACACAGCCACCCCAAAGTTTGGGACGCCTCTGTTTACAAGAACCTCGTTTACCGTACAAGTTCAACATCGCAGAAAGTGAAAAATGGATAAAGAACTTGTGGTACTTATGTACAATGCAGTATCACTCAGCAATGAAATCTATGTCATCAGGCCCGTAGCAGCATAATGAGTGGATTCAGGTATGATGATTCTAACTGAAATAAGTCACACAGAAAAAGAAATATCATAAGATATCAGTAATACATGGAATGTAAACTTGGCTACACAGGAACTGCATTCCAAAACAGAACAGGGTCTCAAATTTAGAAAACCAACTTATGCTTGCTTAAGGGGAAAGGTGAGTTGGGGTGCTGCATAAAACCAGAGACTGAAATTAGCACAGATAAAGTTCCTTAAGCCAAATATGGAATAGACAAGAGCTACTCCTTGCTCAATGAAATGGACTCAAAACCCCATATTAAACACCTAAGAATGTACCTGACTAGTAAGTATCTGAAAACCTATGGATTGCTATGTCTCCAAAAGAGAATCAAGCGTGTGTACAGGGGCATAAACGCAGCAGTGATAGGATTGGAGAGGTTCGGTGAGCAAATGAAGACCCTTTGAAGTCATATTGCATGGTACCCATTACACGGGTCTCAACTCTCGAGGTTTAAGGTATTCTTCCTTCAGCTAAAACATGCATGTGGATCCCAGAGTTAGATCAACCATGTAAACCGAGACGTGTTCAAATATGTCTCAGTTTTCCTCCCCTGGTACTCGGGTGCAACATTCCAGACGCTTTACTAACACTCTCCCGACTTGGAGAGTCAGTCCCTTTAACCTCCTGTTTGGCCCAGTTTGCAATTTCTGCGGAAGATGAACAGGAATAGCGAGAACCAATGAGAGGCTAGCTGGAGGTGTCTGGACGGGCAAATTTAACTCTCAATTCCCACCAGGAAGAGGAATTAACCAAAGGCTCAGCATGCCGGGTCGGAACCAGATTAGGGCCTGAAGCCATCCTGCGGTGTTACGGCCAGGTCACAAGAAAGCGAGTTGAAGAAAGGAGCTCAGGGGCACTGTAATTCACAAACCTGCAGAGTTATAAATAACAGCTATCGTCCAAAAATAGACTGAAGTAAGGCTGCCAAGAGGACTTGAAAGCGGGGCAGAATTGCAGGAAACCGATTTCAGGAGGTAGACTGGAATTGCATTGAAAGCATAGGAAAAGAGGCAGAACGTCCACAATGATGCACTTGGCCAAAAAGGGCGTATGCGTTTTTTCCTGAATATATTCAGGAAAAAACGCATACGCCCTTTTTGGCCAACCAAGCAAGCTTGCAAAGGAAATCTGCACTACAATGAAGTCTCACTTCCCCCCGGTCAAAAGGGCCATCTGAAAAAAGTGTAAAATCCAGAAAGGCAGCACAGGCCATGGAGAACTGGGAGCCTTGTTATGCTGATGGGCGGGATGTAAATTGCCAACAGACACTCGTGAGAAGTGTATGGTGTTTCCTAAAACATCTGAAAAACAAAGCAACAGAGCCTAGGGCACTTCCACTTAAGGTCCTATAGCTTAGGGAAATTAAAATCAAAAAGACACAGCCACCCCAAAGTTTGGGACACCTCCGTTTACAAGAAACTCGTTTACCGTACAAGTTCAGTATCACAGAAAGTGAAAAATGGATAAAGAACTTGTGGTACTTACGTACAATGCAGTATCACTCAGCAATGAAATCTATGTCATCAGTCCCATAGCAGCATAATGAGTGGATTCAGGTACGATGATTCTAACTGAAATAAGTCACACAGAAAAAGAAACAGCATAAGATATCAGTAATACACGGAATGTAAACTTGGCTACACAGAAACTGCATTCCAAAACAGAACAGGGTCTCAAATTTAGAAAACCAACTTATGCTTGCTTAAGGGGAAAGGTGAGTTGGGGTGCTGCATAAAACCAGAGATTGAAATGAGCACAGATAAAGTTCCTTAAGCCAAATATGGAATAGACAAGAGCTACTCCTTGCTCAACGAAATGGACTCAACACCGCATATTAAACGCCTAAGAATGTACCTGACTAGTAAGTATCTTAAAACCTATGGATTGCTATGTCTCCGAAAGAGAATCAAGCATGTGTACAGGGGAAGAAACGCAGCAGTGATAGGATTGGAGAGGTTCGGTGAGCAAATGAAGACCCTTTGAAGTCATATTGCATGGTACCCATTCCACGGGTTTCAACTACCCAGGTTTAAGGTATTCTTCCTTCAGCTGAAACATGCATGTGGAACCTAGAGTATGATCAACCAAGTGATCGGGAGACATGTTCAAATATGTCTCAGTTTTCGTACCCTGGTACTCGGGTGCAACATTCCTGATGCTTTACTAACACTCTCCCGACTTGGAGAGTCAGTCCCTTTAACCTCTTGTTTGGCCCAGTTTGCAATTTCTGCGGAAGATGAACAGGAATAGCGAGAACCAATGAGAGGCTAGCTGGAGGTGTCTGGACGGGCAAATTTAACTCTCATTTCCCACCAGGAAGAGGAATTAACCAAAGGCTCAGCGTGCCGTGCCGGAACCAGATTAGGGTCTGAAGCCATCCTGCGGTGTTGCGGCCAGCTCAAAAGAAAGCGAGTTGAGGAAAGGAGGTCAGGGGCCCTGTAATTCACAAACCTGCAGAGTTATAAATGACAGCTATCGTCCAAAAATATACTGAAGTAAGGCTGCCAAGAGTACTTGAAAGCGGGGCAGAATTGCAGGAAACCGATTTCAGGAGGTAGACTGGAATTGCATTGAAAGCATAGGAAAAGAGGCAGAACGTCCACAATGATGCACTTGGCCAAAAAGGGCGTATGCGTTTTTTCCTGAATATATTCAGGAAAAAACGCATACGCCCTTTTTGGCCAACCAAGCAAGCTTGCAAAGGAAATCTGCACTACAATGAAGTCTCACTTCCCCCCGGTCAAAAGGGCCATCTGAAAAAAGTGTAAAATCCAGAAAGGCAGGACAGGCCATGGAGAACTGGGAGCCTTGTTATGCTGATGGGCGGGATGTAAATTGCCAACAGACAGTCGGGAGAAGTGTATGGTGTTTCCTGAAACATCTAAAAACAAAGCAACAGAGCCTAGGGCACTTCCACTTATGGTCCTATAGCTTAGGGAAATTAAAATCAAAAAGACACAGCCACCCCAAAGTTTGGGACGCCTCTGTTTACAAGAACCTCGTTTACCGTACAAGTTCAATATCACAGAAAGTGAAAAATGGATAAAGAACTTGTGGTACTTACGTACAATGCAGTATCACTCAGCAATGAAATCTATGTCATCAGGCCCGTAGCAGCATAATGAGTGGATTCAGGTACGATGATTCTAACTGAAATAAGTCACACAGAAAAAGAAACATCATAAGATATCACTAATACACGGAATGTAAACTTGGCTACAGAGGAACTGAATTCCAAAACAGAACAGGGTCTCAAATTTAGAAAACCAACTTATGCTTGCTTAAGGGGAAAGGTGAGTTGGGGTGCTGCATAAAACCAGAGATTGAAATGAGCACAGATAAAGTTCCTTAAGCCAAATATGGAATAGACAAGAGCTACTCCTTGCTCAACGAAATGGACTCAACACCGCATATTAAACGCCTAAGAATGTACCTGACTAGTAAGTATCTTAAAACCTATGGATTGCTATGTCTCCGAAAGAGAATCAAGCATGTGTACAGGGGCATAAACGCAGCAGTGATAGGATTGGAGAGGTTCGGTGAGCAAATGAAGACCCTTTGAAGTCATATTGCATGGTACCCATTCCACGGGTTTCAACTACCCAGGTTTAAGGTATTCTTCCTTCAGCTAAAACATGCATGTGGAACCTAGAGTATGATCAACCATGTGATCGGAAGACATGTTCAACTATGTCTCAGTTTTCGTACCCTGGTACTCGGGTGCAACATTCCTGATGCTTTACTAACACTCTCCCGACTTGGAGAGTCAGTCCCTTTAACCTCCTGTTTGGCCCAGTTTGCAATTTCTGCGGAAGATGAACAGGAATAGCGAGAACCAATGAGAGACTAGCTGGAGGTGTCTGGACGGGCAAATTTAACTCTCATTTCCCACCAGGAAGAGGAATTAACCAAAGGCTCAGCGTGCAGTGCCGGAACCAGATTAGGGCCTGAAGCCATCCTGCGGTGTTGCGGCCATCTCAAAAGAAAGCGAGTTGAAGAAAGGAGGTCAGGGGCACTGTAATTCACAAACCTGCAGAGTTATAAATGACAGCTATCGTCCAAAAATATACTGAAGTAAGGCTGCCAAGAGGACTTGAAAGCGGGGCAGAATTGCAGGAAACCGATTTCAGGAGGTAGACTGGAATTGCATTGAAAGCATAGGAAAAGAGGCAGAACGTCCACAATGATGCACTTGGCCAAAAAGGGCGTATGCGTTTTTTCCTGAATATATTCAGGAAAAAACGCATACGCCCTTTTTGGCCAACCAAGCAAGCTTGCAAAGGAAATCTGCACTACAATGAAGTCTCACTTCCCCCCGGTCAAAAGGGCCATCTGAAAAAAGTGTAAAATCCAGAACGGCAACAGGCCATGGAGAACTGGGAGCCTTGTTATGCTGATGAGCGGGATGTAAATTGCCAACAGACAGTCGGGAGAAGTGTATGGTGTTTCCTGAAACATCTAAAAAACAAAGCAACAGAGCCTAGGGCACTTCCACTTATGGTCCTATAGCTTAGGGAAATTAAAATCAAAAAGACACAGCCACCCCAAAGTTTGGAACGGCTCTGTTTACAAGAACCTCGTTTACAATACAAGTTCAACATCGCAGAAAGTGAAAAATGGAGAAAGAAGTTGTGGTTTTCACTTACAAAGCAATATCACTCAGCAATGAAATCTATGTCATCAGGCCCTTAGCAGCACAATGAGTGGATTCAGGTACGATGATTCTAACTGAAATAAGTCACACAGAAAAAGAAACATCATAAGATATCACTAATACACGGAATGTAAACTTGGCTACAGAGGAACTGAATTCCGAAACAGAACAGGGTCTCAAATTTAGAAAACCAACTTATGCTTGCTTAAGGGGAAAGGTGAGTTGGGGTGCTGCATAAAACCAGAGATTGAAATGAGCACAGATAAAGTTCCTTAAGCCAAATATGGAATAGACAAGAGCTACTCCTTGCTCAATGAAATGGACTCAACACCCCATATTAAACACCTAAGAATGTACCTGACTAGTAAGTATCTTAAAACCTATGGATTGCTATGTCTCCAAAAGAGAATCAAGCGTGTGTACAGGGGCATAAACGCAGCAGTGATAGGATTGGAGAGGTTCGGTGAGCAAATGAAGACCCTTTGAAGACATATTGCATGGTACCCATTCCACGGGTCTCAACTCTCCAGGTTTAAGGTATTCTTCCTTCAGCTAAAACATGCATGTGGAACACAGAGTATGATCAACCGTGTGAACGGGAGACGTGTTCAAATATGTCTCAGTTTTCCTCCCCTGGTACTCGGGTGCAACATTCCAGACGCTTTACTAACACTCTCCCCACTTGGAGAGTCAGCGCCTTTAACCTCCTGTTTGGCCCAGTTTGCAATTTCTGCGGAAGATGAACAGGAATAGCGAGAACCAATGAGAGGCTAGCTGGAGGTGTCTGGACGGGCAAATTTAACTCTCATTTCCCACCAGGAAGAGGAAATAACCAAAGGCTCAGCGTGCCGTGCCGGAACCAGATTAGGGCCTGAAGCCATCCTGCGGTGTTGCGGCCAGCTCAGAAGAAAGCGAGTTGAGGAAAGGAACTCAGGGGCCCTGTAATTCACAAACCTGCAGAGTTATAAATGACAGCTATCGTCCAAAAATAGACTGAAGTAAGGCTGCCAAGAGGACTTGAAAGCGGGGCAGAATTGCAGGAAACCGATTTCAGGAGGTAGACTGGAATTGCATTGAAAGCATAGGAAAAGAGGCAGAACGTCCACAATGATGCACTTGGCCAAAAAGGGCGTTTGCGTTTTTTCCTGAATATATTCAGGAAAAAACGCATACTCCCTTTTTGGCCAACCAAGCAAGCTTGCAAAGGAAATCTGCACTACAATGAAGTCTCACTTCCCCCCGGTCAAAAGGGCCATCTGAAAAAAGTGTAAAATCCAGAAAGGCAGGACAGGCCATGGAGAACTGGGAGCCTTGTTATGCTGATGGGCGGGATGTAAATTGCCAACAGACACTGGGGAGAAGTGTATGGTGTTTCCTGAAACATCTAAAAAACAAAGCAACAGAGCCTAGGGCACTTCCACTTATGGTCCTATAGGTTAGGGAAATTAAAATCAAAAAGACACAGCCACCCCAAAGTTTGGGACGCCTCTGTTTACAAGAACCTCGTTTACCGTACAAGTTCAATATCACAGAAAGTGAAAAATGGATAAAGAACTTGTGGTACTTACGTACAATGCAGTATCACTCAGCAATGAAATCTATGTCATCAGGCCCGTAGCAGCATAATGAGTGGATTCAGGTACGATGATTCTAACTGAAATAAGTCACACAGAAAAAGAAACATCATAAGATATCACTAATACACGGAATGTAAACTTGGCTACAGAGGAACTGAATTCCAAAACAGAATAGGGTCTCAAATTTAGAAAACCAACTTATGCTTGCTTAAGGGGAAAGGTGAGTTGTGGTGCTGCATAAAACCAGAGATTGAAATGAGCACAGATAAAGTTCCTTAAGCCAAATATGGAATAGACAAGAGCTACTCCTTGCTCAACGAAATGGACTCAACACCCCATATTAAACGCCTAAGAATGTACCTGACTAGTAAGTATCTTAAAACCTATGGATTGTTTTGTCTCCAAAAGAGAATCAAGCGTGTGTACAGGGGCATAAACGCAGCAGTGATAGGATTGGAGAGGTTCGGTGAGCAAATGAAGACCCTTTGAAGACATATTGCATGGTACCCATTCCACGGGTCTCAACTCTCCAGGTTTAAGGCATTCTTCCTTCAGCTAAAACATGCATGTGGAACCCAGAGTATGATCAACCGTGTGAACGGGAGACGTGTTCAAATATGTCTCAGTTTTCCTCCCCTGGTACTCGGGTGCAACATTCCAGACGCTTTACTAACACTCTCCCAACTTGGAGAGTCAGCGCCTTTAACCTCCTGTTTGGCCCAGTTTGCAATTTCTGCAGAAGATGAACAGGAATAGCGAGAACCAATGAGAGGCTAGCTGGAGGTGTCTGGACGGGCAAATTTAACTCTCATTTCCCACCAGGAAGAGGAAATAACCAAAGGCTCAGCGTGCCGTGCCGGAACCAGATTAGGGTCTGAAGCCATCCTGCGGTGTTGCGGCCAGCTCAAAAGAAAGCGAGTTGAGGAAAGGAGCTCAGGGGCACTGTAATTCACAAACCTGCAGAGTTATAAATCACAGCTATCGTCCAAAAATATACTGAAGTAAGGCTGCCAAGAGGACTTGAAAGCGGGGCAGAATTGCAGGAAACCGATTTCAGGAGGTAGACTGGAATTGCATTGAAAGCATAGGAAAAGAGGCAGAACGTCCACAATGATGCACTTGGCCAAAAAGGGCGTATGCGTTTTTTCCTGAATATATTCAGGAAAACACCCATACGCCCTTTTTGGCCAACCAAGCAAGCTTGCAAAGGAAATCTACACTACAATGAAGTCTCACTTCCCCCCGGTCAAAAGGGCCATCTGAAAAAAGTGTAAAATCCAGAAAGGCAGGACAGGCCATGGAGAACTGGGAGCCTTGTTATGCTGATGGGCGGGATGTAAATTGCCAACAGACACTCGGGAGAAGTGTATGGTGTTTCCTGAAACATCTAAAAAACAAAGCAACAGAGCCTAGGGCACTTCCACTTATGGTCCTATAGCTTAGGGAAATTAAAATCAAAAAGACACAGCCACCCCAAAGTTTGGGACGCCTCTGTTTACAAGAACCTCATTTACCGTACAAGTTCAATATCACAGAAAGTGAAAAATGGATAAAGAACTTGTGGTACTTACGTACAATGCAGTATCACTCAGCAATAAAATCTATGTCATCAGGCCCGTAGCAGCATAATGAGTGGATTCAGGTACGATGATTCTAACTGAAATAAGTCACACAGAAAAAGAAACATCATAAGATATCACTAATACACGGAATGTAAACTTGGCTACAGAGGAACTGAATTCCGAAACAGAACAGGGTCTCAAATTTAGAAAACCAACTTATGCTTGCTTAAGGGGAAAGGTGAGTTGGGGTGCTGCATAAAACCAGAGATTGAAATGAGCACAGATAAAGTTCCTTAAGCCAAATATGGAATAGACAAGAGCTACTCCTTGCTCAATGAAATGGACTCAACACCCCATATTAAACACATAAGAATGTACCTGACTAGTAAGTATCTTAAAACCTATGGATTGCTATGTCTCCAAAAGAGAATCAAGCGTGTGTACAGGGGCATAAACGCAGCAGTGATAGGATTGGAGAGGTTCGGTGAGCAAATGAAGACCCTTTGAAGACATATTGCATGGTACCCATTCCACGGGTCTCAACTCTCTAGGTTTAAGGTATTCTTCCTTCAGCTAAAACATGCATGTGGAACACAGAGTATGATCAACCATGTGAACGGGAGACGTGTTCAAATATGTCTCAGTTTTCCTCCCCTGGTACTCGGGTGCAACATTCCAGACGCTTTACTAACACTCTCCCCACTTGGAGAGTCAGCGCCTTTAACCTCCTGTTTGGCCCAGTTTGCAATTTCTGCGGAAGATGAACAGGAATAGCGAGAACCAATGAGAGGCTAGCTGGAGGTGTCTGGACGGGCAAATTTAACTCTCATTTCCCACCAGGAAGAGGAAATAACCAAAGGCTCAGCGTGCCGTGCCGGAACCAGATTAGGGCCTGAAGCCATCCTGCGGTGTTGCGGCCAGCTCACAAGAAAGCGAGTTGAAGAAAGGAGCTCAGGGGCACTGTAATTCACAAACCTGCAGAGTTATAAATGACAGCTATCGTCCAAAAATATACTGACGTAAGGCTGCCAAGAGGACTTGAAAGCGGGGCAGAATTGCAGGAAACCGATTTCAGGAGGTAGACTGGAATTGCATTGAAAGCATAGGAAAAGAGGCAGAACGTCCACAATGATGCACTTGGCCAAAAAGGGCGTATGCGTTTTTTCCTGAATATATTCAGGAAAAAACGCATACGCCCTTTTTGGCCAACAAAGCAAGCTTGCAAAGGAAATCTGCACTACAATGAAGTCTCACTTCCCCCCGGTCAAAAGGGCCATCTGCAAAAAGTGTAAAATCCAGAAAGGCAGGACAGGCCATGGAGAACTGGGAGCCTTGTTATGCTGATGGGCGGGATGTAAATTGCCAACAGACACTCGGGAGAAGTGTATGGTGTTTCCTGAAACATCTAAAAAACAAAGCAACAGAACCTAGGGCACTTCCACTTATGGTCCTATAGCTTAGGGAAATTAAAATCAAAAAGACACAGCCACCCCAAAGTTTGGGACGCCTCTGTTTACAAGAACCTCGTTTACCGTACAAGTTCAATATCACAGAAAGTGAAAAATGGATAAAGAACTTGTGGTACTTACGTACAATGCAGTATCACTCAGCAATGAAATCTATGTCATCAGGCCCGTAGCAGCATAATGAGTGGATTCAGGTACGATGATTCTAACTGAAATAAGTCACACAGAAAAAGAAACATCATAAGATATCAGTAATACACGGAATGTAAACTTGGCTACACAGGAACTGAATTCCAAAACAGAACAGGGTCTCAAATTTAGAAAACCAACTTATGCTTGCTTAAGGGGAAAGGTGAGTTGGGGTGCTGCATAAAAGCAGAGATCGAAATGAGCACAGATAAAGTTCCTTAAGCCAAATATGGAATAGACAAGAGCTACTCCTTGCTCAACGAAATGGACTCAACACCCCATATTAAACGCCTAAGAATGTACCTGACTAGTAAGTATCTTAAAACCTATGGATTGTTTTGTCTCCAAAAGAGAATCAAGCGTGTGTACAGGGGCATAAACGCAGCAGTGATAGGATTGGAGAGGTTCGGTGAGCAAATGAAGACCCTTTGAAGACATATTGCATGGTACCCATTCCACGGGTCTCAACTCTCCAGGTTTAAGGCATTCTTCCTTCAGCTAAAACATGCATGTGGAACCCAGAGTATGATCAACCGTGTGAACGGGAGACGTGTTCAAATATGTCTCAGTTTTCCTCCCCTGGTACTCGGGTGCAACATTCCAGACGCTTTACTAACACTCTCCCAACTTGGAGAGTCAGCGCCTTTAACCTCCTGTTTGGCCCAGTTTGCAATTTCTGCAGAAGATGAACAGGAATAGCGAGAACCAATGAGAGGCTAGCTGGAGGTGTCTGGACGGGCAAATTTAACTCTCATTTCCCACCAGGAAGAGGAAATAACCAAAGGCTCAGCGTGCCGTGCCGGAACCAGATTAGGGCCTGAAGCCATCCTGCGGTGTTGCGACCAGCTCAAAAGAAAGCGAGTTGAGGAAAGGAGCTCAGGGGCCCTGTAATTCACAAACCTGCAGAGTTATAAATCACAGCTATCGTCCAAAAATATACTGAAGTAAGGCTGCCAAGAGGACTTGAAAGCGGGGCAGAATTGCAGGAAACCGATTTCAGGAGGTAGACTGGAATTGCATTGAAAGCATAGGAAAAGAGGCAGAACGTCCACAATGATGCACTTGGCCAAAAAGGGCGTATGCGTCTTTTCCTGAATATATTCAGGAAAACACGCATACGCCCTTTTTGGCCAACCAAGCAAGCTTGCAAAGGAAATCTACACTACAATGAAGTCTCACTTCCCCCCGGTCAAAAGGGCCATCTGAAAAAAGTGTAAAATCCAGAAAGGCAGGACAGGCCATGGAGAACTGGGAGCCTTGTTATGCTGATGGGCGGGATGTAAATTGCCAACAGACACTCGGGAGAAGTGTATGGTGTTTCCTGAAACATCTAAAAAACAAAGCAACAGAGCCTAGGGCACTTCCACTTATGGTCCTATAGCTTAGGGAAATTACAATCAAAAAGACACAGCCACCCCAAAGTTTGGGACGCCTCTGTTTACAAGAACCTCATTTACCGTACAAGTTCAATATCACAGAAAGTGAAAAATGGATAAAGAACTTGTGGTACTTACGTACAATGCAGTATCACTCAGCAATAAAATCTATGTCATCAGGCCCGTAGCAGCATAATGAGTGGATTCAGGTACGATGATTCTAACTGAAATAAGTCACACAGAAAAAGAAACATCATAAGATATCACTAATACACGGAATGTAAACTTGGCTACAGAGGAACTGAATTCCGAAACAGAACAGGGTCTCAAATTTAGAAAACCAACTTATGCTTGCTTAAGGGGAAAGGTGAGTTGGGGTGCTGCATAAAACCAGAGATTGAAATGAGCACAGATAAAGTTCCTTAAGCCAAATATGGAATAGACAAGAGCTACTCCTTGCTCAATGAAATGGACTCAACACCCCATATTAAACACCTAAGAATGTACCTGACTAGTAAGTATCTTAAAACCTATGGATTGCTATGTCTCCAAAAGAGAATCAAGCGTGTGTACAGGGGCATAAACGCAGCAGTGATAGGATTGGAGAGGTTCGGTGAGCAAATGAAGACCCTTTGAAGACATATTGCATGGTACCCATTCCACGGGTCTCAACTCTCCAGGTTTAAGGTATTCTTCCTTCAGCTAAAACATGCATGTGGAACACAGAGTATGATCAACCGTGTGAACGGGAGACGTGTTCAAATATGTCTCAGTTTTCCTCCCCTGGTACTCGGGTGCAACATTCCAGACGCTTTACTAACACTCTCCCCACTTGGAGAGTCAGCGCCTTTAACCTCCTGTTTGGCCCAGTTTGCAATTTCTGCAGAAGATGAACAGGAATAGCGAGAACCAATGAGAGACTAGCTGGAGGTGTCTGGACGGGCAAATTTAACTCTCATTTCTCACCAGGAAGAGGAATTAACCAAAGGCTCAGCGTGCCATGCCGGAACCAGATTAGGGCCTGAAGCCATCCTGCGGTGTTGCGGCCAGGTCACAAGAAAGCGAGTTGAAGAAAGGAGCTCAGGGGCACTGTAATTCACAAACCTGCAGAGTTATAAATGACAGCTATCGTCCAAAAATAGACTGAAGTAAGGCTGCCAAGAGGACTTGAAAGCGGGGCAGAATTGCAGGAAACCGATTTCAGGAGGTAGACTGGAATTGCATTGAAAGCATAGGAAAAGAGGCAGAACGTCCACAATGATGCACTTGGCCAAAAAGGGCGTTTGCGTTTTTTCCTGAATATATTCAGGAAAAAACGCATACTCCCTTTTTGGCCAACCAAGCAAGCTTGCAAAGGAAATCTACACTACAATGAAGTCTCACTTCCCCCCGGTCAAAAGGGCCATCTGAAAAAAGTGTAAAATCCAGAAAGGCAGGACAGGCCATGGAGAACTGGGAGCCTTGTTATGCTGATGGGCGGGATGTAAATTGCCAACAGACACTCGGGAGAAGTGTATGGTGTTTCCTGAAACATCTAAAAAACAAAGCAACAGAGCCTAGGGCACTTCCACTTATGGTCCTATAGCTTAGGGAAATTAAAATCAAAAAGACACAGCCACCCCAAAGTTTGGGACGCCTCTGTTTACAAGAACCTCGTTTACCGTACAAGTTCAATATCACAGAAAGTGAAAAATGGATAAAGAACTTGTGGTACTTACGTACAATGCAGTATCACTCAGCAATGAAATCTATGTCATCAGGCCCGTAGCAGCATAATGAGTGGATTCAGGTACGATGATTCTAACTGAAATAAGTCACACAGAAAAAGAAACATCATAAGATATCACTAATACACGGAATGTAAACTTGGCTACAGAGGAACTGAATTCCAAAACAGAATAGGGTCTCAAATTTAGAAAACCAACTTATGCTTGCTTAAGGGGAAAGGTGAGTTGTGGTGCTGCATAAAACCAGAGATTGAAATGAGCACAGATAAAGTTCCTTAAGCCAAATATGGAATAGACAAGAGCTACTCCTTGCTCAACGAAATGGACTCAACACCCCATATTAAACGCCTAAGAATGTACCTGACTAGTAAGTATCTTAAAACCTATGGATTGTTTTGTCTCCAAAAGAGAATCAAGCATGTGTACAGGGGCATAAACGCAGCAGTGATAGGATTGGAGAGGTTCGGTGAGCAAATGAAGACCCTTTGAAGACATATTGCATGGTACCCATTCCACGGGTCTCAACTCTCCAGGTTTAAGGCATTCTTCCTTCAGCTAAAACATGCATGTGGAACCCAGAGTATGATCAACCGTGTGAACGGGAGACGTGTTCAAATATGTCTCAGTTTTCCTCCCCTGGTACTCGGGTGCAACATTCCAGACGCTTTACTAACACTCTCCCCACTTGGAGAGTCAGCGCCTTTAACCTCCTGTTTGGCCCAGTTTGCAATTTCTGCAGAAGATGAACAGGAATAGCGAGAACCAATGAGAGGCTAGCTGGAGGTGTCTGGACGGGCAAATTTAACTCTCATTTCCCACCAGGAAGAGGAAATAACCAAAGGCTCAGCGGGCCGTGCCGGAACCAGATTAGGGCCTGAAGCCATCCTGCGGTGTTGTGGCCAGCTCAAAAGAAAGCGAGTTGAGGAAAGGAGCTCAGGGGCCCTGTAATTCACAAACCTGCAGAGTTATAAATGACAGCTATCGTCCAAAAATATACTGAAGTAAGGCTGCCAAGAGGACTTGAAAGCGGGGCAGAATTGCAGGAAACCGATTTCAGGAGGTAGACTGGAATTGCATTGAAAGCATAGGAAAAGAGGCAGAACGTCCACAATGATGCACTTGGCCAAAAAGGGCGTATGCGTTTTTTCCTGAATATATTCAGGAAAAAACGCATACGCCCTTTTTGGCCAACCAAGCAAGCTTGCAAAGGAAATCTGCACTACAATGAAGTCTCACTTCCCCCCGGTCAAAAGGGCCATCTGAAAAAAGTGTAAAATCCAGAAAGGCAGGACAGGCCATGGAGAACTGGGAGCCTTGTTATGCTGACGGGCGGGATGTAAATTGCCAACAGACACTCGGGAGAAGTGTATGGTGTTTCCTGAAACATCTAAAAAACAAAGCAACAGAGCCTAGGGCACTTCCACTTATGGTCCTATAGCTTAGGGAAATTAAAATCAAAAAGACACAGCCACCCCAAAGTTTGGGACGCCTCTGTTTACAAGAACCTCGTTTACCGTACAAGTTCAATATCACAGAAAGTGAAAAATGGATAAAGAACTTGTGGTACTTACGTACAATGCAGTATCACTCAGCAATAAAATCTATGTCATCAGGCCCGTAGCAGCATAATGAGTGGATTCAGGTACGATGATTCTAACTGAAATAAGTCACACAGAAAAAGAAACATCATAAGATATCACTAATACACGGAATGTAAACTTGGCTACAGAGGAACTGAATTCCGAAACAGAACAGGGTCTCAAATTTAGAAAACCAACTTATGCTTGCTTAAGGGGAAAGGTGAGTTGGGGTGCTGCATAAAACCAGAGATTGAAATGAGCACAGATAAAGTTCCTTAAGCCAAATATGGAATAGACAAGAGCTACTCCTTGCTCAATGAAATGGACTCAACACCCCATATTAAACACCTAAGAATGTACCTGACTAGTAAGTATCTTAAAACCTATGGATTGCTATGTCTCCAAAAGAGAATCAAGCGTGTGTACAGGGGCATAAACGCAGCAGTGATAGGATTGGAGAGGTTCGGTGAGCAAATGAAGACCCTTTGAAGACATATTGCATGGTACCCATTCCACGGGTCTCAACTCTCCAGGTTTAAGGTATTCTTCCTTCAGCTAAAACATGCATGTGGAACACAGAGTATGATCAACCGTGTGAACGGGAGACGTGTTCAAATATGTCTCAGTTTTCCTCCCCTGGTACTCGGGTGCAACATTCCAGACGCTTTACTAACACTCTCCCCACTTGGAGAGTCAGCGCCTTTAACCTCCTGTTTGGCCCAGTTTGCAATTTCTGCGGAAGATGAACAGGAATAGCGAGAACCAATGAGAGGCTAGCTGGAGGTGTCTGGACGGGCAAATTTAACTCTCATTTCCCACCAGGAAGAGGAAATAACCAAAGGCTCAGCGTGCCGTGCCGGAACCAGATTAGGGCCTGAAGCCATCCTGCGGTGTTGCGGCCAGCTCAGAAGAAAGCGAGTTGAGGAAAGGAACTCAGGGGCCCTGTAATTCACAAACCTGCAGAGTTATAAATGACAGCTATCGTCCAAAAATAGACTGAAGTAAGGCTGCCAAGAGGACTTGAAAGCGGGGCAGAATTGCAGGAAACCGATTTCAGGAGGTAGACTGGAATTGCATTGAAAGCATAGGAAAAGAGGCAGAACGTCCACAATGATGCACTTGGCCAAAAAGGGCGTTTGCGTTTTTTCCTGAATATATTCAGGAAAAAACGCATACTCCCTTTTTGGCCAACCAAGCAAGCTTGCAAAGGAAATCTGCACTACAATGAAGTCTCACTTCCCCCCGGTCAAAAGGGCCATCTGAAAAAAGTGTAAAATCCAGAAAGGCAGGACAGGCCATGGAGAACTGGGAGCCTTGTTATGCTGATGGGCGGGATGTAAATTGCCAACAGACACTCGGGAGAAGTGTATGGTGTTTCCTGAAACATCTAAAAAACAAAGCAACAGAGCCTAGGGCACTTCCACTTATGGTCCTATAGCTTAGGGAAATTAAAATCAAAAAGACACAGCCACCCCAAAGTTTGGGACGCCTCTGTTTACAAGAACCTCGTTTACCGTACAAGTTCAATATCACAGAAAGTGAAAAATGGATAAAGAACTTGTGGTACTTACGTACAATGCAGTATCACTCAGCAATGAAATCTATGTCATCAGGCCCGTAGCAGCATAATGAGTGGATTCAGGTACGATGATTCTAACTGAAATAAGTCACACAGAAAAAGAAACATCATAAGATATCACTAATACACGGAATGTAAACTTGGCTACAGAGGAACTGAATTCCAAAACAGAATAGGGTCTCAAATTTAGAAAACCAACTTATGCTTGCTTAAGGGGAAAGGTGAGTTGTGGTGCTGCATAAAACCAGAGATTGAAATGAGCACAGATAAAGTTCCTTAAGCCAAATATGGAATAGACAAGAGCTACTCCTTGCTCAACGAAATGGACTCAACACCCCATATTAAACGCCTAAGAATGTACCTGACTAGTAAGTATCTTAAAACCTATGGATTGTTTTGTCTCCAAAAGAGAATCAAGCGTGTGTACAGGGGCATAAACGCAGCAGTGATAGGATTGGAGAGGTTCGGTGAGCAAATGAAGACCCTTTGAAGACATATTGCATGGTACCCATTCCACGGGTCTCAACTCTCCAGGTTTAAGGCATTCTTCCTTCAGCTAAAACATGCATGTGGAACCCAGAGTATGATCAACCGTGTGAACGGGAGACGTGTTCAAATATGTCTCAGTTTTCCTCCCCTGGTACTCGGGTGCAACATTCCAGACGCTTTACTAACACTCTCCCAACTTGGAGAGTCAGCGCCTTTAACCTCCTGTTTGGCCCAGTTTGCAATTTCTGCAGAAGATGAACAGGAATAGCGAGAACCAATGAGAGGCTAGCTGGAGGTGTCTGGACGGGCAAATTTAACTCTCATTTCCCACCAGGAAGAGGAAATAACCAAAGGCTCAGCGTGCCGTGCCGGAACCAGATTAGGGTCTGAAGCCATCCTGCGGTGTTGCGGCCAGCTCAAAAGAAAGCGAGTTGAGGAAAGGAGCTCAGGGGCACTGTAATTCACAAACCTGCAGAGTTATAAATCACAGCTATCGTCCAAAAATATACTGAAGTAAGGCTGCCAAGAGGACTTGAAAGCGGGGCAGAATTGCAGGAAACCGATTTCAGGAGGTAGACTGGAATTGCATTGAAAGCATAGGAAAAGAGGCAGAACGTCCACAATGATGCACTTGGCCAAAAAGGGCGTATGCGTTTTTTCCTGAATATATTCAGGAAAACACCCATACGCCCTTTTTGGCCAACCAAGCAAGCTTGCAAAGGAAATCTACACTACAATGAAGTCTCACTTCCCCCCGGTCAAAAGGGCCATCTGAAAAAAGTGTAAAATCCAGAAAGGCAGGACAGGCCATGGAGAACTGGGAGCCTTGTTATGCTGATGGGCGGGATGTAAATTGCCAACAGACACTCGGGAGAAGTGTATGGTGTTTCCTGAAACATCTAAAAAACAAAGCAACAGAGCCTAGGGCACTTCCACTTATGGTCCTATAGCTTAGGGAAATTAAAATCAAAAAGACACAGCCACCCCAAAGTTTGGGACGCCTCTGTTTACAAGAACCTCATTTACCGTACAAGTTCAATATCACAGAAAGTGAAAAATGGATAAAGAACTTGTGGTACTTACGTACAATGCAGTATCACTCAGCAATAAAATCTATGTCATCAGGCCCGTAGCAGCATAATGAGTGGATTCAGGTACGATGATTCTAACTGAAATAAGTCACACAGAAAAAGAAACATCATAAGATATCACTAATACACGGAATGTAAACTTGGCTACAGAGGAACTGAATTCCGAAACAGAACAGGGTCTCAAATTTAGAAAACCAACTTATGCTTGCTTAAGGGGAAAGGTGAGTTGGGGTGCTGCATAAAACCAGAGATTGAAATGAGCACAGATAAAGTTCCTTAAGCCAAATATGGAATAGACAAGAGCTACTCCTTGCTCAATGAAATGGACTCAACACCCCATATTAAACACATAAGAATGTACCTGACTAGTAAGTATCTTAAAACCTATGGATTGCTATGTCTCCAAAAGAGAATCAAGCGTGTGTACAGGGGCATAAACGCAGCAGTGATAGGATTGGAGAGGTTCGGTGAGCAAATGAAGACCCTTTGAAGACATATTGCATGGTACCCATTCCACGGGTCTCAACTCTCTAGGTTTAAGGTATTCTTCCTTCAGCTAAAACATGCATGTGGAACACAGAGTATGATCAACCATGTGAACGGGAGACGTGTTCAAATATGTCTCAGTTTTCCTCCCCTGGTACTCGGGTGCAACATTCCAGACGCTTTACTAACACTCTCCCCACTTGGAGAGTCAGCGCCTTTAACCTCCTGTTTGGCCCAGTTTGCAATTTCTGCGGAAGATGAACAGGAATAGCGAGAACCAATGAGAGGCTAGCTGGAGGTGTCTGGACGGGCAAATTTAACTCTCATTTCCCACCAGGAAGAGGAAATAACCAAAGGCTCAGCGTGCCGTGCCGGAACCAGATTAGGGCCTGAAGCCATCCTGCGGTGTTGCGGCCAGCTCACAAGAAAGCGAGTTGAAGAAAGGAGCTCAGGGGCACTGTAATTCACAAACCTGCAGAGTTATAAATGACAGCTATCGTCCAAAAATATACTGACGTAAGGCTGCCAAGAGGACTTGAAAGCGGGGCAGAATTGCAGGAAACCGATTTCAGGAGGTAGACTGGAATTGCATTGAAAGCATAGGAAAAGAGGCAGAACGTCCACAATGATGCACTTGGCCAAAAAGGGCGTATGCGTTTTTTCCTGAATATATTCAGGAAAAAACGCATACGCCCTTTTTGGCCAACCAAGCAAGCTTGCAAAGGAAATCTGCACTACAATGAAGTCTCACTTCCCCCCGGTCAAAAGGGCCATCTGCAAAAAGTGTAAAATCCAGAAAGGCAGGACAGGCCATGGAGAACTGGGAGCCTTGTTATGCTGATGGGCGGGATGTAAATTGCCAACAGACACTCGGGAGAAGTGTATGGTGTTTCCTGAAACATCTAAAAAACAAAGCAACAGAACCTAGGGCACTTCCACTTATGGTCCTATAGCTTAGGGAAATTAAAATCAAAAAGACACAGCCACCCCAAAGTTTGGGACGCCTCTGTTTACAAGAACCTCGTTTACCGTACAAGTTCAATATCACAGAAAGTGAAAAATGGATAAAGAACTTGTGGTACTTACGTACAATGCAGTATCACTCAGCAATGAAATCTATGTCATCAGGCCCGTAGCAGCATAATGAGTGGATTCAGGTACGATGATTCTAACTGAAATAAGTCACACAGAAAAAGAAACATCATAAGATATCAGTAATACACGGAATGTAAACTTGGCTACACAGGAACTGAATTCCAAAACAGAACAGGGTCTCAAATTTAGAAAACCAACTTATGCTTGCTTAAGGGGAAAGGTGAGTTGGGGTGCTGCATAAAACCAGAGATCGAAATGAGCACAGATAAAGTTCCTTAAGCCAAATATGGAATAGACAAGAGCTACTCCTTGCTCAACGAAATGGACTCAACACCCCATATTAAACGCCTAAGAATGTACCTGACTAGTAAGTATCTTAAAACCTATGGATTGTTTTGTCTCCAAAAGAGAATCAAGCGTGTGTACAGGGGCATAAACGCAGCAGTGATAGGATTGGAGAGGTTCGGTGAGCAAATGAAGACCCTTTGAAGACATATTGCATGGTACCCATTCCACGGGTCTCAACTCTCCAGGTTTAAGGCATTCTTCCTTCAGCTAAAACATGCATGTGGAACCCAGAGTATGATCAACCGTGTGAACGGGAGACGTGTTCAAATATGTCTCAGTTTTCCTCCCCTGGTACTCGGGTGCAACATTCCAGACGCTTTACTAACACTCTCCCAACTTGGAGAGTCAGCGCCTTTAACCTCCTGTTTGGCCCAGTTTGCAATTTCTGCAGAAGATGAACAGGAATAGCGAGAACCAATGAGAGGCTAGCTGGAGGTGTCTGGACGGGCAAATTTAACTCTCATTTCCCACCAGGAAGAGGAAATAACCAAAGGCTCAGCGTGCCGTGCCGGAACCAGATTAGGGCCTGAAGCCATCCTGCGGTGTTGCGACCAGCTCAAAAGAAAGCGAGTTGAGGAAAGGAGCTCAGGGGCCCTGTAATTCACAAACCTGCAGAGTTATAAATCACAGCTATCGTCCAAAAATATACTGAAGTAAGGCTGCCAAGAGGACTTGAAAGCGGGGCAGAATTGCAGGAAACCGATTTCAGGAGGTAGACTGGAATTGCATTGAAAGCATAGGAAAAGAGGCAGAACGTCCACAATGATGCACTTGGCCAAAAAGGGCGTATGCGTGTTTTCCTGAATATATTCAGGAAAACACGCATACGCCCTTTTTGGCCAACCAAGCAAGCTTGCAAAGGAAATCTACACTACAATGAAGTCTCACTTCCCCCCGGTCAAAAGGGCCATCTGAAAAAAGTGTAAAATCCAGAAAGGCAGGACAGGCCATGGAGAACTGGGAGCCTTGTTATGCTGATGGGCGGGATGTAAATTGCCAACAGACACTCAGGAGAAGTGTATGGTGTTTCCTGAAACATCTAAAAAACAAAGCAACAGAGCCTAGGGCACTTCCACTTATGGTCCTATAGCTTAGGGAAATTACAATCAAAAAGACACAGCCACCCCAAAGTTTGGGACGCCTCTGTTTACAAGAACCTCATTTACCGTACAAGTTCAATATCACAGAAAGTGAAAAATGGATAAAGAACTTGTGGTACTTACGTACAATGCAGTATCACTCAGCAATAAAATCTATGTCATCAGGCCCGTAGCAGCATAATGAGTGGATTCAGGTACGATGATTCTAACTGAAATAAGTCACACAGAAAAAGAAACATCATAAGATATCACTAATACACGGAATGTAAACTTGGCTACAGAGGAACTGAATTCCGAAACAGAACAGGGTCTCAAATTTAGAAAACCAACTTATGCTTGCTTAAGGGGAAAGGTGAGTTGGGGTGCTGCATAAAACCAGAGATTGAAATGAGCACAGATAAAGTTCCTTAAGCCAAATATGGAATAGACAAGAGCTACTCCTTGCTCAATGAAATGGACTCAACACCCCATATTAAACACCTAAGAATGTACCTGACTAGTAAGTATCTTAAAACCTATGGATTGCTATGTCTCCAAAAGAGAATCAAGCGTGTGTACAGGGGCATAAACGCAGCAGTGATAGGATTGGAGAGGTTCGGTGAGCAAATGAAGACCCTTTGAAGACATATTGCATGGTACCCATTCCACGGGTCTCAACTCTCCAGGTTTAAGGTATTCTTCCTTCAGCTAAAACATGCATGTGGAACACAGAGTATGATCAACCGTGTGAACGGGAGACGTGTTCAAATATGTCTCAGTTTTCCTCCCCTGGTACTCGGGTGCAACATTCCAGACGCTTTACTAACACTCTCCCCACTTGGAGAGTCAGCGCCTTTAACCTCCTGTTTGGCCCAGTTTGCAATTTCTGCGGAAGATGAACAGGAATAGCGAGAACCAATGAGAGGCTAGCTGGAGGTGTCTGGACGGGCAAATTTAACTCTCATTTCCCACCAGGAAGAGGAAATAACCAAAGGCTCAGCGTGCCGTGCCGGAACCAGATTAGGGCCTGAAGCCATCCTGCGGTGTTGCGGCCAGCTCACAAGAAAGCGAGTTGAAGAAAGGAGCTCAGGGGCACTGTAATTCACAAACCTGCAGAGTTATAAATGACAGCTATCGTCCAAAAATATACTGACGTAAGGCTGCCAAGAGGACTTGAAAGCGGGGCAGAATTGCAGGAAACCGATTTCAGGAGGTAGACTGGAATTGCATTGAAAGCATAGGAAAAGAGGCAGAACGTCCACAATGATGCACTTGGCCAAAAAGGGCGTATGCGTTTTTTCCTGAATATATTCAGGAAAAAACGCATACGCCCTTTTTGGCCAACCAAGCAAGCTTGCAAAGGAAATCTGCACTACAATGAAGTCTCACTTCCCCCCGGTCAAAAGGGCCATCTGCAAAAAGTGTAAAATCCAGAAAGGCAGGACAGGCCATGGAGAACTGGGAGCCTTGTTATGCTGATGGGCGGGATGTAAATTGCCAACAGACACTCGGGAGAAGTGTATGGTGTTTCCTGAAACATCTAAAAAACAAAGCAACAGAACCTAGGGCACTTCCACTTATGGTCCTATAGCTTAGGGAAATTAAAATCAAAAAGACACAGCCACCCCAAAGTTTGGGACGCCTCTGTTTACAAGAACCTCGTTTACCGTACAAGTTCAATATCACAGAAAGTGAAAAATGGATAAAGAACTTGTGGTACTTACGTACAATGCAGTATCACTCAGCAATGAAATCTATGTCATCAGGCCCGTAGCAGCATAATGAGTGGATTCAGGTACGATGATTCTAACTGAAATAAGTCACACAGAAAAAGAAACATCATAAGATATCAGTAATACACGGCATGTAAACTTGGCTACACAGGAACTGAATTACAGAACAGAACAGGGTCTCAAATTTAGAAAACCAACTTATGCTTGCTTAAGGGGAAAGGTGAGTTGGGGTGCTGCATAAAACCAGAGATCGAAATGAGCACAGATAAAGTTCCTTAAGCCAAATATGGAATAGACAAGAGCTACTCCTTGCTCAACGAAATGGACTCAACATCCCATATTAAACGCCTAAGAATGTACCTGACTAGTAAGTATCTTAAAACCTATGGATTGCTATGTCTCCAAAAGAGAATCAAGCATGTGTACAGGGGCAGAAACGCAGCAGTGATAGGATTGTAGAGGTTCGGTGAGCAAATGAAGACCCTTTGAAGTCATATTGCATGGTACCCATTACACAGGTCTCAACTCTCCAGGTTTAAGGTATTCTTCCTTCAGCTAAAACATGCATGTGGAACCCAGAGTATGATCAACCATGTGAACGGGAGACGTGTTCAAATATGTCTCAGTTTTCCTCCCCTGGTACTCGGGTGCAACATTCCAGATGCTTTACTAACACTCTCCCCACTTGGAGAGTCAGCGCCTTTAACCTCCTGTTTGGCCCAGTTTGCAATTTCTGCGGAAGATGAACAGGAATAGCGAGAACCAATGAGAGACTAGCTGGAGGTGTCTGGACGGGCAAATTTAACTCTCATTTCCCACCAGGAAGAGGAAATAACCAAAGGCTCAGCGTGCCGTGCCGGAACCAGATTAGGGCCTGAAGCCATCCTGCGGTGTTGCGGCCAGCTCAAAAGAAAGCGAGTTGAGGAAAGGAGCTCAGGGACACTGTAATTCACAAACCTGCAGAGTTATAAATGACAGCTATCGTCCAAAAATAGACTGAAGTAAGGCTGCCAAGAGGACTTGAAAGCGGGGCAGAATTGCAGGAAACCGATTTCAGGAGGTAGACTGGAATTGCATTGAAAGCATAGGAAAAGAGGCAGAACGTCCACAATGATGCACTTGGCCAAAAAGGGCGTATGCGTTTTTTCCTGAATATATTCAGGAAAACACGCATACGCCCTTTTTGGCCAACCAAGCAAGCTTGCAAAGGAAATCTACACTACAATGAAGTCTCACTTCCCCCCGGTCAAAAGGGCCATCTGAAAAAAGTGTAAAATCCAGAAAGGCAGCACAGGCCATGGAGAACTGGGAGCCTTGTTATGCTGATGGGCGGGATGTAAATTGCCAACAGACACTCGGGAGAAGTGTATGGTGTTTCCTGAAACATCTAAAAAACAAAGCAACAGAGCCTAGGGCACTTCCACTTATGGTCCTATAGCTTAGGGAAATTACAATCAAAAAGACACAGCCACCCCAAAGTTTGGGACGCCTCTGTTTACAAGAACCTCATTTACCGTACAAGTTCAATATCACAGAAAGTGAAAAATGGATAAAGAACTTGTGGTACTTACGTACAATGCAGTATCACTCAGCAATAAAATCTATGTCATCAGGCCCGTAGCAGCATAATGAGTGGATTCAGGTACGATGATTCTAACTGAAATAAGTCACACAGAAAAAGAAACATCATAAGATATCACTAATACACGGAATGTAAACTTGGCTACAGAGGAACTGAATTCCGAAACAGAACAGGGTCTCAAATTTAGAAAACCAACTTATGCTTGCTTAAGGGGAAAGGTGAGTTGGGGTGCTGCATAAAACCAGAGATTGAAATGAGCACAGATAAAGTTCCTTAAGCCAAATATGGAATAGACAAGAGCTACTCCTTGCTCAATGAAATGGACTCAACACCCCATATTAAACACCTAAGAATGTACCTGACTAGTAAGTATCTTAAAACCTATGGATTGCTATGTCTCCAAAAGAGAATCAAGCGTGTGTACAGGGGCATAAACGCAGCAGTGATAGGATTGGAGAGGTTCGGTGAGCAAATGAAGACCCTTTGAAGACATATTGCATGGTACCCATTCCACGGGTCTCAACTCTCCAGGTTTAAGGTATTCTTCCTTCAGCTAAAACATGCATGTGGAACACAGAGTATGATCAACCGTGTGAACGGGAGACGTGTTCAAATATGTCTCAGTTTTCCTCCCCTGGTACTCGGGTGCAACATTCCAGACGCTTTACTAACACTCTCCCCACTTGGAGAGTCAGCGCCTTTAACCTCCTGTTTGGCCCAGTTTGCAATTTCTGCGGAAGATGAACAGGAATAGCGAGAACCAATGAGAGGCTAGCTGGAGGTGTCTGGACGGGCAAATTTAACTCTCATTTCCCACCAGGAAGAGGAAATAACCAAAGGCTCAGCGTGCCGTGCCGGAACCAGATTAGGGCCTGAAGCCATCCTGCGGTGTTGCGGCCAGCTCACAAGAAAGCGAGTTGAAGAAAGGAGCTCAGGGGCACTGTAATTCACAAACCTGCAGAGTTATAAATGACAGCTATCGTCCAAAAATATACTGACGTAAGGCTGCCAAGAGGACTTGAAAGCGGGGCAGAATTGCAGGAAACCGATTTCAGGAGGTAGACTGGAATTGCATTGAAAGCATAGGAAAAGAGGCAGAACGTCCACAATGATGCACTTGGCCAAAAAGGGCGTATGCGTTTTTTCCTGAATATATTCAGGAAAAAACGCATACGCCCTTTTTGGCCAACCAAGCAAGCTTGCAAAGGAAATCTGCACTACAATGAAGTCTCACTTCCCCCCGGTCAAAAGGGCCATCTGAAAAAAGTGTAAAATCCAGAAAGGCAGGACAGGCCATGGAGAACTGGGAGCCTTGTTATGCTGATGGGCGGGATGTAAATTGCCAACAGACACTCGGGAGAAGTGTATGGTGTTTCCTGAAACATCTAAAAAACAAAGCAACAGAGCCTAGGGCACTTCCACTTATGGTCCTATAGCTTAGGGAAATTAAAATCAAAAAGACACAGCCACCCCAAAGTTTGGGACGCCTCCGTTTACAAGAACCTCATTTACCGTACAAGTTCAATATCACAGAAAGTGAAAAATGGATAAAGAACTTGTGGTACTTACGTACAATGCAGTATCACTCAGCAATGAAATCTATGTCATCAGGCCCGTAGCAGCATAATGAGTGGATTCAGGTACGATGATTCTAACTGAAATAAGTCACACAGGAAAAGAAACATCATAAGATATCAGTAATACACGGAATGTAAACTTGGCTACACAGGAACTGAATTCCAAAACAGAACAGGGTCTCAAATTCAGAAAACCAACTTATGCTTGCTTAAGGGGAAAGGTGAGTTGTGGTGCTGCATAAAACCAGAGATTGAAATGAGCACAGATAAAGTTCCTTAAGCCAAATATGGAATAGACAAGAGCTACTCCTTGCTCAACGAAATGGACACAACACCCCATATTAAACGCCTAAGAATGTACCTGACTAGTAAGTATCTTAAAACCTATGGATTGCTATGTCTCCAAAAGAGAATCAAGCGTGTGTACAGGGGCATAAACGCAGCAGTGATAGGATTGGAGAGGTTCGGTGAGCAAATGAAGACCCTTTGAAGTCATATTGCATGGTACCCATTACACAGGTCTCAACTCTCCAGGTTTAAGGTGTTCTTCCTTCAGCTAAAACATGCATGTGGAACCTAGAGTATGATCAACCGTGTGAACGGGAGACGTGTTCAAATATGTCTCAGTTTTCCTCCCCTGGTACTCGGGTGCAACATTCCAGACGCTTTACTAACACTCTCCCCACTTGGAGAGTCAGCGCCTTTAACCTCCTGTTTGGCCCAGTTTGCAATTTCTGCGGAAGATGAACAGGAATAGCGAGAACCAATGAGAGACTAGCTGGAGGTGTCTGGACGGGCAAATTTAACTCTCATTTCCCACCAGGAAGAGGAAATAACCAAAGGCTCAGCGTGCCGTGCCGGAACCAGATTAGGGCCTGAAGCCATCCTGCGGTGTTGCGGCCAGATCAAAAGAAAGTGAGTTGAGGAAAGGAGCTCAGGGGCACTGTAATTCACAAACCTGCAGAGTTATAAATGACAGCTATCGTCCAAAAATAGACTGAAGTAAGTCTGCCAAGAGGACTTGAAAGCGGGGCAGAATTGCAGGAAACCGATTTCAGGAGGTAGACTGGAATTGCATTGAAAGTTAGGAAAAGAGGCAGAACGTCCACAATGATGCACTTGGCCAAAAAGGGCGTATGCGTTTTTTCCTGAATATATTCAGGAAAAAACGCATACGCCCTTTTTGGCCAACCAAGCAAGCTTGCAAAGGAAATCTGCACTACAATGAAGTCTCACTTCCCCCCGGTCAAAAGGGCCATCTGAAAAAAGTGTAAAATCCAGAAAGGCAGGACAGGCCATGGAGAACTGGGAGCCTTGTTATGCTGATGGGCAGGATGTAAATTGCCAACAGACACTCGGGAGAAGTGTATGGTGTTTCCTGAAACATCTAAAAAACAAAGCAACAGAGCCTAGGGCACTTCCACTTATGGTCCTATAGCTTAGGGAAATTAAAATCAAAAAGACACAGCCACCCCAAAGTTTGGGACGCCTCTGTTTACAAGAACCTCGTTTACAGTACAAGTTCAACATCGCAGAATGTGAAAAATGGATAAAGAAGTTGTGGTATTTACTTACAAAGCAATATCACTCAGCATTGAAATCTATGTCATCAGGCCCTTAGCAGCACAATGAGTGGATTCAGGTATGATGATTCTAACTGAAATAAGTCACACAGAAAAAGAAACATCATAAGATATCAGTAATACACGGAATGTAAACTTGGCTACACAGGAACTGAATTCCAAAACAGAACAGGGTCTCAAATTTAGAAAACCAACTTATGCTTGCTTAAGGAGAAAGGTGAGTTGGGGTGCTGCATAAAACCAGAGATCGAAATGAGCACAGATAAAGTTCCTTAAGCCAAATATGGAATAGACAAGAGCTACTCCTTGCTCAACGAAATGGACTCAACACCCCATATTAAACGCCTAAGAATGTACCTGACCAGTAAGTATCTTAAAACCTATGGATTGCTATGTCTCCAAAAGAGAATCAAGCGTGTGTACAGGGGCATAAACGCAGCAGTGATAGGATTGGAGAGGTTCGGTGAGCAAATGAAGACCCTTTGAAGACATATTGCATGGTACCCATTCCACGGGTCTCAACTCTCCAGGTTTAAGGTATTCTTCCTTCAGCTAAAACATGCATGTGGAACCCAGAGTATGATCAACCGTGTGAACGGGAGACGTGTTCAAATATGTCTCAGTTTTCCTCCCCTGGTACTCGGGTGCAACATTCCAGACGCTTTACTAACACTCTCCCCACTTAGAGAGTCAGAGCCTTTAACCTCCTGTTTAGCCCAATTTGCAATTTCTGCGGAAGATGAACAGGAATAGCGAGAACCAATGAGAGACTAGCTGGAGGTGTCTGGACGGGCAAATTTAACTCTCATTTCCCACCAGGAAGAGGAATTAACCAAAGGCTCAGCGTGCCGTGCCGGAACCAGATTAGGGCCTGAAGCCATCCTGCGGTGTTGCGGCCAGCTCACAAGAAAGCGAGTTGAAGAAAGGAGCTCAGGGGCACTGTAATTCACAAACCTGCAGAGTTATAAATGACAGCTATCGTCCAAAAATATACTGACGTAAGGCTGCCAAGAGGACTTGAAAGCGGGGCAGAATTGCAGGAAACCGATTTCAGGAGGTAGACTGGAATTGCATTGAAAGCATAGGAAAAGAGGCAGAACGTCCACAATGATGCACTTGGCCAAAAAGGGCGTATGCATTTTTTCCTGAATATATTCAGGAAAAAACGCATATGCCCCTTTTGGCCAACCAAGCAAGCTTGCAAAGGAAATCTGCACTACAATGAAGTCTCACTTCCCCCCGGTCAAAAGGGCCATCTGAAAAAAGTGTAAAATCCAGAAAGGCAGGACAGGCCATGGAGAACTGGGAGCCTTGTTATGCTGATGGGCGGGATGTAAATTGGCAACAGACACTTGGGAGAAGTGTATGGTGTTTCCTAAAACATCTAAAAAACAAAGCAACAGAGCCTAGGGCACTTCCACTTATGGTCCTATAGCTTAGGGAAATTAAAATCAAAAAGACACAGCCACCCCAAAGTTTGGGACGCCTCTGTTTACAAGCACCTCATTTACCGTACAAGTTCAATATCACAGAAAGTGAAAAATGGATAAAGAACTTGTGGTACTTACGTACAATGCAGTATCACTCAGCAATGAAATCTATGTCATCAGGCCCGTAGCAGCATAATGAGTGGATTCAGGTACGATGATTCTAACTGAAATAAGTCACACAGAAAAAGAAACATCATAAGATATCACTAATACACGGAATGTAAACTTGGCTACAGAGGAACTGAATTCCAAAACAGAACAGGGTCTCAAATTTAGAAAACCAACTTATGCTTGCTTAAGGGGAAAGGTGAGTTGGGGTGCTGCATAAAACCAGAGATCGAAATGAGCACAGATAAAGTTCCTTAAGCCAAATATGGAATAGACAAGAGCTACTCCTTGCTCAACGAAATGGACTCAACATCCCATATTAAACGCCTAAGAATGTACCTGACTAGTAAGTATCTTAAAACCTATGGATTGCTATGTCTCCAAAAGAGAATCAAGCATGTGTACAGGGGCAGAAACGCAGCAGTGATAGGATTGTAGAGGTTCGGTGAGCAAATGAAGACCCTTTGAAGTCATATTGCATGGTACCCATTACACAGGTCTCAACTCTCCAGGTTTAAGGTATTCTTCCTTCAGCTAAAACATGCATGTGGAACCCAGAGTATGATCAACCATGTGAACGGGAGACGTGTTCAAATATGTCTCAGTTTTCCTCCCCTGGTACTCGGGTGCAACATTCCAGATGCTTTACTAACACTCTCCCCACTTGGAGAGTCAGCGCCTTTAACCTCCTGTTTGGCCCAGTTTGCAATTTCTGCGGAAGATGAACAGGAATAGCGAGAACCAATGAGAGGCTAGCTGGAGGTGTCTGGACGGGCAAATTTAACTCTCATTTCCCACCAGGAAGAGGAAATAACCAAAGGCTCAGCGTGCCGTGCCGGAACCAGATTAGGGCCTGAAGCCATCCTGCGGTGTTGCGGCCAGCTCAGAAGAAAGCGAGTTGAGGAAAGGAGCTCAGGGGCCCTGTAATTCACAAACCTGCAGAGTTATAAATGACAGCTATCGTCCAAAAATAGACTGAAGTAAGGCTGCCAAGAGGACTTGAAAGCGGGGCAGAATTGCAGGAAACCGATTTCAGGAGGTAGACTGGAATTGCATTGAAAGCATAGGAAAAGAGGCAGAACGTCCACAATGATGCACTTGGCCAAAAAGGGCGTTTGCGTTTTTTCCTGAATATATTCAGGAAAAAACGCATACTCCCTTTTTGGCCAACCAAGCAAGCTTGCAAAGGAAATCTGCACTACAATGAAGTCTCACTTCCCCCCGGTCAAAAGGGCCATCTGAAAAAAGTGTAAAATCCAGAAAGGCAGGACAGGCCATGGAGAACTGGGAGCCTTGTTATGCTGATGGGCGGGATGTAAATTGCCAACAGACACTCGGGAGAAGTGTATGGTGTTTCCTGAAACATCTAAAAAACAAAGCAACAGAGCCTAGGGCACTTCCACTTATGGTCCTATAGCTTAGGGAAATTAAAATCAAAAAGACACAGCCACCCCAAAGTTTGGGACGCCTCTGTTTACAAGAACCTCGTTTACCGTACAAGTTCAATATCACAGAAAGTGAAAAATGGATAAAGAACTTGTGGTACTTACGTACAATGCAGTATCACTCAGCAATGAAATCTATGTCATCAGGCCCGTAGCAGCATAATGAGTGGATTCAGGTACGATGATTCTAACTGAAATAAGTCACACAGAAAAAGAAACATCATAAGATATCAGTAATACACGGAATGTAAACTTGGCTACAGAGGAACTGAATTCCAAAACAGAATAGGGTCTCAAATTTAGAAAACCAACTTATGCTTGCTTAAGGGGAAAGGTGAGTTGTGGTGCTGCATAAAACCAGAGATTGAAATGAGCACAGATAAAGTGCCTTAAGCCAAATATGGAATAGACAAGAGCTACTCCTTGCTCAACGAAATGGACTCAACACCCCATATTAAACGCCTAAGAATGTACCTGACTAGTAAGTATCTTAAAACCTATGGATTGTTTTGTCTCCAAAAGAGAATCAAGCGTGTGTACAGGGGCATAAACGCAGCAGTGATAGGATTGGAGAGGTTCGGTGAGCAAATGAAGACCCTTTGAAGACATATTGCATGGTACCCATTCCACGGGTCTCAACTCTCCAGGTTTAAGGCATTCTTCCTTCAGCTAAAACATGCATGTGGAACCCAGAGTATGATCAACCGTGTGAACGGGAGACGTGTTCAAATATGTCTCAGTTTTCCTCCCCTGGTACTCGGGTGCAACATTCCAGACGCTTTACTAACACTCTCCCAACTTGGAGAGTCAGCGCCTTTAACCTCCTGTTTGGCCCAGTTTGCAATTTCTGCAGAAGATGAACAGGAATAGCGAGAACCAGTGAGAGGTTAGCTGGAGGTGTCTGGACGGGCAAATTTAACTCTCATTTCCCACCAGGAAGTGGAAATAACCAAAGGCTCAGCGTGCCGTGCCGGAACCAGATTAGGGCCTGAAGCCATCCTGCGGTGTTGCGGCCAGCTCAAAAGAAAGCGAGTTGAGGAAAGGAGCTCAGGGGCCCTGTAATTCACAAACCTGCAGAGTTATAAATCACAGCTATCGTCCAAAAATATACTGAAGTAAGGCTGCCAAGAGGACTTGAAAGCGGGGCAGAATTGCAGGAAACCGATTTCAGGAGGTAGACTGGAATTGCATTGAAAGCATAGGAAAAGAGGCAGAACGTCCACAATGATGCACTTGGCCAAAAAGGGCGTATGCGTTTTTTCCTGAATATATTCAGGAAAACACGCATACGCCCTTTTTGGCCAACCAAGCAAGCTTGCAAAGGAAATCTACACTACAATGAAGTCTCACTTCCCCCCGGTCAAAAGGGCCATCTGAAAAAAGTGTAAAATCCAGAAAGGCAGGACAGGCCATGGAGAACTGGGAGCCTTGTTATGCTGATGGGCGGGATGTAAATTGCCAACAGACACTCGGGAGAAGTGTATGGTGTTTCCTGAAACATCTAAAAAACAAAGCAACAGAGCCTAGGGCACTTCCACTTATGGTCCTATAGCTTAGGGAAATTACAATAAAAAAGACACAGCCACCCCAAAGTTTGGGACGCCTCTGTTTACAAGAACCTCATTTACCGTACAAGTTCAATATCACAGAAAGTGAAAAATGGATAAAGAACTTGTGGTACTTACGTACAATGCAGTATCACTCAGCAATAAAATCTATGTCATCAGGCCCGTAGCAGCATAATGAGTGGATTCAGGTACGATGATTCTAAGTGAAATAAGTCACACAGAAAAAGAAACATCATAAGATATCACTAATACACGGAATGTAAACTTGGCTACAGAGGAACTGAATTCCGAAACAGAACAGGGCCTCAAATTTAGAAAACCAACTTATGCTTGCTTAAGGGGAAAGGTGAGTTGGGGTGCTGCATAAAACCAGAGATTGAAATGAGCACAGATAAAGTTCCTTAAGCCAAATATGGAATAGACAAGAGCTACTCCTTGCTCAATGAAATGGACTCAACACCCCATATTAAACACCTAAGAATGTACCTGACTAGTAAGTATCTTAAAACCTATGGATTGCTATGTCTCCAAAAGAGAATCAAGCGTGTGTACAGGGGCATAAACGCAGCAGTGATAGGATTGGAGAGGTTCGGTGAGCAAATGAAGACCCTTTGAAGACATATTGCATGGTACCCATTCCACGGGTCTCAACTCTCCAGGTTTAAGGTATTCTTCCTTCAGCTAAAACATGCATGTGGAACACAGAGTATGATCAACCGTGTGAACGGGAGACGTGTTCAAATATGTCTCAGTTTTCCTCCCCTGGTACTCGGGTGCAACATTCCAGACGCTTTACTAACACTCTCCCCACTTGGAGAGTCAGCGCCTTTAACCTCCTGTTTGGCCCAGTTTGCAATTTCTGCGGAAGATGAACAGGAATAGCGAGAACCAATGAGAGGCTAGCTGGAGGTGTCTGGACGGGCAAATTTAACTCTCATTTCCCACCAGGAAGAGGAAATAACCAAAGGCTCAGCGTGCCGTGCCGGAACCAGATTAGGGCCTGAAGCCATCCTGCGGTGTTGCGGCCAGCTCACAAGAAAGCGAGTTGAAGAAAGGAGCTCAGGGGCACTGTAATTCACAAACCTGCAGAGTTATAAATGACAGCTATCGTCCAAAAATATACTGACGTAAGGCTGCCAAGAGGACTTGAAAGCGGGGCAGAATTGCAGGAAACCGATTTCAGGAGGTAGACTGGAATTGCATTGAAAGCATAGGAAAAGAGGCAGAACGTCCACAATGATGCACTTGGCCAAAAAGGGCATATGCGTTTTTTCCTGAATATATTCAGGAAAAAATGCATACGCCCTTTTTGGCCAACCAAGCAAGCTTGCAAAGGAAATCTGCACTACAATGAAGTCTCACTTCCCCCCGGTCAAAAGGGCCATCTGCAAAAAGTGTAAAATCCAGAAAGGCAGGACAGGCCATGGAGAACTGGGAGCCTTGTTATACTGATGGGCGGGATGTAAATTGCCAACAGACACTCGGGAGAAGTGTATGGTGTTTCCTGAAACATCTAAAAAACAAAGCAACAGAACCTAGGGCACTTCCACTTATGGTCCTATAGCTTAGGGAAATTAAAATCAAAAAGACACAGCCACCCCAAAGTTTGGGACGCCTCTGTTTACAAGAACCTCCTTTACCGTACAAGTTCAATATCACAGAAAGTGAAAAATGGATAAAGAACTTGTGGTACTTACGTACAATGCAGTATCACTCAGCAATGAAATCTATGTCATCAGGCCCGTAGCAGCATAATGAGTGGATTCAGGTACGATGATTCTAACTGAAATAAGTCACACAGAAAAAGAAACATCATAAGATATCAGTAATACACGGAATGTAAACTTGGCTACACAGGAACTGAATTACAGAACAGAACAGGGTCTCAAATTTAGAAAACCAACTTATGCTTGCTTAAGGGGAAAGGTGAGTTGGGGTGCTGCATAAAACCAGAGATCGAAATGAGCACAGATAAAGTTCCTTAAGCCAAATATGGAATAGACAAGAGCTACTCCTTGCTCAACGAAATGGACTCAACATCCCATATTAAACGCCTAAGAATGTACCTGACTAGTAAGTATCTTAAAACCTATGGATTGCTATGTCTCCAAAAGAGAATCAAGCATGTGTACAGGGGCAGAAACGCAGCAGTGATAGGATTGTAGAGGTTCGGTGAGCAAATGAAGACCCTTTGAAGTCATATTGCATGGTACCCATTACACAGGTCTCAACTCTCCAGGTTTAAGGTATTCTTCCTTCAGCTAAAACATGCATGTGGAACCCAGAGTATGATCAACCATGTGAACGGGAGACGTGTTCAAATATGTCTCAGTTTTCCTCCCCTGGTACTCGGGTGCAACATTCCAGATGCTTTACTAACACTCTCCCCACTTGGAGAGTCAGCGCCTTTAACCTCCTGTTTGGCCCAGTTTGCAATTTCTGCGGAAGATGAACAGGAATAGCGAGAACCAATGAGAGACTAGCTGGAGGTGTCTGGACGGGCAAATTTAACTCTCATTTCCCACCAGGAAGAGGAAATAACCAAAGGCTCAGCGTGCCGTGCCGGAACCAGATTAGGGCCTGAAGCCATCCTGCGGTGTTGCGGCCAGCTCAAAAGAAAGCGAGTTGAGGAAAGGAGCTCAGGGACACTGTAATTCACAAACCTGCAGAGTTATAAATGACAGCTATCGTCCAAAAATAGACTGAAGTAAGGCTGCCAAGAGGACTTGAAAGCGGGGCAGAATTGCAGGAAACCGATTTCAGGAGGTAGACTGGAATTGCATTGAAAGCATAGGAAAAGAGGCAGAACGTCCACAATGATGCACTTGGCCAAAAAGGGCGTATGCGTTTTTTCCTGAATATATTCAGGAAAAAACGCATACGCCCTTTTTGGCCAACCAAGCAAGCTTGCAAAGGAAATCTGCACTACAATGAAGTCTCACTTCCCCCCGGTCAAAAGGGCCATCTGAAAAAAGTGTAAAATCCAGAAAGGCAGGACAGGCCATGGAGAACTGGGAGCCTTGTTATGCTGATGGGCGGGATGTAAATTGCCAACAGACACTCGGGAGAAGTGTATGGTGTTTCCTGAAACATCTAAAAAACAAAGCAACAGAGCCTAGGGCACTTCCACTTATGGTCCTATAGCTTAGGGAAATTAAAATCAAAAAGACACAGCCACCCCAAAGTTTGGGACGCCTCCGTTTACAAGAACCTCATTTACCGTACAAGTTCAATATCACAGAAAGTGAAAAATGGATAAAGAACTTGTGGTACTTACGTACAATGCAGTATCACTCAGCAATGAAATCTATGTCATCAGGCCCGTAGCAGCATAATGAGTGGATTCAGGTACGATGATTCTAACTGAAATAAGTCACACAGGAAAAGAAACATCATAAGATATCAGTAATACACGGAATGTAAACTTGGCTACACAGGAACTGAATTCCAAAACAGAACAGGGTCTCAAATTCAGAAAACCAACTTATGCTTGCTTAAGGGGAAAGGTGAGTTGTGGTGCTGCATAAAACCAGAGATTGAAATGAGCACAGATAAAGTTCCTTAAGCCAAATATGGAATAGACAAGAGCTACTCCTTGCTCAACGAAATGGACACAACACCCCATATTAAACGCCTAAGAATGTACCTGACTAGTAAGTATCTTAAAACCTATGGATTGCTATGTCTCCAAAAGAGAATCAAGCGTGTGTACAGGGGCATAAACGCAGCAGTGATAGGATTGGAGAGGTTCGGTGAGCAAATGAAGACCCTTTGAAGTCATATTGCATGGTACCCATTACACAGGTCTCAACTCTCCAGGTTTAAGGTGTTCTTCCTTCAGCTAAAACATGCATGTGGAACCTAGAGTATGATCAACCGTGTGAACGGGAGACGTGTTCAAATATGTCTCAGTTTTCCTCCCCTGGTACTCGGGTGCAACATTCCAGACGCTTTACTAACACTCTCCCCACTTGGAGAGTCAGCGCCTTTAACCTCCTGTTTGGCCCAGTTTGCAATTTCTGCGGAAGATGAACAGGAATAGCGAGAACCAATGAGAGACTAGCTGGAGGTGTCTGGACGGGCAAATTTAACTCTCATTTCCCACCAGGAAGAGGAAATAACCAAAGGCTCAGCGTGCCGTGCCGGAACCAGATTAGGGCCTGAAGCCATCCTGCGGTGTTGCGGCCAGATCAAAAGAAAGTGAGTTGAGGAAAGGAGCTCAGGGGCACTGTAATTCACAAACCTGCAGAGTTATAAATGACAGCTATCGTCCAAAAATATACTGAAGTAAGGCTGCCAAGAGGACTTGAAAGCGGGGCAGAATTGCAGGAAACCGATTTCAGGAGGTAGACTGGAATTGCATTGAAAGCATAGGAAAAGAGGCAGAACGTCCACAATGATGCACTTGGCCAAAAAGGGCGTATGCGTTTTTTCCTGAATATATTCAGGAAAAAACGCATACGCCCTTTTTGGCCAACCAAGCAAGCTTGCAAAGGAAATCTGCACTACAATGAAGTCTCACTTCCCCCCGGTCAAAAGGGCCATCTGAAAAAAGTGTAAAATCCAGAAAGGCAGGACAGGCCATGGAGAACTGGGAGCCTTGTTATGCTGATGGGCAGGATGTAAATTGCCAACAGACACTCGGGAGAAGTGTATGGTGTTTCCTGAAACATCTAAAACACAAAGCAACAGAGCCTAGGGCACTTCCACTTATGGTCCTATAGCTTAGGGAAATTAAAATCAAAAAGACACAGCCACCCCAAAGTTTGGGACGCCTCTGTTTACAAGAACCTCGTTTACAGTACAAGTTCAACATCGCAGAATGTGAAAAATGGATAAAGAAGTTGTGGTATATACTTACAAAGCAATATCACTCAGCATTGAAATCTATGTCATCAGGCCCTTAGCAGCACAATGAGTGGATTCAGGTATGATGATTCTAACTGAAATAAGTCACACAGAAAAAGAAACATCATAAGATATCAGTAATACACGGAATGTAAACTTGGCTACACAGGAACTGAATTCCAAAACAGAACAGGGTCTCAAATTTAGAAAACCAACTTATGCTTGCTTAAGGAGAAAGGTGAGTTGGGGTGCTGCATAAAACCAGAGATCGAAATGAGCACAGATAAAGTTCCTTAAGCCAAATATGGAATAGACAAGAGCTACTCCTTGCTCAACGAAATGGACTCAACACCCCATATTAAACGCCTAAGAATGTACCTGACCAGTAAGTATCTTAAAACCTATGGATTGCTATGTCTCCAAAAGAGAATCAAGCGTGTGTACAGGGGCATAAACGCAGCAGTGATAGGATTGGAGAGGTTCGGTGAGCAAATGAAGACCCTTTGAAGACATATTGCATGGTACCCATTCCACGGGTCTCAACTCTCCAGGTTTAAGGTATTCTTCCTTCAGCTAAAACATGCATGTGGAACCCAGAGTATGATCAACCGTGTGAACGGGAGACGTGTTCAAATATGTCTCAGTTTTCCTCCCCTGGTACTCGGGTGCAACATTCCAGACGCTTTACTAACACTCTCCCCACTTAGAGAGTCAGAGCCTTTAACCTCCTGTTTAGCCCAATTTGCAATTTCTGCGGAAGATGAACAGGAATAGCGAGAACCAATGAGAGACTAGCTGGAGGTGTCTGGACGGGCAAATTTAACTCTCATTTCCCACCAGGAAGAGGAATTAACCAAAGGCTCAGCGTGCCGTGCCGGAACCAGATTAGGGCCTGAAGCCATCCTGCGGTGTTGCGGCCAGCTCACAAGAAAGCGAGTTGAAGAAAGGAGCTCAGGGGCACTGTAATTCACAAACCTGCAGAGTTATAAATGACAGCTATCGTCCAAAAATATACTGACGTAAGGCTGCCAAGAGGACTTGAAAGCGGGGCAGAATTGCAGGAAACCGATTTCAGGAGGTAGACTGGAATTGCATTGAAAGCATAGGAAAAGAGGCAGAACGTCCACAATGATGCACTTGGCCAAAAAGGGCGTATGCATTTTTTCCTGAATATATTCAGGAAAAAACGCATATGCCCCTTTTGGCCAACCAAGCAAGCTTGCAAAGGAAATCTGCACTACAATGAAGTCTCACTTCCCCCCGGTCAAAAGGGCCATCTGAAAAAAGTGTAAAATCCAGAAAGGCAGGACAGGCCATGGAGAACTGGGAGCCTTGTTATGCTGATGGGCGGGATGTAAATTGGCAACAGACACTTGGGAGAAGTGTATGGTGTTTCCTAAAACATCTAAAAAACAAAGCAACAGAGCCTAGGGCACTTCCACTTATGGTCCTATAGCTTAGGGAAATTAAAATCAAAAAGACACAGCCACCCCAAAGTTTGGGACGCCTCTGTTTACAAGCACCTCATTTACCGTACAAGTTCAATATCACAGAAATTGAAAAATGGATAAAGAACTTGTGGTACTTACGTACAATGCAGTATCACTCAGCAATGAAATCTATGTCATCAGGCCCGTAGCAGCATAATGAGTGGATTCAGGTACGATGATTCTAACTGAAATAAGTCACACAGAAAAAGAAACATCATAAGATATCACTAATACACGGAATGTGAACTTGGCTACAGAGGAACTGAATTCCAAAACAGAACAGGGTCTCAAATTTAGAAAACCAACTTATGCTTGCTTAAGGGTAAAGGTGAGTTGGGGTGCTGCATAAAACCAGAGATTGAAATGAGCACAGATAAAGTTCCTTAAGCCAAATATGGAATAGACAAGAGCTACTCCTTGCTCAACGAAATGGACTCAACACCCCATATTAAACGCCTAAGAATGTACCTGACTAGTAAGTATCTTAAAACCTATGGATTGCTATGTCTCCAAAAGAGAATCAAGCGTGTGTACAGGGGCATAAACGCAGCAGTGATAGGATTGGAGAGGTTCGGTGAGCAAATGAAGACCCTTTGAAGACATATTGCATGGTACCCATTCCACGGGTCTCAACTCTCCAGGTTTAAGGTATTCTTCCTTCAGCTAAAACATGCATGTGGAACCCAGAGTATGATCAACCGTGTGAACGGGAGACGTGTTCAAATATGTCTCAGTTTTCCTCCCCTGGTACTCGGGTGCAACATTCCAGACGCTTTACTAACACTCTCCCCACTTGGAGAGTCAGCACCTTTAACCTCCTGTTTGGCCCAGTTTGCAATTTCTGCGGAAGATGAACAGGAATAGCGAGAACCAATGAGAGGCTAGCTGGAGGTGTCTGGACGGGCAAATTTAACTCTCATTTCCCACCAGGAAGAGGAAATAACCAAAGGCTCAGCGTGCCGTGCCGGAACCAGGTTAGGGCCTGAAGCCATCCTGCGGTGTTGTGGCCAGCTCACAAGAAAGCGAGTTGAAGAAAGGAGCTCAGGGGCACTGTAATTCACAAACCTGCAGAGTTATAAATGACAGCTATCGTCCAATAATATACTGAAGTAAGGCTGCCAAGAGGACTTGAAAGCGGGGCAGAATTGCAGGAAACCGATTTCAGGAGGTAGACTGGAATTGTATTGAAAGCATAGGAAAAGAGGCAGAACGTCCACAATGATGCACTTGGCCAAAAAGGGCGTATGCGTTTTTTCCTGAATATATTCAGGAAAAAACGCATACGCCCTTTTTGGCCAACCAAGCAAACTTGCAAAGGAAATCTGCACTACAATGAAGTCTCACTTCCCCCCGGTCAAAAGGGCCATCTGAAAAAAGTGTAAAATCCAGAAAGGCAGGAGAGGCCATGGAGAACTGGGAGCCTTGTTATGCTGATGGGCGGGATGTAAATTGCCAACAGACACTCAGGAGAAGTGTATGGTGTTTCCTGAAACATCTAAAAAACAAAGCAACAGAGCCTAGGGCACTTCCACTTATGGTCCTATAGCTTAGGGAAATTAAAATCAAAAAGACACAGCCACCCCAAAGTTTGGGACGCCTCTGTTTACAAGAACCTCGTTTACAGTACAAGTTCAACATCGCAGAATGTGAAAAATGGATAAAGAAGTTGTGGTATTTACTTACAAAGCAATATCACTCAGCATTGAAATCTATGTCATCAGGCCCTTAGCAGCACAATGAGTGGATTCAGGTATGATGATTCTAACTGAAATAAGTCACACAGAAAAAGAAACATCATAAGATATCAGTAATACACGGAATGGAAACTTGGCTACAGAGGAACTGAATTCCAAAACAGAACAGGGTCTCAAATTTAGAAAACCAACTTATGCTTGCTTAAGGAGAAAGGTGAGTTGGGGTGCTGCATAAAACCAGAGATCGAAATGAGCACAGATAAAGTTCCTTAAGCCAAATATGGAATAGACAAGAGCTACTCCTTGCTCAACGAAATGGACTCAACACCCCATATTAAACGCCTAAGAATGTACCTGACTAGTAAGTATCTTAAAACCTATGGATTGCTATGTCTCCAAAAGAGAATCAAGCGTGTGTACAGGGGCATAAACGCAGCAGTGATAGGATTGGAGAGGTTCGGTGAGCAAATGAAGACCCTTTGAAGACATATTGCATGGTACCCATTCCACGGGTCTCAACTCTCCAGGTTTAAGGTATTCTTCCTTCAGCTAAAACATGCATGTGGAACCCAGAGTATGATCAACCGTATGAACGGGAGATGTGTTCAAATATGTCTCAGTTTTCCTCCCCTGGTACTCGGGTGCAACATTCCAGACGCTTTACTAACACTCTCCCCACTTAGAGAGTCAGAGCCTTTAATCTCCTGTTTAGCCCAATTTGCAATTTCTGCGGAAAATGAACAGGAATAGCGAGTACCAATGAGAGACTAGCTGGAGGTGTCTGGACGGGCAAATTTAACTCTCATTTCCCAGCAGGAAGAGGAATTAACCAAAGGCTCAGCGTGCCATGCCGGAACCAGATTAGGGCCTGAAGCCATCCTGCGGTGTTGCGGCCAGCTCACAAGAAAGCGAGTTGAAGAAAGGAGCTCAGGGGCACTGTAATTCACAAACCTGCAGAGTTATAAATGACAGCTATCGTCCAAAAATATACTGACGTAAGGCTGCCAAGAGGACTTGAAAGCGGGGCAGAATTGCAGGAAACCGATTTCAGGAGGTAGACTGGAATTGCATTGAAAGCATAGGAAAAGAGGCAGAACGTCCACAATGATGCATTTGGCCAAAAAGGGCGTATGCATTTTTTCCTGAATATATTCAGGAAAAAACGCATATGCCCTTTTTGGCCAACCAAGCAAGCTTGCAAAGGAAATCTGCACTACAATGAAGTCTCACTTCCCCCCGGTCAAAAGGGCCATCTGAAAAAAGTGTAAAATCCAGAAAGGCAGGACAGGCCATGGAGAACTGGGAGCCTTGTTATGCTGATGGGCGGGATGTAAATTGGCAACAGACACTTGGGAGAAGTGTATGGTGTTTCCTAAAACATCTAAAAAACAAAGCAACAGAGCCTAGGGCACTTCCACTTATGGTCCTATAGTTTAGGGAAATTAAAATCAAAAAGACACAGCCACCCCAAAGTTTGGGACGCCTCTGTTTAAAGCACCTCATTTACCGTACAAGTTCAATATCACAGAAAGTGAAAAATGGATAAAGAACTTGTGGTACTTACGTACAATGCAGTATCACTCAGCAATGAAATCTATGTCATCAGGCCCGTAGCAGCATAATGAGTGGATTCAGGTATGATGATTCTAACTGAAATAAGTCACACAGAAAAAGAAACATCATAAGATATCACTAATACACGGAATGTGAACTTGGCTACAGAGGAACTGAATTCCAAAACAGAACAGGGTCTCAAATTTAGAAAACCAACTTATGCTTGCTTAAGGGTAAAGGTGAGTTGGGGTGCTGCATAAAACCAGAGATTGAAATGAGCACAGATAAAGTTCCTTAAGCCAAATATGGAATAGACAAGAGCTACTCCTTGCTCAACGAAATGGACTCAACACCCCATATTAAACGCCTAAGAATGTACCTGACTAGTAAGTATCTTAAAACCTATGGATTGCTATGTCTCCAAAAGAGAATCAAGCGTGTGTACAGGGGCATAAACGCAGCAGTGATAGGATTGGAGAGGTTCGGTGAGCAAATGAAGACCCTTTGAAGACATATTGCATGGTACCCATTCCACGGGTCTCAACTCTCCAGGTTTAAGGTATTCTTCCTTCAGCTAAAACATGCATGTGGAACCCAGAGTATGATCAACCGTGTGATCGGGAGACGTGTTCAAATATGTCTCAGTTTTCGTACCCTGGTACTCGGGTGCAACATTCCAGACGCTTTACTAACACTCTCCCCACTTGGAGAGTCAGCCCCTTTAACCTCCTGTTTGGCCCAGTTTGCAATTTCTGCGGAAGATGAACAGGAATAGCGAGAACCAATGAGAGACTAGCTGGAGGTGTCTGGACGGGCAAATTTAACTCTCATTTCCCACCAGGAAGAGGAAATAACCAAAGGCTCAGCGTGCCATACCGGAACAAGATTAGGGCCTGAAGCCATCCTGCGGTGTTGCGGCCAGCTCAAAAGAAAGCGAGTTGAAGAAAGGAGCTCAGGGGCACTGTAATTCACAAACCTGCAGAGTTATAAATGGCAGCTATCGTCCAAAAATATACTGAAGTAAGGCTGCCAAGAGGACTTGAAAGCGGGGCAGAATTGCAGGAAACCGATTTCAGGAGGTAGACTGGAATTGCATTGAAAGCATAGGAAAAGAGGCAGAACGTCCACAATGATGCACTTGGCCAAAAAGGGCGTATGCGTTTTTTCCTGAATATATTCAGGAAAAAACGCATACGCCCTTTTTGGCCAACCAAGCAAGCTTGCAAAGGAAATCTGCACTACAATGAAGTCTCACTTCCCCCCGGTCAAAAGGGCCATCTGAAAAAAGTGTAAAATCCAGAAAGGCAGGACAGGCCATGGAGAACTGGGAGCCTTGTTATGCTGATGGGCGGGATGTAAATTGCCAACAGACACTCGGGAGAAGTGTATGGTGTTTCCTGAAACATCTAAAAAACAAAGCAACAGAGCCTAGGGCACTTCCACTTATGGTCCTATAGCTTAGGGAAATTAATATCAAAAAGACACAGCAACCCCAAAATTTGGGACGGCTCTTTTTACAGAAATCTCTTCTACGGCACAAGTTAAATATCCCAGAGAGCAAATAATGGATAAAGAAGTTGCGGTACTTATGTACAACAGAATACCACTCAGCAATGAAATCTATGTCACCAGGCCTATACCAGCATAATGAGTGGATTGAGGCACGATGATTCTAAGTGAAATAAGTCACACAGAAAAAGAAACATCATAAGGTATCACTAATACACGGAATGTGAACTTGGCTACACATGAACTGAATTACAAAACAGAACATGGTCTCAAGTTTAGAAAACCAACTTATGCCTGCTTAAGGGAGAAGGTGAGTTGGGGTGCTGCATAAAAGCAGAGTTTGAAATTAGCACAGATACCGTTCCATAAGCCAAATATGTAATAGACAAGAGCTACCCCTTGCTCAACGAAATGGATTCAACAATGAGGTATCACCTCACACCTGGTAGAATAGGCATCATTGAAAATCTACAAACAAAAAATGCTGGAAAGTGTGTGGAGAAAAGGAACCCTCTTCCACTATTGTTGGGAATATAAATTGATACAGTCATTATGGAGAACAATATCGAATTTCTTAAGAAACTAACAATAGAATTACCATATGATACAGCAATCCCAGTACTGGACATATACCCAGACAAAACCATAAATCAAAAAGTGTCATTCACCGCAATGTTCATTGCATCACTATTTACAATATCGAGGTAATGGAAGCAACCTAAATGCCCACAGACAGACGAATGCATAAAGCTGTGGTACATATATAAAATGGAATATTACTAAGCCATGAAAAGGAATGAAATTGGGTCATTTGTAGAGACGTCGATGGATCTAGAGACTGTCATACAGAGTGAAGTAAGTCAGAAAGAGAAAAACAAATCTTGTATATTCATGCATATATGTGGAACCTAGAAAAACTGTACAGGTTAACCATTTTGCAAGGCATAAATAGAGCAACAGATGTAGACAACAAACGTATGGACAACAAGGGGGGAAAGCTGTTGGGGGGGTGGTGGTGGGAGGAGTTGAGAGACTGGGATTGGCATGTATACATTTATATGTATAAAATAGATAACCAATAAGAACCTGCTGTATAAAAATATAAAATAAAATTCAAAATTAAAAAGAAATAAAATTTAAAAAATAAAACAGAAAAAACAATTATTCCCTGCACATACATGTATTTATATGAATAAATTATTTCCATGCTTATATCTGTAAATACAAAAAAGAGGAATAAAATCTACCTTGAACCAAAAACGAAAAAGAGAAAAAAAACACAGAACCCACCAGTTACACAGAGGAAAACCGTATCAGGGCACTTGCTCCAGTTGTAAACAATTCTGAAGTTGGTCAGTGGTGGGGAATCGTCTCCCATTCAGCCAGCAGCCCCCACGCAACAAGCGTCCTCATTGCAAAGCTGGGGCACCGTGCCGAGGCATCTGTGAGTAAACGTGAGCTGAGCCCCAGGCCAGTTGCTGCTGAACTATTCCCACCCGTCCCAGGTAAAACACCTGAATATATACAAGGACTTGAAAGCCTAGAGGAAGGGCCATAGAGCCACACGAGTGACAGCATGCCGGCCGACTTGGTGCCTGCAGGCCAGCCAGGATGGTCCTGGCCCTGGGTGCTCTTCTGGAAGATTTCCATTTCCCTGCCTGAGATACCCGTCCTGTCCCTGCCCCCACTGCTTTTTTCCTTCCTCACCTCTGCCCAGGGAGAAATTCCAGCAGCAGGTATGGGTGACACACCCTCTTCTTTAGCAGGTGGCAGCCTGGCAACTGCTGCAGAAAGTCCAGCAGAGCCCCACTCACACTGGGCCACCCACAAAGCCGTGGCCTCTCACTCCCTCCCACCAGCCCAGCCCGGAGACTGCTGACAGGGCAGAGAAAATGGCGTCAGGCACGGCTGCAGGGGCTCTTGCTGCCTGGAGTGGTATTTATATTGATCTCAACCCAGGCACACCTGGGGAGGGCTGGCCGGCACGGTAAGGCTGCCCAGGTCAGCCAATCATCACCCCTCAGGGGCTCACAGTTGCAGAAAATGGAACTTGCTGAACCGGCCAGGTCCAAGGAACAGGTGTGGGCTCCTGAGAGTCAGGATAGACAAGGGGCTGCAGCTTTGGCTTGTTTTCTAATCATTTTATCTGGCCCATGAGTGGGAGACAACTTCAAGAAAACCCTCTCCTAATGAGAGGAACCCAGGAGTCAGGGAGAGGAGGGGTGGGTGGTGGTTGGAGACAGAGGCCTGGTGCCCCGGGTGCAGTGGAAGTCTCTGGAAGACCAGGTGGAGGGAGGCCTCACGGAGTGATGCCCAGGGTCACAGACCTGTCGCAGCTGCTGTTTGTTAGTTCAAGTCCTGCTCTGAGGTGCTCTGTGTCAGCTCTGAGCGACAGGTGAGCTGGGGGTGCTCTGCAATGAGGGCTATGTGCACGGTTCCTGTGTGCCCAGCCCTGCCACGGTACCTGCAAGGGTAGCTCTGTATCCTGGGAGGGGCCTGACCACGAGAGCCCCGTGGGCTGGGGTGGGGGTGGGGTACCTGCCCAGGTGAGCTCCATATTCTGGGATTGGTCTGACCACGAGAGCCCCATGGGCTGCTGGGGACCTGGTAAAGGATGTCAGGACAGTCAGTGAAGCCACCGAGGATATACCTCCAGTTGCTCCTAATTCCTACACCCTGCTGGTCATTCTACCAACCACCAGGACATGGTATTCTGTATTAGTCTTCAATGATGCCTTCTTTTGTATTCCATTAGTCCCAGAGTCACAAGAAATTTTGGCTTGTGAGTGGCAGGACTCAACATACAACTAAAACAATACTTCCGGGCCGTCTGGCCCCAAGGGTGCAAAAATTCCCACACCATCTTTGGGGAAAGCTTAGCTAAAGACCTAAAAGTTCTACCTCTGGAAAAGGAAACCCTCCTTCAATATGCAGACGACATTCTGATCACCAGCCCTACTAAGGAGGCCTCTGAACTACCAAGCCAATAAAGGATAGAAGTTGTCCAAGAAAAAGCTCAAATATCACAGACTGCGGTGACCTGCCTGGGCTTCATTCTCACAGAAGGTCAGAGAAGCCCATCCCAGGAAAGGGAAGAAACCATTTTCAGCCTTACCCCTTTCTAAAACTAGAAGACAGCTTAGGGGTTCCTGGGGAGGCCAGGGTTTGCTGCTTCTGGATCCCTAACTATAGTCTACTAGCTGGGCCTCTATATGAAACACTGAAAGGAAAAGATGATGATCCTTTTGAATAGAATCCAGAAGTGGCCTTTCAAGAATGGAAAGAGCAGTCAATTCAGACCCTTGCCCTGGAACTCCCTAATTTAGCTAAACCCTTTGACCTTTACATTCCCGGTGAAAGGTGAATCGCCATTGGAGAATTAGTGCAAAAACTGGGACCACTTGAAATGGAACAATGCAAGAATGCCATCCAGGTAGGATAAACTACGGTCACTAAGGGGCTTGGCCCACTGCCACATCTGGCCAAGATACTGGCGGTATCTAAAAACCTGGAAATCAGCAGCCCAAAAGGCCACCTCCCTCCTAAGGGAAAAGGACCCCACGTGGTGATCCTAACCACCAACCATGCCCTGAAGTTGCAGGGTTCGCTCCGTGGGCACACCGACCTCGAGTGAGGAGGCCCTCCAACTCCAACATCCAGAGAGATAACCGGGGGCAACAGGGCACCATGACGACTCGTGTGAACATCACTTGACCTGGAGTTTCTCTCATAAAACAACAAGAGTGTGTCCCAAAAGAGTAGACTACTGCTTGCAGGACTTACTGCACCCAGAGGGGAGCTAATAATCTTGGCGGGGGAACAGTATACCACACTGTCACCATAGAAAAGCCTACAGACACCGTGATGATGGTGGCCAATAAGACCGGCTGGACTCCTGTTTACTTCAAAAGGCTGTTGACTCAGTAGCCATCATGGTCCTTGGTCACCACTGACCCTGGACTGTCTGGGAGTTGAGCGGGCAGGGCTCTGACACCTGGTGCTGTTTGTACGTTAATTCAGGGGCCTAACTGAAGAAAGCGCAGACTACTGGTCAGAGCATCTAGGCTGGCAGAGACGGTCAGCCTAAGGTGGCCGAACAAATGTGGGGCGGGGTGAAACCGGCCCCCACAGCGTCTCTGCACATCTCTTTCCTGGACCCTTAAAGGTCATTAGAATCTATAACACTTCCAATGCTGGTGCTCAGGTGGACGAGCAGGGAGGCAGGGGTCCTGGGGACAATCAACGTCACCGGGAGGCTGCTGGGGAGAAGCTCTGACCCTCGCCCCAGGGTATGAGGGCTCCCAACTCAGCACTCAGCAGTTACAGAAGAAGGGTCTGCACCCTCAGCACTCCAAGAATGAGGAACGGGACAAAAGGCAGAGGAGGGGTTTGTCCCCAGCAAAGCCCATTAAAAACCCCTGGGAGATGAAAGTAGAATCTGGGCAATAAAGTCAAGTCTAACCTTTTTTATCCTTTGTGCTTTGTCTAATTTCACGTGCTCCTAGGGTCCCGCATGCAGAGGTTCCACACCCGGCACTTCAGACCAGATTTCCTAGTGCAGAATGGCTGGGTCGACACCTCAGCTCCTGGGGCCCAGTGCAGACTCCACGATATAGAGCCTGAGCTACAGCCAACCCGGCCCTCGAGAGCTCCGCCGCCTCCCTCCCTCCCACTGACTCTGACAGGATCTCTACACAGCAGCCCAGCCCACAGCCCACGGGGTAGTGCATGCTCTCACCTCTCCATTCTCTGATCAAAATATAAAGTTTCCTTTGCTTGTGAACCAAACTCAGTCTCGATCTGTTGGCCCCAATGACACTGGGCAGGGGGACACTTGTTGGGGTCCACTCTGGAGGATCAGTAACAGAAATTGAGACTATTGTAACCTCAATGAACAGATGTGTGAGCCAAACTGTAGTTAACATAGAACAGTGTATAAGGCTCGGGTAAAATAAGATGTTTTTAACACTTCCATTTGATATTTCCATCACTTTTTATAAGCAAGTTCAGTGAAAAGGTTTGTCTTATTTGTCAGGTCAATATTAGAGAAACGAAGTGATTTCTTTCCAAGGATGTACATCTAATAATCTTGGTTAAACCTTCAATCTTGTTTTAAATGCTTTTCCATTGAAAATGATACCTCTCTTTCAGCTCCCCCATTTCTGAGAAGTATAAAATCTTATAATTTATTATTACCAAAGGGGAAAGGTGGGAGGAGGGATAAATTAACAGTTTGGAATGAACACATACACACTGCTATGTATAAAATAGATCATCAACAAGGAACTACTGTATAGCACAGGGAACTACACTCAACATTTTGCAATAACCTATAAGGGGAAATAATCTGAAAAAGAATAGATATTTTTATTGACATCATCTATCAATGACAGTTAAAGTGTAGCCTAAGGGAAGCTGGTGGTGAGTGCTTCTGACCCTGAAGACTTCAATCATCTAAAGTTTGGACTCTGCCTACTTCCCAAGGCCCTTAATGAACATATGTGTAGCCGTAGCTTAAAAACTTCCCCAGTTTGGGTTTCGGGGAGACACTGATTTTGAAAAAGCCCTGGTGTTCTCCTTACATGAATGGGACTCTTCCTACTGCTAAAACATGTCTGTCACACCCAGAGGATGGTATACCGTCTGATCGGGAAGAGTTTGGAAAAGGCATCTCATCTCCTCATCTCCTGGTGCTCGGGTTCACCCCTCCAGCGTCTTTACTAACAGTCTCCCCACTTGGAGATGTCAGCACTGTCAACATCCTGTTGCGTACAGTTTGGAATTTGTCCAGAGGATGAAGCGGAAGGATGAGGAACAATGAGAGACAAGTCCTAGGTGTTCAGACAGGCACATGTCACTCTAATTTCCAATCAGGAAGACGAATTGACCAAAGGCTAGGGTTGCCCATGGAAACAGTATAGGGCTTGAGGAAATCCCGCTGCTTTGTGGCCAGTTCCCATAAACACGAGTTGAACAATGGAACTCAGGGGCAGTAAAATTCACAAAACTGCAGAGTTGAAAATATCCATCACTGAAAAATGTCTTGAGGAAAGTCAGAGAAAAGGACTTGTAAGCAAGGGAGAATGGCAGGAAAGGGATTTGAGGAGGTAGAAAGGACTCGCCATTAAGCACAAGAAAAGGAGCTGAACATTGCCAACATTGCAGTTGGCCAAAAAGGGTGTATGCGTTCTTTTCTGTATATATTCAAGAAAAGGGCATACACTTTTTTAGCCAACCAAACAGGTGGGCACTGGAAGTCAATACCACAAAAGATATCACTTCGCATCAGTCAGAAGAGCCATCCTCATAAAGCGTAAACAACAGAAATGCAGGACAGGGCAACGAGAAGAGGGAGCCCTGTGAGACTTATAGTGGAAATGTATATTGCCAACGGCCATTCTGGAGAAGTGTATTGTGTTTACTAAAGCATCTACAAAATGAGCTACAGAGCATAGGGCACTTGCACTCATGGGCGTATATCTTGGGAAAAACAAAAATCGAGAGGACACAGGCACCCCAATGTTTACCCCCTCTCTGTTTAAAAGATCCTCGACTAGGATATAACTTAAATGTCTCTGGAGGGAAAAAATGGATAGAGATGTGGTACTTAGGTAGAGTGGAATATTATTCAGCCTGGAAATCAATGAAATATGGCCAGTTGTAACAACTCCGGAGGAGTTACGTATGATCATTCTAAGTGACAGAATTCAAAAAGAAAAAGACACATATCATAAGATATCACTTAAAGGTGGAATCCAAAATGGCTACACATGAAATAAATTACAAAACAAAAACATAGTCAAATATGTAGAAAACACGCATAAGGCTGCTAAACGGGAAAGGTGGGGAGGGGTGAGGCATCATCCAGGAGGTTGAAATTAGCAAAGATACCATTCCAAATACCAAACTGATAATCAACAAGGCCTACACGGTAGCTAAAAGAACTGCACTCAGCACACTCAAGTCACCGGAAAAGAATATATACGACTGGTAAGAATCTGAAAAAGAATTTATTGATGTCTCTCTGTACGTGAATCAAGTGGATGTACAGCAGCAAGAAACAGAGCTTTGAAAATCAGCTGTAACCAATATAGTAATAAATTGAAAAAAATAAACGACAGAGAGACAGAGAAAACCTCTTACAACTTTTCCTCAGGGATGGTGATGCAACATGGATTGAACACATCTAGACCCACAGCAGGATGAGACATAAGGCTGGAAACTGTTTGCGCTAAGAGAAATGTGAGGTTGGGTGAGGAAATGCACACCCTTTAAAGTAATACTACCTGGTACCCATTCAATGGGTCCCAAATCTGCAGGTTCAAGGGATCTTCCTACAGCTAAAACATGCATGGAAAACCCAGAGGACTGTACACCATGTGATCGGGAGATGTGTCTAAAATGCACCTCATTTATCCTCTCCTGGTGCTCCTGTTCACCATTCCAGCCACGCTACTTAGAATCTCCCCACTTGGAGAATCAGCACATTTAAACTTCTGTTTCACACATTTTGCAAATTGTGAGGAGGATGAACGGGAAGAGGGGGAACCAATGAGAGAAGAGTTGTAGGGGTTTGAACGGGCACATATCACTCTAATTTCCCATTAAGAGTAAGAATTAAAGAAAGGCTCAGCCTGCCTCGCCGGAGCCAAAATAGGGCCTGAAGCAATCCTGCGGGTTTGAGGCCAGCTCACAAAAGAGCAACTTAAAAAATGGAGCTCAGGGTCACTGCAATTCACAAACCTGCAGAGTTATAAATGAAAACTAACGTCCAAAAATATGTTGAGGTAAGGCAAAGAAGAGGATCTGAATGCAAGACAGAATTGCAAGAAACAGATTTCAAGAGATAGATTGGACTCGTCTTTAACGCACATGAAAAGCGGCAGAATTTCGACAATGATGCAGTTGGCCCAAAAGGGCGTATGCGTTTTTTCCTGATTATATCCAGGAAAAAACGCATACGCACTTTATGGGCAACGAAGCAAGCAAGCAATGCAAATGTGCACAACAAAGAAGTCTCACTTCCCACCGGTCAAAAGGGCCATCCTAAAAAATTGTAAAAACCAGAAATGCAGGACAGGCCATGGAGAACAGGGAGCCTTTATACGCTGATGGGCAGTGTGTGAACTGCCGAGAGCCACTCTGGAGAAGTGTATGGTGGTTCCTAAATCATCTAAAAAACAGAGCTACAGAGCATAGGACCCTTCCAATCATGGGAGTATATCTAGGGAAGTCTAAAAATCAACAAGACACAAGCACACCACAGTTTAGGGCTACTCTGTTTACAAGAACCTCAACTTCAGTACACCTTAAATATCCCAGGAAAGAGAACAATGGATAAAGAAGATGTGGTACTTATGTACAATGGAATATCTCTTCACCATGAAATCAATGTAATAAGGCTAGTAGAAGGATAAAGAGTGGATTTAGGTCCGATAATACTACTTGAAATAAGTCAAACAGAAAAAGAAACATATCATAAGATATCACTTATAGAGGGAGGGTAAATATGGCTGCACAAGAAATGAATTACAGAACAGAACAGTGTCTCACATTTAGAAAACACACTTATGTCAGCTTAAGGGGAAAGGAGAGGTGGGGTGATGCATAAAACCAGAGTTTGAAATTAGCACAGATACCGTTCAATAAACCAAATAGGTATTAGACAAGATCTACACCTTGCTCAATGAACAGGCCTCAACACACCCTATACACCGCAGAGAAATATATCTGAGGAATAAGAATCTTAAAACCCATGTATTGATATATCTCCATAAGGGAATCAAGTGTGTGCAGAGCGGCACAAACACAGCAGTGAAAAGGAGCTAAACCCCATTATAGAAATAAATTTTAAAAACAAAACGCTGAAACAATGAAAGAGAGAAAAATTCTTACAAAATTCGCTCAGGGGCTGTGATGCAACCTGGATTGACCACATATAAACCCACAGCTGGATAAGACATAAGGCTGGACACTTGGGGCTGACAGGATTGGTGAGCTTTGGTGAGCAACTGCCGAAAGTTTAATGCAATACTTCATGCTACTCATTCCAAGGGTCCCAACACTCCAGGTTGAAGGGAATCTTCCTACAGCTAAACCATGCTTGGGAAACCCAGCGACTGGTATACCATATGATCGGGAAAGGTTTCTAAAACGCACCTCATTTTTCCTCTCCTGGGGCTCCGGATCGACATTCCAGCCGCTTTACTAACAACATCCCCACATGGAGTCAATGCCTTTAAGTTCTGGTATCGCACAGTCTGCAGTTAGTGCAGAGGATGAATGGGAATAGGGGGAACCAGTGAGAAACTAGCTGTAGCGGTTTCAATGGGCACATGTCACTCTAATATCACATCAGTAAGAAGAATTAACCAAAGGCACAGCAAGGTGCCCCAGAAGAAAAATAGGGCTTCAAGGAATCCTGTGGTTATGGGGCAAGACCACAAAAATAAGAGCTAAAAAATGGAGCTAAGGGCCACTGCAATTCAAAAACCTGCAGAGTTATAAAGGCCAACTATTTTTAAAAAATATATTGAGGTAAGGCTATGAAGAGGCATTGAAAGCAAGGCAGAATGCAGGAAACCGATTTCAGGAGGTAGACTGGAATTGCATTGAAAGCATATGAAGAGAGTCAGAAACTCGACAATGATGCACTTGGCCAAAAAGGGCGTATGTGTTTTTTCCTGAATATATTCAGGAAAAAACGCATACGCACTTTTTGGCCAACCAAGCAAGCTTGCAAAGGAAATCTGCACTACAATGAAGTCTCAATTCCACCTGGTCAAAAGGGCCATCTGAAAAAAGTGTAAAATCCATAAAGGCACGACAGGCCATGGAGAACTGGGAGCCTTCTTATGCTGATGGGCGGGAGGTAAATTGCCAACAGCCACTCTGGAGAAGTGTATGGTGTTTCCTGAAACATCTAAAAAACAAAGCAACAGAGCCTAGGGCACTGCCACTTATGGTCCTATAGCTTAGGGAAATTAAAATTAAAAAAAAACAGCCACCCCAAAGTTTGGGACGCCTCCGTTTACAAGAACCTCGTTTACCGTACAAGTTCAATATCACAGAAAGTGAAAAATGGATAAAGAACTTGTGGTTCTTACGTACAATACAGTATCACTCAGCAATGAAATCTATGTCATCAGGCCCGTAGCAGCATAATGAGTGGATTCAGGTACGATGATTCTAACTGAAATAAGTCACACAGAAAAAGAAACATCATAAGATATCAGTAATACACGGAATGTAAACTTGGCTACACAGGAACTGCATTCCAAAACAGAACAGGGTCTCAAATTTAGAAAACCAACTTATGCTTGCTTAAGGGTAAAGGTGAGTTGGGGTGCTGCATAAAACCAGAGATTGAAATGAGCACAGATAAAGTTCCTTAAGCCAAATATGGAATAGACAAGAGCTACTCCTTGCTCAGCGAAATGGACTCAACACTGCATATTAAACGCCTAAGAATGTACCTGACTAGTAAGTATCTTAAAACCTATGGATTGCTATGTCTCCAAAAGAGAATCAAGCATGTGTACAGGGGCATAAACGCAGCAGTGATAGGATTGGAGAGGTTCGGTGAGCAAATGAAGACCCTTTGAAGTCATATTGCATGGTACCCATTCCATGTTTTTCAACTACCCAGTTTTTAGGTATTCTTCCTTCAGCTAAAACATGCATGTGGAACCCAGAGTATGATCAACCATGTGATCGGGAGACGTGTTCAAATATGTCTCAGTTTTCCTCCCCTGGTACTCGGGTGCAACATTCCAGACGCTTTACTAACACTCTCCCCACTTGGAGAGTCAGCGCCTTTAACCTCCTGTTTGCCCCAGTTTGCAATTTCTGCGGAAGATGAACAGGAATATCGAGAACCAATGAGAGACTACCTGGAGGTGTCTGGACGGGCAAATTTAACTCTCATTTCCCACCAAGAAGAGGAAATAACCAAAGGCTCAGCATGCCATGCCGGAACCACATTAGGGCCTGAAGACATCCTGCGGTGTTGCGGCCAGGTCACAAGAAAGCGAGTTGAAGAAAGGAGCTCAGGGGCACTGTAATTCACAAACCTGCAGAGTTATAAATGACAGCTATCGTCCAAAAATATACTGAAGTAAGGCTGCCAAGAGGACTTGAAAGCGGGGCAGAATTGCAGGAAACCGATTTCAGGAGGTAGACAGGAATTGCATTTCAAGCATAGGAAAAGAGACAGAACGTCCACAGTGATGCACTTGGGCAAAAAGGGCGTATGCGTTTTATCCTGAATATATTCAGGAAAAAATGCATACGCCCTTTTTGGCCAACCAAGCAAGCTTGCAAAGGAAATCTGCACTACAATGAAGTCTCACTTCCCCCCGGTCAAAAGGGCCATCTGAAAAAAGTGTAAAATCCAGAAAGGCAGGACAGGACATGGAGAACTGGGAGCCTTGTTATGCTGATGGGCGGGATGTAAATTGCCAATAGCCACTCCGGAGAAGTGTATGGTGTTTCCTGAAACATCTAAAAAACAAAGCAACAGAGCCTAGTGCACTTCCACTTATGGTCCTATAGCTTAGGGAAATTAAAATCAAAAAGACACAGCCACCCCAAAGTTTGGGACGCCTCTATTTACAAGAACCTCGTTTACCGTACAAGTTCAATATCACAGAAAGTGAAAAATGGATAAAGAAGTTGTGGTACTCATGTACAATGCAATATCACTCAGCAATGAAATCTACGTCATCAGGCCCGTAGCAGCATAATGAGTGGATTCGGGTATGGTGATTCTAAGTGAAATAAATCACACAGAAAAAGAAACATCAAAAAATATCACTAATGCATGGAATTTAAACTTTGCTACAGAGGAACTGAATTACAAAACAGAACAGGGTCTCAAATTTAGAAAACCAACTTATGCTTGCTTAAGTGGAAAGGTGAGTTGGGGTGCTGCATAAAACCAGAGATTGAAATGAGCACAGATAAAGTTCCTTAAGCCAAATATGGAATAGACAAGAGCTACACCTTGCTCAACGAAATGGACTCCACACCCCATATTAAACGCCTAAGAATATACCTGACTAGTAAGTATCTTAAAACCTATGGATTGCTATGTCTCCAAAAGAGAATCTAGCGTGTGTACAAGGGTCATAAATGCAGCAGTGATAGGATTGGAGAGATTTGGTGAGCAAATGAAGACCCTTTGAAGTCATATTGCATGGTACCCATTCCACGGGTCTCAACTCTCCAGGTTTAAGGTATTCTTTCTTCAGCTAAAACATGCATGTGGAACCCAGAGTATGATCAACCGTGTGATCGGGAGACGTGTTCAAATATGTCTCAGTTTTCGTCCCCTGGTACTCGGGTGCAACATTCCAGACGCTTTACTAACACACTCCCCACTTGGAGAGTCAGTCCCTTTAACCTCCTGTTTGGCCCAGTTTGCAATTTCTGTGGAAGATGAACAGGAATAGTGAGAACCAATGAGAGACTAGCTGGAGGTGTCTGGATGGGCAAATTTAACTCTCATTTCCCACCAGGAAGAGGAATTAACCAAAGGCTCAGCGTGCCCTGCCAGAACCAGATTAGGGCCTGAAGCCATTCTGCGGTGTTGCGGCCAGGTCACAAGAAAGCGAGTTGAAGAAAGGAGCTCAGGGGCACTGTAATTCACAAACCTGCAGAGTTATAAATGACAGCTATCGTCCAAAAATATACTGAAGTAAGGCTGCCAAGAGGACTTGAAAGCGGAGCAGAATTGCAGGAAACCGATTTCAGGAGGTAGACTGGAATTGCATTGAAAGCATAGGAAAAGAGGCAGAACGTCCACAATGATGCACTTGGCCAAAAAGGGCGTATGCGTTTTTTCCTGAATATATTCAGGAAAAAACGCATACGCCCTTTTTGGCCAACCAAGCAAGCTTGCAAAGGAAATCTGCACTACAATGAAGTCTCACTTCCCCCCGGTCAAAAGGGCCATCTGAAAAATGTGTAAAATCCAGAAAGGCAGGACAGGCCACGGAGAACTAGGAGCCTTGTTATGCTGATGGGCGGGATGTAAATTGCCAACAGACACTCGGGAGAAGTGTATGGTGTTTCCTGAAACATCTAAAAAACAAAGCAACAGAGCCTAGGGCACTTCCACTTATGGTCCTATAGCTTAGGGAAATTAAAATCAAAAATACACAGCCACCCCAAAGTTTGGGACGCCTCCGTTTACAAGAACCTCGTTTACCGTAAAAGTTCAATATCACAGAAAGTGAAAAATGGATAAAGAACTTGTGGTACTTACGTACAATGCAGTATCACTCAGCAATGAAATCTATGTCATCAGGCCCGTAGCAGCATAATAAGTGGATTCAGGTACGATGAACCTAACTGAAATAAGTCACACAGAAAAAGAAACATCATAAGATATCACTAATACACGGAATGTAAACTTGGCTACACAGGAACTGAATTCCAAAACAGAACAGGGTCTCAAATTTAGAACACCAACTTATGCTTGCTTAAGGGTAAAGGTGAGTTGGGGTGCTGCATAAAACCAGAGATTGAAATGAGCACAGATAAAGTTCCTGAAGCCAAATATGGAATAGACAAGAGCTACTCCTTGCTCAACGAAATGGACTCAAAACCCCATATTAAACGCCTAAGAATGTACCTGACTAGTAAGTATCTTAAAACCTATGGATTGCTATGTCTCCAAAATAGAATCAAGCGTGTGTACAGGGGCATAAACGCAGCAGTGATAGGATTGGAGAGGTTCGGTGAGCAAATGAAGACCCTTTGAAGTCATATTGCATGGTACCCATTACACGGGTCTCAACTCTCCAAGTTTAAGTTATTCTTCCTTCAGCTAAAACATGCATGTGGAACCCAGAGTATGATCAACCATGTGAACGGGAGACGTGTTCAAATATGTCTCAGTTTTCCTCCCCTGGTACTCGGGTGCAACATTCCAGACGCTTTACTAACACTCTCCCGACTTGGAGAGTCAGTCCCTTTAACCTCCTGTTTGGCCCAGTTTGCAATTTCTGCGGAAGATGAACAGGAATAGCGAGAACCAATGAGAGGCTAGCTGGAGGTGTCTGGACGGGCAAATTTAACTCTCATTTCCCACCAGGAAGAGGAATTAACCAAAGGCTCAGCATGCTGGGCCGGAACCAGATTAGGGCCTGAAGCCATCCTGCGGTGTTGCGGCCAGCTCACAAGAAAGCGAGTTGAAGAAAGGAGCTCAGGGGCACTGTAATTCACAAACCTGCAGAGTTATGAATGACAGCTATCGTCCAAAAATAGACTGAAGTAAGGCTGCCAAGAGGACTTGAAAGCGGGGCAGAATTGCAGGAAACCGAATTCAGGAGGTAGACTGGAATTGCATTGAAAGCATAGGAAAAGAGGCAGAACGTCCACAATGATGCACTTGGCCAAAAAGGGCGTATGTGTTTTTTCCTGAACATATTCAGGAAGAAACGCATACGCACTTTTTGGCCAACCAAGCAAGCTTGCAAAGAAATCTGCACTACAATGAAGTCTCACTTCCCCCCGGTCAAAAGGGCCATCTGAAAAAAGTGTAAAATCCAGAAAGGCAACAGGCCTTTGAGAACTGGGAGCCTTGTTATGCTGATGGGCGGGATGTAAACTGCCAACAGACACTTGGGAGAAGTGTATGGTGTTTCCTGAAACATCTAAAAAACAAAGCAACAGAGCCTAGGGCACTTCCACTTATGGTCCTATAGCTTAGGGAAATTAAAATCAAAAAGACACAGCCACCCCAAAGTTTCGAACGGCTCTGTTTACAAGAACCTCGTTTACAGTACAAGTTCAACATCGCAGAAAGTGAAAAATGGAGAAAGAAGTTGTGGTATTTACTTACAAAGCAATATCATTCAGCAATGAAATCTGTGTCATCAGGCCCTTAGCAGCACAATGAGTGGATTCAGGTATGATGATTCTAACTGAAATAAGTCACACAGAAAAAGAAACATCATAAGATATCAGTAATACACGGAATGTAAACTTGGCTACACAGGAACTGAATTACAGAACAGAACAGGGTCTCAAATTTAGAAAACCAACTTATGCTTGCTTAAGGGGAAAGGTGAGTTGGGGTGCTGCATAAAACCAGAGATTGAAATGAGCACAGATAAAGTTCCTTAAGCCAAATATGGAATAGACAAGAGCTACTCCTTGCTCAACGAAATGCACTCAACACCCCATATTAAACGCCTAAGAATGTACCTGACTTGTAAGTATCTTAAAACCTATGGATTGCTATGTCTCCGAAAGAGAATCAAGCATGTGTACAGGGGCATAAACGCAGCAGTGATAGGATTGGAGAGGTTCGGTGAGCAAATGAAGACCCTTTGAAGTCATATTGCATGGTACCCATTCCACGGGTTTCAACTACCCAGGTTTAAGGTATTCTTCCTTCAGCTAAAACATGCATGTGGAACCTAGAGTATGATCAACCATGTGATCGGGAGACGTGTTCAAATATGTCTCAGTTTTCGTACCCTGGTACTTGGGTGCAACATTCCAGACGCTTTACTAACACTCTCCCGACTTGGAGAGTCAGTCCCTTTAACCTCATGCTTGGCCCAGTTTCCAATTTCTGCGGAAGATGAACAGGAATAGCGAGAACCAATGAGAGACTAGCTGGAGGTGTCTGGTCCGGCAAATTTAACTCTCATTTCCCACCAGGAAGAGGAATTAACCAAAGGCTCAGCGTGCCGTGCCAGAACCAGATTAGGGCCTGAAGCCATCCTGCGGTGTTGCGGCCAGCTCACAAGAAAGCGAGTTGAAGAAAGGAGCTCAGGGGCACTGTAATTCACAAACCTGCAGAGTTATAAATGACAGCTATCGTCCAAAAATAGACTGAAGTAAGGCTGCCAAGAGGACTTGAAAGCGGGGCAGAATTGCAGGAAACCGATTTCAGGAGGTAGACTGGAATTGCATTGAAAGCATAGGAAAAGAGGCAGAACGTCCACAATGATGCACTTGGCCAAAAAGGGCGTATGCGTTTTTTCCTGAATATATTCAGGAAAAAACGCATACGCCCTTTTTGGCCAACCAAGCAAGCTTGCAAAGGAAATCTGCACTACAATGAAGTCTCACTTCCCCCCAGTCAAAAGGGCCATCTGAAAAAAGTGTAAAATCCAGAAAGGCAGGACAGGCCATGGAGAACTGGGAGCCTTGTTATGCTGATGGGCGGGATGTAAATTGCCAACAGACACTCGGGAGAAGTGTATGGTGTTTCCTGAAACATCTAAGAAACAAAGCTACAGAGCCTAGGGCACTGCCACTTATGGTCCTATAGCTTAGGGAAATTAAAATCAAAAAGACACAGCCACCCCAAAGTTTGGGACGCCTCTGTTTACAAGAACCTTGTTTACAGTACAAGTTCAACATCGCAGAAAGTGAAAAATGGATAAATAAGTTGTGGTATTTACTTACAAAGCAATATCACTCAGCAATGAAATCTGTGTCATCAGGCCCTTAGCAGCACAATGAGTGGATTCAGGTATGATGATTCTAACTGAAATAAGTTACACAGAAAAAGAAACATCATAAGATATCAGTAATACACGGAATTTAAACTTGGCTACACAGGAACTGAATTACAGAACAGAACAGCGTCTCAAATTTAGAAAACCAACTTATGCTTGCTTAAGGGTAAAGGTGAGTTGTGGTGCTGCATAAAACCAGAGATTGAAATGAGCACAGATAAAGTTCCTTAAGCCAAATATGGAATAGACAAGAGCTACTCCTTGCTCAACGAAATGGACTCAACACCGCATATTAAACGCCTAAGAATGTACCTGACTAGTAAGTATCTTAAAACCTATGGATTGCTATGTCTCCAAAAGAGAATCAAGCATGTGTACAGGGGCATAAACGCAGCAGTGATAGGATTGGAGAGGTTCGTGAGCAAATGAAGACCCTTTGAAGTCATATTGCATGGTACCCATTCCACGGGTTTCAACTACCCAGGTTTAAGGTATTCTTCCTTCAGCTAAAACATGCATGTGGAACCTAGAGTATGATCAACCATGTGATCGGGAGACGTGTTCAAATATGTCTCAGTTTTCGTACCCTGGTACTCGGGTGCAACATTCCAGACGCTTTACTAACACTCTCCTCACTTGGAGAGTCAGTCCCTTTAACCTCCTGTTTGGACCAGTTTGCAATTTCTGCGGAAGATAAACAGGAATAGCGAGAACCAATGAGAGACTAGCTGGAGGTGTCTGGATGGGCAAATTTAACTCTCATTTCCAACCAGGAAGAGGAATTAACCAAAGGCTCAGTGTGCCGTGCCAGAACCAGATTAGGGCCTGAAGACATCCTGCGGTGTTGCGGCCAGCTCAAAAGAAAGCGAGTTGAAGAAAGGAGATCAGGGGCACTGTAATTCACAAACCTGCAGAGTTATAAATGACAGCTATCGTCCAAAAATATACTGAAGTAAGGCTGCCAAGAGGACTTGAAAGCGGGGCAGAATTGCAGGAAACCGATTTCAGGAGGTAGACTGGAATTGCATTGAAAGCATAGGAAAAGAGGCAGAACGTCCACAATGATGCACTTGGCCAAAAAGGGCGTATGCGTTTTTTTCCTGAATATATTCAGGAAAAAACGCATACGCCCTTTTTGGCCAACCAAGCAAACTTGCAAAGGAAATCTGCACTACAATGAAGTCTCACTTCTCCCCGGTCAAAAGGGCCATCTGAAAAAAGTGTAAAATCCAGAAAGGCAGGACAGGCCATGGAGAACTGGGATCCTTGTTATGCTGATGGGCGGGATGTAAATTGCCAACAGACACTAGGGAGAACTGCATGGTGTTTCCTGAAACATCTAAAAAACAAAGCAACAGAGCCTAGGGCACTTCCACTTATGGTCCTATAGCTTAGGGAAATTAAAATCAAAAAGACACAGCCACCCCAAAGTTTGGAACGGCTCTGTTTACAAGAACCTCGTTTACAGTACAAGTTCAACATCGCAGAAAGTGAAAAATGGATAAAGAAGTTGTGGTATTTACTTACAAAGCAATATCACTCAGCAATGAAATCTGTGTCATCAGGCCCTTAGCAGCACAATGAGTGGATTCAGGTATGATGATTCTAACTGAAATAAGTCACACAGAAAAAGAAACATCATAAGATATCAGTAATACACGGAATGGAAACTTGGCTACACAGGAACTGAATTACAGAACAGAACAGGGTCTCAAATTTAGAAAACCAACTTATGCTTGCTTAAGGGGAAAGGTGAGTTGGGGTGCTGCATAAAACCAGAGATTGAAATGAGCACAGATAAAGTTCCTTAAGCCAAATATGGAATAGACAAGAGCTACTCCTTGCTCAACGAAATGGACTCAACACCGCATATTAAACGCCTAAGAATGTACCTGACTAGTAAGTATCTTAAAACCTATGGATTGCTATGTCTCCGAAAGAGAATCAAGCATGTGTACAGGGGCATAAACGCAGCAGTGATAGGATTGGAGAGGTTCGTGAGCAAATGAAGACCCTTTGAAGTCATATTGCATGGTACCCATTACACGGGTCTCAACTCTGCAGGTTTAAGGTATTCTTCCTTCAGCTAAAACATGCATGTGGAACCCAGAGTATGATCAACCATGTGAACGGGAGTCGTGTTCAAATATGTCTCAGTTTTCGTACCCTGGTACTCGGGTGCAACATTCCAGACGCTTTACTAACACTCTCCCGACTTGGAGAGTCAGTCCCTTTAACCTCCTGTTTGGCCCAGTTTGCAATTTCTGCGGAAGATGAACAGGAATAGCGAGAACCAATGAGAGGCTAGCTGGAGGTGGCTGGATGGGCAAATTTAACTCTCATTTCCCACCAGGAAGAGGAATTAACCAAAGGCTCAGCGTGCCATGCCGGAACCAGATTAGGGACTGAAGCCATCCTGTGGTGTTGCGGCCAGCTCAAAAGAAAGCGAGTTGAAGAAAGGAGCTCAGGGGCACTGTAATTCACAAACCTGCAGAGTTATAAATGACAGCTATCGTCCAAAAATAGACTGAAGTAAGGCTGCCAAGAGGACTTGAAAGCGGGGCAGAATTGCAGGAAACCGATTTCAGGAGGTAGACTGGAATTGCATTGAAAGCATAGGAAAAGAGGCAGAACGTCCACAATGATGCACTTGGCCAAAAAGGGCGTATGCGTTTTTTCCTGAATATATTCAGGAAAAAACGCATACGCCCTTTTTGGCCAACCAAGCAAGCTTGCAAAGGAAATCTGCACTACAATGAAGTCTCACTTCCCCCCAGTCAAAAGGGCCATCTGAAAAAAGTGTAAAATCCAGAAAGGCAGGACAGGCCATGGAGAACTGGGAGCCTTGTTATGCTGATGGGCGGGATGTAAATTGCCAACAGACACTAGGGAGAACTGCATGGTGTTTCCTGAAACATCTAAAAAACAAAGCAACAGAGCCTAGGGCACTGCCACTTATGGTCCTATAGATTAGGGAAATTAAAATCAAAAAGACACAGCCACCCCAAAGTTTGGGACGCCTCTGTTTACAAGAACCTCGTTTACAGTACAAGTTCAACATCGCAGAAAGTGAAAAATGGATAAAGAAGTTGTGGTATTCACTTACAAAGCAATATCACTCAGCAATGAAATCTATGTCATCAGGCCCTTAGCAGCACAATGAGTGGATTCAGGTATGATGATTCTAACTGAAATAAGTCACACAGAAAAAGAAACATCATAAGATATCAGTAATACACGGAATGGAAACTTGGCTACACAGGAACTGAATTACAGAACAGAACAGGGTCTCAAATTTAGAAAACCAACTTATGCTTGCTTAAGGGTAAAGGTGAGTTGGGGTGCTGCATAAAACCAGAGATTGAAATGAGCACAGATAAAGTTCTTTAAGCCAAATATGGAATAGACAAGAGCTACTCCTTGCTCAACGAAATGGACTCAACACCGCATATTAAACGTCTAAGAATGTACCTGACTAGTAAGTATCTTAAAACCTATGGATTGCTATGTCTCCGAAAGAGAATCAAGCATGTGTACTGGGTCATAAACGCAGCAGTGATAGGATTGGAGAGGTTCGTGAGCAAATGAAGACCCTTTGAAGTCATATTGCATGGTACCCATTCCACGGGTTTCAACTACCCAGGTTTAAGGTATTCTTCCTTCAGCTAAAACATGCATGTGGAACCTAGAGTATGATCAACCATGTGAACGGGAGTCGTGTTCAAATATGTCTCAGTTTTCCTCCCCTGGTACTCGGGTGCAACATTCCAGACGCTTTACTAACACTCTCCCGACTTGGAGAGTCAGTCCCTTTAACCTCCTGTTTGGCCCAGTTTGCAATTTCTGCGGAAGATGAACAGGAATAGCGAGACCCAATGAGAGGCTAGCTGGAGGTGTCTGGACGGGCAAATTTAACTCTCATTTCTCACCAGGAAGAGGAATTAACCAAAGGCTCAGCATGCCGGGCCGGAACCAGATTAGGGCCTGAAGCCATCCTGCGGTGTTACGGCCAGGTCACAAGAAAGCGAGTTGAAGAAAGGAGCTCAGGGGCACTGTAATTCACAAACATGCAGAGTTATAAATGACAGCTATCGTCCAAAAATAGACTGAAGTAAGGCTGCCAAGAGGACTTGAAAGCGGGGCAGAATTGCAGGAAACCGATTTCAGGAGGTAGACTGGAATTGCATTGAAAGCATAGGAAAAGAGGCAGAACGTCCACAATGATGCACTTGGCCAAAAAGGGCGTATGCGTTTTTTCCTGAATATATTCAGGAAAAAACGCATACGCCCTTTTTGGCCAACCAAGTAAGCTTGCAAAGGAAATCTGCACTACAATGAAGTCTCACTTCTCCCCGGTCAAAAGGGCCATCTGAAAAAAGTGTAAAATCCAGAAAGGCAGGACAGGCCATGGAGAACTGGGAGCCTTGTTATGCTGAAGGGCGGGATGTAAATTGCCAACAACCACTAGGGAGAAGTGTATGGTGTTTCCTGAAACATCTAAAAAACAAAGCAACAGAGCCTAGGGCACTTCCACTTATGGTCCTATAGCTTAGGCAATTTAAAATCAAAAAGACACAGCCACCCCAAAGTTTGGAACGGCTCTGTTTACAAGAACCTCGTTTACAGTACAAGTTCAACATCACAGAAAGTGAAAAATGGATAAAAAAGTTGTGGTATTTACTTACAAAGCAATATCACTCAGCAATGAAATCTGTGTCATCAGGCCCTTAGCAGCACAATGAGTGGATTCAGGTATGATGATTCTAACTGAAATAAGTCACACAGAAAAAGAAACATCATAAGATATCAGTAATACACGGAATGGAAACTTGGCTACACAGGAACTGAATTACAGAACAGAACAGGGTCTCAAATTTAGAAAACCAACTTATGCTTGCTTAAGGGTAAAGGTGAGTTGGGGTGCTGCATAAAACCAGAGATTGAACTGAGCACAGATAAAGTTCCTTAAGCCAAATATGGAATAGACAAGAGCTACTCCTTGCTCAACGAAATGGACTCAACACCGCATATTAAATGCCTAAGAATGTACCTGACTAGTAAGTATCTTAAAACCTATGGATTGCTATGTCTCCGAAAGAGAATCAAGCATGTGTACAGGGGCATAAACGCAACAGTGATAGGATTGGAGAGGTTCGGTGAGCAAATGAAGACCCTTTGAAGTCATATTGCATGGTACCCATTCCACGGGTTTCAACGACCCAGGTTTAAGGTATTCTTCCTTCAGCTAAAACATGCATGTGGAACCTAGAGTATGATCAACCATGTGATCGGGAGACGTGTTCAAATATGTCTCAGTTTTCGTACCTTGGTACTCGGGTGCAACAATCCAGACGCTTTACTAACACTCTCCCGACTTGGAGAGTCAGTCCCTTTAACCTCATGTTTGGCCCAGTTTCCAACTTCTGCGGAAGATGAACAGGAATAGCGAGAACCAATGAGAGGCTAGCTGGAGGTGTCTGGACGGGCAAATTTAACTCTCATTTCCCACCAGGAAGAGGAAATAACCGAAGGCTCAGCGTGCCGTGCCGGAACCAGATTAGGGCCTGAAGCCATCCTGCGGTGTTGCGGCCAGGTCACAAGAAAGCGAGTTGAAGAAAGGAGCTCAGGGGCACTGTAATTCACAAACCTGCAGAGTTATAAATGACAGCTATCGTCCAAAAATAGACTGAAGTAAGGCTGCCAAGAGGACTTGAAAGCGGGGCAGAATTGCAGGAAATCGATTTCAGGAGGTAGACTGGAATTGCATTGAAAGCATAGGAAAAGAGGCAGAACGTCCACAATGATGCACTTGGCCAAAAAGGGCGTATGCGTTTTTTCCTGAATATATTCAGGAAAAAACGCATACGCCCTTTTTGGCCAACCAAGCAAGCTTGCAAAGGAAATCTGCACTACAATGAAGTCTCACTTCCCCCCAGTCAAAAGGGCCATCTGAAAAAAGTGTAAAATCCAGAAAGGCAGGACAGGCCATGGAGAACTGGGAGCCTTGTTATGCTGATGGGCGGGATGTAAATTGCCAACAGACACTCAGGAGAAGTGTATGGTGTTTCCTGAAACATCTAAAAAACAAAGCAACAGAGCCTAGGGCACTTCCACTTATGGTCCTATAGCTTAGGGAAATTAAAATCAAAAAGACACAGCCACCCCAAAGTTTGGGACGCCTCTGTTTACAAGAACCTCGTTTACAGTACAAGTTCAACATCGCAGAAAGTGAAAAATGGATAAAGAAGTTGTGGTATTTACTTACAAAGCAATATCACTCAGCAATGAAATCTATGTCATCAGGCCCTTAGCAGCACAATGAGTGGATTCAGGTATGATGATTCTAACTGAAATAAGTCACACAGAAAAAGAAACATCATAAGATATCAGTAATACACGGAATGTAAACTTGGCTACACAGGAACTGAATTACAGAACAGAACAGGGTCTCAAATTTAGAAAACCAACTTATGCTTGCTTAAGGGGAAAGGTGAGTTGGGGTGCTGCATAAAACCAGAGATTGAAATGAGCACAGATAAAGTTCCTTAAGCCAAATATGGAATAGACAAGAGCTACTCCTTGCTCAATGAAATGGACTCAACACTGCATATTAAACGCCTAAGAATGTACCTGACTAGTAAGTATCTTAAAACCTATGGATTGCTATGTCTCCGAAAGAGAATCAAGGATGTGTACAGGGGCATAAACGCAGCAGTGATAGGATTGGAGAGGTTCGGTGAGCAAATGAAGACCCTTTGAAGTCATATTGCATGGTACCCATTCCACGGGTTTCAACTACCCAGGTTTAAGGTATTCTTCCTTCAGCTAAAACATGCATGTGGAACCCAAGTATGATCAACCATGTGAACGGGAGACGTGTTCAAATATGTCTCAGTTTTCCTGCCCTGGTACTCGGGTGCAACATTCCAGACGCTTTACTAACACTCTCCCCACTAGGAGAGTCAGCGCCTTTAACCTCCTGTTTGGCCCAGTTTGCAATTTCTGCGGAAGATGAACAGGAATAGCGAGAACCAATTAGAGACTAGCTGGAGGTGTCTGGACGGGCAAATTTAACTCTCATTTCTAACCAGGAAGAGGAAATAACCAAAGGCTCAGCGTGCCGTGCCGGAACCAGATTAGGGCCTGAAGCCATCCTGCGGTGTTGCGGCCAGCTCACAAGAAAGCAAGTTGAAGAAAGGAGCTCAGGGGCACTGTAATTCACAAACCTGCAGAGTTATAAATCACAGCTATCGTCCAAAAATAGACTGAAGTAAGGCTGCCAAGAGGACTTGAAAGCGGGGCAGAATTGCAGGAAACCGATTTCAGGAGGTAGACTGGAATTGCATTGAAAGCATAGGAAAAGAGGCAGAACGTCCACAATGATGCACTTGGCCAAAAAGGGCGTATGCGTTTTTTCCTGAATATATTCAGGAAAAAACGCATACGCACTTTTTGGCCAACCAAGCAAGCTTGCAAAGGAAATCTGCACTACAATGAAGTCTCACTTCCCCCCGGTCAAAAGGGCCATCTGAAAAAAGTGTAAAATCCAGAAAGGCAGGACAGGCCATGGAGAATTGGGAGCCTTGTTATGGTGATGGGCGGGATGAAAATTGCCAACAACCACTCGGGAGAAGTGTATGGTGTTTCCTGAAACATCTAAAAAACAAAGCAACAGAACCTAGGGCACTTCCACTTATGGTCCTATAGCTTAGGGAAATTAAAATCAAAAAGACACAGCCACCCCAAAGTTTGGAACGGCTCTGTTTACAAGAACCTCATTTACAGTACAAGTTCAACATCGCAGAAAGTGAAAAATGGATAAAGAAGTTGTGGAATTTACTTACAAAGCAATATCACTCAGCAATGAAATCTGTGTCATCAGGCCCTTAGCAGCACAATGAGTGGACTCAGGTATGATGATTCTAACTGAAATAAGTCACACAGAAAAAGAAACATCATAAGATATCAGTAATACACGGAATGTAAACTTGGCTACACAGGAACTGAATTACAGAACAGAACAGGGTCTCAAATTTAGAAAACCAACTTATGCTTGCTTAAGGGGAAAGGTGAGTTGGGGTGCTGCATAAAACCAGAGATTGAAATGAGCACAGATAAAGTTCCTTAAGCCAAATATGGAATAGACAAGAGCTACTCCTTGCTCAATGAAATGGACTCAACACTGCATATTAAACGCCTAAGAATGTACCTGACTAGTAAGTATCTTAAAACCTATGGATTGCTATGTCTCCGAAAGAGAATCAAGGATGTGTACAGGGGCATAAACGCAGCAGTGATAGGATTGGAGAGGTTCGGTGAGCAAATGAAGACCCTTTGAAGTCATATTGCATGGTACCCATTCCACGGGTTTCAACTACCCAGGTTTAAGGTATTCTTCCTTCAGCTAAAACATGCATGTGGAACCCAAGTATGATCAACCATGTGAACGGGAGACGTGTTCAAATATGTCTCAGTTTTCCTGCCCTGGTACTCGGGTGCAACATTCCAGACGCTTTACTAACACTCTCCCCACTAGGAGAGTCAGCGCCTTTAACCTCCTGTTTGGCCCAGTTTGCAATTTCTGCGGAAGATGAACAGGAATAGCGAGAACCAATTAGAGACTAGCTGGAGGTGTCTGGACGGGCAAATTTAACTCTCATTTCTCACCAGGAAGAGGAAATAACCAAAGGCTCAGCGTGCCGTGCCGGAACCAGATTAGGGCCTGAAGCCATCCTGCGGTGTTGCGGCCAGCTCACAAGAAAGCAAGTTGAAGAAAGGAGCTCAGGGGCACTGTAATTCACAAACCTGCAGAGTTATAAATCACAGCTATCGTCCAAAAATAGACTGAAGTAAGGCTGCCAAGAGGACTTGAAAGCGGGGCAGAATTGCAGGAAACCGATTTCAGGAGGTAGACTGGAATTGCATTGAAAGCATAGGAAAAGAGGCAGAACGTCCACAATGATGCACTTGGCCAAAAAGGGCGTATGCGTTTTTTCCTGAATATATTCAGGAAAAAACGCATACGCACTTTTTGGCCAACCAAGCAAGCTTGCAAAGGAAATCTGCACTACAATGAAGTCTCACTTCCCCCCGGTCAAAAGGGCCATCTGAAAAAAGTGTAAAATCCAGAAAGGCAGGACAGGCCATGGAGAATTGGGAGCCTTGTTATGGTGATGGGCGGGATGAAAATTGCCAACAACCACTCGGGAGAAGTGTATGGTGTTTCCTGAAACATCTAAAAAACAAAGCAACAGAACCTAGGGCACTTCCACTTATGGTCCTATAGCTTAGGGAAATTAAAATCAAAAAGACACAGCCACCCCAAAGTTTGGAACGGCTCTGTTTACAAGAACCTCATTTACAGTACAAGTTCAACATCGCAGAAAGTGAAAAATGGATAAAGAAGTTGTGGAATTTACTTACAAAGCAATATCACTCAGCAATGAAATCTGTGTCATCAGGCCCTTAGCAGCACAATGAGTGGACTCAGGTATGATGATTCTAACTGAAATAAGTCACACAGAAAAAGAAACATCATAAGATATCAGTAATACACGGAATGGAAACTTGGCTACACAGGAACTGAATTACAGAACAGAACAGGGTCTCAAATTTAGAAAACCAACTTATGCTTGCTTAAGGGGAAAGGTGAGTTGGGGTGCTGCATAAAACCAGAGATTGAAATGAGCACAGATAAAGTTCCTTAAGCCAAATATGGAATAGACAAGAGCTACTCCTTGCTCAATGAAATGGACTCAACACTGCATATTAAACGCCTAAGAATGTACCTGACTAGTAAGTATCTTAAAACCTATGGATTGCTATGTCTCCGAAAGAGAATCAAGCATGTGTACAGGGGCATAAACGCAGCAGTGATAGGATTGGAGAGGTTCGGTGAGCAGATGAAGACCCTTTGAAGTCATATTGCATGGTACCCATTCCACGGGTTTCAACTACCCAGGTTTAAGGTATTCTTCCTTCAGCTAAAACATGCATGTGGAACCTAGAGTATGATCAACCATGTGAACCGGAGTCGTGTTCAAATATGTCTCAGTTTTCCTCCCCTGGTACTCGGGTGCAACATTCCAGACGCTTTACTAACACTCTCCCGACTTGGAGAGTCAGTCCCTTTAACCTCCTGTTTGGCCCAGTTTGCAATTTCTGCGGAAGATGAACAGGAATAGCGAGACCCAATGAGAGGCTAGCTGGAGGTGTCTGGACAGGCAAATTTAACTCTCATTTCCCACCAGGAAGAGGAATTAACCAAAGGCTCAGCATGCCGGGCCGGAACCAGATTAGGGCCTGAAGCCATCCTGCGGTGTTACGGCCAGGTCACAAGAAAGCGAGTTGAAGAAAGGAGCTCAGGGGCACTGTAATTCACAAACATGCAGAGTTATAAATGACAGCTATCGTCCAAAAATAGACTGAAGTAAGGCTGCCAAGAGGACTTGAAAGCGGGGCAGAATTGCAGGAAACCGATTTCAGGAGGTAGACTGGAATTGCATTGAAAGCATAGGAAAAGAGGCAGAACGTCCACAATGATGCACTTGGCCAAAAAGGGCTTATGCGTTTTTTCCTGAATATATTCAGGAAAAAATGCATACGCCCTTTTTGGCCAACCCAGCAAGCTTGCAAAGGAAATCTGCATTACAATGAAGTCTCACTTCTCCCCGGTCAAAAGGGCCATCTGAAAAAAGTGTAAAATCCAGAAAGGCAGGACAGGCCATGGAGAACTGGGAGCCTTGTTATGCTGAAGGGCGGGATGTAAATTGCCAACAACCACTCGGGAGAAGTGTATGGTGTTTCCTGAAACATCTAAAAAACAAAGCAACAGAGCCTAGGGCACTTCCACTTATGGTCCTATAGCTTAGGCAATTTAAAATCAAAAAGACACAGCCACCCCAAAGTTTGGAACGGCTCTGTTTACAAGAACCTCGTTTACAGTACAAGTTCAACATCACAGAAAGTGAAAAATGGATAAAAAAGTTGTGGTATTTACTTACAAAGCAATATCACTCAGCAATGAAATCTGTGTCATCAGGCCCTTAGCAGCACAATGAGTGGATTCAGGTATGATGATTCTAACTGAAATAAGTCACACAGAAAAAGAAACATCATAAGATATCAGTAATACACGGAATGGAAACTTGGCTACACAGGAACTGAATTACAGAACAGAACAGGGTCTCAAATTTAGAAAACCAACTTATGCTTGCTTAAGGGTAAAGGTGAGTTGGGGTGCTGCATAAAACCAGAGATTGAAATGAGCACAGATAAAGTTCCTTAAGCCAAATATGGAATAGACAAGAGCTACTCCTTGCTCAACGAAATGGACTCAACACCGCATATTAAACGCCTAAGAATGTACCTGACTAGTAAGTATCTTAAAACCTATGGATTGCTATGTCTCCGAAAGAGAATCAAGCATGTGTACAGGTGCATAAACGCAACAGTGATAGGATTGGAGAGGTTCGGTGAGCAAATGAAGACCCTTTGAAGTCATATTGCATGGTACCCATTCCACGGGTTTCAACTACCCAGGTTTAAGGTTTTCTTCCTTCAGCTAAAACATGCATGTGGAACCTAGAGTATGATCAACCATGTGATCGGGAGACGTGTTCAAATATGTCTCAGTTTTCGTACCTTGGTACTCGGGTGCAACAATCCAGACGCTTTACTAACACTCTCCCGACTTGGAGAGTCAGTCCCTTTAACCTCATGTTTGGCCCAGTTTCCAATTTCTGCGGAAGATGAACAGGAATAGCGAGAACCAATGAGAGGCTAGCTGGAGGTGTCTGGACGGGCAAATTTAACTCTCATTTCCCACCAGGAAGAGGAAATAACCGAAGGCTCAGCGTGCCGTGCCGGAACCAGATTAGGGCCTGAAGCCATCCTGCGGTGTTGCGGCCAGGTCACAAGAAAGCGATTTGAAGAAAGGAGCTCAGGGGCACTGTAATTCACAAACCTGCAGAGTTATAAATGACAGCTATCGTCCAAAAATAGACTGAAGTAAGGCTGCCAAGAGGACTTGAAAGCGGGGCAGAATTGCAGGAAATCGATTTCAGGAGGTAGACTGGAATTGCATTGAAAGCATAGGAAAAGAGGCAGAACGTCCACAATGATGCACTTGGCCAAAAAGGGCGTATGCGTTTTTTCCTGAATATATTCAGGAAAAAACGCATACGCCCTTTTTGGCCAACCAAGCAAGCTTGCAAAGGAAATCTGCACTACAATGAAGTCTCACTTCCCCCCAGTCAAAAGGGCCATCTGAAAAAAGTGTAAAATCCAGAAAGGCAGGACAGGCCATGGAGAACTGGGAGCCTTGTTATGCTGATGGGCGGGATGTAAATTGCCAACAGACACTCAGGAGAAGTGTATGGTGTTTCCTGAAACATCTAAAAAACAAAGCAACAGAGCCTAGGGCACTTCCACTTATGGTCCTATAGCTTAGGGAAATTAAAATCAAAAAGACACAGCCACCCCAAAGTTTGGGACGCCTCTGTTTACAAGAACCTCGTTTACAGTACAAGTTCAACATCGCAGAAAGTGAAAAATGGATAAAGAAGTTGTGGTATTTACTTACAAAGCAATATCACTCAGCAATGAAATCTATGTCATCAGGCCCTTAGCAGCACAATGAGTGGATTCAGGTACGATGATTCTAACTGAAATAAGTCACACAGAAAAAGAAACATCATAAGATATCAGTAATACACGGAATGTAAACTTGGCTACACAGGAACTGAATTACAGAACAGAACAGGGTCTCAAATTTAGAAAACCAACTTATGCTTGCTTAAGGGGAAAGGTGAGTTGGGGTGCTGCATAAAACCAGAGATTGAAATGAGCACAGATAAAGTTCCTTAAGCCAAATATGGAATAGACAAGAGCTACTCCTTGCTCAATGAAATGGACTCAACACTGCATATTAAACGCCTAAGAATGTACCTGACTAGTAAGTATCTTAAAACCTATGGATTGCTATGTCTCCGAAAGAGAATCAAGGATGTGTACAGGGGCATAAACGCAGCAGTGATAGGATTGGAGAGGTTCGGTGAGCAAATGAAGACCCTTTGAAGTCATATTGCATGGTACCCATTCCACGGGTTTCAACTACCCAGGTTTAAGGTATTCTTCCTTCAGCTAAAACATGCATGTGGAACCCAAGTATGATCAACCATGTGAACGGGAGACGTGTTCAAATATGTCTCAGTTTTCGTACCCTGGTACTCGGGTGCAACATTCCAGACGCTTTACTAACACTCTCCCGACATGGAGAGTCAGTCCCTTTAACCTCCTGTTTGGCCCAGTTTGCAATTTCTGCGGAAGCTGAACAGGAATAGCGAGAACCAATGAGAGGCTAGCTGGAGGTGGCTGGATGGGCAAATTTAACTCTCATTTCCCACCAGGAAGAGGAATTAACCAAAGGCTCAGCGTGCCGTGCCGGAACCAGATTAGGGACTGAAGCCATCCTGTGGTGTTGCGGCCAGGTCACAAGAAAGCGAGTTGAAGAAAGGAGCTCAGGGGCACTGTAATTCACAAACCTGCAGAGTTATAAATCACAGCTATCGTCCAAAAATAGACTGAAGTAAGGCTGCCAAGAGGACTTGAAAGCGGGGCAGAATTGCAGGAAACCGATTTCAGGAGGTAGACTGGAATTGCATTGAAAGCATAGGAAAAGAGGCAGAACGTCCACAATGATGCACTTGGCCAAAAAGGGCGTATGCGTTTTTTCCTGAATATATTCAGGAAAAAACGCATACGCCCTTTTTGGCCAACCAAGCAAGCTTGCAAAGGAAATCTGCACTACAATGAAGTCTCACTTCCCCCCGGTCCAAAGGGCTATCTGAAAAAAGTGTAAAATCCAGAAAGGCAGGACAGGCCATGGAGAACTGGGAGCCTTGTTATGCTGATGGGCGGGATGTAAATTGCCAACAACCACTCGGGAGAAGTGTATGGTGTTTCCTGAAACATCTAAAAAACAAAGCAACAGAACCTAGGGCACTTCCACTTATGGTCCTATAGCTTAGGGAAATTAAAATAAAAAAGACACAGCCACCCCAAAGTTTGGAACGGCTCTGTTTACAAGAACCTCGTTTACAGTACAAGTTCAACATCGCAGAAAGTGAAAAATGGATAAAGAAGTTGTGGTATTTACTTACAAAGCAATATCACTCAGCAATGAAATCTGTGTCATCAGGCCCTTAGCAGCACAATGAGTGGATTCAGGTATGATGATTCTAACTGAAATAAGTCACACAGAAAAAGAAACATCATAAGATATCAGTAATACACGGAATGGAAACTTGGCTACACAGGAACTGAATTACAGAACAGAACAGGGTCTCAAATTTAGAAAACCAACTTATGCTTGCTTAAGGGGAAAGGTGAGTTGGGGTGCTGCATAAAACCAGAGATTGAAATGAGCACAGATAAAGTTCCTGAAGCCAAATATGGAATAGACAAGAGCTACTCCTTGCTCAACGAAATGGACTCAACACCCCATATTAAACGCCTAAGAATGTACCTGACTAGTAAGTATCTTCAAACCTATGGATTGCTATGTCTCCGAAAGAGAATCAAGCATGTGTACAGGGGCATAAACGCAGCAGTGATAGGATTGGAGAGGTTCGGTGAGCAAATGAAGACCCTTTGAAGTCATATTGCATGGTACCCATTCCACGGGTTTCAACTACCCAGGTTTAAGGTATTCTTCCTTCAGCTAAAACATGCATGTGGAACCTAGAGTATGATCAACCATGTGATCGGGAGACGTGTTCAAATATGTCTCAGTTTTCGTACCCTGGTACTCGGGTGCAACATTCCAGACGCTTTACTAACACTCTCCCGACTTGGAGAGTCAGTCCCTTTAACCTCCTGTTTGGCCCAGTTTGCAATTTCTGCGGAAGATGAACAGGAATAGCGAGAACCAATGAGAGACTAGCTGGAGGTGTCTGGACGGGCAAATTTAACTCTCATTTCCCACCAGGAAGAGGAATTAACCAAAGGCTCAGCGTGCCGTGCCCGAACCAGATTAGGGCCTGAAGCCATCCTGCGGTGTTTTGGCCAGCTCACAAGAAAGTGAGTTGAAGAAAGGAGCTCAGGGGCACTGTAATTCACAAACCTGCAGAGTTATAAATGACAGCTATCGTCCAAAAATAGACTGAAGTAAGGCTGCCAAGAGGACTTGAAAGCGGGGCAGAATTGCAGGAAACTGATTTCGGAGGTAGACTGGAATTGCATTGAAAGCATAGGAAAAGAGGCAGAACGTCCACAATGATGCACTTGGCCAAAAAGGGCGTATGCGTTTTTTCCTGAATATATTCAGGAAAAAACGCATACGCCCTTTTTGGCCAACCAAGCAAGCTTGCAAAGGAAATCTGCACTACAATGAAGTCTCACTTCCCCCCGGTCAAAAGGGCCATCTGAAAAAAGTGTAAAATCCAGAAAGGCAGGACAGGCCATGGAGAACTGGGAGCCTTGTTATGCTGATGGGCGGGATGTAAATTGCCAACAGACACTTGGGAGAAGTGTATGGTGTTTCCTGAAACATCGAAAAAACAAAGCAACAGAGCCTAGGGCACTTCCACTTATGGTCCTATAGCTTAGGAAAATTAAAATAAAAAAGACACAGCCACCCCAAAGTTTGGAACGGCTCTGTTTACAAGAACCTCGTTTACAGTACAAGTTCAACATCGCAGAAAGTGAAAAATGGATAAAGAAGTTGTGGTATTTACTTACAAAGCAATATCACTCAGCAATGAAATCTGTGTCATCAGGCCCTTAGCAGCACAATGAGTGGATTCAGGTATGATGATTCTAACTGAAATAAGTCACACAGAAAAAGAAACATCATAAGATATCAGTAATACACGGAATGGAAACTTGGCTACACAGGAACTGAATTACAGAACAGAACAGGGTCTCAAATTTAGAAAACCAACTTATGCTTGCTTAAGGGGAAAGGTGAGTTGGGGTGCTGCATAAAACCAGAGATTGAAATGAGCACAGATAAAGTTCCTTAAGCCAAATATGGAATAGACAAGAGCTACTCCTTGCTCAACGAAATGGACTCAACACCCCATATTAAACGCCTAAGAATGTACCTGACTAGTAAGTATCTTCAAACCTATGGATTGCTATGTCTCCGAAAGAGAATCAAGCATGTGTACAGGGGCATAAACGCAGCAGTGATAGGATTGGAGAGGTTCGGTGAGCAAATGAAGACCCTTTGAAGTCATATTGCATGGTACCCATTCCACGGGTTTCAACTACCCAGGTTTAAGGTATTCTTCCTTCAGCTAAAACATGCATGTGGAACCTAGAGTATGATCAACCATGTGATCGGGAGACGTGTTCAAATATGTCTCAGTTTTCGGACCCTGGTACTCGGGTGCAACATTCCAGACGCTTTACTAACACTCTCCCGACTTGGAGAGTCAGTCCCTTTAACCTCCTGTTTGGTCCAGTTTGCAATTTCTGCGGAAGATGAACAGGAATAGCGAGAACCAATGAGAGACTAGCTGGAGGTGTCTGGACGGGCAAATTTAACTCTCATTTCCCACCAGGAAGAGGAATTAACCAAAGGCTCAGCGTGCCGTGCCCGAACCAGATTAGGGCCTGAAGCCATCCTGCGGTGTTTTGGCCAGCTCACAAGAAAGTGAGTTGAAGAAAGGAGCTCAGGGGCACTGTAATTCACAAACCTGCAGAGTTATAAATGACAGCTATCGTCCAAAAATAGACTGAAGTAAGGCTGCCAAGAGGACTTGAAAGCGGGGCAGAATTGCAGGAAACCGATTTCGGAGGTAGACTGGAATTACATTGAAAGCATAGGAAAAGAGGCAGAACGTCCACAATGATGCACTTGGCCAAAAAGGGCGTATGCGTTTTTTCCTGAATATATTCAGGAAAAAACGCATACGCCCTTTTTGGCCAACCAAGCAAGCTTGCAAAGGAAATCTGCACTACAATGAAGTCTCACTTCCCCCCGGTCAAAAGGGCCATCTGAAAAAAGTGTAAAATCCAGAAAGGCAGGACAGGCCATGGAGAACTGGGAGCCTTGTTATGCTGATGGGCGGGATGTAAATTGACAACAGACACTTGGGAGAAGTGTATGGTGTTTCCTGAAACATCGAAAAAACAAAGCAACAGAGCCTAGGGCACTTCCACTTATGGTCCTATAGCTTAGGAAAATTAAAATCAAAAAGACACAGCCACCCCAAATTTTGGGACGCCTCTGTTTACAAGAACCTCGTTTACAGTACAAGTTCAACATCGCAGAAAATAAAAAATGGATAAAGAAGCTGTGGTATTTACTTACAAAGCAATATCACTCAGCAATGAAATCTATGTCATCAGGCCCTTAGCAGCACAATGAGTGGATTCAGGTATGATGATTCTACCTGAAATAAGTCACACAGAAAAAGAAACATCATAAGATATCACTAATACACGGAATGTAAACTTGGCTACACAGGAACTGAATTTCAGAACAGAACAGGGTCTCAAATTTAGAAAACCAACTTATGCTTGCTTAAGGGTAAAGGTGAGTTGGGGTGCTGCATAAAACCAGAGATTGATATGAGCACAGATAAAGTTCCTTAAGCCAAATATGGAATAGACAAGAGCTACTCCTTGCTCAACGAAATGGACTCAACACCGCATATTAAACGCCTAAGAATGTACCTGACTAGTAAGTATCTTAAAACCTATGGATTGCTATGTCTTCGAAAGAGAATCAAGCATGTGTACAGGGGCATAAACACAGCAGTGATAGGATTGGAGAGGTTCGGTGAGCAAATGAAGACCCTTTGAAGTCATATTGCATGGTACCCATTCCACGGGTTTCAACTACCCAGGTTTAAGGTATTCTTCCTTCAGCTAAAACATGCATGTGGAACCCAGAGTATGATCAACCATGTGATCGGGAGACGTGTTCAAATATGTCTCAGTTTTCGTACCCTGGTACTCGGGTGCAACATTCCAGACGCTTTACTAACACTCTCCCCACTTGGAGAGTCAGCCCCTTTAACCTCCTGTTTGGCCCAGTTTGCAATTTCTGCGGAAGATGAACAGGAATAGCGAGAACCAAGGAGAGACTAGCTGGAGGTGTCTGGACGGGCAAATTTAACTCTCATTTCCCACCAGGAAGAGGAATTAACCAAAGGCTCAGCGTGCCGTGCCGGAACCAGATTAGGGCCTGAAGCCATGCTGCGGTGTTTCGGCCAGCTCACAAGAAAGCGAGTTGAAGAAAGGAGCTCAGGGGCACTGTAATTCACAAACCTGCAGAGTTATAAATGACAGCTATCGTCCAAAAATATACTGAAGTAAGGCTGCCAAGAGGACTTGAAAGCGGGGCAGAATTGCAGGAAACCGATTTCAGGAGGTAGACAGGAATTGCATTGAAAGCACAGGAAAAGAGGCAGAACGTCCACAATGATGCACTTGGCCAAAAAGGGCGTATGCGTTTTTTCCTGAATATATTCAGGAAAAAACGCATACGCCCTTTTTGGCCAACCAAGCAAGCTTGCAAAGGAAATCTGCACTACAATGAAGTCTCACTTCCCCCCGGTCAAAAGGGCCATCTGAAAAAAGTGTAAAATCCAGAAAGGCAGGACAGGCCATGGAGAACTGGGAGCCTTGTTATGCTGATGGGCGGGATGTAAATTGCCAACAACCACTTGGGAGAAGTGTATGGTGTTTCCTGAAACATCTAAAAAACAAAGCAACAGAGCCTAGGGCACTTCCACTTATGGTCCTATAGCTTAGGGAATTTAAAATCAAAAAGACACAGCCACCCCAAAGTTTGGAACGGCTCTGTTTACAAGAACCTCATTTACAGTACAAGTTCAACATCGCAGAAAGTGAAAAATGGATAAAAAAGTTGTGGTATTTACTTACAAAGCAATATCACTCAGCAATGAAATCTGTGTCATCAGGCCCTTAGCAGCACAATGAGTGGATTCAGATATGATGATTCTAACTGAAATAAGTCACACAGAAAAAGAAACATCATAAGATATCAGTAATACACGGAATGTAAACTTGGCTACACAGGAACTGAATTACAGAACAGAACAGGGTCTCAAATTTAGAAAACCAACTTATGCTTGCTTAAGGGGAAAGGTGAGTTGGGGTGCTGCATAAAACCAGAGATTGAAATGAGCACAGATAAAGTTCCTGAAGCCAAATATGGAATAGACAAGAGCTACTCCTTGCTCAATGAAATGGACTCAACACCGCATATTAAACGCCTAAGAATGTACCTGACTAGTAAGTATCTTAAAACCTATGGATTGCTATGTCTCCGAAAGAGAGTCAAGCATGTGTAAAGGGGCATAAACGCAGCAGTGATAGGATTGGAGAGGTTCGGTGAGCAAATGAAGACCCTTTGAAGTCATATTGCATGGTACCCATTCCACGGGTTTCAACTACCCAGGTTTAAGGTATTCTTCCTTCAGCTAAAACATGCATGTGGAACCTAGAGTATGATCAACCATGTGATCGGGAGACGTGTTCAAATAGGTCTCAGTTTTCGTACCCTGGTACTCGGGTGCAACATTCCAGACGCTTTACTAACACTCTCCCGACTTGGAGAGTCAGTCCCTTTAACCTCCTGTTTGGCCCAGTTTGCAATTTCTGCGGAAGATGAACAGGAATAGCGAGAACCAAGGAGAGACTAGCTGGAGGTGTCTGGACGGGCAAATTTAACTCTCATTTCCCACCAGGAAGAGGAATTAACCAAAGGCTCAGCGTGCCGTGCCGGAACCAGATTAGGACCTGAAGCCATGCTGCGGTGTTTCGGCCAGCTCACAAGAAAGCGAGTTGAAGAAAGGAGCTCAGGGGCACTGTAATTCACAAACCTGCAGAGTTATAAATGACAGCTATCGTCCAAAAATAGACTGAAGTAAGGCTGCCAAGAGGACTTGAAAGCGGGGCAGAATTGCAGGAAACCGATTTCAGGAGGTAGACAGGAATTGCATTGAAAGCATAGGAAAAGAGGCAGAACGTCCACAATGATGCACTTGGCCAAAAAGGGCATATGCGTTTTTTCCTGAATATATTCAGGAAAAAACGCATACGCCCTTTTTGGCCAACCAAGCAAGCTTGCAAAGGAAATCTGCACTACAATGAAGTCTCACTTCCCCCCGGTCAAAAGGGCCATCTGAAAAAAGTGTAAAATCCAGACAGGCAGGACAGGCCATGGAGAACTGGGAGCCTTGTTATGCTGATGGGCGGGATGTAAATTGCCAACAACCACTTGGGAGAAGTGTATGGTGTTTCCTGAAACATCTAAAAAACAAAGCAACAGAGCCTAGGGCACTTCCACTTATGGTCCTATAGCTTAGGGAATTTAAAATAAAAAAGACACAGCCACCCCAAAGTTTGGAACGGCTCTGTTTACAAGAACCTCGTTTACAGTACAAGTTCAACATCGCAGAAAGTGAAAAATGGATAAAAAAGTTGTGGTATTTACTTACAAAGCAATATCACTCAGCAATGAAATCTGTGTCATCAGGCCCTTAGCAGCACAATGAGTGGATTCAGATATGATGATTCTAACTGAAATAAGTCACACAGAAAAAGAAACATCATAAGATATCAGTAATACACGGAATGTAAACTTGGCTACACAGGAACTGAATTACAGAACAGAACAGGGTCTCAAATTTAGAAAACCAACTTATGCTTGCTTAAGGGGAAAGGTGAGTTGGGGTGCTGCATAAAACCAGAGATTGAAATGAGCACAGATAAAGTTCCTGAAGCCAAATATGGAATAGACAAGAGCTACTCCTTGCTCAATGAAATGGACTCAACACCGCATATTAAACGCCTAAGAATGTACCTGACTAGTAAGTATCTTAAAACCTATGGATTGCTATGTCTCCGAAAGAGAGTCAAGCATGTGTAAAGGGGCATAAACGCAGCAGTGATAGGATTGGAGAGGTTCGGTGAGCAAATGAAGACCCTTTGAAGTCATATTGCATGGTACCCATTCCACGGGTTTCAACTACCCAGGTTTAAGGTATTCTTCCTTCAGCTAAAACATGCATGTGGAACCTAGAGTATGATCAACCATGTGATCGGGAGACGTGTTCAAATATGTCTCAGTTTTCGTACCCTGGTACTCGGGTGCAACATGCCAGACCCTTTACTAACACTTTCCCGACTTGGAGAGTCAGTCCCTTTAACCTCCTGTTTGGCCCAGTTTGCAATTTCTGTGGAAGATGAACAGGAATAGCGAGAACCAATGAGAGACTAGCTGGAGGTGTCTGGACGGGCAAATTTAACTCTCATTTCCCACCAGGAAGAGGAATTAACCAAAGGCTCAGCGTGCCGTGCCGGAACCAGATTAGGGCCTGAAGCCATCCTGCGGTGTTTCGGCCAGCTCACAAGAAAGCGAGTTGAAGAAAGGAGCTCAGGGGCACTATAATTCACAAACCTGCAGAGTTATAAATGACAGCTATCGTCCAAAAATATACTGAAGTAAGGCTGCCAAGAGGACTTGAAAGCGGGGCAGAATTGCAGGAAACCGATTTCAGGAGGTAGACTGGAATTGCATTGAAAGCATAGGAAAAGAGGCAGAACGTCCACAATGATGCACTTGGCCAAAAAGGGCGTATGCGTTTTTTCCTGAATATATTCAGGAAAAAACGCATACGCCCTTTTTGGCCAACCAAGCAAGCTTGCAAAGGAAATCTGCACTACAATGAAGTCTCACTTCCCCCCGGTCAAAAGGGCCATCTGAAAAAAGTGTAAAATCCAGAAAGGCAGGACAGGCCATGGAGAACTGGGAGCCTTATTATGCTGATGGGCGGGATGTAAATTGCCAACAGACACTCGGGAGAAGTGTATGGAGTTTCCTGAAACATCTAAAAAACAAAGCAACAGAACCTAGGGCACTTCCACTTATGGTCCTATAGCTTAGGGAAATTAAAATCAAAAAGACGCAGCCACCCCAAAGTTTCGAACGGCTCTGTTTAAAGAACCTCGTTTCAAGTACAAGTTCAACATCGCAGAAAGTGAAAAATGGATAAAGAAGTTGTGGTATCCACTTACAAAGCAATATCACTCAGCAATGAAATCTGTGTCATCAGGCCCTTAGCAGCACAATGAGTGGATTCAGGTATGATGATTCTAACTGAAATAAGTCACACAGAAAAAGAAACATCATAAGATATCAGTAATACACGGAATGTAAACTTGGCTACACAGGAACTGAATTACAAAACAGAACAGGGTCTCAAATTTAGAAAACCAACTTATGCTTGCTTAAGGGGAAAGGTGAGTTGGGGTGCTGCATAAAACCAGAGATTGAAATGAGCACAGATAAAGTTCCTTAAGCCAAATATGGAATAGACAAGAGCTACTCCTTGCTCAACGAAATGGACTCAACACCGCATATTAAACTCCTAAGAATGTACCTGACTAGTAAGTATCTTAAAACCTAGGGATTGCTATGTCTCCGAAAGAGAATCAAGCATGTGTACAGGGGCATAAACGCAGCAGTGATAGGATTGGAGAGGTTCGGTGAGCAAATGAAGACCCTTTGAAGTCATATTGCATGGTACCCATTCCACGGGTTTCAACTACCCAGGTTTTAGGTATTCTTCCTTCAGCTAAAACATGCATGTGGAACCCAGAGTATGATCAACCATGTGATCGGGAGACGTGTTCAAATATGTCTCACTTTTCCTCCCCTGGTACTCGGGTGCAACATTCCAGACGCTTTATTAACACTCTCCCCACTTGGAGAGTCAGCGCCTTTAACCTCCTGTTTGGCCCAGTTTGCAATTTCTGCGGAAGATGAACAGGAATAGCGAGAACCAATGAGAGGCTAGCTGGAGGTGGCTGGACGGGCAAATTTAACTCTCATTTCCCACCAGGAAGAGGAAATAACCAAAGGCTCAGCGTGCCGTACCGGAACCAGATCAGGGCCTGAAGCCATCCTGCGGTGTTGCGGGCAGCTCAAAAGAAAGCGAGTTGAAGAAAGGAGCTCAGGGGCACTGTAATTCACAAACCTGCAGAGTTATAAATGACAGCTATCGTCCAAAAATATACTGAAGTAAGGCTGCCAAGAGGCCTTGAAAGCGGGGCAGAATTGCAGGAAACCGATTTCAGGAGGTAGACTGGAATTGCATTGAAAGCATAGGAAAAGAGGCAGAACGTCCACAATGATGCACTTGGCCAAAAAGGGCGTATGCGTTTTTTCCTGAATATATTCAGGAAAAAACGCATACGCCCTTTTTGGCCAACCAAGCAAGCTTGCAAAGGAAATCTGCACTACAATGAAGTCTCACTTCCCCCCGGTCAAAAGGGCCATCTGAAAAAAGTGTAAAATCCAGAAAGGCAGGACAGGCCATGGAGAACTGGGAGCCTTCTTATGCTGATGGGCGGGATGTAAATTGCCAACAGACACTCAGGTGAAGTGTATGGTGTTTCCTGAAACATCTAAAAAACAAAGCAACAGAGCCTAGGGCACTTCCACTTATGGTCCTATAGCTTAGGGAAATTAAAATCAAAAAGACACAGCCACCCCAAAGTTTGGGACGACTCCGTTTACAAGAACCTCGTTTACCGTACAAGTTCAAAATCACAGAAAGTGAAAAATGGATAAAGAACTTGTGGTACTTACGTACAATGCAGTATCACTCAGCAATGAAATCTATGTCATCAGGCCCGTAGCAGCATAATGAGTGGATTAAGGTACGATGATTCTAACTGAAATAAGTCACACAGAAAAAGAAACATCATAAGGTATCACTAATACACGGAATGTAAACTTGGCTACACAGGGACTGAATTACAGAACAGAACAGGGTCTCAAATTTAGAAAACCAACTTATGCTTGCTTAAGGGAAAAGGTGAGTTGGGGTGCTGCATAAAACCAGAGATTGAAATGAGCACAGATAAAGTTCCTTAAGCCAAATATGGAATAGACAAGAGCTACTCCTTGCTCAACGAAATGGACTCAAAACCCCATATTAAACGCCTAAGAATGTACCTGACTAGTAAGTATCTTAAAACCTATGGATTGCTATGTCTCCGAAAGAGAATCAAGCGTGTGTACAGGGGCATAAACGCAGCAGTGATAGGATTGGAGAGGTTCGGTGAGCAAATGAAGACCCTTTGAATTCATATTGCATGGTACCCATTACACGGGTCTCAACTCTCCAGCTTTAAGGTATTCTTCCTTCAGCTAAAACATGCATGTGGAACCCAGAGTATGATCAACCATGTGAACGGGAGACGTGTTCAAATATGTCTCAGTTTTCGTCCCCTGGTACTCGGGTGTAACATTCCAGACGCTTTACTAACACTCTCCCGAGTTGGAGAGTCAGTCCCTTTAACCTCCTGTTTGTCCCAGTTTGCAATTTCTGTGGAAGATGAACAGGAATAGCGAAAACCAATGAGAGGCTAGCTGGAGGTGTCTGGACGGGCAAATTTAACTCTCATTTCCCACCAGGAAGAGGAATTAACCAAAGGCTCAGCATGCCAGGCCGGAACCAGATTAGGGCCTGAAGCCATCCTGCGGTGTTGCGGCCAGGTCACAAGAAAGCGAGTTGAAGAAAGGAGCTCAGGGGCACTGTAATTCACAAACCTGCAGAGTTATAAATGACAGCTATTGTCCAAAAATAGACTGAAGTAAGGCTGCCAAGAGGACTTGAAAGCGGGGCAGAATTGCAGGAAACCGATTTCAGGAGGTAGACTGGAATTGCATTGAAAGCATAGGAAAAGAGGCAGAACGTCCACAATGATGCACTTGGCCGAAAAGGGCGTATGCGTTTTTTCCTGAATATATTCAGGAAAAAACGCATACGCACTTTTTGGCCAACCAAGCAAGCTTGCAAAGGAAATCTGCACTACAATGAAGTCTCACTTCCCCCCGGTCAAAAGGGCCATCTGAAAAAAGTGTAAAATCCAGAAAGGCAACAGGCCATTGAGAACTGGGAGCCTTGTTATGCTGATGAGCGGGATGTAAATTGCCAACAGACACTCGGGAGAAGTGTATGGTGTTTCCTGAAACATCTAAAAAACAAAGCAACAGAGCCTAGGGCACTTCCACTTATGGTCCTATAGCTTAGGGAAATTAAAATCAAAAAGACAGAGCCACTCCAAAATTTGGAACGGCTCTGTTTACAAGAACCTCGCTTACAGTACAAGTTCAACATCGCAGAAAGTGAAAAATGGATAAAGAAGTTGTGGTATTCACTTACAAAGCAATATCACTCAGCAATGAAATCTGTGTCATCAGGCCCTTAGCAGCACAATGAGTGGATTCAGGTAAGATGATTCTAACTGAAATAAGTCACACAGAAAAAGAAACATCATAAGATATCAGTAATACACGGAATGTAAACTTGGCTACACAGGAACTGAATTACAGAACAGAACAGGGTCTCAAATTTAGAAAACCAACTTATGCTTGCTTAAGGGTAAAGGTGAGTTGGGGTGCTGCATAAAACCAGAGATTGAAATGAGCACAGATAAAGTTCCTTAAGCCAAATATGGAATAGACAAGAGCTACTCCTTGCTCAACGAAATGGACTCAACACCGCATATTAAACGCCTAAGAATGTACCTGACTAGTAAGTATCTTAAAACCTATAGATTGCTATGTCTCCGAAAGAGAATCAAGCATGTGTACAGGGGCATAAACGCAGCAGTGATACGATTGGAGAGGTTCGGTGAGCAAATGAAGACCCTTTGAAGTCATATTGCATGGTACCCATTCCACGGGTTTCAACTACCCAGGTTTAAGGTATTCTTCCTTCAGCTAAAACATGCATGTGGAACCTAGAGTATGATCAACCATGTGATCGGGAGACGTGTTGAAATATGTCTCAGTTTTCGTACCCTGGTACTCGGGTGCAACATTCCAGACGCTTTACTAACACTCTCCCGACTTGGAGAGTCAGTCCCTTTAACCTCCTGTTTGGCCCAGTTTGCAATTTCTGCGGAAGATGAACAGGAATAGCGAGAACCAATGACAGACTACCTGGAGGTGTCTGAATGGGCAAATTAACTCTCATTTCCCACCAGGAAGAGGAATTAACCAAAGGCTCAGCATGCCATGCCGGAACCACATTAGGGCCTGAAGACATCCTGCGGTGTTGCGGCCAGGTCACAAGAAAGCGAGTTGAAGAAAGGAGCTCCGAGGCTCTGTAATTCACAAACCTGCAGAGTTATAAATGACAGCTATCGGCCAAAAATATACTGAAGTAAGGCTGCCAAGAGGACTTGAAAGCGGGGCAGAATTGCAGGATACCGATTTCAGGAGGTAGACTGGAATTGCATTGAAAGCATAGGAAAAGAGGCAGAACGTCCACAATGATGCACTTTGCCAAAAGGGCGTATGCGTTTTTTCCTGAATATATTCAGGAAAAAACGTATACGCCCTTTTTGGCCAACCAAGCAAGCTTGCAAAGGATATCTGCACTACAATGAAGTCTCACTTCCCCCCGGTCAAAAGGGCCATCTGAAAAAAGTGTAAAATCCAGAAAGGCAGGACAGGCCATGGAGAACTGGGAGCCTTGTTATGCTGATGGGCGGGATGTAAATTGCCAACAGACACTCGGGAGAAGTGTATGGTGTTTCCTGAAACATCTAAAAAACAAAGCAACAGAGCCTAGGGCACTTCCACTTATGGTCCTATAGCTTAGGGAAATTAATATCAAAAACACACAGCAACCCCAAAATTTGGGACGGCTCTTTTTACAGGAATCTCTTCTACGGCACAAGTTAAATATCCCAGAGAGCAAATAATGGATAAAGAAGTTGCGGTACTTATGTACAACAGAATACCACTCAGCAATGAAATCTATGTCACCAGGCCCGTACCAGCATAATGAGTGGATTGAGGCACGATGATTCTAAGTGAAATAAGTCACACAGAAAAAGAAACATCATAAGGTATCACTAATACACGGAATGTGAACTTGGCTACACATGAACTGAATTACAAAACAGAACAGGGTGTCAAGTTTAGAAAACCAACTTATGCCTGCTTAAGGGGGAAGGTGAGTTGGGGTGCTGCATAAAAGCAGAGTTTGAAATTAGCACAGATACCGTTCCATAAGCGAAATATGTAATAGACAAGAGCTACCCCTTGCTCAACGAAATGGATTCAACAATGAGGTATCACCTCACACCTGGTAGAATAGGCATCATTGAAAATCTACAAACAAAAAATGCTGGAAAGGGTGTGGAGAAAAGGAACCCTCTTCCACTATTGTTGGGAATATAAATTGATACAGTCATTATGGAGAACAATATGGAATTTCTTAAGAAACTAACAATAGAATTACCATATGATACAGCAATCCCAGTACTGGACATATACCCAGACAAAACCATAAATCAAAAAGAGTCATTCACCGCAATGTTCATTGCATCACTATTTACAATATCGAGGTAATGGAAGCAACCTAAATGCCCACAGACAGACGAATGCATAAAGCTGTGGTACATATATAAAATGGAATATTACTAAGCCATGAAAAGGAATGAAATTGGGTCATTTGTAGAGACGTCGATGGATCTAGAGACTGTCATACAGAGTGAAGTAAGTCAGAAAGAGAAAAACAAATCTTGTATATTCATGCATATATGTGGAACCTAGAAAAACTGTACAGGTTAACCATTTTGCAAGGCATAAATAGAGCAACAGATGTAGACAACAAACGTATGGACAACAAGGGGGGAAAGCTGTTGGGGGGGTGGTGGTGGGAGGAGTTGAGAGACTGGGATTGGCATGTATACATTTATATGTATAAAATAGATAACCAATAAGAACCTGCTGTATAAAAATATAAAATAAAATTCAAAATTAAAAAGAAATAAAATTTAAAAAATAAAACAGAAAAAACAATTATTCCCTGCACATACATGTATTTATATGAATAAATTATTTCCATGCTTATATCTGTAAATACAAAAAAGAGGAATAAAATCTACCTTGAACCAAAAACGAAAAAGAGAAAAAAAACACAGAACCCACCAGTTACACAGAGGAAAACCGTATCAGGGCACTTGCTCCAGTTGTAAACAATTCTGAAGTTGGTCAGTGGTGGGGAATCGTCTCCCATTCAGCCAGCAGCCCCCACGCAACAAGCGTCCTCATTGCAAAGCTGGGGCACCGTGCCGAGGCATCTGTGAGTAAACGTGAGCTGAGCCCCAGGCCAGTTGCTGCTGAACTATTCCCACCCGTCCCAGGTAAAACACCTGAATATATACAAGGACTTGAAAGCCTAGAGGAAGGGCCATAGAGCCACACGAGTGACAGCATGCCGGCCGACTTGGTGCCTGCAGGCCAGCCAGGATGGTCCTGGCCCTGGGTGCTCTTCTGGAAGATTTCCATTTCCCTGCCTGAGATACCCGTCCTGTCCCTGCCCCCACTGCTTTTTTCCTTCCTCACCTCTGCCCAGGGAGAAATTCCAGCAGCAGGTATGGGTGACACACCCTCTTCTTTAGCAGGTGGCAGCCTGGCAACTGCTGCAGAAAGTCCAGCAGAGCCCCACTCACACTGGGCCACCCACAAAGCCGTGGCCTCTCACTCCCTCCCACCAGCCCAGCCCCGAGACTGCTGACAGGGCAGAGAAAATGGCGTCAGGCACGGCTGCAGGGGCTCTTGCTGCCTGGAGTGGTATTTATATTGATCTCAACCCAGGCACACCTGGGGAGGGCTGGCCGGCACGGTAAGGCTGCCCAGGTCAGCCAATCATCACCCCTCAGGGGCTCACAGTTGCAGAAAATGGAACTTGCTGAACCGGCCAGGTCCAAGGAACAGGTGTGGGCTCCTGAGAGTCAGGATAGACAAGGGGCTGCAGCTTTGGCTTGTTTTCTAATCATTTTATCTGGCCCATGAGTGGGAGACAACTTCAAGAAAACCCTCTCCTAATGAGAGGAACCCAGGAGTCAGGGAGAGGAGGGGTGGGTGGTGGTTGGAGACAGAGGCCTGGTGCCCCGGGTGCAGTGGAAGTCTCTGGAAGACCAGGTGGAAGGAGGCCTCACGGAGTGATGCCCAGGGTCACAGACCTGTCGCAGCTGCTGTTTGTTAGTTCAAGTCCTGCTCTGAGGTGCTCTGTGTCAGCTCTGAGCGACAGGTGAGCTGGGGGTGCTCTGCAATGAGGGCTATGTGCACGGTTCCTGTGTGCCCAGCCCTGCCACGGTGCCTGCAAGGGTAGCTCTGTATCCTGGGAGGGGCCTGACCACGAGAGCCCCGTGGGCTGGGGTGGGGGTGGGGTACCTGCCCAGGTGAGCTCCATATTCTGGGATTGGTCTGACCACGAGAGCCCCATGGGCTGCTGGGGACCTGGTAAAGGATGTCAGGACAGTCAGTGAAGCCACCGAGGATATACCTCCAGTTGCTCCTAATTCCTACACCCTGCTGGTCATTCTACCAACCACCAGGACATGGTATTCTGTATTAGTCTTCAATGATGCCTTCTTTTGTATTCCATTAGTCCCAGAGTCACAAGAAATTTTGGCTTGTGAGTGGCAGGACTCAACATACAACTAAAACAATACTTCCGGGCCGTCTGGCCCCAAGGGTGCAAAAATTCCCACACCATCTTTGGGGAAAGCTTAGCTAAAGACCTAAAAGTTCTACCTCTGGAAAAGGAAACCCTCCTTCAATATGCAGACGACATTCTGATCACCAGCCCTACTAAGGAGGCCTCTGAACTACCAAGCCAATAAAGGATAGAAGTTGTCCAAGAAAAAGCTCAAATATCACAGACTGCGGTGACCTGCCTGGGCTTCATTCTCACAGAAGGTCAGAGAAGCCCATCCCAGGAAAGGGAAGAAACCATTTTCAGCCTTACCCCTTTCTAAAACTAGAAGACAGCTTAGGGGTTCCTGGGGAGGCCAGGGTTTGCTGCTTCTGGATCCCTAGCTACAGTCTACTAGCTGGGCCTCTATATGAAACACTGAAAGGAAAAGATGATGATCCTTTTGAATAGAATCCAGAAGTGGCCTTTCAAGAATGGAAAGAGCAGTCAATTCAGACCCTTGCCCTGGAACTCCCTAATTTAGCTAAACCCTTTGACCTTTACATTCCCGGTGAAAGGTGAATCGCCATTGGAGAATTAGTGCAAAAACTGGGACCACTTGAAATGGAACAATGCAAGAATGCCATCCAGGTAGGATAAACTACGGTCACTAAGGGGCTTGGCCCACTGCCACATCTGGCCAAGATACTGGCGGTATCTAAAAACCTGGAAATCAGCAGCCCAAAAGGCCACCTCCCTCCTAAGGGAAAAGGACCCCACGTGGTGATCCTAACCACCAACCATGCCCTGAAGTTGCAGGGTTCGCTCCGTGGGCACACCGACCTCGAGTGAGGAGGCCCTCCAACTCCAACATCCAGAGAGATAACCGGGGGCAACAGGGCACCATGACGACTCGTGTGAACATCACTTGACCTGGAGTTTCTCTCATAAAACAACAAGAGTGTGTCCCAAAAGAGTAGACTACTGCTTGCAGGACTTACTGCACCCAGAGGGGAGCTAATAATCTTGGCGGGGGAACAGTATACCACACTGTCACCATAGAAAAGCCTACAGACACCGTGATGATGGTGGCCAATAAGACCGGCTGGACTCCTGTTTACTTCAAAAGGCTGTTGACTCAGTAGCCATCATGGTCCTTGATCACCACTGACCCTGGACTGTCTGGGAGTTGAGCGGGCAGGGCTCTGACACCTGGTGCTGTTTGTACGTTAATTCAGGGGCCTAATTGAAGAAAGCGCAGACTACTGGTCAGAGCATCTAGGCTGGCAGAGACGGTCAGCCTAAGGTGGCCGAACAAATGTGGGGCGGGGTGAAACCGGCCCCCACAGCGTCTCTGCACATCTCTTTCCTGGACCCTTAAAGGTCATTAGAATCTATAACACTTCCAATGCTGGTGCTCAGGTGGACGAGCAGGGAGGCAGGGGTCCTGGGGACAATCAACGTCACCGGGAGGCTGCTGGGGAGAAGCTCTGACCCTCGCCCCAGGGTATGAGGGCTCCCAACTCAGCACTCAGCAGTTACAGAAGAAGGGTCTGCACCCTCAGCACTCCAAGAATGAGGAACGGGACAAAAGGCAGAGGAGGGGTTTGTCCCCAGCAAAGCCCATTAAAAATCCCTGGGAGATAAAAGTAGAATCTGGGCAATAAAGTCAAGTCTAACCTTTTTTATCCTTTGTGCTTTGTCTAATTTCACGTGCTCCTAGGGTCCCGCATGCAGAGGTTCCACACCCGGCACTTCAGACCAGATTTCCTAGTGCAGAATGGCTGGGTCGACACCTCAGCTCCTGGGGCCCAGTGCAGACTCCACGATATAGAGCCTGAGCTACAGCCAACCTGGCCCTCGAGAGCTCCGCCGCCTCCCTCCCTCCCACTGACTCTGACAGGATCTCTACACAGCAGCCCAGCCCACAGCCCACGGGGTAGTGCATGCTCTCACCTCTCCATTCTCTGATCAAAATATAAAGTTTCCTTTGCTTGTGAACCAAACTCAGTCTCGATCTGTTGGCCCCAATGACACTGGGCAGGGGGACACTTGTTGGGGTCCACTCTGGAGGATCAGTAACAGAAATTGAGACTATTGTAACCTCAATGAACAGATGTGTGAGCCAAACTGTAGTTAACATAGAACAGTGTATAAGGCTCGGGTAAAATAAGATGTTTTTAACACTTCCATTTGATATTTCCATCACTTTTTATAAGCAAATTCAGTGAAAAGGTTTGTCTTATTTGTCAGGTCAATATTAGAGAAACGAAGTGATTTCTTTCCAAGGATGTACATCTAATAATCTTGGTTAAACCTTCAATCTTGTTTTAAATGCTTTTCCATTGAAAATGATACCTCTCTTTCAGCTCCCCCATTTCTGAGAAGTATAAAATCTTATAATTTATTATTACCAAAGGGGAAAGGTGGGAGGAGGGATAAATTAACAGTTTGGAATGAACACATACACACTGCTATGTATAAAATAGATCATCAACAAGGAACTACTGTATAGCACAGGGAACTACACTCAACATTTTGCAATAACCTATAAGGGGAAATAATCTGAAAAAGAATAGATATTTTTATTGACATCATCTATCAATGACAGTTAAAGTGTAGCCTAAGGGAAGCTGGTGGTGAGTGCTTCTGACCCTGAAGACTTCAATCATCTAAAGTTTGGACTCTGCCTACTTCCCAAGGCCCTTAATGAACATATGTGTAGCTGTAGCTTAAAAAATTCCCTAGTTTGGGTTTCGGGGAGACACTGATTTTGAAAAAGCCCTGGTGTTCTCCTTACATGAATGGGACTCTTCCTACTGCTAAAACATGTCTGTCACACCCAGAGGATGGTATACCGTCTGATCGGGAAGAGTTTGGAAAAGGCATCTCATCTCCTCATCTCCTGGTGCTCGGGTTCACCCCTCCAGCGTCTTTACTAACAGTCTCCCCACTTGGAGATGTCAGCACTGTCAACATCCTGTTGCGTACAGTTTGGAATTTGTCCAGAGGATGAAGCGGAAGGATGAGGAACAATGAGAGACAAGTCCTAGGTGTTCAGACAGGCACATGTCACTCTAATTTCCAATCAGGAAGACGAATTGACCAAAGGCTAGGGTTGCCCATGGAAACAGTATAGGGCTTGAGGAAATCCCGCTGCTTTGTGGCCAGTTCCCATAAACACGAGTTGAACAATGGAACTCAGGGGCAGTAAAATTCACAAAACTGCAGAGTTGAAAATATCCATCACTGAAAAATGTCTTGAGGAAAGTCAGAGAAAAGGACTTGTAAGCAAGGGAGAATGGCAGGAAAGGGATTTGAGGAGGTAGAAAGGACTCGCCATTAAGCACAAGAAAAGGAGCTGAACATTGCCAACATTGCAGTTGGCCAAAAAGGGTGTATGCGTTCTTTTCTGTATATATTCAAGAAAAGGGCATACACTTTTTTAGCCAACCAAACAGGTGGGCACTGGAAGTCAATACCACAAAAGATATCACTTCGCATCAGTCAGAAGAGCCATCCTCATAAAGCGTAAACAACAGAAATGCAGGACAGGGCAATGAGAAGAGGGAGCCCTGTGAGACTTATAGTGGAAATGTATATTGCCAACGGCCATTCTGGAGAAGTGTATTGTGTTTACTAAAGCATCTAAAAAATGAGCTACAGAGCATAGGGCACTTGCACTCATGGGCGTATATCTTGGGAAAAACAAAAATCGAGAGGACACAGGCACCCCAATGTTTACCCCCTCTCTGTTTAAAAGATCCTCGACTAGGATATAACTTAAATGTCTCTGGAGGGAAAAAATGGATAGAGATGTGGTACTTAGGTAGAGTGGAATATTATTCAGCCTGGAAATCAATGAAATATGGCCAGTTGTAACAACTCCGGAGGAGTTACGTATGATCATTCTAAGTGACAGAATTCAAAAAGAAAAAGACACATATCATAAGATATCACTTAAAGGTGGAATCCAAAATGGCTACACATGAAATAAATTACAAAACAAAAACATAGTCAAATATGTAGAAAACACGCATAAGGCTGCTAAACGGGAAAGGTGGGGAGGGGTGAGGCATCATCCAGGAGGTTGAAATTAGCAAAGATACCATTCCAAATACCAAACTGATAATCAACAAGGCCTACACGGTAGCTAAAAGAACTGCACTCAGCACACTCAAGTCACCGGAAAAGAATATATACGACTGGTAAGAATCTGAAAAAGAATTTATTGATGTCTCTCTGTACGTGAATCAAGTGGATGTACAGCAGCAAGAAACAGAGCTTTGAAAATCAGCTGTAACCAATATAGTAATAAATTGAAAAAAATAAACGACAGAGAGACAGAGAAAACCTCTTACAACTTTTCCTCAGGGACGGTGATGCAACATGGATTGAACACATCTAGACCCACAGCAGGATGAGACATAAGGCTGGAAACTGTTTGCGCTAAGAGAAATGTGAGGTTGGGTGAGGAAATGCACACCCTTTAAAGTAATACTACCTGGTACCCATTCAATGGGTCCCAAATCTGCAGGTTCAAGGGATCTTCCTACAGCTAAAACATGCATGGAAAACCCAGAGGACTGTACACCATGTGATCGGGAGATGTGTCTAAAATGCACCTCATTTATCCTCTCCTGGTGCTCCTGTTCACCATTCCAGCCACGCTACTTAGAATCTCCCCACTTGGAGAATCAGCACATTTAAACTTCTGTTTCACACATTTTGCAAATTGTGAGGAGGATGAACGGGAAGAGGGGGAACCAATGAGAGAAGAGTTGTAGGGGTTTGGACGGGCACATATCACTCTAATTTCCCATTAAGAATAAGAATTAAAGAAAGGCTCAGCCTGCCTCGCCGGAGCCAAAATAGGGCCTGAAGCAATCCTGCGGGTTTGAGGCCAGCTCACAAAAGAGCAACTTAAAAAATGGAGCTCAGGGTCACTGCAATTCACAAACCTGCAGAGTTATAAATGAAAACTAACGTCCAAAAATATGTTGAGGTAAGGCAAAGAAGAGGATCTGAATGCAAGACAGAATTGCAAGAAACAGATTTCAAGAGATAGATTGGACTCGTCTTTAACGCACATGAAAAGCGGCAGAATTTCGACAATGATGCAGTTGGCCCAAAAGGGCGTATGCGTTTTTTCCTGATTATATCCAGGAAAAAACGCATACGCACTTTATGGGCAACGAAGCAAGCAAGCAATGCAAATGTGCACAACAAAGAAGTCTCACTTCCCACCGGTCAAAAGGGCCATCCTAAAAAATTGTAAAATCCAGAAATGCAGGACAGGCCATGGAGAACAGGGAGCCTTTATACGCTGATGGGCAGTGTGTGAACTGCCGAGAGCCACTCTGGAGAAGTGTATGGTGGTTCCTAAATCATCTAAAAAACAGAGCTACAGAGCATAGGACCCTTCCAATCATGGGAGTATATCTAGGGAAGTCTAAAAATCAACAAGACACAAGCACACCACAGTTTAGGGCTACTCTGTTTACAAGAACCTCAACTTCAGTACACCTTAAATATCCCAGGAAAGAGAACAATGGATAAAGAAGATGTGGTACTTATGTACAATGGAATATCTCTTCACCATGAAATCAATGTAATAAGGCTAGTAGAAGGATAAAGAGTGGATTTAGGTCCGATAATACTACTTGAAATAAGTCAAACAGAAAAAGAAACATATCATAAGATATCACTTATAGAGGGAGGGTAAATATGGCTGCACAAGAAATGAATTACAGAACAGAACAGTGTCTCACATTTAGAAAACACACTTATGTCAGCTTAAGGGGAAAGGAGAGGTGGGGTGATGCATAAAACCAGAGTTTGAAATTAGCACAGATACCGTTCAATAAACCAAATAGGTATTAGACAAGATCTACACCTTGCTCAATGAACAGGCCTCAACACACCCTATACACCGCAGAGAAATATATCTGAGGAATAAGAATCTTAAAACCCATGTATTGATATATCTCCATAAGGGAATCAAGTGTGTGCAGAGCGGCACAAACACAGCAGTGAAAAGGAGCTAAACCCCATTATAGAAATAAATTTTAAAAACAAAACGCTGAAACAATGAAAGAGAGAAAAATTCTTACAAAATTCGCTCAGGGGCTGTGATGCAACCTGGATTGACCACATATAAACCCACAGCTGGATAAGACATAAGGCTGGACACTTGGGGCTGACAGGATTGGTGAGCTTTGGTGAGCAACTGCCGAAAGTTTAATGCAATACTTCATGCTACTCATTCCAAGGGTCCCAACACTCCAGGTTGAAGGGAATCTTCCTACAGCTAAACCATGCTTGGGAAACCCAGCGACTGGTATACCATATGATCGGGAAAGGTTTCTAAAACGCACCTCATTTTTCCTCTCCTGGGGCTCCGGATCGACATTCCAGCCGCTTTACTAACAACATCCCCACATGGAGTCAATGCCTTTAAGTTCTGGTATCGCACAGTCTGCAGTTAGTGCAGAGGATGAATGGGAATAGGGGGAACCAGTGAGAAACTAGCTGTAGCGGTTTCAATGGGCACATGTCACTCTAATATCACATCAGTAAGAAGAATTAACCAAAGGCACAGCAAGGTGTCCCAGAAGAAAAATAGGGCTTCAAGGAATCCTGTGGTTATGGGGCAAGACCACAAAAATAAGAGCTAAAAAATGGAGCTAAGGGCCACTGCAATTCAAAAACCTGCAGAGTTATAAAGGCCAACTATTTTTAAAAAATATATTGAGGTAAGGCTATGAAGAGGCATTGAAAGCAAGGCAGAATGCAGGAAACCGATTTCAGGAGGTAGACTGGAATTGCATTGAAAGCATATGAAGAGAGTGAGAAACTCGACAATGATGCACTTGGCCAAAAAGGGCGTATGTGTTTTTTCCTGAATATATTCAGGAAAAAACGCATACGCACTTTTTGGCCAACCAAGCAAGCTTGCAAAGGAAATCTGCACTACAATGAAGTCTCAATTCCACCTGGTCAAAAGGGCCATCTGAAAAAAGTGTAAAATCCATAAAGGCACGACAGGCCATGGAGAACTGGGAGCCTTCTTATGCTGATGGGCGAGATGTAAATTGCCAACAGACACTTGGGAGAAGTGTATGGTGTTTCCTGAAACATCTAAAAAACAAAGCAACAGAGCCTAGGGCACTTCCACTTATGGTCCTATAGCTTAGGGAAATTAATATCAAAAAGACACAGCAACCCCAAAATTTGGGACGGCTCTTTTTACAGGAATCTCTTCTACGGCACAAGTTAAATATCCCAGAGAGCAAATAGTGGATAAAGAAGTTGCGGTACTTATGTACAACAGAATACCACTCAGCAATGAAATCTATGTCACCAGGCCCGTACCAGCATAATGAGTGGATTGAGGCACGATGATTCTAAGTGAAATAAGTCACACAGAAAAAGAAACTTCATAAGGTATCACTAATACACAGAATGTGAACTTGGCTACACGTGAACTGAATTACAAAACAGAACAGGGTCTCAAGTTTAGAAAACCAACTTATGCCTGCTTAAGGGGGAAGGTGAGTTGGGGTGCTGCATAAAAGCAGAGTTTGAAATTAGCACAGATACCGTTCCATAAGCGAAATATGTAATAGACAAGAGCTACCCCTTGCTCAACGAAATGGATTCAACAATGAGGTATCACCTCACACCTGGTAGAATAGGCATCATTGAAAATCTACAAACAAAAAATGCTGGAAAGGGTGTGGAGAAAAGGAACCCTCTTCCACTATTGTTGGGAATATAAATTGATACAGTCATTATGGAGAACAATATCGAATTTCTTAAGAAACTAACAATAGAATTACCATATGATACAGCAATCCCAGTACTGGACATATACCCAGACAAAACCATAAATCAAAAAGAGTCATTCACCGCAATGTTCATTGCATCACTATTTACAATATCGAGGTAATGGAAGCAACCTAAATGCCCACAGACAGACGAATGCATAAAGCTGTGGTACATATATAAAATGGAATATTACTAAGCCATGAAAAGGAATGAAATTGGGTCATTTGTAGAGACGTCGATGGATCTAGAGACTGTCATACAGAGTGAAGTAAGTCAGAAAGAGAAAAACAAATCTTGTATATTCATGCATATATGTGAAACCTAGAAAAACTGTACAGGTTAACCATTTTGCAAGGCATAAATAGAGCAACAGATGTAGACAACAAACGTATGGACAACAAGGGGGGAAAGCTGTTGGGGGGGTGGTGGTGGGAGGAGTTGAGAGACTGGGATTGGCATGTATACATTTATATGTATAAAATAGATAACCAATAAGAACCTGCTGTATAAAAATATAAAATAAAATTCAAAATTAAAAAGAAGTAAAATTTAAAAAATAAAACAGAAAAAACAATTATTCCCTGCACATACATGTATTTATATGAATAAATTATTTCCATGCTTATATCTGTAAATACAAAAAAGAGGAATAAAATCTACCTTGAACCAAAAACGAAAAAGAGAAAAAAAACACAGAACCCACCAGTTACACAGAGGAAAACCGTATCAGGGCACTTGCTCCAGTTGTAAACAATTCTGAAGTTGGTCAGTGGTGGGGAATCGTCTCCCATTCAGCCAGCAGCCCCCACGCAACAAGCGTCCTCATTGCAAAGCTGGGGCACCGTGCCGAGGCATCTGTGAGTAAACGTGAGCTGAGCCCCAGGCCAGTTGCTGCTGAACTATTCCCACCCGTCCCAGGTAAAACACCTGAATATATACAAGGACTTGAAAGCCTAGAGGAAGGGCCATAGAGCCACACGAGTGACAGCATGCCGGCCGACTTGGTGCCTGCAGGCCAGCCAGGATGGTCCTGGCCCTGGGTGCTCTTCTGGAAGATTTCCATTTCCCTGCCTGAGATACCCGTCCTGTCCCTGCCCCCACTGCTTTTTTCCTTCCTCACCTCTGCCCAGGGAGAAATTCCAGCAGCAGGTATGGGTGACACACCCTCTTCTTTAGCAGGTGGCAGCCTGGCAACTGCTGCAGAAAGTCCAGCAGAGCCCCACTCACACTGGCCCACCCACAAAGCCGTGGCCTCTCACTCCCTCCCACCAGCCCAGCCCCGAGACTGCTGACAGGGCAGAGAAAATGGCGTCAGGCACGGCTGCAGGGGCTCTTGCTGCCTGGAGTGGTATTTATATTGATCTCAACCCAGGCACACCTGGGGAGGGCTGGCCGGCACGGTAAGGCTGCCCAGGTCAGCCAATCATCACCCCTCAGGGGCTCACAGTTGCAGAAAATGGAACTTGCTGAACCGGCCAGGTCCAAGGAACAGGTGTGGGCTCCTGAGAGTCAGGATAGACAAGGGGCTGCAGCTTTGGCTTGTTTTCTAATCATTTTATCTGGCCCATGAGTGGGAGACAACTTCAAGAAAACCCTCTCCTAATGAGAGGAACCCAGGAGTCAGGGAGAGGAGGGGTGGGTGGTGGTTGGAGACAGAGGCCTGGTGCCCCGGGTGCAGTGGAAGTCTCTGGAAGACCAGGTGGAGGGAGGCCTCACGGAGTGATGCCCAGGGTCACAGACCTGTCGCAGCTGCTGTTTGTTAGTTCAAGTCCTGCTCTGAGGTGCTCTGTGTCAGCTCTGAGCGACAGGTGAGCTGGGGGTGCTCTGCAATGAGGGCTATGTGCACGGTTCCTGTGTGCCCAGCCCTGCCACGGTGCCTGCAAGGGTAGCTCTGTATCCTGGGAGGGGCCTGACCACGAGAGCCCCGTGGGCTGGGGTGGGGGTGGGGTACCTGCCCAGGTGAGCTCCATATTCTGGGATTGGTCTGACCACGAGAGCCCCATGGGCTGCTGGGGACCTGGTAAAGGATGTCAGGACAGTCAGTGAAGCCACCGAGGATATACCTCCAGTTGCTCCTAATTCCTACACCCTGCTGGTCATTCTACCAACCACCAGGACATGGTATTCTGTATTAGTCTTCAATGATGCCTTCTTTTGTATTCCATTAGTCCCAGAGTCACAAGAAATTTTGGCTTGTGAGTGGCAGGACTCAACATACAACTAAAACAATACTTCCGGGCCGTCTGGCCCCAAGGGTGCAAAAATTCCCACACCATCTTTGGGGAAAGCTTAGCTAAAGACCTAAAAGTTCTACCTCTGGAAAAGGAAACCCTCCTTCAATATGCAGACGACATTCTGATCACCAGCCCTACTAAGGAGGCCTCTGAACTACCAAGCCAATAAAGGATAGAAGTTGTCCAAGAAAAAGCTCAAATATCACAGACTGCGGTGACCTGCCTGGGCTTCATTCTCACAGAAGGTCAGAGAAGCCCATCCCAGGAAAGGGAAGAAACCATTTTCAGCCTTACCCCTTTCTAAAACTAGAAGACAGCTTAGGGGTTCCTGGGGAGGCCAGGGTTTGCTGCTTCTGGATCCCTAGCTACAGTCTACTAGCTGGGCCTCTATATGAAACACTGAAAGGAAAAGATGATGATCCTTTTGAATAGAATCCAGAAGTGGCCTTTCAAGAATGGAAAGAGCAGTCAATTCAGACCCTTGCCCTGGAACTCCCTAATTTAGCTAAACCCTTTGACCTTTACATTCCCGGTGAAAGGTGAATCGCCATTGGAGAATTAGTGCAAAAACTGGGACCACTTGAAATGGAACAATGCAAGAATGCCATCCAGGTAGGATAAACTACGGTCACTAAGGGGCTTGGCCCACTGCCACATCTGGCCAAGATACTGGCGGTATCTAAAAACCTGGAAATCAGCAGCCCAAAAGGCCACCTCCCTCCTAAGGGAAAAGGACCCCACGTGGTGATCCTAACCACCAACCATGCCCTGAAGTTGCAGGGTTCGCTCCGTGGGCACACCGACCTCGAGTGAGGAGGCCCTCCAACTCCAACATCCAGAGAGATAACCGGGGGCAACAGGGCACCATGACGACTCGTGTGAACATCACTTGACCTGGAGTTTCTCTCATAAAACAACAAGAGTGTGTCCCAAAAGAGTAGACTACTGCTTGCAGGACTTACTGCACCCAGAGGGGAGCTAATAATCTTGGCGGGGGAACAGTATACCACACTGTCACCATAGAAAAGCCTACAGACACCGTGATGATGGTGGCCAATAAGACCGGCTGGACTCCTGTTTACTTCAAAAGGCTGTTGACTCAGTAGCCATCATGGTCCTTGATCACCACTGACCCTGGACTGTCTGGGAGTTGAGCGGGCAGGGCTCTGACACCTGGTGCTGTTTGTACGTTAATTCAGGGGCCTAATTGAAGAAAGCGCAGACTACTGGTCAGAGCATCTAGGCTGGCAGAGACGGTCAGCCTAAGGTGGCCGAACAAATGTGGGGCGGGGTGAAACCGGCCCCCACAGCGTCTCTGCACATCTCTTTCCTGGACCCTTAAAGGTCATTAGAATCTATAACACTTCCAATGCTGGTGCTCAGGTGGACGAGCAGGGAGGCAGGGGTCCTGGGGACAATCAACGTCACCGGGAGGCTGCTGGGGAGAAGCTCTGACCCTCGCCCCAGGGTATGAGGGCTCCCAACTCAGCACTCAGCAGTTACAGAAGAAGGGTCTGCACCCTCAGCACTCCAAGAATGAGGAACGGGACAAAAGGCAGAGGAGGGGTTTGTCCCCAGCAAAGCCCATTAAAAATCCCTGGGAGATAAAAGTAGAATCTGGGCAATAAAGTCAAGTCTAACCTTTTTTATCCTTTGTGCTTTGTCTAATTTCACGTGCTCCTAGGGTCCCGCATGCAGAGGTTCCACACCCGGCACTTCAGACCAGATTTCCTAGTGCAGAATGGCTGGGTCGACACCTCAGCTCCTGGGGCCCAGTGCAGACTCCACGATATAGAGCCTGAGCTACAGCCAACCCGGCCCTCGAGAGCTCCGCCGCCTCCCTCCCTCCCACTGACTCTGACAGGATCTCTACACAGCAGCCCAGCCCACAGCCCACGGGGTAGTGCATGCTCTCACCTCTCCATTCTCTGATCAAAATATAAAGTTTCCTTTGCTTGTGAACCAAACTCAGTCTCGATCTGTTGGCCCCAATGACACTGGGCAGGGGGACACTTGTTGGGGTCCACTCTGGAGGATCAGTAACAGAAATTGAGACTATTGTAACCTCAATGAACAGATGTGTGAGCCAAACTGTAGTTAACATAGAACAGTGTATAAGGCTCGGGTAAAATAAGATGTTTTTAACACTTCCATTTGATATTTCCATCACTTTTTATAAGCAAATTCAGTGAAAAGGTTTGTCTTATTTGTCAGGTCAATATTAGAGAAACGAAGTGATTTCTTTCCAAGGATGTACATCTAATAATCTTGGTTAAACCTTCAATCTTGTTTTAAATGCTTTTCCATTGAAAATGATACCTCTCTTTCAGCTCCCCCATTTCTGAGAAGTATAAAATCTTATAATTTATTATTACCAAAGGGGAAAGGTGGGAGGAGGGATAAATTAACAGTTTGGAATGAACACATACACACTGCTATGTATAAAATAGATCATCAACAAGGAACTACTGTATAGCACAGGGAACTACACTCAACATTTTGCAATAACCTATAAGGGGAAATAATCTGAAAAAGAATAGATATTTTTATTGACATCATCTATCAATGACAGTTAAAGTGTAGCCTAAGGGAAGCTGGTGGTGAGTGCTTCTGACCCTGAAGACTTCAATCATCTAAAGTTTGGACTCTGCCTACTTCCCAAGGCCCTTAATGAACATATGTGTAGCTGTAGCTTAAAAAATTCCCCAGTTTGGGTTTCGGGGAGACACTGATTTTGAAAAAGCCCTGGTGTTCTCCTTACATGAATGGGACTCTTCCTACTGCTAAAACATGTCTGTCACACCCAGAGGATGGTATACCGTCTGATCGGGAAGAGTTTGGAAAAGGCATCTCATCTCCTCATCTCCTGGTGCTCGGGTTCACCCCTCCAGCGTCTTTACTAACAGTCTCCCCACTTGGAGATGTCAGCACTGTCAACATCCTGTTGCGTACAGTTTGGAATTTGTCCAGAGGATGAAGCGGAAGGATGAGGAACAATGAGAGACAAGTCCTAGGTGTTCAGACAGGCACATGTCACTCTAATTTCCAATCAGGAAGACGAATTGACCAAAGGCTAGGGTTGCCCATGGAAACAGTATAGGGCTTGAGGAAATCCCGCTGCTTTGTGGCCAGTTCCCATAAACACGAGTTGAACAATGGAACTCAGGGGCAGTAAAATTCACAAAACTGCAGAGTTGAAAATATCCATCACTGAAAAATGTCTTGAGGAAAGTCAGAGAAAAGGACTTGTAAGCAAGGGAGAATGGCAGGAAAGGGATTTGAGGAGGTAGAAAGGACTCGCCATTAAGCACAAGAAAAGGAGCTGAACATTGCCAACATTGCAGTTGGCCAAAAAGGGTGTATGCGTTCTTTTCTGTATATATTCAAGAAAAGGGCATACACTTTTTTAGCCAACCAAACAGGTGGGCACTGGAAGTCAATACCACAAAAGATATCACTTCGCATCAGTCAGAAGAGCCATCCTCATAAAGCGTAAACAACAGAAATGCAGGACAGGGCAATGAGAAGAGGGAGCCCTGTGAGACTTATAGTGGAAATGTATATTGCCAACGGCCATTCTGGAGAAGTGTATTGTGTTTACTAAAGCATCTAAAAAATGAGCTACAGAGCATAGGGCACTTGCACTCATGGGCGTATATCTTGGGAAAAACAAAAATCGAGAGGACACAGGCACCCCAATGTTTACCCCCTCTCTGTTTAAAAGATCCTCGACTAGGATATAACTTAAATGTCTCTGGAGGGAAAAAATGGATAGAGATGTGGTACTTAGGTAGAGTGGAATATTATTCAGCCTGGAAATCAATGAAATATAGCCAGTTGTAACAACTCCGGAGGAGTTACGTATGATCATTCTAAGTGACAGAATTCAAAAAGAAAAAGACACATATCATAAGATATCACTTAAAGGTGGAATCCAAAATGGCTACACATGAAATAAATTACAAAACAAAAACATAGTCAAATATGTAGAAAACACGCATAAGGCTGCTAAACGGGAAAGGTGGGGAGGGGTGAGGCATCATCCAGGAGGTTGAAATTAGCAAAGATACCATTCCAAATACCAAACTGATAATCAACAAGGCCTACACGGTAGCTAAAAGAACTGCACTCAGCACACTCAAGTCACCGGAAAAGAATATATACGACTGGTAAGAATCTGAAAAAGAATTTATTGATGTCTCTCTGTACGTGAATCAAGTGGATGTACAGCAGCAAGAAACAGAGCTTTGAAAATCAGCTGTAACCAATATAGTAATAAATTGAAAAAAATAAACGACAGAGAGACAGAGAAAACCTCTTACAACTTTTCCTCAGGGACGGTGATGCAACATGGATTGAACACATCTAGACCCACAGCAGGATGAGACATAAGGCTGGAAACTGTTTGCGCTAAGAGAAATGTGAGGTTGGGTGAGGAAATGCACACCCTTTAAAGTAATACTACCTGGTACCCATTCAATGGGTCCCAAATCTGCAGGTTCAAGGGATCTTCCTACAGCTAAAACATGCATGGAAAACCCAGAGGACTGTACACCATGTGATCGGGAGATGTGTCTAAAATGCACTTCATTTATCCTCTCCTGGTGCTCCTGTTCACCATTCCAGCCACGCTACTTAGAATCTCCCCACTTGGAGAATCAGCACATTTAAACTTCTGTTTCACACATTTTGCAAATTGTGAGGAGGATGAACGGGAAGAGGGGGAACCAATGAGAGAAGAGTTGTAGGGGTTTGGACGGGCACATATCACTCTAATTTCCCATTAAGAATAAGAATTAAAGAAAGGCTCAGCCTGCCTCACCGGAGCCAAAATAGGGCCTGAAGCAATCCTGCGGGTTTGAGGCCAGCTCACAAAAGAGCAACTTAAAAAATGGAGCTCAGGGTCACTGCAATTCACAAACCTGCAGAGTTATAAATGAAAACTAACGTCCAAAAATATGTTGAGGTAAGGCAAAGAAGAGGATCTGAATGCAAGACAGAATTGCAAGAAACAGATTTCAAGAGATAGATTGGACTCGTCTTTAACGCACATGAAAAGCGGCAGAATTTCGACAATGATGCAGTTGGCCCAAAAGGGCGTATGCGTTTTTTCCTGATTATATCCAGGAAAAAACGCATACGCACTTTATGGGCAACGAAGCAAGCAAGCAATGCAAATGTGCACAACAAAGAAGTCTCACTTCCCACCGGTCAAAAGGGCCATCCTAAAAAATTGTAAAAACCAGAAATGCAGGACAGGCCATGGAGAACAGGGAGCCTTTATACGCTGATGGGCAGTGTGTGAACTGCCGAGAGCCACTCTGGAGAAGTGTATGGTGGTTCCTAAATCATCTAAAAAACAGAGCTACAGAGCATAGGACCCTTCCAATCATGGGAGTATATCTAGGGAAGTCTAAAAATCAACAAGACACAAGCACACCACAGTTTAGGGCTACTCTGTTTACAAGAACCTCAACTTCAGTACACCTTAAATATCCCAGGAAAGAGAACAATGGATAAAGAAGATGTGGTACTTATGTACAATGGAATATCTCTTCACCATGAAATCAATGTAATAAGGCTAGTAGAAGGATAAAGAGTGGATTTAGGTCCGATAATACTACTTGAAATAAGTCAAACAGAAAAAGAAACATATCATAAGATATCACTTATGAGGGAGGGTAAATATGGCTGCACAAGAAATGAATTACAGAACAGAACAGTGTCTCACATTTAGAAAACACACTTATGTCAGCTTAAGGGGAAAGGAGAGGTGGGGTGATGCATAAAACCAGAGTTTGAAATTAGCACAGATACCGTTCAATAAACCAAATAGGTATTAGACAAGATCTACACCTTGCTCAATGAACAGGCCTCAACACACCCTATACACCGCAGAGAAATATATCTGAGGAATAAGAATCTTAAAACCCATGTATTGATATATCTCCATAAGGGAATCAAGTGTGTGCAGAGCGGCACAAACACAGCAGTGAAAAGGAGCTAAACCCCATTATAGAAATAAATTTTAAAAACAAAACGCTGAAACAATGAAAGAGAGAAAAATTCTTACAAAATTCGCTCAGGGGCTGTGATGCAACCTGGATTGACCACATATAAACCCACAGCTGGATAAGACATAAGGCTGGACACTTGGGGCTGACAGGATTGGTGAGCTTTGGTGAGCAACTGCCGAAAGTTTAATGCAATACTTCATGCTACTCATTCCAAGGGTCCCAACACTCCAGGTTGAAGGGAATCTTCCTACAGCTAAACCATGCTTGGGAAACCCAGCGACTGGTATACCATATGATCGGGAAAGGTTTCTAAAACGCACCTCATTTTTCCTCTCCTGGGGCTCCGGATCGACATTCCAGCCGCTTTACTAACAACATCCCCACATGGAGTCAATGCCTTTAAGTTCTGGTATCGCACAGTCTGCAGTTAGTGCAGAGGATGAATGGGAATAGGGGGAACCAGTGAGAAACTAGCTGTAGCGGTTTCAATGGGCACATGTCACTCTAATATCACATCAGTAAGAAGAATTAACCAAAGGCACAGCAAGGTGCCCCAGAAGAAAAATAGGGCTTCAAGGAATCCTGTGGTTATGGGGCAAGACCACAAAAATAAGAGCTAAAAAATGGAGCTAAGGGCCACTGCAATTCAAAAACCTGCAGAGTTATAAAGGCCAACTATTTTTAAAAAATATATTGAGGTAAGGCTATGAAGAGGCATTGAAAGCAAGGCAGAATGCAGGAAACCGATTTCAGGAGGTAGACTGGAATTGCATTGAAAGCATATGAAGAGAGTGAGAAACTCGACAATGATGCACTTGGCCAAAAAGGGCGTATGTGTTTTTTCCTGAATATATTCAGGAAAAAACGCATACGCACTTTTTGGCCAACCAAGCAAGCTTGCAAAGGAAATCTGCACTACAATGAAGTCTCAATTCCACCTGGTCAAAAGGGCCATCTGAAAAAAGTGTAAAATCCATAAAGGCACGACAGGCCATGGAGAACTGGGAGCCTTCTTATGCTGATGGGCGAGATGTAAATTGCCAACAGACACTTGGGAGAAGTGTATGGTGTTTCCTGAAACATCTAAAAAACAAAGCAACAGAGCCTAGGGCACTTCCACTTATGGTCCTATAGCTTAGGGAAATTAATATCAAAAAGACACAGCAACCCCAAAATTTGGGACGGCTCTTTTTACAGGAATCTCTTCTACGGCACAAGTTAAATATCCCAGAGAGCAAATAGTGGATAAAGAAGTTGCGGTACTTATGTACAACAGAATACCACTCAGCAATGAAATCTATGTCACCAGGCCCGTACCAGCATAATGAGTGGATTGAGGCACGATGATTCTAAGTGAAATAAGTCACACAGAAAAAGAAACTTCATAAGGTATCACTAATACACAGAATGTGAACTTGGCTACACGTGAACTGAATTACAAAACAGAACAGGGTCTCAAGTTTAGAAAACCAACTTATGCCTGCTTAAGGGGGAAGGTGAGTTGGGGTGCTGCATAAAAGCAGAGTTTGAAATTAGCACAGATACCGTTCCATAAGCGAAATATGTAATAGACAAGAGCTACCCCTTGCTCAACGAAATTGATTCAACAATGAGGTATCACCTCACACCTGGTAGAATAGGCATCATTGAAAATCTACAAACAAAAAATGCTGGAAAGGGTGTGGAGAAAAGGAACCCTCTTCCACTATTGTTGGGAATATAAATTGATACAGTCATTATGGAGAACAATATCGAATTTCTTAAGAAACTAACAATAGAATTACCATATGATACAGCAATCCCAGTACTGGACATATACCCAGACAAAACCATAAATCAAAAAGAGTCATTCACCGCAATGTTCATTGCATCACTATTTACAATATCGAGGTAATGGAAGCAACCTAAATGCCCACAGACAGACGAATGCATAAAGCTGTGGTACATATATAAAATGGAATATTACTAAGCCATGAAAAGGAATGAAATTGGGTCATTTGTAGAGACGTCGATGGATCTAGAGACTGTCATACAGAGTGAAGTAAGTCAGAAAGAGAAAAACAAATCTTGTATATTCATGCATATATGTGGAACCTAGAAAAACTGTACAGGTTAACCATTTTGCAAGGCATAAATAGAGCAACAGATGTAGACAACAAACGTATGGACAACAAGGGGGGAAAGCTGTTGGGGGGGGTGGTGGTGGGAGGAGTTGAGAGACTGGGATTGGCATGTATACATTTATATGTATAAAATAGATAACCAATAAGAACCTGCTGTATAAAAATATAAAATAAAATTCAAAATTAAAAAGAAGTAAAATTTAAAAAATAAAACAGAAAAAACAATTATTCCCTGCACATACATGTATTTATATGAATAAATTATTTCCATGCTTATATCTGTAAATACAAAAAAGAGGAATAAAATCTACCTTGAACCAAAAACGAAAAAGAGAAAAAAAACACAGAACCCACCAGTTACACAGAGGAAAACCGTATCAGGGCACTTGCTCCAGTTGTAAACAATTCTGAAGTTGGTCAGTGGTGGGGAATCGTCTCCCATTCAGCCAGCAGCCCCCACGCAACAAGCGTCCTCATTGCAAAGCTGGGGCACCGTGCCGAGGCATCTGTGAGTAAACGTGAGCTGAGCCCCAGGCCAGTTGCTGCTGAACTATTCCCACCCGTCCCAGGTAAAACACCTGAATATATACAAGGACTTGAAAGCCTAGAGGAAGGGCCATAGAGCCACACGAGTGACAGCATGCCGGCCGACTTGGTGCCTGCAGGCCAGCCAGGATGGTCCTGGCCCTGGGTGCTCTTCTGGAAGATTTCCATTTCCCTGCCTGAGATACCCGTCCTGTCCCTGCCCCCACTGCTTTTTTCCTTCCTCACCTCTGCCCAGGGAGAAATTCCAGCAGCAGGTATGGGTGACACACCCTCTTCTTTAGCAGGTGGCAGCCTGGCAACTGCTGCAGAAAGTCCAGCAGAGCCCCACTCACACTGGGCCACCCACAAAGCCGTGGCCTCTCACTCCCTCCCACCAGCCCAGCCCGGAGACTGCTGACAGGGCAGAGAAAATGGCGTCAGGCACGGCTGCAGGGGCTCTTGCTGCCTGGAGTGGTATTTATATTGATCTCAACCCAGGCACACCTGGGGAGGGCTGGCCGGCACGGTAAGGCTGCCCAGGTCAGCCAATCATCACCCCTCAGGGGCTCACAGTTGCAGAAAATGGAACTTGCTGAACCGGCCAGGTCCAAGGAACAGGTGTGGGCTCCTGAGAGTCAGGATAGACAAGGGGCTGCAGCTTTGGCTTGTTTTCTAATCATTTTATCTGGCCCATGAGTGGGAGACAACTTCAAGAAAACCCTCTCCTAATGAGAGGAACCCAGGAGTCAGGGAGAGGAGGGGTGGGTGGTGGTTGGAGACAGAGGCCTGGTGCCCCGGGTGCAGTGGAAGTCTCTGGAAGACCAGGTGGAGGGAGGCCTCACGGAGTGATGCCCAGGGTCACAGACCTGTCGCAGCTGCTGTTTGTTAGTTCAAGTCCTGCTCTGAGGTGCTCTGTGTCAGCTCTGAGCGACAGGTGAGCTGGGGGTGCTCTGCAATGAGGGCTATGTGCACGGTTCCTGTGTGCCCAGCCCTGCCACGGTACCTGCAAGGGTAGCTCTGTATCCTGGGAGGGGCCTGACCACGAGAGCCCCGTGGGCTGGGGTGGGGGTGGGGTACCTGCCCAGGTGAGCTCCATATTCTGGGATTGGTCTGACCATGAGAGCCCCATGGGCTGCTGGGGACCTGGTAAAGGATGTCAGGACAGTCAGTGAAGCCACCGAGGATATACCTCCAGTTGCTCCTAATTCCTACACCCTGCTGGTCATTCTACCAACCACCAGGACATGGTATTCTGTATTAGTCTTCAATGATGCCTTCTTTTGTATTCCATTAGTCCCAGAGTCACAAGAAATTTTGGCTTGTGAGTGGCAGGACTCAACATACAACTAAAACAATACTTCCGGGCCGTCTGGCCCCAAGGGTGCAAAAATTCCCACACCATCTTTGGGGAAAGCTTAGCTAAAGACCTAAAAGTTCTACCTCTGGAAAAGGAAACCCTCCTTCAATATGCAGACGACATTCTGATCACCAGCCCTACTAAGGAGGCCTCTGAACTACCAAGCCAATAAAGGATAGAAGTTGTCCAAGAAAAAGCTCAAATATCACAGACTGCGGTGACCTGCCTGGGCTTCATTCTCACAGAAGGTCAGAGAAGCCCATCCCAGGAAAGGGAAGAAACCATTTTCAGCCTTACCCCTTTCTAAAACTAGAAGACAGCTTAGGGGTTCCTGGGGAGGCCAGGGTTTGCTGCTTCTGGATCCCTAGCTACAGTCTACTAGCTGGGCCTCTATATGAAACACTGAAAGGAAAAGATGATGATCCTTTTGAATAGAATCCAGAAGTGGCCTTTCAAGAATGGAAAGAGCAGTCAATTCAGACCCTTGCCCTGGAAGTCCCTAATTTAGCTAAACCCTTTGACCTTTACATTCCCGGTGAAAGGTGAATCGCCATTGGAGAATTAGTGCAAAAACTGGGACCACTTGAAATGGAACAATGCAAGAATGCCATCCAGGTAGGATAAACTACGGTCACTAAGGGGCTTGGCCCACTGCCACATCTGGCCAAGATACTGGCGGTATCTAAAAACCTGGAAATCAGCAGCCCAAAAGGCCACCTCCCTCCTAAGGGAAAAGGACCCCACGTGGTGATCCTAACCACCAACCATGCCCTGAAGTTGCAGGGTTCGCTCCGTGGGCACACCGACCTCGAGTGAGGAGGCCCTCCAACTCCAACATCCAGAGAGATAACCGGGGGCAACAGGGCACCATGACGACTCGTGTGAACATCACTTGACCTGGAGTTTCTCTCATAAAACAACAAGAGTGTGTCCCAAAAGAGTAGACTACTGCTTGCAGGACTTACTGCACCCAGAGGGGAGCTAATAATCTTGGCGGGGGAACAGTATACCACACTGTCACCATAGAAAAGCCTACAGACACTGTGATGATGGTGGCCAATAAGACCGGCTGGACTCCTGTTTACTTCAAAAGGCTGTTGACTCAGTAGCCATCATGGTCCTTGATCACCACTGACCCTGGACTGTCTGGGAGTTGAGCGGGCAGGGCTCTGACACCTGGTGCTGTTTGTACGTTAATTCAGGGGCCTAATTGAAGAAAGCGCAGACTACTGGTCAGAGCATCTAGGCTGGCAGAGACGGTCAGCCTAAGGTGGCCGAACAAATGTGGGGCGGGGTGAAACCGGCCCCCACAGCGTCTCTGCACATCTCTTTCCTGGACCCTTAAAGGTCATTAGAATCTATAACACTTCCAATGCTGGTGCTCAGGTGGACGAGCAGGGAAGCAGGGGTCCTGGGGACAATCAACGTCACCGGGAGGCTGCTGGGGAGAAGCTCTGACCCTCGCCCCAGGGTATGAGGGCTCCCAACTCAGCACTCAGCAGTTACAGAAGAAGGGTCTGCACCCTCAGCACTCCAAGAATGAGGAAAGGGACAAAAGGCAGAGGAGGGGTTTGTCCCCAGCAAAGCCCATTAAAAATCCCTGGGAGATAAAAATAGAATCTGGGCAATAAAGTCAAGTCTAACCTTTTTTATCCTTTGTGCTTTGTCTAATTTCACGTGCTCCTAGGGTCCCGCATGCAGAGGTTCCACACCCGGCACTTCAGACCAGATTTCCTAGTGCAGAATGGCTGGGTCGACACCTCAGCTCCTGGGGCCCAGTGCAGACTCCACGATATAGAGCCTGAGCTACAGCCAACCCGGCCCTCGAGAGCTCCGCCGCCTCCCTCCCTCCCACTGACTCTGACAAGATCTCTACACAGCAGCCCAGCCCACAGCCCACGGGGTAGTGCATGCTCTCACCTCTCCATTCTCTGATCAAAATATAAAGTTTCCTTTGCTTGTGAACCAAACTCAGTCTCGATCTGTTGGCCCCAATGACACTGGGCAGGGGGACACTTGTTGGGGTCCACTCTGGAGGATCAGTAACAGAAATTGAGACTATTGTAACCTCAATGAACAGATGTGTGAGCCAAACTGTAGTTAACATAGAACAGTGTATAAGGCTCGGGTAAAATAAGATGTTTTTAACACTTCCATTTGATATTTCCATCACTTTTTATAAGCAAGTTCAGTGAAAAGGTTTGTCTTATTTGTCAGGTCAATATTAGAGAAACGAAGTGATTTCTTTCCAAGGATGTACATCTAATAATCTTGGTTAAACCTTCAATCTTGTTTTAAATGCTTTTCCATTGAAAATGATACCTCTCTTTCAGCTCCCCCATTTCTGAGAAGTATAAAATCTTATAATTTATTATTACCAAAGGGGAAAGGTGGGAGGAGGGATAAATTAACAGTTTGGAATGAACACATACACACTGCTATGTATAAAATAGATCATCAACAAGGAACTACTGTATAGCACAGGGAACTACACTCAACATTTTGCAATAACCTATAAGGGGAAATAATCTGAAAAAGAATAGATATTTTTATTGACATCATCTATCAATGACAGTTAAAGTGTAGCCTAAGGGAAGCTGGTGGTGAGTGCTTCTGACCCTGAAGACTTCAATCATCTAAAGTTTGGACTCTGCCTACTTCCCAAGGCCCTTAATGAACATATGTGTAGCCGTAGCTTAAAAACTTCCCCAGTTTGGGTTTCGGGGAGACACTGATTTTGAAAAAGCCCTGGTGTTCTCCTTACATGAATGGGACTCTTCCTACTGCTAAAACATGTCTGTCACACCCAGAGGATGGTATACCGTCTGATCGGGAAGAGTTTGGAAAAGGCATCTCATCTCCTCATCTCCTGGTGCTCGGGTTCACCCCTCCAGCGTCTTTACTAACAGTCTCCCCACTTGGAGATGTCAGCACTGTCAACATCCTGTTGCGTACAGTTTGGAATTTGTCCAGAGGATGAAGCGGAAGGATGAGGAACAATGAGAGACAAGTCCTAGGTGTTCAGACAGGCACATGTCACTCTAATTTCCAATCAGGAAGACGAATTGACCAAAGGCTAGGGTTGCCCATGGAAACAGTATAGGGCTTGAGGAAATCCCGCTGCTTTGTGGCCAGTTCCCATAAACACGAGTTGAACAATGGAACTCAGGGGCAGTAAAATTCACAAAACTGCAGAGTTGAAAATATCCATCACTGAAAAATGTCTTGAGGAAAGTCAGAGAAAAGGACTTGTAAGCAAGGGAGAATGGCAGGAAAGGGATTTGAGGAGGTAGAAAGGACTCGCCATTAAGCACAAGAAAAGGAGCTGAACATTGCCAACATTGCAGTTGGCCAAAAAAGGTGTATGCGTTCTTTTCTGTATATATTCAAGAAAAGGGCATACACTTTTTTAGCCAACCAAACAGGTGGGCACTGGAAGTCAATACTACAAAAGATATCACTTCGCATCAGTCAGAAGAGCCATCCTCATAAAGCGTAAACAACAGAAATGCAGGACAGGGCAACGAGAAGAGGGAGCCCTGTGAGACTTATAGTGGAAATGTATATTGCCAACGGCCATTCTGGAGAAGTGTATTGTGTTTACTAAAGCATCTAAAAAATGAGCTACAGAGCATAGGGCACTTGCACTCATGGGCGTATATCTTGGGAAAAACAAAAATCGAGAGGACACAGGCACCCCAATGTTTACCCCCTCTCTGTTTAAAAGATCCTCGACTAGGATATAACGTAAATGTCTCTGGAGGGAAAAAATGGATAGAGATGTGGTACTTAGGTAGAGTGGAATATTATTCAGCCTGGAAATCAATGAAATATGGCCAGTTGTAACAACTCCGGAGGAGTTACGTATGATCATTCTAAGTGACAGAATTCAAAAAGAAAAAGACACATATCATAAGATATCACTTAAAGGTGGAATCCAAAATGGCTACACATGAAATAAATTACAAAACAAAAACATAGTCAAATATGTAGAAAACACGCATAAGGCTGCTAAACGGGAAAGGTGGGGAGGGGTGAGGCATCATCCAGGAGGTTGAAATTAGCAAAGATACCATTCCAAATACCAAACTGATAATCAACAAGGCCTACACGGTAGCTAAAAGAACTGCACTCAGCACACTCAAGTCACCGGAAAAGAATATATACGACTGGTAAGAATCTGAAAAAGAATTTATTGATGTCTCTCTGTACGTGAATCAAGTGGATGTACAGCAGCAAGAAACAGAGCTTTGAAAATCAGCTGTAACCAATATAGTAATAAATTGAAAAAAATAAACGACAGAGAGACAGAGAAAACCTCTTACAACTTTTCCTCAGGGACGGTGATGCAACATGGATTGAACACATCTAGACCCACAGCAGGATGAGACATAAGGCTGGAAACTGTTTGCGCTAAGAGAAATGTGAGGTTGGGTGAGGAAATGCACACCCTTTAAAGTAATACTACCTGGTACCCATTCAATGGGTCCCAAATCTGCAGGTTCAAGGGATCTTCCTACAGCTAAAACATGCATGGAAAACCCAGAGGACTGTACACCATGTGATCGGGAGATGTGTCTAAAATGCACCTCATTTATCCTCTCCTGGTGCTCCTGTTCACCATTCCAGCCACGCTACTTAGAATCTCCCCACTTGGAGAATCAGCACATTTAAACTTCTGTTTCACACATTTTGCAAATTGTGAGGAGGATGAACGGGAAGAGGGGGAACCAATGAGAGAAGAGTTGTAGGGGTTTGGACGGGCACATATCACTCTAATTTCCCATTAAGAATAAGAATTAAAGAAAGGCTCAGCCTGCCTCGCCGGAGCCAAAATAGGGCCTGAAGCAATCCTGCGGGTTTGAGGCCAGCTCACAAAAGAGCAACTTAAAAAATGGAGCTCAGGGTCACTGCAATTCACAAACCTGCAGAGTTATAAATGAAAACTAACGTCCAAAAATATGTTGAGGTAAGGCAAAGAAGAGGATCTGAATGCAAGACAGAATTGCAAGAAACAGATTTCAAGAGATAGATTGGACTCGTCTTTAACGCACATGAAAAGCGGCAGAATTTCGACAATGATGCAGTTGGCCCAAAAGGGCGTATGCGTTTTTTCCTGATTATATCCAGGAAAAAACGCATACGCACTTTATGGGCAACGAAGCAAGCAAGCAATGCAAATGTGCACAACAAAGAAGTCTCACTTCCCACCGGTCAAAAGGGCCATCCTAAAAAATTGTAAAAACCAGAAATGCAGGACAGGCCATGGAGAACAGGGAGCCTTTATACGCTGATGGGCAGTGTGTGAACTGCCGAGAGCCACTCTGGAGAAGTGTATGGTGGTTCCTAAATCATCTAAAAAACAGAGCTACAGAGCATAGGACCCTTCCAATCATGGGAGTATATCTAGGGAAGTCTAAAAATCAACAAGACACAAGCACACCACAGTTTAGGGCTACTCTGTTTACAAGAACCTCAACTTCAGTACACCTTAAATATCCCAGGAAAGAGAACAATGGATAAAGAAGATGTGGTACTTATGTACAATGGAATATCTCTTCACCATGAAATCAATGTAATAAGGCTAGTAGAAGGTTAAAGAGTGGATTTAGGTCCGATAATACTACTTGAAATAAGTCAAACAGAAAAAGAAACATATCATAAGATATCACTTATAGAGGGAGGGTAAATATGGCTGCACAAGAAATGAATTACAGAACAGAACAGTGTCTCACATTTAGAAAACACACTTATGTCAGCTTAAGGGGAAAGGAGAGGTGGGGTGATGCATAAAACCAGAGTTTGAAATTAGCACAGATACCGTTCAATAAACCAAATAGGTATTAGACAAGATCTACACCTTGCTCAATGAACAGGCCTCAACACACCCTATACACCGCAGAGAAATATATCTGAGGAATAAGAATCTTAAAACCCATGTATTGATATATCTCCATAAGGGAATCAAGTGTGTGCAGAGCGGCACAAACACAGCAGTGAAAAGGAGCTAAACCCCATTATAGAAATAAATTTTAAAAACAAAACGCTGAAACAATGAAAGAGAGAAAAATTCTTACAAAATTCGCTCAGGGGCTGTGATGCAACCTGGATTGACCACATATAAACCCACAGCTGGATAAGACATAAGGCTGGACACTTGGGGCTGACAGGATTGGTGAGCTTTGGTGAGCAACTGCCGAAAGTTTAATGCAATACTTCATGCTACTCATTCCAAGGGTCCCAACACTCCAGGTTGAAGGGAATCTTCCTACAGCTAAACCATGCTTGGGAAACCCAGCGACTGGTATACCATATGATCGGGAAAGGTTTCTAAAACGCACCTCATTTTTCCTCTCCTGGGGCTCCGGATCGACATTCCAGCCGCTTTACTAACAACATCCCCACATGGAGTCAATGCCTTTAAGTTCTGGTATCGCACAGTCTGCAGTTAGTGCAGCGGATGAATGGGAATAGGGGGAACCAGTGAGAAACTAGCTGTAGCGGTTTCAATGGGCACATGTCACTCTAATATCACATCAGTAAGAAGAATTAACCAAAGGCACAGCAAGGTGCCCCAGAAGAAAAATAGGGCTTCAAGGAATCCTGTGGTTATGGGGCAAGACCACAAAAATAAGAGCTAAAAAATGGAGCTAAGGGCCACTGCAATTCAAAAACCTGCAGAGTTATAAAGGCCAACTATTTTTAAAAAATATATTGAGGTAAGGCTATGAAGAGGCATTGAAAGCAAGGCAGAATGCAGGAAACCGATTTCAGGAGGTAGACTGGAATTGCATTGAAAGCATATGAAGAGAGTGAGAAACTCGACAATGATGCACTTGGCCAAAAAGGGCGTATGTGTTTTTTCCTGAATATATTCAGGAAAAAACGCATACGCACTTTTTGGCCAACCAAGCAAGCTTGCAAAGGAAATCTGCACTACAATGAAGTCTCAATTCCACCTGGTCAAAAGGGCCATCTGAAAAAAGTGTAAAATCCATAAAGGCACGACAGGCCATGGAGAACTGGGAGCCTTCTTATGCTGATGGGCGAGATGTAAATTGCCAACAGACACTTGGGAGAAGTGTATGGTGTTTCCTGAAACATCTAAAAAACAAAGCAACAGAGCCTAGGGCACTTCCACTTATGGTCCTATAGCTTAGGGAAATTAATATCAAAAAGACACAGCAACCCCAAAATTTGGGACGGCTCTTTTTACAGGAATCTCTTCTACGGCACAAGTTAAATATCCCAGAGAGCAAATAGTGGATAAAGAAGTTGCGGTACTTATGTACAACAGAATACCACTCAGCAATGAAATCTATGTCACCAGGCCCGTACCAGCATAATGAGTGGATTGAGGCACGATGATTCTAAGTGAAATAAGTCACACAGAAAAAGAAACTTCATAAGGTATCACTAATACACAGAATGTGAACTTGGCTACACGTGAACTGAATTACAAAACAGAACAGGGTCTCAAGTTTAGAAAACCAACTTATGCCTGCTTAAGGGGGAAGGTGAGTTGGGGTGCTGCATAAAAGCAGAGTTTGAAATTAGCACAGATACCGTTCCATAAGCGAAATATGTAATAGACAAGAGCTACCCCTTGCTCAACGAAATGGATTCAACAATGAGGTATCACCTCACACCTGGTAGAATAGGCATCATTGAAAATCTACAAACAAAAAATGCTGGAAAGGGTGTGGAGAAAAGGAACCCTCTTCCACTATTGTTGGGAATATAAATTGATACAGTCATTATGGAGAACAATATCGAATTTCTTAAGAAACTAACAATAGAATTACCATATGATACAGCAATCCCAGTACTGGACATATACCCAGACAAAACCATAAATCAAAAAGAGTCATTCACCGCAATGTTCATTGCATCACTATTTACAATATCGAGGTAATGGAAGCAACCTAAATGCCCACAGACAGACGAATGCATAAAGCTGTGGTACATATATAAAATGGAATATTACTAAGCCATGAAAAGGAATGAAATTGGGTCATTTGTAGAGACGTCGATGGATCTAGAGACTGTCATACAGAGTGAAGTAAGTCAGAAAGAGAAAAACAAATCTTGTATATTCATGCATATATGTGGAACCTAGAAAAACTGTACAGGTTAACCATTTTGCAAGGCATAAATAGAGCAACAGATGTAGACAACAAACGTATGGACAACAAGGGGGGAAAGCTGTTGGGGGGGTGGTGGTGGGAGGAGTTGAGAGACTGGGATTGGCATGTATACATTTATATGTATAAAATAGATAACCAATAAGAACCTGCTGTATAAAAATATAAAATAAAATTCAAAATTAAAAAGAAGTAAAATTTAAAAAATAAAACAGAAAAAACAATTATTCCCTGCACATACATGTATTTATATGAATAAATTATTTCCATGCTTATATCTGTAAATACAAAAAAGAGGAATAAAATCTACCTTGAACCAAAAACGAAAAAGAGAAAAAAAACACAGAACCCACCAGTTACACAGAGGAAAACCGTATCAGGTCACTTGCTCCAGTTGTAAACAATTCTGAAGTTGGTCAGTGGTGGGGAATCGTCTCCCATTCAGCCAGCAGCCCCCACGCAACAAGCGTCCTCATTGCAAAGCTGGGGCACCGTGCCGAGGCATCTGTGAGTAAACGTGAGCTGAGCCCCAGGCCAGTTGCTGCTGAACTATTCCCACCCGTCCCAGGTAAAACACCTGAATATATACAAGGACTTGAAAGCCTAGAGGAAGGGCCATAGAGCCACACGAGTGACAGCATGCCGGCCGACTTGGTGCCTGCAGGCCAGCCAGGATGGTCCTGGCCCTGGGTGCTCTTCTGGAAGATTTCCATTTCCCTGCCTGAGATACCCGTCCTGTCCCTGCCCCCACTGCTTTTTTCCTTCCTCACCTCTGCCCAGGGAGAAATTCCAGCAGCAGGTATGGGTGACACACCCTCTTCTTTAGCAGGTGGCAGCCTGGCAACTGCTGCAGAAAGTCCAGCAGAGCCCCACTCACACTGGGCCACCCACAAAGCCGTGGCCTCTCACTCCCTCCCACCAGCCCAGCCCCGAGACTGCTGACAGGGCAGAGAAAATGGCGTCAGGCACGGCTGCAGGGGCTCTTGCTGCCTGGAGTGGTATTTATATTGATCTCAACCCAGGCACACCTGGGGAGGGCTGGCCGGCACGGTAAGGCTGCCCAGGTCAGCCAATCATCACCCCTCAGGGGCTCACAGTTGCAGAAAATGGAACTTGCTGAACCGGCCAGGTCCAAGGAACAGGTGTGGGCTCCTGAGAGTCAGGATAGACAAGGGGCTGCAGCTTTGGCTTGTTTTCTAATCATTTTATCTGGCCCATGAGTGGGAGACAACTTCAAGAAAACCCTCTCCTAATGAGAGGAACCCAGGAGTCAGGGAGAGGAGGGGTGGGTGGTGGTTGGAGACAGAGGCCTGGTGCCCCGGGTGCAGTGGAAGTCTCTGGAAGACCAGGTGGAGGGAGGCCTCACGGAGTGATGCCCAGGGTCACAGACCTGTCGCAGCTGCTGTTTGTTAGTTCAAGTCCTGCTCTGAGGTGCTCTGTGTCAGCTCTGAGCGACAGGTGAGCTGGGGGTGCTCTGCAATGAGGGCTATGTGCACGGTTCCTGTGTGCCCAGCCCTGCCACGGTACCTGCAAGGGTAGCTCTGTATCCTGGGAGGGGCCTGACCACGAGAGCCCCGTGGGCTGGGGTGGGGGTGGGGTACCTGCCCAGGTGAGCTCCATATTCTGGGATTGGTCTGACCATGAGAGCCCCATGGGCTGCTGGGGACCTGGTAAAGGATGTCAGGACAGTCAGTGAAGCCACCGAGGATATACCTCCAGTTGCTCCTAATTCCTACACCCTGCTGGTCATTCTACCAACCACCAGGACATGGTATTCTGTATTAGTCTTCAATGATGCCTTCTTTTGTATTCCATTAGTCCCAGAGTCACAAGAAATTTTGGCTTGTGAGTGGCAGGACTCAACATACAACTAAAACAATACTTCCGGGCCGTCTGGCCCCAAGGGTGCAAAAATTCCCACACCATCTTTGGGGAAAGCTTAGCTAAAGACCTAAAAGTTCTACCTCTGGAAAAGGAAACCCTCCTTCAATATGCAGACGACATTCTGATCACCAGCCCTACTAAGGAGGCCTCTGAACTACCAAGCCAATAAAGGATAGAAGTTGTCCAAGAAAAAGCTCAAATATCACAGACTGCGGTGACCTGCCTGGGCTTCATTCTCACAGAAGGTCAGAGAAGCCCATCCCAGGAAAGGGAAGAAACCATTTTCAGCCTTACCCCTTTCTAAAACTAGAAGACAGCTTAGGGGTTCCTGGGGAGGCCAGGGTTTGCTGCTTCTGGATCCCTAGCTACAGTCTACTAGCTGGGCCTCTATATGAAACACTGAAAGGAAAAGATGATGATCCTTTTGAATAGAATCCAGAAGTGGCCTTTCAAGAATGGAAAGAGCAGTCAATTCAGACCCTTGCCCTGGAAGTCCCTAATTTAGCTAAACCCTTTGACCTTTACATTCCCGGTGAAAGGTGAATCGCCATTGGAGAATTAGTGCAAAAACTGGGACCACTTGAAATGGAACAATGCAAGAATGCCATCCAGGTAGGATAAACTACGGTCACTAAGGGGCTTGGCCCACTGCCACATCTGGCCAAGATACTGGCGGTATCTAAAAACCTGGAAATCAGCAGCCCAAAAGGCCACCTCCCTCCTAAGGGAAAAGGACCCCACGTGGTGATCCTAACCACCAACCATGCCCTGAAGTTGCAGGGTTCGCTCCGTGGGCACACCGACCTCGAGTGAGGAGGCCCTCCAACTCCAACATCCAGAGAGATAACCGGGGGCAACAGGGCACCATGACGACTCGTGTGAACATCACTTGACCTGGAGTTTCTCTCATAAAACAACAAGAGTGTGTCCCAAAAGAGTAGACTACTGCTTGCAGGACTTACTGCACCCAGAGGGGAGCTAATAATCTTGGCGGGGGAACAGTATACCACACTGTCACCATAGAAAAGCCTACAGACACTGTGATGATGGTGGCCAATAAGACCGGCTGGACTCCTGTTTACTTCAAAAGGCTGTTGACTCAGTAGCCATCATGGTCCTTGATCACCACTGACCCTGGACTGTCTGGGAGTTGAGCGGGCAGGGCTCTGACACCTGGTGCTGTTTGTACGTTAATTCAGGGGCCTAATTGAAGAAAGCGCAGACTACTGGTCAGAGCATCTAGGCTGGCAGAGACGGTCAGCCTAAGGTGGCCGAACAAATGTGGGGCGGGGTGAAACCGGCCCCCACAGCGTCTCTGCACATCTCTTTCCTGGACCCTTAAAGGTCATTAGAATCTATAACGCTTCCAATGCTGGTGCTCAGGTGGACGAGCAGGGAAGCAGGGGTCCTGGGGACAATCAACGTCACTGGGAGGCTGCTGGGGAGAAGCTCTGACCCTCGCCCCAGGGTATGAGGGCTCCCAACTCAGCACTCAGCAGTTACAGAAGAAGGGTCTGCACCCTCAGCACTCCAAGAATGAGGAAAGGGACAAAAGGCAGAGGAGGGGTTTGTCCCCAGCAAAGCCCATTAAAAATCCCTGGGAGATAAAAATAGAATCTGGGCAATAAAGTCAAGTCTAACCTTTTTTATCCTTTGTGCTTTGTCTAATTTCACGTGCTCCTAGGGTCCCGCATGCAGAGGTTCCACACCCGGCACTTCAGACCAGATTTCCTAGTGCAGAATGGCTGGGTCGACACCTCAGCTCCTGGGGCCCAGTGCAGACTCCACGATATAGAGCCTGAGCTACAGCCAACCCGGCCCTCGAGAGCTCCGCCGCCTCCCTCCCTCCCACTGACTCTGACAAGATCTCTACACAGCAGCCCAGCCCACAGCCCACGGGGTAGTGCATGCTCTCACCTCTCCATTCTCTGATCAAAATATAAAGTTTCCTTTGCTTGTGAACCAAACTCAGTCTCGATCTGTTGGCCCCAATGACACTGGGCAGGGGGACACTTGTTGGGGTCCACTCTGGAGGATCAGTAACAGAAATTGAGACTATTGTAACCTCAATGAACAGATGTGTGAGCCAAACTGTAGTTAACATAGAACAGTGTATAAGGCTCGGGTAAAATAAGATGTTTTTAACACTTCCATTTGATATTTCCATCACTTTTTATAAGCAAGTTCAGTGAAAAGGTTTGTCTTATTTGTCAGGTCAATATTAGAGAAACGAAGTGATTTCTTTCCAAGGATGTACATCTAATAATCTTGGTTAAACCTTCAATCTTGTTTTAAATGCTTTTCCATTGAAAATGATACCTCTCTTTCAGCTCCCCCATTTCTGAGAAGTATAAAATCTTATAATTTATTATTACCAAAGGGGAAAGGTGGGAGGAGGGATAAATTAACAGTTTGGAATGAACACATACACACTGCTATGTATAAAATAGATCATCAACAAGGAACTACTGTATAGCACAGGGAACTACACTCAACATTTTGCAATAACCTATAAGGGGAAATAATCTGAAAAAGAATAGATATTTTTATTGACATCATCTATCAATGACAGTTAAAGTGTAGCCTAAGGGAAGCTGGTGGTGAGTGCTTCTGACCCTGAAGACTTCAATCATCTAAAGTTTGGACTCTGCCTACTTCCCAAGGCCCTTAATGAACATATGTGTAGCCGTAGCTTAAAAACTTCCCCAGTTTGGGTTTCGGGGAGACACTGATTTTGAAAAAGCCCTGGTGTTCTCCTTACATGAATGGGACTCTTCCTACTGCTAAAACATGTCTGTCACACCCAGAGGATGGTATACCGTCTGATCGGGAAGAGTTTGGAAAAGGCATCTCATCTCCTCATCTCCTGGTGCTCGGGTTCACCCCTCCAGCGTCTTTACTAACAGTCTCCCCACTTGGAGATGTCAGCACTGTCAACATCCTGTTGCGTACAGTTTGGAATTTGTCCAGAGGATGAAGCGGAAGGATGAGGAACAATGAGAGACAAGTCCTAGGTGTTCAGACAGGCACATGTCACTCTAATTTCCAATCAGGAAGACGAATTGACCAAAGGCTAGGGTTGCCCATGGAAACAGTATAGGGCTTGAGGAAATCCCGCTGCTTTGTGGCCAGTTCCCATAAACACGAGTTGAACAATGGAACTCAGGGGCAGTAAAATTCACAAAACTGCAGAGTTGAAAATATCCATCACTGAAAAATGTCTTGAGGAAAGTCAGAGAAAAGGACTTGTAAGCAAGGGAGAATGGCAGGAAAGGGATTTGAGGAGGTAGAAAGGACTCGCCATTAAGCACAAGAAAAGGAGCTGAACATTGCCAACATTGCAGTTGGCCAAAAAGGGTGTATGCGTTCTTTTCTGTATATATTCAAGAAAAGGGCATACACTTTTTTAGCCAACCAAACAGGTGGGCACTGGAAGTCAATACTACAAAAGATATCACTTCGCATCAGTCAGAAGAGCCATCCTCATAAAGCGTAAACAACAGAAATGCAGGACAGGGCAACGAGAAGAGGGAGCCCTGTGAGACTTATAGTGGAAATGTATATTGCCAACGGCCATTCTGGAGAAGTGTATTGTGTTTACTAAAGCATCTAAAAAATGAGCTACAGAGCATAGGGCACTTGCACTCATGGGCGTATATCTTGGGAAAAACAAAAATCGAGAGGACACAGGCACCCCAATGTTTACCCCCTCTCTGTTTAAAAGATCCTCGACTAGGATATAACGTAAATGTCTCTGGAGGGAAAAAATGGATAGAGATGTGGTACTTAGGTAGAGTGGAATATTATTCAGCCTGGAAATCAATGAAATATGGCCAGTTGTAACAACTCCGGAGGAGTTACGTATGATCATTCTAAGTGACAGAATTCAAAAAGAAAAAGACACATATCATAAGATATCACTTAAAGGTGGAATCCAAAATGGCTACACATGAAATAAATTACAAAACAAAAACATAGTCAAATATGTAGAAAACACGCATAAGGCTGCTAAACGGGAAAGGTGGGGAGGGGTGAGGCATCATCCAGGAGGTTGAAATTAGCAAAGATACCATTCCAAATACCAAACTGATAATCAACAAGGCCTACACGGTAGCTAAAAGAACTGCACTCAGCACACTCAAGTCACCGGAAAAGAATATATACGACTGGTAAGAATCTGAAAAAGAATTTATTGATGTCTCTCTGTACGTGAATCAAGTGGATGTACAGCAGCAAGAAACAGAGCTTTGAAAATCAGCTGTAACCAATATAGTAATAAATTGAAAAAAATAAACGACAGAGAGACAGAGAAAACCTCTTACAACTTTTCCTCAGGGACGGTGATGCAACATGGATTGAACACATCTAGACCCACAGCAGGATGAGACATAAGGCTGGAAACTGTTTGCGCTAAGAGAAATGTGAGGTTGGGTGAGGAAATGCACACCCTTTAAAGTAATACTACCTGGTACCCATTCAATGGGTCCCAAATCTGCAGGTTCAAGGGATCTTCCTACAGCTAAAACATGCATGGAAAACCCAGAGGACTGTACACCATGTGATCGGGAGATGTGTCTAAAATGCACCTCATTTATCCTCTCCTGGTGCTCCTGTTCACCATTCCAGCCACGCTACTTAGAATCTCCCCACTTGGAGAATCAGCACATTTAAACTTCTGTTTCACACATTTTGCAAATTGTGAGGAGGATGAACGGGAAGAGGGGGAACCAATGAGAGAAGAGTTGTAGGGGTTTGGACGGGCACATATCACTCTAATTTCCCATTAAGAATAAGAATTAAAGAAAGGCTCAGCCTGCCTCGCCGGAGCCAAAATAGGGCCTGAAGCAATCCTGCGGGTTTGAGGCCAGCTCACAAAAGAGCAACTTAAAAAATGGAGCTCAGGGTCACTGCAATTCACAAACCTGCAGAGTTATAAATGAAAACTAACGTCCAAAAATATGTTGAGGTAAGGCAAAGAAGAGGATCTGAATGCAAGACAGAATTGCAAGAAACAGATTTCAAGAGATAGATTGGACTCGTCTTTAACGCACATGAAAAGCGGCAGAATTTCGACAATGATGCAGTTGGCCCAAAAGGGCGTATGCGTTTTTTCCTGATTATATCCAGGAAAAAACGCATACGCACTTTATGGGCAACGAAGCAAGCAAGCAATGCAAATGTGCACAACAAAGAAGTCTCACTTCCCACCGGTCAAAAGGGCCATCCTAAAAAATTGTAAAAACCAGAAATGCAGGACAGGCCATGGAGAACAGGGAGCCTTTATACGCTGATGGGCAGTGTGTGAACTGCCGAGAGCCACTCTGGAGAAGTGTATGGTGGTTCCTAAATCATCTAAAAAACAGAGCTACAGAGCATAGGACCCTTCCAATCATGGGAGTATATCTAGGGAAGTCTAAAAATCAACAAGACACAAGCACACCACAGTTTAGGGCTACTCTGTTTACAAGAACCTCAACTTCAGTACACCTTAAATATCCCAGGAAAGAGAACAATGGATAAAGAAGATGTGGTACTTATGTACAATGGAATATCTCTTCACCATGAAATCAATGTAATAAGGCTAGTAGAAGGATAAAGAGTGGATTTAGGTCCGATAATACTACTTGAAATAAGTCAAACAGAAAAAGAAACATATCATAAGATATCACTTATAGAGGGAGGGTAAATATGGCTGCACAAGAAATGAATTACAGAACAGAACAGTGTCTCACATTTAGAAAACACACTTATGTCAGCTTAAGGGGAAAGGAGAGGTGGGGTGATGCATAAAACCAGAGTTTGAAATTAGCACAGATACCGTTCAATAAACCAAATAGGTATTAGACAAGATCTACACCTTGCTCAATGAACAGGCCTCAACACACCCTATACACCGCAGAGAAATATATCTGAGGAATAAGAATCTTAAAACCCATGTATTGATATATCTCCATAAGGGAATCAAGTGTGTGCAGAGCGGCACAAACACAGCAGTGAAAAGGAGCTAAACCCCATTATAGAAATAAATTTTAAAAACAAAACGCTGAAACAATGAAAGAGAGAAAAATTCTTACAAAATTCGCTCAGGGGCTGTGATGCAACCTGGATTGACCACATATAAACCCACAGCTGGATAAGACATAAGGCTGGACACTTGGGGCTGACAGGATTGGTGAGCTTTGGTGAGCAACTGCCGAAAGTTTAATGCAATACTTCATGCTACTCATTCCAAGGGTCCCAACACTCCAGGTTGAAGGGAATCTTCCTACAGCTAAACCATGCTTGGGAAACCCAGCGACTGGTATACCATATGATCGGGAAAGGTTTCTAAAACGCACCTCATTTTTCCTCTCCTGGGGCTCCGGATCGACATTCCAGCCGCTTTACTAACAACATCCCCACATGGAGTCAATGCCTTTAAGTTCTGGTATCGCACAGTCTGCAGTTAGTGCAGAGGATGAATGGGAATAGGGGGAACCAGTGAGAAACTAGCTGTAGCGGTTTCAATGGGCACATGTCACTCTAATATCACATCAGTAAGAAGAATTAACCAAAGGCACAGCAAGGTGCCCCAGAAGAAAAATAGGGCTCAAGGAATCTTGTGGTTATGGGGCAAGACCACAAAAATAAGAGCTAAAAAATGGAGCTAAGGGCCACTGCAATTCAAAAACATGCAGAGTTATAAAGGCCAACTATTTTTAAAAAATATATTGAGGTAAGGCTATGAAGAGGCATTGAAAGCAAGGCAGAATTGCAGGAAACCGATTTCAGGAGGTAGACTGGAATTGCATTGAAAGCATATGAAGAGAGTCAGAAACTCGACAATGATGCACTTGGCCAAAAGCGGCGTATGCGTTTTTTCCTGAATATATTCAGGAAAAAACGCATACGCCCTTTTTGGCCAACCAAGCAAACTTGCAAAGGAAATCTGCACTACAATGAAGTCTCACTTCCCCCCGGTCAAAAGGGCCATCTGAAAAAAGTGTAAAATCCAGAAAGGCAGTACAGGCCATGGAGAACTGGGAGCCTTCTTATGCTGATGGGCGGGATGTAAATTGCCAACAGACACTTGGGAGAAGTGTATGGTGTTTCCTGAAACATCGAAAAAACAAAGCAACAGAGCCTAGGGCACTTCCACTTATGGTCCTATAGCTTAGGAAAATTAAAATCAAAAAGACACAGCCAACCCAAAGTTTGGAACGGCTCTGTTTACAAGAACCTTGTTTACAGTACAAGTTCAACATCGCAGAAAGTGAAAAATGGATAAAGAAGTTGTGGTATTTACTTACAAAGCAATATCACTCAGCAATGAAATCTGTGTCATCAGGCCCTTAGCAGCACAATGAGTGGATTCAGGTATGATGATTCTACCTGAAATAAGTCACACAGAAAAAGAAACATCATAAGATATCACTAATACACGGAATGTAAACTTGGCTACACAGGAACTGAATTTCAGAACAGAACAGGGTCTCAAATTTAGAAAACCAACTTATGCTTGCTTAAGGGGAAAGGTGAGTTGGGGTGCTGCATAAAACCAGAGATTGAAATGAGCACAGATAAAGTTCCTTAAGCCAAATATGGAATAGACAAGAGCTACTCCTTGCTCAACGAAATGGACTCAACACCGCATATTAAACGCCTAAGAATGTACCTGACTAGTAAGTATCTTAAAACCTATGGATTGCTATGTCTCCGAAAGAGAATCAAGCATGTGTACAGGGGCATAAACACAGCAGTGATAGGATTGGAGAGGTTCGGTGAGCAAATGAAGACCCTTTGAAGTCATATTGCATGGTACCCATTCCACGGGTTTCAACTACCCAGGTTTAAGGTATTCTTCCTTCAGCTAAAACATGCATGTGGAACCCAGAGTATGATCAACCATGTGATCGGGAGACGTGTTCAAATATGTCTCAGTTTTCGTACCCTGGTACTCGGGTGCAACATTCCAGACGCTTTACTAACACTCTCCCGACTTGGAGAGTCAGCCCCTTTAACCTCCTGTTTGGCCCAGTTTGCAATTTCTGCGGAAGATGAACAGGAATAGCGAGAACCAATGAGAGACTAGCTGGAGGTGTCTGGATGGGCAAATTTAACTCTCATTTCCCACCAGGAAGAGGAATTAACCAAAGGCTCAGCGTGCCGTGCCAGAACCAGATTAGGGCCTGAAGCCATCCTGCGGTGTTGCGGCCAGGTCACAAGAAAGCGAGTTGAAGAAAGGAGCTCAGGGGCACTGTAATTCACAAACCTGCAGAGTTATAAATGACAGCTATCGTCCAAAAATAGACTGAAGTAAGGCTGCCAAGAGGACTTGAAAGCGGGGCAGAATTGCAGGAAACCGATTTCAGGAGGTAGACTGGAATTGCATTGAAAGCATAGGAAAAGAGGCAGAACGTCCACAATGATGCACTTGGCCAAAAAGGGCGTATGCGTTTTTTCCTGAATATATTCAGGAAAAAACGCATACGCCCTTTTTGGCCAACCAAGCAAGCTTGCAAAGGAAATCTGCACTACAATGAAGTCTCACTTCCCCCCGGTCAAAAGGGCCATCTGAAAAAAGTGTAAAATCCAGAAAGGCAGGACAGGCCATGGAGAACTGGGAGCCTTGTTATGCTGATGGGCGGGATGTAAATTGCCAACAACCACTCGGGAGAAGTGTATGGTGTTTCCTGAAATATCTAAAAAACAAAGCAACAGAGCCTAGGGCACTTCCACTTATGGTCCTATAGCTTAGGGAAATTAAAATCAAAAAGACACAGCCACCCCAAAGTTTGGAACGGCTCTGTTTACAAGAACCTCGTTTACAGTACAAGTTCAACATCGCAGAAAGTGAAAAATGGATAAAGAAGTTGTGGTATTCACTTACAAAGCAATATCACTCAGCAATGAAATCTGTGTCATCCGGCCCTTAGCAGCACAATGAGTGGATTCAGGTATGATGATTCTAACTGAAATAAGTCACACAGAAAAAGAAACATCATAAGATATCAGTAATACACGGAATGGAAACTTGACTACACAGGAACTGAATTACAGAACAGAACAGGGTCTCAAATTTAGAAAACCAACTTATGCTTGCTTAAGGGTAAAGGTGAGTTGGGGTGCTGCATAAAACCAGAGATTGAAATGAGCACAGATAAAGTTCCTTAAGCCAAATATGGAATAGACAAGAGCTACTCCTTGCTCAACGAAATGGACTCAACACCGCATATTAAACGCCTAAGAATGTACCTGACTAGTAAGTATCTTAAAACCTATGGATTGCTATGTCTCCGAAAGAGAATCAAGCATGTGTACAGGGGCATAAACGCAGCAGTGATAGGATTGGAGAGGTTCGGTGAGCAAATGAAGACCCTTTGAAGTCATATTGCATGGTACCCATTCCACGGGTTTCAACTACCCAGGTTTAAGGTATTCTTCCTTCAGCTAAAACATGCATGTGGAACCTAGAGTATGATCAACCATGTGATCGGGAGACGTGTTCAAATATGTCTCAGTTTTCGTACCCTGGTACTCGGGTGCAACATTCCAGACGCTTTACTAACACTCTCCTGACTTGGACAGTCAGTCCCTTTTACCTCCTGTTTGGCCCAGTTTGCAATTTCTGCGGAAGATGAACAGGAATAGCGAGAACCAATGAGACACTAGCTGGAGGTGTCTGGACGGGCAAATTTAACTCTCATTTCTCACCAGGAAGAGAAATTAACCAAAGGCTCAGCGTGCCGTGCCAGAACCAGTTTAGGGCCTGAAGCCATCCTGCGGTGTTGTGGCCAGCTCACAAGAAAGCGAGTTGAAGAAAGGAGCTCAGGGGCACTGTAATTCACAAACCTGCAGAGTTATAAATGACAGCTATCGTCCAAAAATATACTGAAGTAAGGCTGCCAAGAGGACTTGAAAGCGGGGCAGAATTGCAGGAAACCGATTTTAGGAGGTAGACTGAAATTGCATTGAAAGCATAGGAAAAGAGGCAGAACGTCCACAATGATGCACTTGGCCAAAAAGGGCGTATGCGTTTTTTCCTGAATATATTCAGGAAAAAACGCATACGCCCTTTTTGGCCAACCAAGCAAACTTACAAAGGAAATCTGCACTACAATGAAGTCTCACTTCCCCCGGTCAAAAGGGCCATCTGAAAAAAGTGTAAAATCCAGAAAGGGAGGACAGGCCATGGAGAACTGGGAGCCTTGTTATGCTGATGGGCAGGATGTAAATTGCCAACAACCACTGGGGAGAAGTGTATGGTGATTTCCTGAAACATCTAAAAAACAAAGCAACAGAGCCTAGGGCACTTCCACTTATGGTCCTATAGCTTAGGGAAATTATAATCAAAAACACACAGCCACCCCAAAGTTTGGGACGCCTCTGTTTACAAGAACCTCGTTTACCGTACAAGTTCAATATCACAGAAAGTGAAAAATGGATAAAGAAGTTGTGGTATTTACTTACAAAGCAATATCACTCAGCAATGAAATCTGTGTCATCAGGCCCTTAGCAGCACAATGAGTGGATTCAGGTATGATGATTCTAACTGAAATAAGTCACACAGAAAAAGAAACATCATAAGATATCAGTAATACACGGAATGGAAACTTGGCTACACAGGAACTGAATTAGAGAACAGAACAGGGTCTCAAATTTAGAAAAACAACTTATGCTTGCTTAAGGGTAAAGGTGAGTTGGGGTGCTGCATAAAACCAGAGATTGAAATGAGCACAGATAAATTTCCTTAAGCCAAATATGGAATAGACAAGAGCTACTCCTTGCTCAACGAAATGGACTCAACACCGCATATTAAACGCCTAAGAATGTACCTGACTTGTAAGTATCTTAAAACCTATGGATTGCTATGTCTCCGAAAGAGAATCAAGCATGTGTACAGGGGCATAAACGCAGCAGTGATAGGATTGGAGAGGTTCGGTGAGCAAATGAAGACCCTTTGAAGTCATATTGCATGGTACACATTACACGGGTCTCAACTCTCCAGGTTTAAGGTATTCTTCCTTCTGCTAAAACATGCATGTGGAACCCAGAGTATGATCAACCATGTGATCGGGAGACGTGTTCAAATATGTCTCAGTTTTCGTACCCTGGTACTCGGGTGCAACATTCCAGACGCTTTACTAACACTCTCCCGACTTGGAGAGTCAGCCCCTTTAACCTCCTGTTTGGCCCAGTTTGCAATTTCTGCGGAAGATGAACAGGAATAGCGAGAACCAATGAGAGACTAGCTGGAGGTGTCTGGATGGGCAAATTTAACTCTCATTTCCCACCAGGAAGAGGAATTAACCAAAGGCTCAGCGTGCCGTGCCAGAACCAGATTAGGGCCTGAAGCCATCCTGCGGTGTTGCGGCCAGGTCACAAGAAAGCGAGTTGAAGAAAGGAGCTCAGGGGCACTGTAATTCACAAACCTGCAGAGTTATAAATGACAGCTATCGTCCAAAAATAGACTGAAGTAAGGCTGCCAAGAGGACTTGAAAGCGGGGCAGAATTGCAGGAAACCGATTTCAGGAGGTAGACTGGAATTGCATTGAAAGCATAGGAAAAGAGGCAGAACGTCCACAATGATGCACTTGGCCAAAAAGGGCGTATGCGTTTTTTCCTGAATATATTCAGGAAAAAACGCATACGCCCTTTTTGGCCAACCAAGCAAGCTTGCAAAGGAAATCTGCACTACAATGAAGTCTCACTTCCCCCCGGTCAAAAGGGCCATCTGAAAAAAGTGTAAAATCCAGAAAGGCAGGACAGGCCATGGAGAACTGGGAGCCTTGTTATGCTGATGGGCGGGATGTAAATTGCCAACAACCACTCGGGAGAAGTGTATGGTGTTTCCTGAAATATCTAAAAAACAAAGCAACAGAGCCTAGGGCACTTCCACTTATGGTCCTATAGCTTAGGGAAATTAAAATCAAAAAGACACAGCCACCCCAAAGTTTGGAACGGCTCTGTTTACAAGAACCTCGTTTACAGTACAAGTTCAACATCGCAGAAAGTGAAAAATGGATAAAGAAGTTGTGGTATTCACTTACAAAGCAATATCACTCAGCAATGAAATCTGTGTCATCCGGCCCTTAGCAGCACAATGAGTGGATTCAGGTATGATGATTCTAACTGAAATAAGTCACACAGAAAAAGAAACATCATAAGATATCAGTAATACACGGAATGGAAACTTGACTACACAGGAACTGAATTACAGAACAGAACAGGGTCTCAAATTTAGAAAACCAACTTATGCTTGCTTAAGGGTAAAGGTGAGTTGGGGTGCTGCATAAAACCAGAGATTGAAATGAGCACAGATAAAGTTCCTTAAGCCAAATATGGAATAGACAAGAGCTACTCCTTGCTCAACGAAATGGACTCAACACCGCATATTAAACGCCTAAGAATGTACCTGACTAGTAAGTATCTTAAAACCTATGGATTGCTATGTCTCCGAAAGAGAATCAAGCATGTGTACAGGGGCATAAACGCAGCAGTGATAGGATTGGAGAGGTTCGGTGAGCAAATGAAGACCCTTTGAAGTCATATTGCATGGTACCCATTCCACGGGTTTCAACTACCCAGGTTTAAGGTATTCTTCCTTCAGCTAAAACATGCATGTGGAACCTAGAGTATGATCAACCATGTGATCGGGAGACGTGTTCAAATATGTCTCAGTTTTCGTACCCTGGTACTCGGGTGCAACATTCCAGACGCTTTACTAACACTCTCCTGACTTGGACAGTCAGTCCCTTTTACCTCCTGTTTGGCCCAGTTTGCAATTTCTGCGGAAGATGAACAGGAATAGCGAGAACCAATGAGACACTAGCTGGAGGTGTCTGGACGGGCAAATTTAACTCTCATTTCTCACCAGGAAGAGAAATTAACCAAAGGCTCAGCGTGCCGTGCCAGAACCAGTTTAGGGCCTGAAGCCATCCTGCGGTGTTGTGGCCAGCTCACAAGAAAGCGAGTTGAAGAAAGGAGCTCAGGGGCACTGTAATTCACAAACCTGCAGAGTTATAAATGACAGCTATCGTCCAAAAATATACTGAAGTAAGGCTGCCAAGAGGACTTGAAAGCGGGGCAGAATTGCAGGAAACCGATTTTAGGAGGTAGACTGAAATTGCATTGAAAGCATAGGAAAAGAGGCAGAACGTCCACAATGATGCACTTGGCCAAAAAGGGCGTATGCGTTTTTTCCTGAATATATTCAGGAAAAAACGCATACGCCCTTTTTGGCCAACCAAGCAAACTTACAAAGGAAATCTGCACTACAATGAAGTCTCACTTCCCCCGGTCAAAAGGGCCATCTGAAAAAAGTGTAAAATCCAGAAAGGGAGGACAGGCCATGGAGAACTGGGAGCCTTGTTATGCTGATGGGCAGGATGTAAATTGCCAACAACCACTGGGGAGAAGTGTATGGTGATTTCCTGAAACATCTAAAAAACAAAGCAACAGAGCCTAGGGCACTTCCACTTATGGTCCTATAGCTTAGGGAAATTATAATCAAAAACACACAGCCACCCCAAAGTTTGGGACGCCTCTGTTTACAAGAACCTCGTTTACCGTACAAGTTCAATATCACAGAAAGTGAAAAATGGATAAAGAAGTTGTGGTATTTACTTACAAAGCAATATCACTCAGCAATGAAATCTGTGTCATCAGGCCCTTAGCAGCACAATGAGTGGATTCAGGTATGATGATTCTAACTGAAATAAGTCACACAGAAAAAGAAACATCATAAGATATCAGTAATACACGGAATGGAAACTTGGCTACACAGGAACTGAATTAGAGAACAGAACAGGGTCTCAAATTTAGAAAAACAACTTATGCTTGCTTAAGGGTAAAGGTGAGTTGGGGTGCTGCATAAAACCAGAGATTGAAATGAGCACAGATAAATTTCCTTAAGCCAAATATGGAATAGACAAGAGCTACTCCTTGCTCAACGAAATGGACTCAACACCGCATATTAAACGCCTAAGAATGTACCTGACTTGTAAGTATCTTAAAACCTATGGATTGCTATGTCTCCGAAAGAGAATCAAGCATGTGTACAGGGGCATAAACGCAGCAGTGATAGGATTGGAGAGGTTCGGTGAGCAAATGAAGACCCTTTGAAGTCATATTGCATGGTACACATTACACGGGTCTCAACTCTCCAGGTTTAAGGTATTCTTCCTTCTGCTAAAACATGCATGTGGAACCCAGAGTATGATCAACCATGTGATCGGGAGACGTGTTCAAATATGTCTCAGTTTTCGTACCCTGGTACTCGGGTGCAACATTCCAGACGCTTTACTAACACTCTCCCGACTTGGAGAGTCAGTCCCTTTTACCTCCTGTTTGGCCCAGTTTGCAATTTCTGCGGAAGATGAACAGGAATAGCGAGAACCAATGAGAGGCTAGCTGGAGGTGTCTGGACGGGCAAATTTAACTCTCATTTCCCACCAGGAAGAGGAAATAACCAAAGGCTCAGTGTGCCGTGCCAGAACCAGATTAGGGCCTAAAGCCATCCTGCGGTGTTGCGGCCAGCTCAAAAGAAAGCGAGTTGAAGAAAGGAGCTCAGGGGCACTGTAATTCACAAACCTGCAGAGTTATAAATGACAGCTATCGTCCAAAAATAGACTGAAGTAAGGCTGCCAAGAGGACTTGAAAGCGGGGCAGAATTGCAGGAAACCGATTTCAGGAGGTAGACTGGAATTGCATTGAAAGCATAGGAAAAGAGGCAGAACGTCCACAATGATGCACTTGGCCAAAAAGGGCGTATGCGTTTTTTCCTGAATATATTCAGGAAAAAACGCATACGCCCTTTTTGGCCAACCAAGCAAACTTGCAAAGGAAATCTGCACTACAATGAAGTCTCACTTAACCCAGTCAAAAGGGCCATCTGAAAAAAGTGTAAAATCCAGAAAGGCAGGACAGGCCATGGAGAACTGGGAGCCTTGTTATGCTGATGGGCGGGATGTAAATTGCCAACAGACACTCGGGAGAAGTGTATGGTGTTTCCTGAAACATCTAAAAAACAAAGCAACAGAGCCTAGTGCACTGCCACTTATAGTCCTATAGCTTAGTGAAATTAAAATAAAAAAGACACAGCCACCCCAAAGTTTGGGACGCCTCTGTTTACAAGAACCTCGTTTACCGTACAAGTTCAACATCGCAGAAAGTGAAAAATGGATAAAGAAGTTGTGGTATTTACTTAAAAAGCAATATCACTCAGCAATGAAATCTATGTCATCAGGCCCTTAGCAGCACAATGAGTGGATTCAGGTATGATGATTCTAACTGAAATAAGTCACACAGAAAAAGAAACATCATAAGATATCAGTAATACACGGAATGGAAACTTGGCTACACAGGAACTGAATTCCAAAACAGAACAGGGTCTCAAATTTAGAAAACCAACTTATGCTTGCTTAAGGGTAAAGGTGAGTTGGGGTGCTGCATAAAACCAGAGATTGAAATGAGCACAGATAAAGTTCCTTAAGCCAAATATGGAATAGACAAGAGCTACTCCTTGCTCAACGAAATGGACTCAATACTGCATATTAAACGCCTAAGAATGTACCTGACTAGTAAGTATCTTAAAACCTATGGATTGCTATGTCTCCGAAAGAGAATCAAGCATGTGTACAGGGGCATAAACGCAGCAGTGATAGGATTGGAGAGGTTCGTGAGCAAATGAAGACCCTTTGAAGTCATATTGCATGGTACCCATTCCACGGGTTTCAAATACCCAGGTTTAAGGTATTCTTCCTTCAGCTAAAACATGCATGTGGAACCTAGAGTATGATCAACCTTGTGATCTGGAGACGTGTTCAAATATGTCTCAGTTTTCCTCCCCTGGTACTCGGGTGCAACATTCCTGACGCTTTACTAACACTCTCCCGACTTGGAGAGTCAGTCCCTTTAACCTCCTGTTTGCCCCAGTTTGCAATTTCTGCAGAAGATGAACAGGAATAGCGAGAACCAATGAGAGGCTAGCTGGAGGTGTCTGGACGGGCAAATTTAACTCTCATTTCCCACCAGGAAGAGGAATTAACCAAAGACTCAGCATGCCGTGCCGGAACCAGATTAGGGCCTGAAGCCATCCTGCGGTGTTGCGGCCAGCTCACAAGAAAGCGAGTTGAAGAAAGGAGCTCAGGGGCACTGTAATTCACAAACCTGCAGAGTTATAAATGACAGCTATCGTCCAAAAATAGACTGAAGTAAGGCTGCCAAGAGGACTTGAAAGCGGGGCAGAATTGCAGGAAAGCGATTTCAGGAGGTAGACTGGAATTGCATTGAAAGCATAGGAAAAGAGGCAGAACGTCCACAATGATGCACTTGGCCAAAAAGGGCGTATGCGTTTTTTCCTGAATATATTCAGGAAAAAACGCATACGCCCTTTTTGGCCAACCAAGCAAGCTTGCAAAGGAAATCTGCACTACAATGAAGTCTCACTTCCCCCCGGTCAAAAGGGCCATCTGAAAACAGTGTAAAATCCAGAAAGGCAGGACAGGCCATGGAGAACTGGGAGCCTTGTTATGCTGAAGGGCGGGATGTAAATTGCCAACAACCACTCGGGAGAAGTGTATGGTGTTTCCTGAAACATCTAAAAAACAAAGCAACAGAGCCTAGGGCACTTCCACTTATGGTCCTATAGCTTAGGGAATTTAAAATCAAAAAGACACAGCCACCCCAAAGTTTGGAACGGCTCTGTTTACAAGAACCTCGTTTACAGTACAAGTTCAACATCGCAGAAAGTGAAAAATGGATAAAAAAGTTGTGGTATTTACTTACAAAACAATATCACTCAGCAATGAAATCTGTGTCATCAGGCCCTTAGCAGCACAATGAGTGGATTCAGGTATGATAATTCTAACTGAAATAAGTCACACAGAAAAAGAAACATCATAAGGTATCAGTAATACACAGAATGTAAACTTGGCTACACAGTAACTGAATTACAGAACAGAACAGGGTCTCAAATTTAGAAAACCAACTTATGCTTGCTTAAGGGTAAAGGTGAGTTGGGGTGCTGCATAAAACCAGAGATTGAAATGAGCACAGATAAAGTTCCTTAAGTCAAATATGGAATAGACAAGAGCTACTCCTTGCTCAACGAAATGGACTCAACACCGCATATTAAACGCCTAAGAATGTACCTGACTAGTAACTATCTTAAAACCTATGGATTGCTATGTCTCCGAAAGGGAATCAAGCATGTGTAAAGGGGCATAAACGCAGCAGTGATAGGATTGGAGAGGTTCGGTGAGCAAATGAAGACCCTTTGAAGTCATATTGCATGGTACCCATTCCACGGGTTTCAACTACCCAGGTTTAAGGTATTCTTCCTTCAGCTAAAACATGCATGTGGAACCTAGAGTATGATCAACCATGTGATCGGGAGACGTGTTCAAATAGGTCTCAGTTTTCGTACCCTGGTACTCGGGTGCAACATTCCAGACGCTTTACTAACACTCTCCCGACTTGGAGAGTCAGTCCCTTTAACCTCCTGTTTGGCCCAGTTTGCAATTTCTGCGGAAGATGAACAGGAATAGCGAGAACCAAGGAGAGACTAGCTGGAGGTGTCTGGACGGGCAAATTTAACTCTCATTTCCCACCAGGAAGAGGAATTAACCAAAGGCTCAGCGTGCCGTGCCGGAACCAGATTAGGGCCTGAAGCCATGCTGCGGTGTTTCGGCCAGCTCACAAGAAAGCGAGTTGAAGAAAGGAGCTCAGGGGCACTGTAATTCACAAACCTGCAGAGTTATAAATGACAGCTATCGTCCAAAAATATACTGAAGTAAGGCTGCCAAGAGGACTTGAAAGCGGGGCAGAATTGCAGGAAACCGATTTCAGGAGGTAGACTGGAATTGCATTGAAAGCATAGGAAAAGAGGCAGAACGTCCACAATGATGCACTTGGCCAAAAAGGGCATATGCGTTTTTTCCTGAATATATTCAGGAAAAAACGCATACGCCCTTTTTGGCCAACCAAGCAAGCTTGCAAAGGAAATCTGCACTACAATGAAGTCTCACTTCCCCCCGGTCAAAAGGGCCATCTGAAAAAAGTGTAAAATCCAGACAGGCAGGACAGGCCATGGAGAACTGGCAGCCTTGTTATGCTGATGGGCGGGATGTAAATTGCCAACAGACACTCGGGAGAAGTGTATGGTGTTTCCTGAAACATCTAAAAAACAAAGCAACAGAGCCTAGGGCACTTCCACTTATGGTCCTATAGCTTAGGGAATTTAAAATCAAAAAGACACAGCCACCCCAAAGTTTGGAACGGCTCTGTTTACAAGAACCTCATTTACAGTACAAGTTCAACATCGCAGAAAGTGAAAAATGGATAAAAAAGTTGTGGTATTTACTTACAAAGCAATATCACTCAGCAATGAAATCTGTGTCATCAGGCCCTTAGCAGCACAATGAGTGGATTCAGATATGATGATTCTAACTGAAATAAGTCACACAGAAAAAGAAACATCATAAGATATCAGTAATACACGGAATGTAAACTTGGCTACACAGGAACTGAATTACAGAACAGAACAGGGTCTCAAATTTAGAAAACCAACTTATGCTTGCTTAAGGGGAAAGGTGAGTTGGGGTGCTGCATAAAACCAGAGATTGAAATGAGCACAGATAAAGTTCCTGAAGCCAAATATGGAATAGACAAGAGCTACTCCTTGCTCAATGAAATGGACTCAACACCGCATATTAAACGCCTAAGAATGTACCTGACTAGTAAGTATCTTAAAACCTATGGATTGCTATGTCTCCGAAAGAGAGTCAAGCATGTGTAAAGGGGCATAAACGCAGCAGTGATAGGATTGGAGAGGTTCGGTGAGCAAATGAAGACCCTTTGAAGTCATATTGCATGGTACCCATTCCACGGGTTTCAACTACCCAGGTTTAAGGTATTCTTCCTTCAGCTAAAACATGCATGTGGAACCTAGAGTATGATCAACCATGTGATCGGGAGACGTGTTCAAATAGGTCTCAGTTTTCGTACCCTGGTACTCGGGTGCAACATTCCAGACGCTTTACTAACACTCTCCCGACTTGGAGAGTCAGTCCCTTTAACCTCCTGTTTGGCCCAGTTTGCAATTTCTGCGGAAGATGAACAGGAATAGCGAGAACCAAGGAGAGACTAGCTGGAGGTGTCTGGACGGGCAAATTTAACTCTCATTTCCCACCAGGAAGAGGAATTAACCAAAGGCTCAGCGTGCCGTGCCGGAACCAGATTAGGGCCTGAAGCCATGCTGCGGTGTTTCGGCCAGCTCACAAGAAAGCAAGTTGAAGAAAGGAGCTCAGGGGCACTGTAATTCACAAACCTGCAGAGTTATAAATGACAGCTATCGTCCAAAAATATACTGAAGTAAGGCTGCCAAGAGGACTTGAAAGCGGGGCAGAATTGCAGGAAACCGATTTCAGGAGGTAGACAGGATTTGCATTGAAAGCATAGGAAAAGAGGCAGAACGTCCACAATGATGCACTTGGCCAAAAAGGGCATATGCGTTTTTTCCTGAATATATTCAGGAAAAAACGCATACGCCCTTTTTGGCCAACCAAGCAAGCTTGCAAAGGAAATCTGCACTACAATGAAGTCTCACTTCCCCCCGGTCAAAAGGGCCATCTGAAAAAAGTGTAAAATCCAGACAGGCAGGACAGGCCATGGAGAACTGGGAGCCTTGTTATGCTGATGGGCGGGATGTAAATTGCCAACAACCACTTGGGAGAAGTGTATGGTGTTTCCTGAAACATCTAAAAAACAAAGCAACAGAGCCTAGGGCACTTCCACTTATGGTCCTATAGCTTAGGGAATTTAAAATCAAAAAGACACAGCCACCCCAAAGTTTGGAACGGCTCTGTTTACAAGAACCTCATTTACAGTACAAGTTCAACATCGCAGAAAGTGAAAAATGGATAAAAAAGTTGTGGTATTTACTTACAAAGCAATATCACTCAGCAATGAAATCTGTGTCATCAGGCCCTTAGCAGCACAATGAGTGGATTCAGATATGATGATTCTAACTGAAATAAGTCACACAGAAAAAGAAACATCATAAGATATCAGTAATACACGGAATGTAAACTTGGCTACACAGGAACTGAATTACAGAACAGAACAGGGTCTCAAATTTAGAAAACCAACTTATGCTTGCTTAAGGGGAAAGGTGAGTTGGGGTGCTGCATAAAACCAGAGATTGAAATGAGCACAGATAAAGTTCCTGAAGCCAAATATGGAATAGACAAGAGCTACTCCTTGCTCAACGAAATGGACTCAACACCGCATATTAAACGCCTAAGAATGTACCTGACTAGTAAGTATCTTAAAACCTATGGATTGCTATGTCTCCGAAAGAGAGTGAAGCATGTGTAAAGGGACATAAACGCAGCAGTGATAGGATTGGAGAGGTTCGGTGAGCAAATGAAGACCCTTTGAAGTCATATTGCATGGTACCCATTCCACGGGTTTCAACTACCCAGGTTTAAGGTATTCTTCCTTCAGCTAAAACATGCATGTGGAACCTAGAGTATGATCAACCATGTGATCGGGAGACGTGTTCAAATATGTCTCAGTTTTCGTACCCTGGTACTCGGGTGCAACATGCCAGACCCTTTACTAACACTTTCCCGACTTGGAGAGTCAGTCCCTTTAACCTCCTGTTTGGCCCAGTTTGCAATTTCTGTGGAAGATGAACAGGAATAGCGAGAACCAATGAGAGACTAGCTGGAGGTGTCTGGACGGGCAAATTTAACTCTCATTTCCCACCAGGAAGAGGAATTAACCAAAGGCTCAGCGTGCCGTGCCGGAACCAGATTAGGGCCTGAAGCCATCCTGCGGTGTTTCGGCCAGCTGACAAGAAAGCGAGTTGAAGAAAGGAGCTCAGGGGCACTATAATTCACAAACCTGCAGAGTTATAAATGACAGCTATCGTCCAAAAATATACTGAAGTAAGGCTGCCAAGAGGACTTGAAAGCGGGGCAGAATTGCAGGAAACCGATTTCAGGAGGTAGACTGGAATTGCATTGAAAGCATAGGAAAAGAGGCAGAACGTCCACAATGATGCACTTGGCCAAAAAGGGCGTATGCGTTTTTTCCTGAATATATTCAGGAAAAAACGCATACGCCCTTTTTGGCCAACCAAGCAAGCTTGCAAAGGAAATCTGCACTACAATGAAGTCTCACTTCCCCCCGGTCAAAAGGGCCATCTGAAAAAAGTGTAAAATCCAGAAAGGCAGGACAGGCCATGGAGAACTGGGAGCCTTCTTATGCTGATGGGCGGGATGTAAATTGCCAACAGACACTCAGGTGAAGTGTATGGTGTTTCCTGAAACATCTAAAAAACAAAGCAACAGAGCCTAGGGCACTTCCACTTATGGTCCTATAGCTTAGGGAAATTAAAATCAAAAAGACACAGCCACCCCAAAGTTTGGGACGACTCCGTTTACAAGAACCTCGTTTACCGTACAAGTTCAAAATCACAGAAAGTGAAAAATGGATAAAGAACTTGTGGTACTTACGTACAATGCAGTATCACTCAGCAATGAAATCTATGTCATCAGGCCCGTAGCAGCATAATGAGTGGATTAAGGTACGATGATTCTAACTGAAATAAGTCACACAGAAAAAGAAACATCATAAGGTATCACTAATACACGGAATGTAAACTTGGCTACACAGGGACTGAATTACAGAACAGAACAGGTTCTCAAATTTAGAAAACCAACTTATGCTTGCTTAAGGGAAAAGGTGAGTTGGGGTGCTGCATAAAACCAGAGATTGAAATGAGCACAGATAAAGTTCCTTAAGCCAAATATGGAATAGACAAGAGCTACTCCTTGCTCAACGAAATGGACTCAAAACCCCATATTAAACGCCTAAGAATGTACCTGACTAGTAAGTATCTTAAAACCTATGGATTGCTATGTCTCCGAAAGAGAATCAAGCGTGTGTACAGGGGCATAAACGCAGCAGTGATAGGATTGGAGAGGTTCGGTGAGCAAATGAAGACCCTTTGAATTCATATTGCATGGTACCCATTACACGGGTCTCAACTCTCCAGGTTTAAGGTATTCTTCTTTCAGCTAAAACATGCATGTGGAACCTAGAGTATGATCAACCATGTGATCGGGAGACGTGTTCAAATATGTCTCAGTTTTCGTACCCTGGTACTCGGGTGCAACATTCCAGACGCTTTACTAACACTCTCCCGACTTGGAGAGTCAGTCCCTTTAACCTCCTGTTTGGCCCAGTTTGCAATTTCTGCGGAAGATGAACAGGAATAGCGAGAACCAATGAGAGACTACCTGGAGGTGTCTGAATGGGCAAATTAACTCTCATTTCCCACCAGGAAGAGGAATTAACCAAAGGCTCAGCATGCCATGCCGGAACCACATTAGGGCCTGAAGACATCCTGCGGTGTTGCGGCCAGGTCACAAGAAAGCGAGTTGAAGAAAGAAGCTCCGAGGCTCTGTAATTCACAAACCTGCAGAGTTATAAATGACAGCTATCGGCCAAAAATATACTGAAGTAAGGCTGCCAAGAGGACTTGAAAGCGGGGCAGAATTGCAGGATACCGATTTCAGGAGGTAGACTGGAATTGCATTGAAAGCATAGGAAAAGAGGCAGAACGTCCACAATGATGCACTTTGCCAAAAGGGCGTATGCGTTTTTTCCTGAATATATTCAGGAAAAAACGTATACGCCCTTTTTGGCCAACCAAGCAAGCTTGCAAAGGAAATCTGCACTACAATGAAGTCTCACTTCCCCCCGGTCAAAAGGGCCATCTGAAAAAAGTGTAAAATCCAGAAAGGCAGGACAGGCCATGGAGAACTGGGAGCCTTGTTATGCTGATGGGCGGGATGTAAATTGCCAACAGACACTCGGGAGAAGTGTATGGTGTTTCCTGAAACATCTAAAAAACAAAGCAACAGAGCCTAGGGCACTTCCACTTATGGTCCTATAGCTTAGGGAAATTAATATCAAAAACACACAGCAACCCCAAAATTTGGGACGGCTCTTTTTACAGGAATCTCTTCTACGGCACAAGTTAAATATCCCAGAGAGCAAATAATGGATAAAGAAGTTGCGGTACTTATGTACAACAGAATACCACTCAGCAATGAAATCTATGTCACCAGGCCCGTACCAGCATAATGAGTGGATTGAGGCACGATGATTCTAAGTGAAATAAGTCACACAGAAAAAGAAACATCATAAGGTATCACTAATACACGGAATGTGAACTTGGCTACACATGAACTGAATTACAAAACAGAACAGGGTGTCAAGTTTAGAAAACCAACTTATGCCTGCTTAAGGGGGAAGGTGAGTTGGGGTGCTGCATAAAAGCAGAGTTTGAAATTAGCACAGATACCGTTCCATAAGCCAAATATGTAATAGACAAGAGCTACCCCTTGCTCAACGAAATGGATTCAACAATGAGGTATCACCTCACACCTGGTAGAATAGGCATCATTGAAAATCTACAAACAAAAAATGCTGGAAAGTGTGTGGAGAAAAGGAACCCTCTTCCACTATTGTTGGGAATATAAATTGATACAGTCATTATGGAGAACAATATCGAATTTCTTAAGAAACTAACAATAGAATTACCATATGATACAGCAATCCCAGTACTGGACATATACCCAGACAAAACCATAAATCAAAAAGAGTCATTCACCGCAATGTTCATTGCATCACTATTTACAATATCGAGGTAATGGAAGCAACCTAAATGCCCACAGACAGACGAATGCATAAAGCTGTGGTACATATATAAAATGGAATATTACTAAGCCATGAAAAGGAATGAAATTGGGTCATTTGTAGAGACGTCGATGGATCTAGAGACTGTCATACAGAGTGAAGTAAGTCAGAAAGAGAAAAACAAATCTTGTATATTCATGCATATATGTGGAACCTAGAAAAACTGTACAGGTTAACCATTTTGCAAGGCATAAATAGAGCAACAGATGTAGACAACAAACGTATGGACAACAAGGGGGGAAAGCTGTTGGGGGGGTGGTGGTGGGAGGAGTTGAGAGACTGGGATTGGCATGTATACATTTATATGTATAAAATAGATAACCAATAAGAACCTGCTGTATAAAAATATAAAATAAAATTCAAAATTAAAAAGAAATAAAATTTAAAAAATAAAACAGAAAAAACAATTATTCCCTGCACATACATGTATTTATATGAATAAATTATTTCCATGCTTATATCTGTAAATACAAAAAAGAGGAATAAAATCTACCTTGAACCAAAAACGAAAAAGAGAAAAAAAACACAGAACCCACCAGTTACACAGAGGAAAACCGTATCAGGGCACTTGCTCCAGTTGTAAACAATTCTGAAGTTGGTCAGTGGTGGGGAATCGTCTCCCATTCAGCCAGCAGCCCCCACGCAACAAGCGTCCTCATTGCAAAGCTGGGGCACCGTGCCGAGGCATCTGTGAGTAAACGTGAGCTGAGCCCCAGGCCAGTTGCTGCTGAACTATTCCCACCCGTCCCAGGTAAAACACCTGAATATATACAAGGACTTGAAAGCCTAGAGGAAGGGCCATAGAGCCACACGAGTGACAGCATGCCGGCCGACTTGGTGCCTGCAGGCCAGCCAGGATGGTCCTGGCCCTGGGTGCTCTTCTGGAAGATTTCCATTTCCCTGCCTGAGATACCCGTCCTGTCCCTGCCCCCACTGCTTTTTTCCTTCCTCACCTCTGCCCAGGGAGAAATTCCAGCAGCAGGTATGGGTGACACATCCTCTTCTTTAGCAGGTGGCAGCCTGGCAACTGCTGCAGAAAGTCCAGCAGAGCCCCACTCACACTGGGCCACCCACAAAGCCGTGGCCTCTCACTCCCTCCCACCAGCCCAGCCCCGAGACTGCTGACAGGGCAGAGAAAATGGCGTCAGGCACGGCTGCAGGGGCTCTTGCTGCCTGGAGTGGTATTTATATTGATCTCAACCCAGGCACACCTGGGGAGGGCTGGCCGGCACGGTAAGGCTGCCCAGGTCAGCCAATCATCACCCCTCAGGGGCTCACAGTTGCAGAAAATGGAACTTGCTGAACCGGCCAGGTCCAAGGAACAGGTGTGGGCTCCTGAGAGTCAGGATAGACAAGGGGCTGCAGCTTTGGCTTGTTTTCTAATCATTTTATCTGGCCCATGAGTGGGAGACAACTTCAAGAAAACCCTCTCCTAATGAGAGGAACCCAGGAGTCAGGGAGAGGAGGGGTGGGTGGTGGTTGGAGACAGAGGCCTGGTGCCCCGGGTGCAGTGGAAGTCTCTGGAAGACCAGGTGGAGGGAGGCCTCACGGAGTGATGCCCAGGGTCACAGACCTGTCGCAGCTGCTGTTTGTTAGTTCAAGTCCTGCTCTGAGGTGCTCTGTGTCAGCTCTGAGCGACAGGTGAGCTGGGGGTGCTCTGCAATGAGGGCTATGTGCACGGTTCCTGTGTGCCCAGCCCTGCCACGGTGCCTGCAAGGGTAGCTCTGTATCCTGGGAGGGGCCTGACCACGAGAGCCCCGTGGGCTGGGGTGGGGGTGGGGTACCTGCCCAGGTGAGCTCCATATTCTGGGATTGGTCTGACCACGAGAGCCCCATGGGCTGCTGGGGACCTGGTAAAGGATGTCAGGACAGTCAGTGAAGCCACCGAGGATATACCTCCAGTTGCTCCTAATTCCTACACCCTGCTGGTCATTCTACCAACCACCAGGACATGGTATTCTGTATTAGTCTTCAATGATGCCTTCTTTTGTATTCCATTAGTCCCAGAGTCACAAGAAATTTTGGCTTGTGAGTGGCAGGACTCAACATACAACTAAAACAATACTTCCGGGCCGTCTGGCCCCAAGGGTGCAAAAATTCCCACACCATCTTTGGGGAAAGCTTAGCTAAAGACCTAAAAGTTCTACCTCTGGAAAAGGAAACCCTCCTTCAATATGCAGACGACATTCTGATCACCAGCCCTACTAAGGAGGCCTCTGAACTACCAAGCCAATAAAGGATAGAAGTTGTCCAAGAAAAAGCTCAAATATCACAGACTGCGGTGACCTGCCTGGGCTTCATTCTCACAGAAGGTCAGAGAAGCCCATCCCAGGAAAGGGAAGAAACCATTTTCAGCCTTACCCCTTTCTAAAACTAGAAGACAGCTTAGGGGTTCCTGGGGAGGCCAGGGTTTGCTGCTTCTGGATCCCTAGCTACAGTCTACTAGCTGGGCCTCTATATGAAACACTGAAAGGAAAAGATGATGATCCCTTTGAATAGAATCCAGAAGTGGCCTTTCAAGAATGGAAAGAGCAGTCAATTCAGACCCTTGCCCTGGAACTCCCTAATTTAGCTAAACCCTTTGACCTTTACATTCCCGGTGAAAGGTGAATCGCCATTGGAGAATTAGTGCAAAAACTGGGACCACTTGAAATGGAACAATGCAAGAATGCCATCCAGGTAGGATAAACTACGGTCACTAAGGGGCTTGGCCCACTGCCACATCTGGCCAAGATACTGGCGGTATCTAAAAACCTGGAAATCAGCAGCCCAAAAGGCCACCTCCCTCCTAAGGGAAAAGGACCCCACGTGGTGATCCTAACCACCAACCATGCCCTGAAGTTGCAGGGTTCGCTCCGTGGGCACACCGACCTCGAGTGAGGAGGCCCTCCAACTCCAACATCCAGAGAGATAACCGGGGGCAACAGGGCACCATGACGACTCGTGTGAACATCACTTGACCTGGAGTTTCTCTCATAAAACAACAAGAGTGTGTCCCAAAAGAGTAGACTACTGCTTGCAGGACTTACTGCACCCAGAGGGGAGCTAATAATCTTGGCGGGGGAACAGTATACCACACTGTCACCATAGAAAAGCCTACAGACACCGTGATGATGGTGGCCAATAAGACCGGCTGGACTCCTGTTTACTTCAAAAGGCTGTTGACTCAGTAGCCATCATGGTCCTTGATCACCACTGACCCTGGACTGTCTGGGAGTTGAGCGGGCAGGGCTCTGACACCTGGTGCTGTTTGTACGTTAATTCAGGGGCCTAATTGAAGAAAGCGCAGACTACTGGTCAGAGCATCTAGGCTGGCAGAGACGGTCAGCCTAAGGTGGCCGAACAAATGTGGGGCGGGGTGAAACCGGCCCCCACAGCGTCTCTGCACATCTCTTTCCTGGACCCTTAAAGGTCATTAGAATCTATAACACTTCCAATGCTGGTGCTCAGGTGGACGAGCAGGGAGGCAGGGGTCCTGGGGACAATCAACGTCACCGGGAGGCTGCTGGGGAGAAGCTCTGACCCTCGCCCCAGGGTATGAGGGCTCCCAACTCAGCACTCAGCAGTTACAGAAGAAGGGTCTGCACCCTCAGCACTCCAAGAATGAGGAACGGGACAAAAGGCAGAGGAGGGGTTTGTCCCCAGCAAAGCCCATTAAAAATCCCTGGGAGATAAAAGTAGAATCTGGGCAATAAAGTCAAGTCTAACCTTTTTTATCCTTTGTGCTTTGTCTAATTTCACGTGCTCCTAGGGTCCCGCATGCAGAGGTTCCACACCCGGCACTTCAGACCAGATTTCCTAGTGCAGAATGGCTGGGTCGACACCTCAGCTCCTGGGGCCCAGTGCAGACTCCACGATATAGAGCCTGAGCTACAGCCAACCCGGCCCTCGAGAGCTCCGCCGCCTCCCTCCCTCCCACTGACTCTGACAGGATCTCTACACAGCAGCCCAGCCCACAGCCCACGGGGTAGTGCATGCTCTCACCTCTCCATTCTCTGATCAAAATATAAAGTTTCCTTTGCTTGTGAACCAAACTCAGTCTCGATCTGTTGGCCCCAATGACACTGGGCAGGGGGACACTTGTTGGGGTCCACTCTGGAGGATCAGTAACAGAAATTGAGACTATTGTAACCTCAATGAACAGATGTGTGAGCCAAACTGTAGTTAACATAGAACAGTGTATAAGGCTCGGGTAAAATAAGATGTTTTTAACACTTCCATTTGATATTTCCATCACTTTTTATAAGCAAGTTCAGTGAAAAGGTTTGTCTTATTTGTCAGGTCAATATTAGAGAAACGAAGTGATTTCTTTCCAAGGATGTACATCTAATAATCTTGGTTAAACCTTCAATCTTGTTTTAAATGCTTTTCCATTGAAAATGATACCTCTCTTTCAGCTCCCCCATTTCTGAGAAGTATAAAATCTTATAATTTATTATTACCAAAGGGGAAAGGTGGGAGGAGGGATAAATTAACAGTTTGGAATGAACACATACACACTGCTATGTATAAAATAGATCATCAACAAGGAACTACTGTATAGCACAGGGAACTACACTCAACATTTTGCAATAACCTATAAGGGGAAATAATCTGAAAAAGAATAGATATTTTTATTGACATCATCTATCAATGACAGTTAAAGTGTAGCCTAAGGGAAGCTGGTGGTGAGTGCTTCTGACCCTGAAGACTTCAATCATCTAAAGTTTGGACTCTGCCTACTTCCCAAGGCCCTTAATGAACATATGTGTAGCTGTAGCTTAAAAAATTCCCCAGTTTGGGTTTCGGGGAGACACTGATTTTGAAAAAGCCCTGGTGTTCTCCTTACATGAATGGGACTCTTCCTACTGCTAAAACATGTCTGTCACACCCAGAGGATGGTATACCGTCTGATCGGGAAGAGTTTGGAAAAGGCATCTCATCTCCTCATCTCCTGGTGCTCGGGTTCACCCCTCCAGCGTCTTTACTAACAGTCTCCCCACTTGGAGATGTCAGCACTGTCAACATCCTGTTGCGTACAGTTTGGAATTTGTCCAGAGGATGAAGCGGAAGGATGAGGAACAATGAGAGACAAGTCCTAGGTGTTCAGACAGGCACATGTCACTCTAATTTCCAATCAGGAAGACGAATTGACCAAAGGCTAGGGTTGCCCATGGAAACAGTATAGGGCTTGAGGAAATCCCGCTGCTTTGTGGCCAGTTCCCATAAACACGAGTTGAACAATGGAACTCAGGGGCAGTAAAATTCACAAAACTGCAGAGTTGAAAATATCCATCACTGAAAAATGTCTTGAGGAAAGTCAGAGAAAAGGACTTGTAAGCAAGGGAGAATGGCAGGAAAGGGATTTGAGGAGGTAGAAAGGACTCGCCATTAAGCACAAGAAAAGGAGCTGAACATTGCCAACATTGCAGTTGGCCAAAAAGGGTGTATGCGTTCTTTTCTGTATATATTCAAGAAAAGGGCATACACTTTTTTAGCCAACCAAACAGGTGGGCACTGGAAGTCAATACCACAAAAGATATCACTTCGCATCAGTCAGAAGAGCCATCCTCATAAAGCGTAAACAACAGAAATGCAGGACAGGGCAACGAGAAGAGGGAGCCCTGTGAGACTTATAGTGGAAATGTATATTGCCAACGGCCATTCTGGAGAAGTGTATTGTGTTTACTAAAGCATCTAAAAAATGAGCTACAGAGCATAGGGCACTTGCACTCATGGGCGTATATCTTGGGAAAAACAAAAATCGAGAGGACACAGGCACCCCAATGTTTACCCCCTCTCTGTTTAAAAGATCCTCGACTAGGATATAACGTAAATGTCTCTGGAGGGAAAAAATGGATAGAGATGTGGTACTTAGGTAGAGTGGAATATTATTCAGCCTGGAAATCAATGAAATATGGCCAGTTGTAACAACTCCGGAGGAGTTACGTATGATCATTCTAAGTGACAGAATTCAAAAAGAAAAAGACACATATCATAAGATATCACTTAAAGGTGGAATCCAAAATGGCTACACATGAAATAAATTACAAAACAAAAACATAGTCAAATATGTAGAAAACACGCATAAGGCTGCTAAACGGGAAAGGTGGGGAGGGGTGAGGCATCATCCAGGAGGTTGAAATTAGCAAAGATACCATTCCAAATACCAAACTGATAATCAACAAGGCCTACACGGTAGCTAAAAGAACTGCACTCAGCACACTCAAGTCACCGGAAAAGAATATATACGACTGGTAAGAATCTGAAAAAGAATTTATTGATGTCTCTCTGTACGTGAATCAAGTGGATGTACAGCAGCAAGAAACAGAGCTTTGAAAATCAGCTGTAACCAATATAGTAATAAATTGAAAAAAATAAACGACAGAGAGACAGAGAAAACCTCTTACAACTTTTCCTCAGGGACGGTGATGCAACATGGATTGAACACATCTAGACCCACAGCAGGATGAGACATAAGGCTGGAAACTGTTTGCGCTAAGAGAAATGTGAGGTTGGGTGAGGAAATGCACACCCTTTAAAGTAATACTACCTGGTACCCATTCAATGGGTCCCAAATCTGCAGGTTCAAGGGATCTTCCTACAGCTAAAACATGCATGGAAAACCCAGAGGACTGTACACCATGTGATCGGGAGATGTGTCTAAAATGCACCTCATTTATCCTCTCCTGGTGCTCCTGTTCACCATTCCAGCCACGCTACTTAGAATCTCCCCACTTGGAGAATCAGCACATTTAAACTTCTGTTTCACACATTTTGCAAATTGTGAGGAGGATGAACGGGAAGAGGGGGAACCAATGAGAGAAGAGTTGTAGGGGTTTGGACGGGCACATATCACTCTAATTTCCCATTAAGAATAAGAATTAAAGAAAGGCTCAGCCTGCCTCACCGGAGCCAAAATAGGGCCTGAAGCAATCCTGCGGGTTTGAGGCCAGCTCACAAAAGAGCAACTTAAAAAATGGAGCTCAGGGTCACTGCAATTCACAAACCTGCAGAGTTATAAATGAAAACTAACGTCCAAAAATATGTTGAGGTAAGGCAAAGAAGAGGATCTGAATGCAAGACAGAATTGCAAGAAACAGATTTCAAGAGATAGATTGGACTCGTCTTTAACGCACATGAAAAGCGGCAGAATTTCGACAATGATGCAGTTGGCCCAAAAGGGCGTATGCGTTTTTTCCTGATTATATCCAGGAAAAAACGCATACGCACTTTATGGGCAACGAAGCAAGCAAGCAATGCAAATGTGCACAACAAAGAAGTCTCACTTCCCACCGGTCAAAAGGGCCATCCTAAAAAATTGTAAAAACCAGAAATGCAGGACAGGCCATGGAGAACAGGGAGCCTTTATACGCTGATGGGCAGTGTGTGAACTGCCGAGAGCCACTCTGGAGAAGTGTATGGTGGTTCCTAAATCATCTAAAAAACAGAGCTACAGAGCATAGGACCCTTCCAATCATGGGAGTATATCTAGGGAAGTCTAAAAATCAACAAGACACAAGCACACCACAGTTTAGGGCTACTCTGTTTACAAGAACCTCAACTTCAGTACACCTTAAATATCCCAGGAAAGAGAACAATGGATAAAGAAGATGTGGTACTTATGTACAATGGAATATCTCTTCACCATGAAATCAATGTAATAAGGCTAGTAGAAGGATAAAGAGTGGATTTAGGTCCGATAATACTACTTGAAATAAGTCAAACAGAAAAAGAAACATATCATAAGATATCACTTATGAGGGAGGGTAAATATGGCTGCACAAGAAATGAATTACAGAACAGAACAGTGTCTCACATTTAGAAAACACACTTATGTCAGCTTAAGGGGAAAGGAGAGGTGGGGTGATGCATAAAACCAGAGTTTGAAATTAGCACAGATACCGTTCAATAAACCAAATAGGTATTAGACAAGATCTACACCTTGCTCAATGAACAGGCCTCAACACACCCTATACACCGCAGAGAAATATATCTGAGGAATAAGAATCTTAAAACCCATGTATTGATATATCTCCATAAGGGAATCAAGTGTGTGCAGAGCGGCACAAACACAGCAGTGAAAAGGAGCTAAACCCCATTATAGAAATAACTTTTAAAAACAAAACGCTGAAACAATGAAAGAGAGAAAAATTCTTACAAAATTCGCTCAGGGGCTGTGATGCAACCTGGATTGACCACATATAAACCCACAGCTGGATAAGACATAAGGCTGGACACTTGGGGCTGACAGGATTGGTGAGCTTTGGTGAGCAACTGCCGAAAGTTTAATGCAATACTTCATGCTACTCATTCCAAGGGTCCCAACACTCCAGGTTGAAGGGAATCTTCCTACAGCTAAACCATGCTTGGGAAACCCAGCGACTGGTATACCATATGATCGGGAAAGGTTTCTAAAACGCACCTCATTTTTCCTCTCCTGGGGCTCCGGATCGACATTCCAGCCGCTTTACTAACAACATCCCCACATGGAGTCAATGCCTTTAAGTTCTGGTATCGCACAGTCTGCAGTTAGTGCAGAGGATGAATGGGAATAGGGGGAACCAGTGAGAAACTAGCTGTAGCGGTTTCAATGGGCACATGTCACTCTAATATCACATCAGTAAGAAGAATTAACCAAAGGCACAGCAAGGTGCCCCAGAAGAAAAATAGGGCTTCAAGGAATCCTGTGGTTATGGGGCAAGACCACAAAAATAAGAGCTAAAAAATGGAGCTAAGGGCCACTGCAATTCAAAAACCTGCAGAGTTATAAAGGCCAACTATTTTTAAAAAATATATTGAGGTAAGGCTATGAAGAGGCATTGAAAGCAAGGCAGAATGCAGGAAACCGATTTCAGGAGGTAGACTGGAATTGCATTGAAAGCATATGAAGAGAGTGAGAAACTCGACAATGATGCACTTGGCCCAAAAGTGCGTATGTGTTTTTTCCTGAATATATTCAGGAAAAAACGCATACGCACTTTTTGGCCAACCAAGCAAGCTTGCAAAGGAAATCTGCACTACAATGAAGTCTCAATTCCACCTGGTCAAAAGGGCCATCTGAAAAAAGTGTAAAATCCATAAAGGCACGACAGGCCATGGAGAACTGGGAGCCTTCTTATGCTGATGGGCGAGATGTAAATTGCCAACAGACACTTGGGAGAAGTGTATGGTGTTTCCTGAAACATCTAAAAAACAAAGCAACAGAGCCTAGGGCACTTCCACTTATGGTCCTATAGCTTAGGGAAATTAATATCAAAAAGACACAGCAACCCCAAAATTTGGGACGGCTCTTTTTACAGGAATCTCTTCTACGGCACAAGTTAAATATCCCAGAGAGCAAATAGTGGATAAAGAAGTTGCGGTACTTATGTACAACAGAATACCACTCAGCAATGAAATCTATGTCACCAGGCCCGTACCAGCATAATGAGTGGATTGAGGCACGATGATTCTAAGTGAAATAAGTCACACAGAAAAAGAAACTTCATAAGGTATCACTAATACACAGAATGTGAACTTGGCTACACGTGAACTGAATTACAAAACAGAACAGGGTCTCAAGTTTAGAAAACCAACTTATGCCTGCTTAAAGGGGAAGGTGAGTTGGGGTGCTGCATAAAAGCAGAGTTTGAAATTAGCACAGATACCGTTCCATAAGCGAAATATGTAATAGACAAGAGCTACCCCTTGCTCAACGAAATTGATTCAACAATGAGGTATCACCTCACACCTGGTAGAATAGGCATCATTGAAAATCTACAAACAAAAAATGCTGGAAAGTGTGTGGAGAAAAGGAACCCTCTTCCACTATTGTTGGGAATATAAATTGATACAGTCATTATGGAGAACAATATCGAATTTCTTAAGAAACTAACAATAGAATTACCATATGATACAGCAATCCCAGTACTGGACATATACCCAGACAAAACCATAAATCAAAAAGAGTCATTCACCGCAATGTTCATTGCATCACTATTTACAATATCGAGGTAATGGAAGCAACCTAAATGCCCACAGACAGACGAATGCATAAAGCTGTGGTACATATATAAAATGGAATATTACTAAGCCATGAAAAGGAATGAAATTGGGTCATTTGTAGAGACGTCGATGGATCTAGAGACTGTCATACAGAGTGAAGTAAGTCAGAAAGAGAAAAACAAATCTTGTATATTCATGCATATATGTGGAACCTAGAAAAACTGTACAGGTTAACCATTTTGCAAGGCATAAATAGAGCAACAGATGTAGACAACAAACGTATGGACAACAAGGGGGGAAAGCTGTTGGGGGGGTGGTGGTGGGAGGAGTTGAGAGACTGGGATTGGCATGTATACATTTATATGTATAAAATAGATAACCAATAAGAACCTGCTGTATAAAAATATAAAATAAAATTCAAAATTAAAAAGAAGTAAAATTTAAAAAATAAAACAGAAAAAACAATTATTCCCTGCACATACATGTATTTATATGAATAAATTATTTCCATGCTTATATCTGTAAATACAAAAAAGAGGAATAAAATCTACCTTGAACCAAAAACGAAAAAGAGAAAAAAAACACAGAACCCACCAGTTACACAGAGGAAAACCGTATCAGGGCACTTGCTCCAGTTGTAAACAATTCTGAAGTTGGTCAGTGGTGGGGAATCGTCTCCCATTCAGCCAGCAGCCCCCACGCAACAAGCGTCCTCATTGCAAAGCTGGGGCACCGTGCCGAGGCATCTGTGAGTAAACGTGAGCTGAGCCCCAGGCCAGTTGCTGCTGAACTATTCCCACCCGTCCCAGGTAAAACACCTGAATATATACAAGGACTTGAAAGCCTAGAGGAAGGGCCATAGAGCCACACGAGTGACAGCATGCCGGCCGACTTGGTGCCTGCAGGCCAGCCAGGATGGTCCTGGCCCTGGGTGCTCTTCTGGAAGATTTCCATTTCCCTGCCTGAGATACCCGTCCTGTCCCTGCCCCCACTGCTTTTTTCCTTCCTCACCTCTGCCCAGGGAGAAATTCCAGCAGCAGGTATGGGTGACACACCCTCTTCTTTAGCAGGTGGCAGCCTGGCAACTGCTGCAGAAAGTCCAGCAGAGCCCCACTCACACTGGGCCACCCACAAAGCCGTGGCCTCTCACTCCCTCCCACCAGCCCAGCCCGGAGACTGCTGACAGGGCAGAGAAAATGGCGTCAGGCACGGCTGCAGGGGCTCTTGCTGCCTGGAGTGGTATTTATATTGATCTCAACCCAGGCACACCTGGGGAGGGCTGGCCGGCACGGTAAGGCTGCCCAGGTCAGCCAATCATCACCCCTCAGGGGCTCACAGTTGCAGAAAATGGAACTTGCTGAACCGGCCAGGTCCAAGGAACAGGTGTGGGCTCCTGAGAGTCAGGATAGACAAGGGGCTGCAGCTTTGGCTTGTTTTCTAATCATTTTATCTGGCCCATGAGTGGGAGACAACTTCAAGAAAACCCTCTCCTAATGAGAGGAACCCAGGAGTCAGGGAGAGGAGGGGTGGGTGGTGGTTGGAGACAGAGGCCTGGTGCCCCGGGTGCAGTGGAAGTCTCTGGAAGACCAGGTGGAGGGAGGCCTCACGGAGTGATGCCCAGGGTCACAGACCTGTCGCAGCTGCTGTTTGTTAGTTCAAGTCCTGCTCTGAGGTGCTCTGTGTCAGCTCTGAGCGACAGGTGAGCTGGGGGTGCTCTGCAATGAGGGCTATGTGCACGGTTCCTGTGTGCCCAGCCCTGCCACGGTACCTGCAAGGGTAGCTCTGTATCCTGGGAGGGGCCTGACCACGAGAGCCCCGTGGGCTGGGGTGGGGGTGGGGTACCTGCCCAGGTGAGCTCCATATTCTGGGATTGGTCTGACCATGAGAGCCCCATGGGCTGCTGGGGACCTGGTAAAGGATGTCAGGACAGTCAGTGAAGCCACCGAGGATATACCTCCAGTTGCTCCTAATTCCTACACCCTGCTGGTCATTCTACCAACCACCAGGACATGGTATTCTGTATTAGTCTTCAATGATGCCTTCTTTTGTATTCCATTAGTCCCAGAGTCACAAGAAATTTTGGCTTGTGAGTGGCAGGACTCAACATACAACTAAAACAATACTTCCGGGCCGTCTGGCCCCAAGGGTGCAAAAATTCCCACACCATCTTTGGGGAAAGCTTAGCTAAAGACCTAAAAGTTCTACCTCTGGAAAAGGAAACCCTCCTTCAATATGCAGACGACATTCTGATCACCAGCCCTACTAAGGAGGCCTCTGAACTACCAAGCCAATAAAGGATAGAAGTTGTCCAAGAAAAAGCTCAAATATCACAGACTGCGGTGACCTGCCTGGGCTTCATTCTCACAGAAGGTCAGAGAAGCCCATCCCAGGAAAGGGAAGAAACCATTTTCAGCCTTACCCCTTTCTAAAACTAGAAGACAGCTTAGGGGTTCCTGGGGAGGCCAGGGTTTGCTGCTTCTGGATCCCTAGCTACAGTCTACTAGCTGGGCCTCTATATGAAACACTGAAAGGAAAAGATGATGATCCTTTTGAATAGAATCCAGAAGTGGCCTTTCAAGAATGGAAAGAGCAGTCAATTCAGACCCTTGCCCTGGAAGTCCCTAATTTAGCTAAACCCTTTGACCTTTACATTCCCGGTGAAAGGTGAATCGCCATTGGAGAATTAGTGCAAAAACTGGGACCACTTGAAATGGAACAATGCAAGAATGCCATCCAGGTAGGATAAACTACGGTCACTAAGGGGCTTGGCCCACTGCCACATCTGGCCAAGATACTGGCGGTATCTAAAAACCTGGAAATCAGCAGCCCAAAAGGCCACCTCCCTCCTAAGGGAAAAGGACCCCACGTGGTGATCCTAACCACCAACCATGCCCTGAAGTTGCAGGGTTCGCTCCGTGGGCACACCGACCTCGAGTGAGGAGGCCCTCCAACTCCAACATCCAGAGAGATAACCGGGGGCAACAGGGCACCATGACGACTCGTGTGAACATCACTTGACCTGGAGTTTCTCTCATAAAACAACAAGAGTGTGTCCCAAAAGAGTAGACTACTGCTTGCAGGACTTACTGCACCCAGAGGGGAGCTAATAATCTTGGCGGGGGAACAGTATACCACACTGTCACCATAGAAAAGCCTACAGACACTGTGATGATGGTGGCCAATAAGACCGGCTGGACTCCTGTTTACTTCAAAAGGCTGTTGACTCAGTAGCCATCATGGTCCTTGATCACCACTGACCCTGGACTGTCTGGGAGTTGAGCGGGCAGGGCTCTGACACCTGGTGCTGTTTGTACGTTAATTCAGGGGCCTAATTGAAGAAAGCGCAGACTACTGGTCAGAGCATCTAGGCTGGCAGAGACGGTCAGCCTAAGGTGGCCGAACAAATGTGGGGCGGGGTGAAACCGGCCCCCACAGCGTCTCTGCACATCTCTTTCCTGGACCCTTAAAGGTCATTAGAATCTATAACGCTTCCAATGCTGGTGCTCAGGTGGACGAGCAGGGAAGCAGGGGTCCTGGGGACAATCAACGTCACCGGGAGGCTGCTGGGGAGAAGCTCTGACCCTCGCCCCAGGGTATGAGGGCTCCCAACTCAGCACTCAGCAGTTACAGAAGAAGGGTCTGCACCCTCAGCACTCCAAGAATGAGGAAAGGGACAAAAGGCAGAGGAGGGGTTTGTCCCCAGCAAAGCCCTTTAAAAATCCCTGGGAGATAAAAATAGAATCTGGGCAATAAAGTCAAGTCTAACCTTTTTTATCCTTTGTGCTTTGTCTAATTTCACGTGCTCCTAGGGTCCCGCATGCAGAGGTTCCACACCCGGCACTTCAGACCAGATTTCCTAGTGCAGAATGGCTGGGTCGACACCTCAGCTCCTGGGGCCCAGTGCAGACTCCACGATATAGAGCCTGAGCTACAGCCAACCCGGCCCTCGAGAGCTCCGCCGCCTCCCTCCCTCCCACTGACTCTGACAAGATCTCTACACAGCAGCCCAGCCCACAGCCCACGGGGTAGTGCATGCTCTCACCTCTCCATTCTCTGATCAAAATGTAAAGTTTCCTTTGCTTGTGAACCAAACTCAGTCTCGATCTGTTGGCCCCAATGACACTGGGCAGGGGGACACTTGTTGGGGTCCACTCTGGAGGATCAGTAACAGAAATTGAGACTATTGTAACCTCAATGAACAGATGTGTGAGCCAAACTGTAGTTAACATAGAACAGTGTATAAGGCTCGGGTAAAATAAGATGTTTTTAACACTTCCATTTGATATTTCCATCACTTTTTATAAGCAAGTTCAGTGAAAAGGTTTGTCTTATTTGTCAGGTCAATATTAGAGAAACGAAGTGATTTCTTTCCAAGGATGTACATCTAATAATCTTGGTTAAACCTTCAATCTTGTTTTAAATGCTTTTCCATTGAAAATGATACCTCTCTTTCAGCTCCCCCATTTCTGAGAAGTATAAAATCTTATAATTTATTATTACCAAAGGGGAAAGGTGGGAGGAGGGATAAATTAACAGTTTGGAATGAACACATACACACTGCTATGTATAAAATAGATCATCAACAAGGAACTACTGTATAGCACAGGGAACTACACTCAACATTTTGCAATAACCTATAAGGGGAAATAATCTGAAAAAGAATAGATATTTTTATTGACATCATCTATCAATGACAGTTAAAGTGTAGCCTAAGGGAAGCTGGTGGTGAGTGCTTCTGACCCTGAAGACTTCAATCATCTAAAGTTTGGACTCTGCCTACTTCCCAAGGCCCTTAATGAACATATGTGTAGCCGTAGCTTAAAAAATTCCCCAGTTTGGGTTTCGGGGAGACACTGATTTTGAAAAAGCCCTGGTGTTCTCCTTACATGAATGGGACTCTTCCTACTGCTAAAACATGTCTGTCACACCCAGAGGATGGTATACCGTCTGATCGGGAAGAGTTTGGAAAAGGCATCTCATCTCCTCATCTCCTGGTGCTCGGGTTCACCCCTCCAGCGTCTTTACTAACAGTCTCCCCACTTGGAGATGTCAGCACTGTCAACATCCTGTTGCGTACAGTTTGGAATTTGTCCAGAGGATGAAGCGGAAGGATGAGGAACAATGAGAGACAAGTCCTAGGTGTTCAGACAGGCACATGTCACTCTAATTTCCAATCAGGAAGACGAATTGACCAAAGGCTAGGGTTGCCCATGGAAACAGTATAGGGCTTGAGGAAATCCCGCTGCTTTGTGGCCAGTTCCCATAAACACGAGTTGAACAATGGAACTCAGGGGCAGTAAAATTCACAAAACTGCAGAGTTGAAAATATCCATCACTGAAAAATGTCTTGAGGAAAGTCAGAGAAAAGGACTTGTAAGCAAGGGAGAATGGCAGGAAAGGGATTTGAGGAGGTAGAAAGGACTCGCCATTAAGCACAAGAAAAGGAGCTGAACATTGCCAACATTGCAGTTGGCCAAAAAGGGTGTATGCGTTCTTTTCTGTATATATTCAAGAAAAGGGCATACACTTTTTTAGCCAACCAAACAGGTGGGCACTGGAAGTCAATACTACAAAAGATATCACTTCGCATCAGTCAGAAGAGCCATCCTCATAAAGCGTAAACAACAGAAATGCAGGACAGGGCAACGAGAAGAGGGAGCCCTGTGAGACTTATAGTGGAAATGTATATTGCCAACGGCCATTCTGGAGAAGTGTATTGTGTTTACTAAAGCATCTAAAAAATGAGCTACAGAGCATAGGGCACTTGCACTCATGGGCGTATATCTTGGGAAAAACAAAAATCGAGAGGACACAGGCACCCCAATGTTTACCCCCTCTCTGTTTAAAAGATCCTCGACTAGGATATAACGTAAATGTCTCTGGAGGGAAAAAATGGATAGAGATGTGGTACTTAGGTAGAGTGGAATATTATTCAGCCTGGAAATCAATGAAATATGGCCAGTTGTAACAACTCCGGAGGAGTTACGTATGATCATTCTAAGTGACAGAATTCAAAAAGAAAAAGACACATATCATAAGATATCACTTAAAGGTGGAATCCAAAATGGCTACACATGAAATAAATTACAAAACAAAAACATAGTCAAATATGTAGAAAACACGCATAAGGCTGCTAAACGGGAAAGGTGGGGAGGGGTGAGGCATCATCCAGGAGGTTGAAATTAGCAAAGATACCATTCCAAATACCAAACTGATAATCAACAAGGCCTACACGGTAGCTAAAAGAACTGCACTCAGCACACTCAAGTCACCGGAAAAGAATATATACGACTGGTAAGAATCTGAAAAAGAATTTATTGATGTCTCTCTGTACGTGAATCAAGTGGATGTACAGCAGCAAGAAACAGAGCTTTGAAAATCAGCTGTAACCAATATAGTAATAAATTGAAAAAAATAAACGACAGAGAGACAGAGAAAACCTCTTACAACTTTTCCTCAGGGACGGTGATGCAACATGGATTGAACACATCTAGACCCACAGCAGGATGAGACATAAGGCTGGAAACTGTTTGCGCTAAGAGAAATGTGAGGTTGGGTGAGGAAATGCACACCCTTTAAAGTAATACTACCTGGTACCCATTCAATGGGTCCCAAATCTGCAGGTTCAAGGGATCTTCCTACAGCTAAAACATGCATGGAAAACCCAGAGGACTGTACACCATGTGATCGGGAGATGTGTCTAAAATGCACCTCATTTATCCTCTCCTGGTGCTCCTGTTCACCATTCCAGCCACGCTACTTAGAATCTCCCCACTTGGAGAATCAGCACATTTAAACTTCTGTTTCACACATTTTGCAAATTGTGAGGAGGATGAACGGGAAGAGGGGGAACCAATGAGAGAAGAGTTGTAGGGGTTTGGACGGGCACATATCACTCTAATTTCCCATTAAGAATAAGAATTAAAGAAAGGCTCAGCCTGCCTCGCCGGAGCCAAAATAGGGCCTGAAGCAATCCTGCGGGTTTGAGGCCAGCTCACAAAAGAGCAACTTAAAAAATGGAGCTCAGGGTCACTGCAATTCACAAACCTGCAGAGTTATAAATGAAAACTAACGTCCAAAAATATGTTGAGGTAAGGCAAAGAAGAGGATCTGAATGCAAGACAGAATTGCAAGAAACAGATTTCAAGAGATAGATTGGACTCGTCTTTAACGCACATGAAAAGCGGCAGAATTTCGACAATGATGCAGTTGGCCCAAAAGGGCGTATGCGTTTTTTCCTGATTATATCCAGGAAAAAACGCATACGCACTTTATGGGCAACGAAGCAAGCAAGCAATGCAAATGTGCACAACAAAGAAGTCTCACTTCCCACCGGTCAAAAGGGCCATCCTAAAAAATTGTAAAAACCAGAAATGCAGGACAGGCCATGGAGAACAGGGAGCCTTTATACGCTGATGGGCAGTGTGTGAACTGCCGAGAGCCACTCTGGAGAAGTGTATGGTGGTTCCTAAATCATCTAAAAAACAGAGCTACAGAGCATAGGACCCTTCCAATCATGGGAGTATATCTAGGGAAGTCTAAAAATCAACAAGACACAAGCACACCACAGTTTAGGGCTACTCTGTTTACAAGAACCTCAACTTCAGTACACCTTAAATATCCCAGGAAAGAGAACAATGGATAAAGAAGATGTGGTACTTATGTACAATGGAATATCTCTTCACCATGAAATCAATGTAATAAGGCTAGTAGAAGGATAAAGAGTGGATTTAGGTCCGATAATACTACTTGAAATAAGTCAAACAGAAAAAGAAACATATCATAAGATATCACTTATAGAGGGAGGGTAAATATGGCTGCACAAGAAATGAATTACAGAACAGAACAGTGTCTCACATTTAGAAAACACACTTATGTCAGCTTAAGGGGAAAGGAGAGGTGGGGTGATGCATAAAACCAGAGTTTGAAATTAGCACAGATACCGTTCAATAAACCAAATAGGTATTAGACAAGATCTACACCTTGCTCAATGAACAGGCCTCAACACACCCTATACACCGCAGAGAAATATATCTGAGGAATAAGAATCTTAAAACCCATGTATTGATATATCTCCATAAGGGAATCAAGTGTGTGCAGAGCGGCACAAACACAGCAGTGAAAAGGAGCTAAACCCCATTATAGAAATAAATTTTAAAAACAAAACGCTGAAACAATGAAAGAGAGAAAAATTCTTACAAAATTCGCTCAGGGGCTGTGATGCAACCTGGATTGACCACATATAAACCCACAGCTGGATAAGACATAAGGCTGGACACTTGGGGCTGACAGGATTGGTGAGCTTTGGTGAGCAACTGCCGAAAGTTTAATGCAATACTTCATGCTACTCAGTCCAAGGGTCCCAACACTCCAGGTTGAAGGGAATCTTCCTACAGCTAAACCATGCTTGGGAAACCCAGCGACTGGTATACCATATGATCGGGAAAGGTTTCTAAAACGCACCTCATTTTTCCTCTCCTGGGGCTCCGGATCGACATTCCAGCCGCTTTACTAACAACATCCCCACATGGAGTCAATGCCTTTAAGTTCTGGTATCGCACAGTCTGCAGTTAGTGCAGAGGATGAATGGGAATAGGGGGAACCAGTGAGAAACTAGCTGTAGCGGTTTCAATGGGCACATGTCACTCTAATATCACATCAGTAAGAAGAATTAACCAAAGGCACAGCAAGGTGCCCCAGAAGAAAAATAGGGCTCAAGGAATCTTGTGGTTATGGGGCAAGACCACAAAAATAAGAGCTAAAAAATGGAGCTAAGGGCCACTGCAATTCAAAAACATGCAGAGTTATAAAGGCCAACTATTTTTAAAAAATATATTGAGGTAAGGCTATGAAGAGGCATTGAAAGCAAGGCAGAATTGCAGGAAACCGATTTCAGGAGGTAGACTGGAATTGCATTGAAAGCATATGAAGAGAGTCAGAAACTCGACAATGATGCACTTGGCCAAAAGCGGCGTATGCGTTTTTTCCTGAATATATTCAGGAAAAAACGCATACGCCCTTTTTGGCCAACCAAGCAAACTTGCAAAGGAAATCTGCACTACAATGAAGTCTCACTTCCCCCCGGTCAAAAGGGCCATCTGAAAAAAGTGTAAAATCCATAAAGGCAGTACAGGCCATGGAGAACTGGGAGCCTTCTTATGCTGATGGGCGGGATGTAAATTGCCAACAACCACTCGGGAGAAGTGTATGGTGTTTCCTGAAACATCGAAAAAACAAAGCAACAGAGCCTAGGGCACTTCCACTTATGGTCCTATAGCTTAGGGAAATTAAAATCAAAAAGACACAGCCACCCCAAAGTTTGGAACGGCTCTGTTTACAAGAACCTCGTTTACAGTACAAGTTCAACATCGCAGAAAGTGAAAAATGGATAAAGAAGTTGTGGTATTCACTTACAAAGCAATATCACTCAGCAATGAAATCTGTGTCATCCGGCCCTTAGCAGCACAATGAGTGGATTCAGGTATGATGATTCTAACTGAAATAAGTCACACAGAAAAAGAAACATCATAAGATATCAGTAATACACGGAATGGAAACTTGACTACACAGGAACTGAATTACAGAACAGAACAGGGTCTCAAATTTAGAAAACCAACTTATGCTTGCTTAAGGGTAAAGGTGAGTTGGGGTGCTGCATAAAACCAGAGATTGAAATGAGCACAGATAAAGTTCCTTAAGCCAAATATGGAATAGACAAGAGCTACTCCTTGCTCAACGAAATGGACTCAACACCGCATATTAAACGCCTAAGAATGTACCTGACTAGTAAGTATCTTAAAACCTATGGATTGCTATGTCTCCGAAAGAGAATCAAGCATGTGTACAGGGGCATAAACGCAGCAGTGATAGGATTGGAGAGGTTCGGTGAGCAAATGAAGACCCTTTGAAGTCATATTGCATGGTACCCATTCCACGGGTTTCAACTACCCAGGTTTAAGGTATTCTTCCTTCAGCTAAAACATGCATGTGGAACCTAGAGTATGATCAACCATGTGATCGGGAGACGTGTTCAAATATGTCTCAGTTTTCGTACCCTGGTACTCGGGTGCAACATTCCAGACGCTTTACTAACACTCTCCTGACTTGGACAGTCAGTCCCTTTTACCTCCTGTTTGGCCCAGTTTGCAATTTCTGCGGAAGATGAACAGGAATAGCGAGAACCAATGAGACACTAGCTGGAGGTGTCTGGACGGGCAAATTTAACTCTCATTTCTCACCAGGAAGAGGAATTAACCAAAGGCTCAGCGTGCCGTGCCAGAACCAGATTAGGGCCTGAAGCCATCCTGCGGTGTTGCGGCCAGCTCACAAGAAAGCGAGTTGAAGAAAGGAGCTCAGGGGCACTGTAATTCACAAACCTGCAGAGTTATAAATGACAGCTATCGTCCAAAAATATACTGAAGTAAGGCTGCCAAGAGGACTTGAAAGCGGGGCAGAATTGCAGGAAACCGATTTTAGGAGGTAGACTGAAATTGCATTGAAAGCATAGGAAAAGAGGCAGAACGTCCACAATGATGCACTTGGCCAAAAAGGGCGTATGCGTTTTTTCCTGAATATATTCAGGAAAAAACGCATACGCCCTTTTTGGCCAACCAAGCAAACTTACAAAGGAAATCTGCACTACAATGAAGTCTCACTTCCCCCGGTCAAAAGGGCCATCTGAAAAAAGTGTAAAATCCAGAAAGGGAGGACAGGCCATGGAGAACTGGGAGCCTTGTTATGCTGATGGGCGGGATGTAAATTGCCAACAACCACTGGGGAGAAGTGTATGGTGATTTCCTGAAACATCTAAAAAACAAAGCAACAGAGCCTAGGGCACTTCCACTTATGGTCCTATAGCTTAGGGAAATTATAATCAAAAACACACAGCCACCCCAAAGTTTGGGACGCCTCTGTTTACAAGAACCTCGTTTACCGTACAAGTTCAATATCACAGAAAGTGAAAAATGGATAAAGAAGTTGTGGTATTTACTTACAAAGCAATATCACTCAGCAATGAAATCTGTGTCATCAGGCCCTTAGCAGCACAATGAGTGGATTCAGGTATGATGATTCTAACTGAAATAAGTCACACAGAAAAAGAAACATCATAAGATATCAGTAATACACGGAATGGAAACTTGGCTACACAGGAACTGAATTAGAGAACAGAACAGGGTCTCAAATTTAGAAAAACAACTTATGCTTGCTTAAGGGTAAAGGTGAGTTGGGGTGCTGCATAAAACCAGAGATTGAAATGAGCACAGATAAAGTTCCTTAAGCCAAATATGGAATAGACAAGAGCTACTCCTTGCTCAACGAAATGGACTCAACACCGCATATTAAACGCCTAAGAATGTACCTGACTTGTAAGTATCTTAAAACCTATGGATTGCTATGTCTCCGAAAGAGAATCAAGCATGTGTACAGGGGCATAAACGCAGCAGTGATAGGATTGGAGAGGTTCGGTGAGCAAATGAAGACCCTTTGAAGTCATATTGCATGGTACACATTACACGGGTCTCAACTCTCCAGGTTTAAGGTATTCTTCCTTCTGCTAAAACATGCATGTGGAACCCAGAGTATGATCAACCATGTGATCGGGAGACGTGTTCAAATATGTCTCAGTTTTCGTACCCTGGTACTCGGGTGCAACATTCCAGACGCTTTACTAACACTCTCCCGACTTGGAGAGTCAGTCCCTTTTACCTCCTGTTTGGCCCAGTTTGCAATTTCTGCGGAAGATGAACAGGAATAGCGAGAACCAATGAGAGGCTAGCTGGAGGTGTCTGGACGGGCAAATTTAACTCTCATTTCCCACCAGGAAGAGGAAATAACCAAAGGCTCAGTGTGCCGTGCCAGAACCAGATTAGGGCCTAAAGCCATCCTGCGGTGTTGCGGCCAGCTCAAAAGAAAGCGAGTTGAAGAAAGGAGCTCAGGGGCACTGTAATTCACAAACCTGCAGAGTTATAAATGACAGCTATCGTCCAAAAATAGACTGAAGTAAGGCTGCCAAGAGGACTTGAAAGCGGGGCAGAATTGCAGGAAACCGATTTCAGGAGGTAGACTGGAATTGCATTGAAAGCATAGGAAAAGAGGCAGAACGTCCACAATGATGCACTTGGCCAAAAAGGGCGTATGCGTTTTTTCCTGAATATATTCAGGAAAAAACGCATACGCCCTTTTTGGCCAACCAAGCAAACTTGCAAAGGAAATCTGCACTACAATGAAGTCTCACTTAACCCAGTCAAAAGGGCCATCTGAAAAAAGTGTAAAATCCAGAAAGGCAGGACAGGCCATGGAGAACTGGGAGCCTTGTTATGCTGATGGGCGGGATGTAAATTGCCAACAGACACTCGGGAGAAGTGTATGGTGTTTCCTGAAACATCTAAAAAACAAAGCAACAGAGCCTAGTGCACTGCCACTTATAGTCCTATAGCTTAGGGAAATTAAAATAAAAAAGACACAGCCACCCCAAAGTTTGGGACGCCTCTGTTTACAAGAACCTCGTTTACCGTACAAGTTCAACATCGCAGAAAGTGAAAAATGGATAAAGAAGTTGTGGTATTTACTTAAAAAGCAATATCACTCAGCAATGAAATCTATGTCATCAGGCCCTTAGCAGCACAATGAGTGGATTCAGGTATGATGATTGTAACTGAAATAAGTCACACAGAAAAAGAAACATCATAAGATATCAGTAATACACGGAATGGAAACTTGGCTACACAGGAACTGAATTCCAAAACAGAACAGTGTCTCAAATTTAGAAAACCAACTTATGCTTGCTTAAGGGGAAAGGTGAGTTGGGGTGCTGCATAAAACCAGAGATTGAAATGAGCACAGATAAAGTTCCTTAAGCCAAATATGGAATAGACAAGAGCTACTCCTTGCTCAACGAAATGGACTCAATACTGCATATTAAACGCCTAAGAATGTACCTGACTAGTAAGTATCTTAAAACCTATGGATTGCTATGTCTCCGAAAGAGAATCAAGCATGTGTACAGGGGCATAAACGCAGCAGTGATAGGATTGGAGAGGTTCGTGTGCAAATGAAGACCCTTTGAAGTCATATTGCATGGTACCCATTCCACGGGTTTCAACTACCCAGGTTTAAGGTATTCTTCCTTCAGCTAAAACATGCATGTGGAACCTAGAGTATGATCAACCTTGTGATCTGGAGACGTGTTCAAATATGTCTCAGTTTTCCTCCCCTGGTACTCGGGTGCAACATTCCTGACGCTTTACTAACACTCTCCCGACTTGGAGAGTCAGTCCCTTTAACCTCCTGTTTGCCCCAGTTTGCAATTTCTGCAGAAGATGAACAGGAATAGCGAGAACCAATGAGAGGCTAGCTGGAGGTGTCTGGACGGGCAAATTTAACTCTCATTTCCCACCAGGAAGAGGAATTAACCAAAGACTCAGCATGCCGTGCCGGAACCAGATTAGGGCCTGAAGCCATCCTGCGGTGTTGCGGCCAGCTCACAAGAAAGCGAGTTGAAGAAAGGAGCTCAGGGGCACTGTAATTCACAAACCTGCAGAGTTATAAATGACAGCTATCGTCCAAAAATAGACTGAAGTAAGGCTGCCAAGAGGACTTGAAAGCGGGGCAGAATTGCAGGAAACCGATTTCAGGAGGTAGACTGGAATTGCATTGAAAGCATAGGAAAAGAGGCAGAACGTCCACAATGATGCACTTGGCCAAAAAGGGCGTATGCGTTTTTTCCTGAATATATTCAGGAAAAAACGCATACGCACTTTTTGGCCAACCAAGCAAGCTTGCAAAGGAAATCTGCACTACAATGAAGTCTCACTTCCCCCCGGTCAAAAGGGCCATCTGAAAACAGTGTAAAATCCAGAAAGGCAGGACAGGCCATGGAGAACTGGGAGCCTTGTTATGCTGAAGGGCGGGATGTAAATTGCCAACAACCACTCGGGAGAAGTGTATGGTGTTTCCTGAAACATCTAAAAAACAAAGCAACAGAGCCTAGGGCACTTCCACTTATGGTCCTATAGCTTAGGGAATTTAAAATCAAAAAGACACAGCCACCCCAAAGTTTGGAACGGCTCTGTTTACAAGAACCTCGTTTACAGTACAAGTTCAACATCGCAGAAAGTGAAAAATGGATAAAAAAGTTGTGGTATTTACTTACAAAACAATATCACTCAGCAATGAAATCTGTGTCATCAGGCCCTTAGCAGCACAATGAGTGGATTCAGGTATGATGATTCTAACTGAAATAAGTCACACAGAAAAAGAAACATCATAAGGTATCAGTAATACACAGAATGTAAACTTGGCTACACAGGAACTGAATTACAGAACAGAACAGGGTCTCAAATTTAGAAAACCAACTTATGCTTGCTTAAGGGTAAAGGTGAGTTGGGGTGCTGCATAAAACCAGAGATTGAAATGAGCACAGATAAAGTTCCTTAAGTCAAATATGGAATAGACAAGAGCTACTCCTTGCTCAACGAAATGGACTCAACACCGCATATTAAACGCCTAAGAATGTACCTGACTAGTAAGTATCTTAAAACCTATGGATTGCTATGTCTCCGAAAGGGAATCAAGCATGTGTAAAGGGCCATAAACGCAGCAGTGATAGGATTGGAGAGGTTCGGTGAGCAAATGAAGACCCTTTGAAGTCATATTGCATGGTACCCATTCCACGGGTTTCAACTACCCAGGTTTAAGGTATTCTTCCTTCAGCTAAAACATGCATGTGGAACCTAGAGTATGATCAACCATGTGATCGGGAGACGTGTTCAAATAGGTCTCAGTTTTCGTACCCTGGTACTCGGGTGCAACATTCCAGACGCTTTACTAACACTCTCCCGACTTGGAGAGTCAGTCCCTTTAACCTCCTGTTTGGCCCAGTTTGCAATTTCTGCGGAAGATGAACAGGAATAGCGAGAACCAAGGAGAGACTAGCTGGAGGTGTCTGGACGGGCAAATTTAACTCTCATTTCCCACCAGGAAGAGGAATTAACCAAAGGCTCAGCGTGCCGTGCCGGAACCAGATTAGGGCCTGAAGCCATGCTGCGGTGTTTCGGCCAGCTCACAAGAAAGCGAGTTGAAGAAAGGAGCTCAGGGGCACTGTAATTCACAAACCTGCAGAGTTATAAATGACAGCTATCGTCCAAAAATATACTGAAGTAAGGCTGCCAAGAGGACTTGAAAGCGGGGCAGAATTGCAGGAAACCGATTTCAGGAGGTAGACAGGAATTGCATTGAAAGCACAGGAAAAGAGGCAGAACGTCCACAATGATGCACTTGGCCAAAAAGGGCGTATGCGTTTTTTCCTGAATATATTCAGGAAAAAACGCATACGCCCCTTTTGGCCAACCAAGCAAGCTTGCAAAGGAAATCTGCACTACAATGAAGTCTCACTTCCCCCCGGTCAAAAGGGCCATCTGAAAAAAGTGTAAAATCCAGAAAGGCAGGACAGGCCATGGAGAACTGGGAGCCTTGTTATGCTGATGGGCGGGATGTAAATTGCCAACAACCACTTGGGAGAAGTGTATGGTGTTTCCTGAAACATCGAAAAAACAAAGCAACAGAGCCTAGGGCACTTCCACTTATGGTCCTATAGCTTAGGGAATTTAAAATCAAAAAGACACAGCCACCCCAAAGTTTGGAACGGATCTGTTTACAAGAACCTCGATTACAGTACAAGTTCAACATCGCAGAAAGTGAAAAATGGATAAAAAAGTTGTGGTATTTACTTACAAAGCAATATCACTCAGCAATGAAATCTGTGTCATCAGGCCCTTAGCAGCACAATGAGTGGATTCAGGTATGATGATTCTAACTGAAATAAGTCACACAGAAAAAGAAACATCATAAGATATCAGTAATACACGGAATGTAAACTTGGCTACACAGGAACTGAATTACAGAACAGAACAGGGTCTCAAATTTAGAAAACCAACTTATGCTTGCTTAAGGGGAAAGGTGAGTTGGGGTGCTGCATAAAACCAGAGATTGAAATGAGCACAGATAAAGTTCCTGAAGCCAAATATGGAATAGACAAGAGCTACTCCTTGCTCAATGAAATGGACTCAACACCGCATATTAAACGCCTAAGAATGTACCTGACTAGTAAGTATCTTAAAACCTATGGATTGCTATGTCTCTGAAAGAGAGTCAAGCATGTGTAAAGGGGCATAAACGCAGCAGTGATAGGATTGGAGAGGTTCGGTGAGCAAATGAAGACCCTTTGAAGTCATATTGCATGGTACCCATTCCACGGGTTTCAACTACCCAGGTTTAAGGTATTCTTCCTTCAGCTAAAACATGCATGTGGAACCTAGAGTATGATCAACCATGTGATCGGGAGACGTGTTCAAATAGGTCTCAGTTTTCGTACCCTGGTACTCGGGTGCAACATTCCAGACGCTTTACTAACACTCTCCCGACTTGGAGAGTCAGTCCCTTTAACCTCCTGTTTGACCCAGTTTACAATTTCTGCGGAAGATGAACAGGAATAGCGAGAACCAAGGAGAGACTAGCTGGAGGTGTCTGGACGGGCAAATTTAACTCTCATTTCCCACCAGGAAGAGGAATTAACCAAAGGCTCAGCGTGCCGTGCCAGAACCAGATTAGGGCCTGAAGCCATCCTGCAGTGTTGCGGCCAGCTCAAAAGAAAGCGAGTTGAAGAAAGGAGCTCAGGGGCACTGTAATTCACAAACCTGCAGAGTTATAAATGACAGCTATCGTCCAAAAATATACTGAAGTAAGGCTGCCAAGAGGACTTGAAAGCAGGGCAAAATTGTAGGAAACCGATTTCAGGAGGTAGACTGGAATTGCATTGAAAGCATAGGAAAAGAGGCAGAACGTCCACAATGATGCACTTGGCCAAAAAGGGCGTATGCGTTTTTTCCTGAATATATTCAGGAAAAAACGCATACGCCCTTTTTGGCCAACCAAGCAAGCTTGCAAAGGAAATCTGCACTACAATGAAGTCTCACTTCCCCCCGGTCAAAAGGGCCATCTGAAAAAAGTGTAAAATCCAGAAAGGCAGGACAGGCCATGGAGAACTGGGAGCTTTGTTATGCTGATGAGCGGGATGTAAATTGCCAACAACCACTCGGGAGAAGTGTATGGTGTTTCCTGAAACATCTAAAAAACAAAGCAACCGAACCTAGGGCACTTCCACTTATGGTCCTATAGCTTAGGGAAATTAAAATGAAAAAGACACAGCCACCTCAAAATTTGGAACGGCTCTGTTTACAAGAACCTCATTTACAGTACAAGTTCAACATCGCAGAAAGTGAAAAATGGATAAAGAAGTTGTGGAATTTACTTACAAAGCAATATCACTCAGCAATGAAATCTGTGTCATCAGGCCCTTAGCAGCACAATGAGTGGATTCAGGTATGATGATTCTAACTGAAATAAGTCACACAGAAAAAGAAACATCATAAGATATCAGTAATACACGGAATGGAAACTTGGCTACACAGGAACTGAATTTCAGAACAGAACAGGGTCTCAAATTTAGAAAACCAACTTATGCTTGCTTAAGGGTAAAGGTGAGTTGGGGTGCTGCATAAAACCAGAGATTGAAATGAGCACAGATAAAGTTCCTTAAGCCAAATATGGAATAGACTAGAGCTACTCCTTGCTCAACGAAATGGACTCAACACCGCATATTAAACGCCTAAGAATGTACCTGACTAGTAAGTATCTTAAAACCTATGGATTGCTATATCTCCGAAAGAGAATCAAGCATGTGTACAGGGGCATAAACGCAGCAGTGATAGGATTGGAGAGGTTCGTGAGCAAATGAAGACCCTTTGAAGTCATATTGCATGGTACCCATTCCACGGGTTTCAACTACCCAGGTTTAAGGTATTCTTCCTTCATTTGAAACATGCATGTGGAACCTAGAGTATGATCAACCATGTGATTGGGAGACGTGTTCAAATATGTCTCAGTTTTCCCCCCCTGGTACTCGGGTGCAACATTCCAGACGCTTTACTAACACTCTCCCGACCTGGAGAGTCAGTCCCTTTAACCACCTGTTTGGCCCAGTTTGCAATTTCTGCGGAAGATGAACAGGAATAGCGAGAACCAATGAGAGGCTAGCTGGAGGTGTCTGGAAGGGAAAATTTAACTCTCATTTCCAACCAGGAAGAGGAATTAACCAAACGCTCAGCATGCCGTACCGGAACCAGATTAGGGCCTGAAGCCATCCTGCGGTGTTGCGGCCAGCTCAAAAGAAAGCGAGTTGAAGAAAGGAGCTCAGGGGCACTCTAATTCACAAACCTGCAGAGTTATAAATGACAGCTATCGTCCAAAAATAGACTGAAGTAAAGCTGCCAAGAGGACTTCAAAGCGGGGCAGAATTGCAGGAAACCGATTTCAGGAGGTAGACTGGAATTGCATTGAAAGCATAGGAAAAGAGGCAGAACGTCCACAATGATGCACTTGGCCAAAAAGGGCATATGGGTTTTTTCCTGAATATATTCAGGAAAAAACGCATACGCACTTTTTGGCCAACCAAGCAAGCTTGCAAAGGAAATCTGCACTACAATGAAGTCTCACTTCCCCCCAGTCAAAAGGGCCATCTGAAAAAAGTGTAAAATCCAGAAAGGCAGGACAGGCCATGGAGAACTGGGAGCCTTGTTATGCTGATGGGCGGGATGTAAATTGCCAACAACCACTCGGGAGAAGTGTATGGTGTTTCCTGAAACATCTAAAAAACAAAGCAACAGAACCTAGGGCACTTCCACTTATGGTCCTATAGCTTAGGGAAATTAAAATCAAAAAGACACAGCCACCCCAAAGTTTGGAACGGCTCTGTTTACAAGAACCTCGTTTACAGTACAAGTTCAACATCGCAGAAAGTGAAAAATGGATAAAGAAGTTGTGGTATTTACTTACAAAGCAATATCACTCAGCAATGAAATCTGTGTCATCAGGCCCTTAGCAGCACAAGTGGATTCAGGTATGATGATTCTAACTGAAATAAGTCACACAGAAAAAGAAACATCATAATATATCAGTAATACACGGAATGGAAACTTGGCTACACAGGAACTGAATTACAGAACAGAACAGGGTCTCAAATTTAGAAAACCAACGTATGCTTGCTTAAGGGGAAAGGTGAGTTGGGGTGCTGCATAAAACCAGAGATTGAAATGAGCACAGATAAAGTTCCTTAAGCCAAATATGGAATAGACAAGAGCTACTCCTTGCTCAACGAAATGGACTCAATACCGCATATTAAATGCCTAAGAATGTACCTGACTAGTAATATCTTAAAACCTATGGATTGCTATGTCTCCGAAAGAGAATCAAGCATGTGTACAGGGGCATAAACGCAGCAGTGATAGGATTGGAGAGGTTCATGAGCAAATGAAGACCCTTTGAAGTCATATTGCATGGTACCCATTCCACGGGTTTCAACTACCCAGGTTTAAGGTATTCTTCCTTCAGCTAAAACATGCATGTGGAACCTAGAGTATGATCAACCATGTGATTGGGAGACGTGTTCAAATATGTCTCAGTTTTCGTACCCTGGTACTCGGGTGCAACATTCCAGACGCTTTACTAACACTCTCCCCACTTGGAGAGTCAGTCCCTTTAACCTCCTGTTTGTCCCAGTTTGCAATTTCTGCGGAAGATGAACAGGAATAGGGAGAACCAATGAGAGACTAGCTGGAGGTGTCTGGACGGGCAAATTTAACTCTCATTTCCCACCAGGAAGAGGAAATAACCAAAGGCTCAGCGTGCCGTGCCGGAACCAGATTAGGGCCTGAAGCCATCCTGTGGTGTTGCGGCCAGCTCACAAGAAAGCGAGTTGAAGAAAGGAGCCTCAGGGGCACTGTAATTCACAAACCTGCAGAGTTGTAAATGACAGCTATCGTCCACAAATATACTGAAGTAAGGCTGCCAAGAGGACTTGAAAGCGGGGCAGAATTGCAGGAAACCGATTTCAGGAGGTAGACTGGAATTGCATTGAAAGCATAGGAAAAGAGGCAGAATGTCCACAATGATGCACTTGGCCAAAAAGGGCGTATGTGTTTTTTCCTGAATATATTCAGGAAAAAACGCATACGCCCTTTTTGGCCAACCAAGCAAGCTTGCAAAGGAAATCTGCACTACAATGAAGTCTCACTTCCCCCCGGTAAAAAGGGCCATCTGAAAAAAGTGTAAAATCCAGAAAGGCAGGACAGGCCATGGAGAACTGGGAGCCTTGTTATGCTGATGGGCGGGATGTAAATTGCCAACAGACACTCGGGAGAAGTGTATGGTGTTTCCTGAAACATGTAAAAAACAAAGCAACAGAGCCTAGGGCACTTCCACTTATGGTCCTATCGCTTAGGGAATTTAAAATCAAAAAGACACAGCCACCCCAAAGTTTGGAACGGCTCTGTTTACAAGAACCTCGATTACAGTACAAGTTCAACATCGCAGAAAGTGAAAAATGGATAAAAAAGTTGTGGTATTTACTTACAAAGCAATATCACTCAGCAATGAAATCTGTGTCATCAGGCCCTTAGCAGCACAATGAGTGGATTCAGGTATGATGATTCTAACTGAAATAAGTCACACAGAAAAAGAAACATCATAAGATATCAGTAATACACGGAATGTAAACTTGGCTACACAGGAACTGAATTACAGAACAGAACAGGGTCTCAAATTTAGAAAACCAACTTATGCTTGCTTAAGGGGAAAGGTGAGTTGGGGTGCTGCATAAAACCAGAGATTGAAATGAGCACAGATAAAGTTCCTTAAGCCAAATATGGAATAGACAAGAGCTACTCCTTGCTCAACGAAATGGACTCAACACCGCATATTAAACGCCTAACAATGTACCTGACTAGTAAGTATCGTAAAACCTATGGATTGCTATGTCTCCAAAAGAGAATCAAGCATGTGTACAGGGGCATAAACGCAGCAGTGATAGGATTGGAGAGGTTCGGTGAGCAAATGAAGACCCTTTGAAGTCATATTGCATGGTACCCATTACACGGGTTTCAACTACCCAGGTTTTAGGTATTCTTCCTTCAGCTAAAACATGCATGTGGAACCTAGAGTATGATCAACCATGTGATCGGGAGACGTGTTCAAATATGTCTCAGTTTTCATACCCTGGTACTCGGGTGCAACATTCCAGACGCTTTACTAACACTCTCCCCACTTGGAGAGTCAGTCCCTTTAACCTCCTGTTTGGCCCAGTTTGCAATTTCTGCGGAAGATGAACAGGAATAGCGAGAACCAATGGAGACTACCTGGAGGTGTCTGGACGGGCATATTTAACTCTCATTTCCCACCAGGAAGAGGAATTAGCCAAAGGCTCAGCGTGCCATGCCAGAACCAGATTAGGGCCTGAAGCCATCCTGCGGTGTTGCGGCCAGCTCAAAAGAAAGCGAGTTGAAGAAAGGAGCTCAGGGGCACTGTAATTCACAAACCTGCAGAGTTATAAATGACAGCTATCGTCCAAAAATAGACTGAAGTAAGGCTGCCAAGAGGACTTGAAAGCGGGGCAGAATTGCAGGAAACCGATTTCAGGAGGTAGACTGGAATTGCATTGAAAGCATAGGAAAAGAGGCAGAACGTCCACAATGATGCACTTGGCCAAAAAGGGCGTATGCGTTTTTTCCTGAATATATTCAGGAAAAAACGCATACGCCCTTTTTGGCCAACCAAGCAAGCTTGCAAAGGAAATCTGCACTACAATGAAGTCTCACTTCCCCCCGGTCAAAAGGGCCATCTGAAAAAAGTGTAAAATCCAGAAAGGCAGGACAGGCCATGGAGAAGTGGGAGCCTTGTTATGCTGATGGGCGGGATGTAAATTGCCAACAGACACTCGGGAGAAGTGTATGGTGTTTCCTGAAACATCTAAAAAACAAAGCAACAGAGCCTAGGGCACTTCCACTTATGGTCCTATAGCTTAGGGAATTTAAAATCAAAAAGACACAGCCACCCCAAGTTTGGAACGGCTCTGTTTACAAGAACCTCGTTTACAGTACAAGTTCAACATCGCAGAAAGTGAAAAATGGAGAAAGAAGTTGTGGTATTTACTTACAAAGAAATATCACTCAGCAATGAAATCTGTGTCATCAGGCCCTTAGCAGCACAATGAGTGGATTCAGGTATGATGATTCTAACTGAAATAAGTCACACAGAAAAAGAAACATCATAAGATATCAGTAATACACAGAATGTAAACTTGGCTACACAGGAACTGAATTACAGAACAGAACAGGGTCTCAAATTTAGAAAACCAACTTATGCTTGCTTAAGGGTAAAGGTGAGTTGGGGTGCTGCATAAAACCAGAGATTGAAATGAGCACAGATAAAGTTCCTTAAGCCAAATATGGAATAGACAAGAGCTACTCCTTGCTCAACGAAATGGACTCAACACCCCATATTAAACGCCTAAGAATGTACCTGACTAGTAAGTATCTTAAAACCTATGGATTGCTATGTCTCCAAAAGAGAATCAAGCATGTGTACAGGGGCATAAACGCAGCAGTGATAGGATTGGAGAGGTTCGGTGAGCAAATGAAGACCCTGTGAAGTCATATTGCATGGTACCCATTCCACGGGTTACAACTACCCAGATTTTAGGTATTCTTCCTTCAGCTAAAACATGCATGTGGAACCCAGAGTATGATCAACCATGTGATCGGGAGACGTGTTCAAATATGTCTCAGTTTTCGTACCCTGGTACTCGGGTGCAACATTCCAGACGCATTACTAACACTCTCCCGACTTGGAGAGTCAGTCCCTTTAACCTCCTGTTTGGCCCAGTTTGCAATTTCTGCGGAAGATGAACAGGAATAGGGAGAACCAATGAGAGACTAGCTGGAGGTGACTGGACGGGCAAATTTAACTCTCATTTCCCACCAGGAAGAGGAAATAACCAAAGGCTCAGCGTGCCGTGCCGGAACCAGATTAGGGCCTGAAGCCATCCTGCGGTGTTTCGGCCAGCTCACAAGAAAGCGAGTTGAAGAAAGGAGCTCAGGGGCACTGTAATTCACAAACCTGCAGAGTTATAAATGACAGCTATCGTCCAAAACTAGACTGAAGTAAGGCTGCCAAGAGGACTTGAAAGCGGGGCAGAATTGCAGGAAACCGATTTCAGGAGGTAGACTGGAATTGCATTGAAAGCATAGGAAAAGGGGCAGAACGTACACAATGATGCACTTGGCCAAAAAGGGCGTATGCGTTTTTTCCTGAATATATTCAGGAAAAAACGCATACGCCCTTTTTGGCCAACCAAGCAAGCTTGCAAAGGAAATCTGCACTACAATGAAGTCTCACTTCCCCCCCAGTCAAAAGGGCCATCTGAAAAAAGTGTAAAATCCAGAAAGGCAGGACAGGCCATGGAGAACTGGGAGCCTTGTTATGCTGATGGGCGGGATGTAAATTGCCAACAACCACTCTGGAGAAGTGTATGGTGTTTCCTGAAACATCTAAAAAACAAAGCAACAGAGCCTAGGGCACTTCCACTTATGGTCCTATCGCTTAGGGAATTTAAAATCAAAAAGACACAGCCACCCCAAAGTTTGGAACAGCTCTGTTTACAAGAACCTCGTTTACAGTACAAGTTCAACATCACAGAAAGTGAAAAATGGAGAAAGAAGTTGTGGTATTTACTTACAAAGCAATATCACTCAGCAATGAAATCTGTATCATCAGGCCCTTAGCAGCACAATGAGTGGATTCAGGTATGATGATTGTAACTGAAATAAGTCACACAGAAAAAGAAACATCATAAGATATCAGTAATACACGGAATGGAAACTTGGCTACACAGGAACTCCATTCCAAAACAGAACAGGGTCTCAAATTTAGAAAACCAACTTATGCTTGCTTAAGGGTAAAGGTGAGTTGGGGTGCTGCATAAAACCAGAGATTGAAATGAGCACAGATAAAGTTCCTTATGTCAAATATGGAATAGACAAGAGCTACTCCTTGCTCAACGAAATGGACTCAACACCGCATATTAAACGCCTAAGAATGTACCTGACTAGTAAGTATCGTAAAACCTATGGATTGCTATGTCTCCAAAAGAGAATCAAGCGTGTGTACAGGGGCATAAACGCAGCAGTGATAGGATTGCAGAGGTTCGGTGAGCAAATGAAGACCATTTGAAGTAATATTGCATGGTACTCATTACACGGGTCTCAACTCTCCAGGTTTAAGGTATTCTTCCTTCAGTTAAAACATGCATGTGGAACCCAAGTGTGATCAACAATGTGAACGGGAGACGTGTTCAAATATGTCTCAGTTTTCCTCCCCTGGTACTCGGGTGCAACATTCCAGACGCTTTACTAACACTCTCCCCACTTGGAGAGTCAGCGCCTTTAACCTCCTGTTTGGCTCAGTTTGCAATTTCTGCGGAAGATGAACAGGAATAGCGAGAACCAATGAGAGGCTAGCTGGAGGTGTCTGGACGGGCAAATTTAACTCTCATTTCCCACCAGGAAGAGGAAATAACCAAAGGCTCAGTGTGCCGTGCCGGAACCAGATTAGGACCTGAAGCCATCCTGCGGTGTTGCGGCCAGCTCAAAAGAAAGCGAGTTGAAGAAAGGAGCTCAGGGGCACTGTAATTCACAAACCTGCAGAGTTATAAATGACAGGCTATCGTCCAAAAATAGACTGAAGTAAGGCTGCCAAGAGGACTTGAAAGCGGGGCAGAATTGCAGGAAACCGATTTCAGGAGGTAGACTGGAATTGCATTGAAAGCATAGGAAAAGAGGCAGAACGTCCACAATGATGCACTTGGCCAAAAAGGGCGTATGCGTTTTTTCCTGAATATATTCAGGAAAAAACGCATACGCCCTTTTTGGCCAACCAAGCAAGCTTGCAAAGGAAATCTGCACTACAATGAAGTCTCCCTTCCCCCCGGTCAAAAGGGCCATCTGAAAAAAGTGTAAAATCCAGAAAGGCAGGACAGGCCATGGAGAACTGGGAGCCTTGTTATGCTGAAGGGCGGGATGTAAATTGCCAACAACCACTCGGGAGAAGTGTATGGTGTTTCCTGAAACATCTAAAAAACAAAGCAACAGAGCCTAGGGCACTTCCACTTATGGTCCTATAGATTAGGGAATTTAAAATCAAAAAGACACAGCCACCCCAAAGTTTCGAATGGCTCTGTTTACAAGAACCTCGTTTACAGTACAAGTTCAACATCGCAGAAAGTGAAAAATGGATAAAGAAGTTGTGGTAGTTACTTACAAAGCAATATCACTCAGCAATGAAATCTGTGTCATCAGGCCCTTAGCAGCACAATGACTGGATTCAGGTATGATGATTCTAACTGAAATAAGTCACACAGAAAAAGAAACATCATAAGATATCAGTAATACACGGAATGGAAACTTGGCTACACAGGAACTGAATTACAGAACAGAACAGGGTCTCAAATTTCGAAAACCAACTTATGCTTGCTTAAGGGTAAAGGTGAGTTGGGGTGCTGCATAAAACCAGAGATTGAAATGAGCACAGATAAAGTTCCTTAAGCCAAATATGGAATAGACAAGAGCTACTCCTTGCTCAACGAAATGGACTCAACACCGCATATTAAACGCCTAAGAATGTACCTGACTAGTAAGTATCTTAAAACCTATGGATTGCTATGTCTCCAAAAGAGAATCAAGCATGTGTACAGGGGCATAAACGCAGCAGTGATAGGATTGGAGAGGTTCGGTGAGCAAATGAAGACCCTTTGAAGTCATATTGCATGGTACCCATTCCACGTGTTACAACTACCCAGATTTTAGGTATTCTTCCTTCAGCTAAAACATGCATGTGGAACCCAGAGTATGATCAACCATGGGATCGGGAGACGTGTTCAAATATGTCTCAGTTTTCGTACCCTGGTACTCGGGTGCAACATTCCAGACGCTTTACTAACACTCTCCCGACTTGGAGAGTCAGTCCCTTTAACCTCCTGTTTGGCCCAGTTTGCAATTTCTGTGGAAGATCAACAGGAATAGCGAGAACCAATGGAGACTACCTGGAGGTGTCTGGACGGGCATATTTAACTCTCATTTCCCACCAGGAAGAGGAATTAACCAAAGGCTCAGCGTGCCGTGCCAGAACCAGATTAGGGCCTGAAGCCATCCTGCGGTGTTGCGGCCAGCTCAAAAGAAAGCGAGTTGAAGAAAGGAGCTCAGGGTCACTGTAATTCACAAACCTGAAGAGTTATAAATGACAGCTATCGTCCAAAAATAGACTGAAGTAAGGCTGCCAAGAGGACTTGAAAGCGGGGCAGAATTGCAGGAAACCGATTTCAGGAGGTAGCCTGGAATTGCATTGAAAGCATAGGAAAAGAGGCAGAACGTTCACAATGATGCACTTGGCCAAAAAGGGCGTATGCGTTTCTTCCAGAATATATTCAGGAAAAAACGCATACGCCCTTTTTGGCCAACCAAGCAAGCTTGCAAAGGAAATCTGCACTACAATGAAGTCTCACTTCCCCCCGGTCAAAAGGGCCATCTGAAAAAATTGTAAAATCCAGAAAGGCAGGACAGGCCATGGAGAACTGGGAGCCTTGTTATGCTGAAGGGCGGGATGTAAATTGCCAACAGACACTTGGGAGAAGTGTATGGTGTTTCCTGAAACATCTAAAAACCAAAGCAACAGAGCCTAGGGCACTTCCACTTATGGTCCTATAGCTTAGGGAAATTAAAATCAAGAAGACACAGCCACCCCAAAGTTTGGGACACCTCCGTTTACAAGAACCTCGTTTACCGTACAAGTTCAATATCACAGAAAGTGAAAAATGGATAAAGAACTTGTGGTACTTACGTACAATGCAGTATCACTCAGCAATGAAATCTATGTCATCAGGCCCGTAGCAGCATAATAAGTGGATTCAGGTATGCTGATTCTAACTGAAATAAGTCACACAGAAAAAGAAACATCATAAGATATCACTAATACACGGAATGTAAACTTGGCTACACAGGAACTGCATTCGAAAACAGAACAGGGTCTCAAATTTAGAAAACCAACTTATGCTTGCTTAAGGGGAAAGGTGAGTTGGGGTGCTGCATAAAACCAGAGATTGAAATGAGCACAGATAAAGTTCCTTAAGTCAAATATGGAATAGACAAGAGCTACTCCTTGCTCAACGAAATGGACTCAAAACCCCATATTAAACGCCTAAGAATGTACCTGACTAGTAAGTATCTTAAAACCTATGGATTGCTATGTCTCCAAAAGAGAATCAAGCGTGTGTACAGGGGCATAAAGGCAGCAGTGATAGGATTCGAGAGGTTCGGTGAGCAAATGAAGACCCTTTGAAGTCATATTGCATGGTACCCATTACACGGGTCTCAACTCTCCAGGTTTAAGGTATTCTTCCTTCAGCTAAAACATGCATGTGGAACCCAGAGTATGATCAACCATGTGAACGGGAGACGTGTTCAAATATGTCTCAGTTTTCCTCCCCTGGTACTCGGGTGCAACATTCCAGACGCTTTACTTACACTCTCCCGACTTGGAGAGTCAGTCCCTTTAACCTCCTGTTTGTCCCAGTTTGCAATTTCTGCGGAAGATGAACAGGAATAGCGAGAACCAATGAGAGGCTAGCTGGAGGTGTCTGGACGGGCAAATTTAACTCTCATTTCCCACCAGGAAGAGGAATTAACCAAAGGCTCAGCATGCCGGGCCGGAACCAGATTAGGGCCTGAAGCCATCCTGCGGTGTTGCGGCCAGGTCACAAGAAAGCGAGTTGAAGAAAGGAGCTCAGGGGCACTGTAATTCACAAACCTGCAGAGTTATAAATGACAGCTATCGTCCAAAAATATACTGAAGTAAGGCTGCCAAGAGGACTTGAAAGCGGGGCAGAATTGCAGGAAACCGATTTCAGGAGGTAGACTGGAATTGCATTGAAAGCATAGGAAAAGAGGCAGAACGTCCACAATGATGCACTTGGCCAAAAAGGGCGTATGCGATTTTTCCTGAATATATTCAGGAAAAAACGCATACGCCCTTTTTGGCCAACCAAGCAAGCTTGCAAAGGAAATCTGCACTACAATGAAGTCTCACTTCCCCCCGGTCAAAAGGGCCATCTGAAAAAAGTGTAAAATCCAGAAAGGCAGGACAGGCCATGGAGAACTGGGAGCCTTGTTATGCTGATGGGCGGGATGTAAATTGCAAACAGACACTTGGGAGAAGTGTATGGTGTTTCCTGAAACATCTAAAAAACAAAGCAACAGAGCCTAGGGCACTTCCACTTATGGTCCTATAGCTTAGGGAATTTAAAATCAAAAAGACACAGCCACCCCAAAGTTTGGAACGGCTCTGTTTACAAGAACCTCGTTTACCGTACAAGTTCAATATCACAGAAAGTGAAAAATGGATAAAGAACTTGTCGTACTTACGGACAATGCAGTATCACTCAGCAATGAAATCTATGTCATCAGGCCCATAGCAGGATAATGAGTGGATTCAGGTACGATGATTCTAACTGAAATAAGTCACACAGAAAAAGAAACATCATAAGATATCACTAATACACGGAATGTAAACTTGGCTACACAGGAACTGAATTCCAAAACAGAACAGATTCTCAAATTTAGAAAACCAACTTATGCTTGCTTAAGGGTAAAGGTGAGTTGGGTTGTTGCATAAAACCAGAGATAGAAATGAGCACAGATAAAGTTCCTTAAGCCAAATATGGAATAGACAAGAGCTACTCCTTGCTCAACGAAATGGACTCAACACCGCATATTAAACGCCTAAGAATGTACCTGACTAGTAAGTATCTTAAAAACTATGGATTGCTATGTCTCCGAAAGAGAATCCAGCATGTGTACAGGGGCATAAACGCAGCAGTGATAGGATTGGAGAGGTTCGGTGAGCAAATGAAGACCCTTTGAAGTCATATTGCATGGTACCCATTACACGGGTTTCAGCTACCCAGGTTTAAGGTATTCTTCCTTCAGCTAAAACATGCATGTGGAACCTAGAGTATGATCAACCATTTGATCGGGAGATGTGTTCAAATATGTCTCAGTTTTCCTCCCCTGGTACTCGGGTGCAACATTCCAGACGCTTTACTGACACTCTCCCCACTTGAAGAGTCAGCGCCTCAGCCTCCTCTTTGGCACAGTTTGCAATTACTGCGGAAGATGAACAGGAATAGCGAGAACCAATGAGAGGCTAGCTGGAGGTGTCTGGACGGGCAAATTTAACTCTCATTTCCCACCAGGAGGAGGAAATAACCAAAGGCTCAGCGTGCCGTGCCAGAACCAGATTAGGGCCTGAAGCCATCCTGCGGTGTTGCGGCCAGCTCACAAGAAATCGAGTTGAAGAAAGGAGCTCAGGGGCACTGTAATTCACAAACCTGCAGAGTTATAAATGACAGCTATCGTCCAAAAATAGACTGAAGTAAGGCTGCCAAGAGGACTTGAAAGCAGGGCAGAATTGCAGGAAACCGATTTCAGGAGGTAGACTGGAATTGCATTGAAAGCATAGGAAAAGAGGCAGAACGTCCACAATGATGCACTTGTCCAAAAAGGGCGTATGCGTTTTTTCCTGAATATATTCAGGAAAAAACGCATACGCCCTTTTTGGCCAACCAAGCAAGCTTGCAAAGGAAATCTGCACTACAATGAAGTCTCACTTCCCCCCGGCCAAAAGGGCCATCTGAAAAAAGTTTAAAATCCAGAAAGGAAGGACAGGCCATGGAGAACTGGGAGCCTTGTTATGCTGATGGGCGGGATGTAAATTGCCAACAGACACTCAGGAGAAGTGTATGGTGTTTCCTGAAACATCTAAAAAACAAAGCAACAGAGCCTAGGGCACTTCCACTTATGGTCCTATAGCTTAGGGAAATTAAAATCAAAAAGACACAGCCACCCAAAAGTTTGGGACACCTCCGTTTACAAGAACCTCGTTTAGAGTACAAGTTCAACATCGCGGAAAGTGAAAAATGGATAAAGAAGTTGTGGTATTTACTTACAAAGCAATATCACTCAGCAATGAAATCTATGTCATCAGGCTCTTAGCAGCACAATGAGTGGATTCAGGTATGATGATTCTAACTGAAATAAGTCACACAGAAAAAGAAACATCATAAGATATCAGTAATACACGGAATGGAAACTTGGCTACAGAGGAACTGAATTACAGAACAGAACAGGGTCTCAAATTTAGAAAACCAACTTATGCTTGCTTAAGGGTAAAGGTGAGTTGGGGTGCTGCATAAAACCAGAGATTGAAATGAGCACAGATAAAGTTCCTTAAGCCAAATAGGGAATAGACAAGAGCTACTCCTTGCTCAACGAAATGGACTCAACACCGCATATTAAACGTCTAAGAATGTACCTGACTAGTAAGTATCTTAAAACCTATGGATTGCTATGTCTCCGAAAGAGAATCAAGCATGTGTACAGGCGCATAAACGCAGCAGTGATAGGATTGGAGAGGTTCGTGAGCAAATGAAGACCCTTTGAAGTCATATTGCATGGTACCCATTCCACGGGTTTCAACTGCCCAGGTTTAAGGTATTCTTCCTTCAGCTAAAACATGCATGTGGAACCCAGAGTATGATCAACCATGTGAACGGGAGTCGTGTTCAAATATGTCTCAGTTTTCGTACCCTGGTACTCGGGTGCAACATTCCAGACGCTTTACTAACACTCTCCCGACTTGGAGAGTCAGTCCCTTTAACCTCCTGTTTGGCCCAGTTTGCAATTTCTGCGGAAGATGAACAGGAATAGCGAGAACCAATGAGAGGCTAGCTGGAGGTTGCTGGACGGGCAAATTTAACTCTCATTTCCCACCAGGAAGAGGAATTAACCAAAGGCTCAGCGTGCCGTGCCGGAACCAGATTAGGGCCTGAAGCCATCCTGCGGTGTTGCGGCCTGCTCAAAAGAAAGCGAGTTGAAGAAAGGAGCTCAGGGGCACTGTAATTCACAAACCTGCAGAGTTATAAATGACAGCTATCATCCAAAAATAGACTGAAGTAAGGCTGCCAAGAGGACTTGAAAGCGGGGCAGAATTGCAGGAAACTGATTTCAGGAGGTAGACTGGAATTGAATTGAAAGCATAGGAAAAGAGGCAGAACGTCCACAATGATGCACTTGGCCAAAAAGGGCGTATGTGTTTTTTCCTGAATATATTCAGGAAAAAACGCATACGCCCTTTTTGGCCAACCAAGCAAGCTTGCAAAGGAAATCTGCACTACAATGAAGTCTCACTTCCCCCCCGGTCAAAAGGGCCATCTGAAAAAAGTGTAAAATCCAGAAAGTCAGGACAGGCCATGGAGAACTGGGAGCCTTGTTATGCTGAAGGGCGGGATGTAAATTGCCAACAACCACTCAGGAGAAGTGTATGGTGTTTCCTGAAACATCTAAAAAAAAAGGCAACAGAGCCTAGGGCACTGCCACTTATGGTCCTATAGCTTAGGGAAATTAAAATAAAAAAGACACAGCCACCCCAATGTTTGGAACGGCTCTGTTTACAAGAACCTCGTTTAGAGTACAAGTTCAACATCGCAGAAAGTGAAAAATGGATAAAGAAGTTGTGGTATTTACTTACAAAGCAATATCACTCAGCAATGAAATCTGTGTCATCAGGCCCTTAGCAGCACAATGAGTGGATTCAGGTATGATGATTCTAACTGAAATAAGTCACACAGAAAAAGAAACATCATAAGATATCAGTAATACACGGAATGTAAACTTGGCTACACAGGAACTGAATTACAGAACAGAACAGGGTCTCAAATTTAGAAAACCAACTTATGCTTGCTTAAGGGGAAAGGTGAGTTGGGGTGCTGCATAAAACCAGAGATTGAAATGAGCACAGATAAAGTTCCTTAAGCCAAATAGGGAATAGACAAGAGCTACTCCTTGCTCAACGAAATGGACTCAACACCGCATATTAAACGCCTAAGAATGTACCTGACTAGTAAGTATCTTAAAACCTATAGATTGCTATGTCTCCGAAAGAGAATCAAGCATGTGTACAGGGGCATAAACGCAGCAGTGATAGGATTGGAGAGGTTCGGTGAGCAAATGAAGACCCTTTGAAGTCATATTGCATGGTACCCATTCCACGGTTCTCAACTACCCAGGTTTAAGTTATTCTTCCTTCAGCTAAAACATGCATGTGGAACCTAGAGTATGATCAACCATGTGATCGGGAGACGTGTTCAAATATATCTCAGTTTTCGTACCCTGGTACTCGGGTGCAACATTCCAGACGCTTTACAAACCCTCTCCCGACTTGGAGAGTCAGTCCCTTTAACCTCCTGTTTGGCCCAGTTTGCAATTTCTGCGGAAGATGAACAGGAATAGCGAGAACCAATGGAGACTAGCTGGAGGTTTCTGGACGGGCAAATTTAACTCTCATTTCCCACCAGGAAGAGGAAATAACCAAAGGCTAAGCGTGCTGTGCCGGAACCAGATTAGGGCCTGAAGCCATCCTGCGGTGTTGCGGCCAGGTCACAAGAAACAAGTAGAAGAAAGGAGCTCAGGGGCACTGTAATTCACAAACCTGCAGAGTTATAAATGACAGCTATCGTCCAAAAATAGACTGAAGTAAGGCTGCCAAGAGGACTTGAAAGTGGGGCAGAATTGCAGGAAACCGATTTCAGGAGGTAGACTGGAATTGCATTGAAAGCATAGGAAAAGAGGCAGAACGTCCACAATGATGCACTTGGCCAAAAAGGGTGTATGCGTTTTTTCCTGATTATATTCAGGAAAAAACGCATACGCACTTTTTGGCCAACCAAGCAAGCTTGCAAAGGAAATCTGCACTACAATGAAGTCTCACTTCCCCCCGGTCAAAAGGGCCATCTGAAAAAAGTGTAAAATCCAGAAAGGCAGGACAGGCCATGGAGAACTGGGAGCCTTGTTATGCTGAAGGGCGGGATGTAAAATGCCAATAACCACTCCAGAGAAGTGTATGGTGTTTCCTGAAACATCTAAAAAACAAAGCAACAGAGCCTAGGGCACTTCCACTTATGGTCCTATAGCTTAGGGAATTTAAAATCAAAAAGACACAGCCACCCCAAACTTTCGAACAGCTCTGTTTACAAGAACCTCGTTTACAGTACAAGTTCAACATCGCAGAAAGTGAAAAATGGATAAAGAAATTGTGGTATTTACTTACAAAGCAATATCACTCAGCAATGAAATCTGTGTCATCAGGCCCTTAGCAACACAATGAGTAGATTCAGGTATGATGATTCTAACTGAAATAAGTCACACAGAAAAAGGAACATCATAAGATATCAGTAATACACGGAATGTAAACTTGGCTACACAGGAACTGAATTACAGAACAGAACAGGGTCTCAAATTTAGAAAACCAACTTATGCTTGCTTAAGGGGAAAGGTGAGTTGGGGTGCTGCATAAAACCAGAGATTGAAACGAGCACAGATAAATTTCATTAAGTCAAATATGGAATAGACAAGAGCTACTCCTTGCTCAACGAAATGGACTCAACACCGCATATTAAACGCCTAAGAATGTACCTGACTAGTAAGTATCTGAAAACCTATGGATTGCTATGTCTCCGAAAGAGAATCAAGCATGTGTACAGGGGCATAAACGCAGCAGTGATAGGATTGGAGAGGTTCGGTGAGCAAATGAAGACCCTTTGAAGTCATATTGCATGGTACCCATTACACGGGTCTTAACTCTCCAGGTTTAAGCTATTCTTCCTTCAGCTAAAACATGCATGTGGAACCCAAGTATGATCAACCATGTGAACGGGAGACGTGTTCAAATATGTCTCAGTTTTCCTACCCTGGTACTCGGGTGCAACATTCCAGACGCTTTACTAACACTCTCCCCACTTGGAGATTCAGCGCCTTTAACCTCCTGTTTGGCCCAGTTTGCAATTTCTGCGGAAGATGAACAGGAATAGCGAGAACCAATGAGAGGCTAGCTGGAGGTGTCTGGACGGGCAAATTTAACTCTCATTTCCCACCAGGAAGAGGAAATAACCAAAGGCTCAGCGTGCCGTACCGGAACCAGATTAGGGCCTGAAGCCATCCTGCGGTGTTGCGGCCAGGTCACAAGAAAGCGAGTTGAAGAAAGGAGCTCAGGGGCACTGTAATTCACAAACCTGCAGAGCTATAAATGACAGCTATCGTCCAAAAATATACTGAAGTAAGGCTGCCAAGAGGACTTGAAAGCGGGGCAGAATTGCAGGAAACCGATTTCAGGAGGTAGACTGGAATTGCATTGAAAGCATAGGAAAAGAGGCAGAACGTCCACAATGATGCACTTGGCCAAAAAGGGCGTATGCGTTTTTTCCTGAATATATTCAGGAAAAAACGCATACGCCCTTTTTGGCCAACCAAGCAAGCTTGCAAAGGAAATCTGCACTACAATGAAGTCTCACTTCCCCCCGGTCAAAAGGGCCATCTGAAAAAAGTGTAAAATCCAGAAAGGCAGGACAGGCCATGGAGAACTGGGAGCCTTGTTATGCTGATGGGCGGGATGTAAATTGCCAACAACCACTCCGGAGAAGTGTATGGTGTTTCCTGAAACATCTAAAAAACAAAGCAACAGAACCTAGGGCACTTCCACTTATGGTCCTATAGCTTAGGGAAATTAAAATCAAAAAAAACAGCCACCCCAAAGTTTGGAACGGCTCTGTTTACAAGAACCTCATTTACAGTACAAGTTCAACATCGCAGAAAGTGAAAAATGGATAAAGAAGTTGTGGAATTTACTTACAAAGCAATATCACTCAGCAATGAAATCTGTGTCATCAGGCCCTTAGCAGCACAATGAGTGGATTCAGGTATGATGATTCTAACTGAAATAAGTCACACAGAAAAAGAAACATCATAAGATATCAGTAATACACGGAATGGAAACTTGGCTACACAGGAACTGAATTACAGAACAGAACAGGGTCTCAAATTTAGAAAACCAACTTATGCTTGCTTAAGGGTAAAGGTGAGTTGGGGTGCTGCATAAAACCAGAGATTGAAATGAGCACAGAAAAAGTTGCTTAAGCCAAATATGGAATAGACAAGAGCTACTCCTTGCTCAACGAAATGGACTCAACACCGCATATTAAATGCCTAAGAATGTACCTGACTAGTAAGTATCTTAAAACCTATGGATTGCTATGTCTCCGAAAGAGAATCAAGCATGTGTACAGGGGCATAAACGCAGCAGTGATAGGATTGGAGAGGTTCGGTGAGCAAATGAAGACCCTTTGAAGTCATATTGCATGGTACCCATTCCACGGTTTTCAACTACCCAGGTTTAAGGTATTCTTCCTTCAGCTAAAACATGCATGTGGAACCTAGAGTATGATCAACCATGTGATTGGGAGACGTGTTCAAATATGTCTCAGTTTTCGTACCCTGGTACTCGGGTGCAACATTCCAGACGCTTTACTAACACTCTCCCCACTTGGAGAGTCAGCGCCTTTAACCTCCTGTTTGGCCCAGTTTGCAATTTCTGCGGAAGATGAACAGGAATAGCGAGAACCAATGAGAGGCTAGCTGGAGGTGTCTGGACGGGCAAATTTAACTCTCATTTCCCACCAGGAAGAGGAAATAACCAAAGGCTCAGCGTGCCGTACCGGAACCAGATTAGGGCCTGAAGCCATCCTGCGGTGTTGCGGCCAGGTCACAAGAAAGCGAGTTGAAGAAAGGAGCTCAGGGGCACTGTAATTCACAAACCTGCAGAGCTATAAATGACAGCTATCGTCCAAAAATATACTGAAGTAAGGCTGCCAAGAGGACTTGAAAGCGGGGCAGAATTGCAGGAAACCGATTTCAGGAGGTAGACTGGAATTGCATTGAAAGCATAGGAAAAGAGGCAGAACGTCCACAATGATGCACTTGGCCAAAAAGGGCGTATGCGTTTTTTCCTGAATATATTCAGGAAAAAACGCATACGCCCTTTTTGGCCAACCAAGCAAGCTTGCAAAGGAAATCTGCACTACAATGAAGTCTCACTTCCCCCCGGTCAAAAGGGCCATCTGAAAAAAGTGTAAAATCCAGAAAGGCAGGACAGGCCATGGAGAACTGGGAGCCTTGTTATGCTGATGGGCGGGATGTAAATTGCCAACAACCACTCCGGAGAAGTGTATGGTGTTTCCTGAAACATCTAAAAAACAAAGCAACAGAACCTAGGGCACTTCCACTTATGGTCCTATAGCTTAGGGAAATTAAAATCAAAAAAAACAGCCACCCCAAAGTTTGGAACGGCTCTGTTTACAAGAACCTCATTTACAGTACAAGTTCAACATCGCAGAAAGTGAAAAATGGATAAAGAAGTTGTGGAATTTACTTACAAAGCAATATCACTCAGCAATGAAATCTGTGTCATCAGGCCCTTAGCAGCACAATGAGTGGATTCAGGTATGATGATTCTAACTGAAATAAGTCACACAGAAAAAGAAACATCATAAGATATCAGTAATACACGGAATGGAAACTTGGCTACACAGGAACTGAATTACAGAACAGAACAGGGTCTCAAATTTAGAAAACCAACTTATGCTTGCTTAAGGGTAAAGGTGAGTTGGGGTGCTGCATAAAACCAGAGATTGAAATGAGCACAGAAAAAGTTGCTTAAGCCAAATATGGAATAGACAAGAGCTACTCCTTGCTCAACGAAATGGACTCAACACCGCATATTAAATGCCTAAGAATGTACCTGACTAGTAAGTATCTTAAAACCTATGGATTGCTATGTCTCCGAAAGAGAATCAAGCATGTGTACAGGGGCATAAACGCAGCAGTGATAGGATTGGAGAGGTTCGGTGAGCAAATGAAGACCCTTTGAAGTCATATTGCATGGTACCCATTCCACGGTTTTCAACTACCCAGGTTTAAGGTATTCTTCCTTCAGCTAAAACATGCATGTGGAACCTAGAGTATGATCAACCATGTGATTGGGAGACGTGTTCAAATATGTCTCAGTTTTCGTACCCTGGTACTCGGGTGCAACATTCCAGACGCTTTACTAACACTCTCCCCACTTGGAGAGTCAGCGCCTTTAACCTCCTGTTTGGCCCAGTTTGCAATTTCTGCGGAAGATGAACAGGAATAGCGAGAACCAATGAGAGACTAGCTGGAGGTGTCTGGACGGGCAAATTTAACTCTCATTTCCCACCAGGAAGAGGAAATAACCAAAGGCTCAGCGTGCCGTACCAGAACCAGATTAGGGCCTGAAGCCATCCTGCGGTGTTGCGGCCAAGTCACAAGAAAGCGAGTTGAAGAAAGGAGCTCAGGGGCACTGTAATTCACAAACCTGCAGAGCTATAAATGACAGCTATCGTCCAAAAATATACTGAAGTAAGGCTGCCAAGAGGACTTGAAAGCGGGGCAGAATTGCAGGAAACCGATTTCAGGAGGTAGACTGGAATTGCATTGAAAGCATAGGAAAAGAGGCAGAACGTCCACAATGATGCACTTGGCCAAAAAGGGCGTATGCGTTTTTTCCTGAATATATTCAGGAAAAAACGCATACGTCCTTTTTGGCCAACCAAGCAAGCTTGCAAAGGAAATCTGCACTACAATGAAGTCTCACTTCTCCCCGGTCAAAAGGGCCATCTGAAAAAAGTGTAAAATCCAGAAAGGCAGGACAGGCCATGGAGAACTGGGAGCCTTGTTATGCTGATGGGCGGGATGTAAATTGCCAACAACCACTTGGGAGAAGTGTATGGTGTTTCCTGAAACATCTAAAAAACAAAGCAACAGAGCCTAGGGCACTTCCACTTATGGTCCTATAGCTTAGGGAAATTAAAATCAAAAAGACACAGCCACCCCAAAGTTTGGAACGCCTCCGTTTACAAGAACCTCGTTTACCGTACAAGTTCAACATCGCAGAAAGTGAAAAATGGATAAAGAAATTGTGGTATTTACTTACAAAGCAATATCACTCAGCAATGAAATCTGTGTCATCAGGCCCTTAGCAGCACAATGAGTGGATTCAGGTATGATGATTCTAACTGAAATAAGTCACACAGAAAAAGAAACATCATAAGATATCAGTAATACACGGAATGTAAACTTGGCTACACAGGAACTGAATTACAGAACAGAACAGGGTCTCAAATTTAGAAAACCAACTTATGCTTGCTTAAGGGGAAAGGTGAGTTGGGGTGCTGCATAAAACCAGAGATCGAAATGAGCACAGATAAAGTTCCTTAAGTGAAATATGGAATAGACAAGAGCTACTCCTTGCTCAACGAAATAGACTCAACACCGCATATTAAACGCCTAAGAATGTACCTGACTAGTAAGTATCTTAAAACCTATGGATTGCTATGTCTCCGAAAGAGAATCAAGCATGTGTACAGGGGCATAAACGCAGCAGTGATAGGATTGGAGAGGTTCGTGAGCAAATGAAGACCCTTTGAAGTCATATTGCATGGTACCCATTACACGGGTCTTAACTCTCCAGGTTTAAGCTATTCTTCCTTCAGCTAAAACATGCATGTGGAACCCAAGTATGATCAACCATGTGAACGGGAGACGTGTTCAAATATGTCTCAGTTTTCCTCCCCTGGTACTCGGGTGCAACATTCCAGACGCTTTACTAACACTCTCCCCACTAGGAGAGTCAGCGCCTTTAACCTCCTGTTTGCCCCAGTTTGCAATTTCTGCGGAAGATGAACAGGAATAGCGAGAACCAATGAGAGACTAGCTGGAGGTGTCTGGACGGGCAAATTTAACTCTCATTTCCCACCAGGAAGAGGAAATAACCAAAGGCTCAGCGTGCCGTGCCGGAACCAGATTAGGGCCTGAAGCCATCCTGCGGTGTTGCGGCCAGGTCACAAGAAAGCAAGTTGAAGAAAGGAGCTCAGGGGCACTGTAATTCACAAACCTGCAGAGTTATAAATGACAGCTATCGTCCAAAAATAGACTGAAGTAAGGCTGCCAAGAGGACTTGAAAGCGGGGCAGAATTGCAGGAAACCGATTTCAGGAGGTAGACTGGAATTGCATTGAAAGCATAGGAAAAGAGGCAGAACGTCCACAATGATGCACTTGGCCAAAAAGGGCGTATACGTTTTTTCCTGAATATATTCAGGAAAAAACGCATACGCCCTTTTTGGCCAACCAAGCAAGCTTGCAAAGGAAATCTGCACTACAATGAAGTCTCACTTCCCCCCAGTCAAAAGGGCCATCTGAAAAAAGTGTAAAATCCAGAAAGGCAGGACAGGCCATGGAGAACTGGGAGCCTTGTTATGCTGATGGGCGGGATGTAAATTGCCAACAACCACTTGGGAGAAGTGTATGGTGTTTCCTGAAACATCTAAAAAACAAAGCAACAGAACCTAGGGAACTTCCACTTATGGTCCTATAGCTTAGGGAAATTAAAATCAAAAAGACACAGCCACCCCAAAATTTGGAACGGCTCTGTTTACAAGAACCTCATTTACAGTACAAGTTCAACATCGCAGAAAGTGAAAAATGGATAAAGAAGTTGTGGAATTTACTTACAAAGCAATATCACTCAGCAATGAAATCTGTGTCATCAGGCCCTTAGCAGCACAATGAGTGGATTCAGGTATGATGATTCTAACTGAAATAAGTCACACAGAAAAAGAAACATCATAAGATATCAGTAATACACGGAATGGAAACTTGGCTACACAGGAACTGAATTACAGAACAGAACAGGGTCTCAAATTTAGAAAACCAACTTATGCTTGCTTAAGGGTAAAGGTGAGTTGGGGTGCTGCATAAAACCAGAGATTGAAATGAGCACAGATAAAGTTCCTTAAGCCAAATATGGAATAGACAAGAGCTACTCCTTGCTCAACGAAATGGACTCAACACCGCATATTAAACGCCTAAGAATGTACCTAACTAGTAAGTATCTTAAAACCTATGGATTGCTATGTCTCCGAAAGAGAATCAAGCATGTGTACAGGGTCATAAACGCAGCAGTGATAGGATTGGAGAGGTTCGTGAGCAAATGAAGACCCTTTGAAGTCATATTGCATGGTACCCATTCCACGGGTTTCAACTACCCAGGTTTAAGGTATTCTTTCTTCAGCTAAAACATGCATGTGGAACCTAGAGTATGATCAACCATGTGATCGGGAGACGTGTTCAAATATGTCTCAGTTTTCGTACCCTGGTACTCGGGTGCAACATTCCAGACGCTTTACTAACACTCTCCCCACTTGGAGAGTCAGTCCCTTTAACCTCCTGTTTGGCCCAGTTTGCAATTTCTGCGGAAGATGAACAGGAATAGCGAGAACCAATGAGAGACTATCTGGAGGTGTCTGGATGGGCAAATTTAACTCTCATTTCCCACCAGGAAGAGGAATTAACCAAAGGCTCAGCGTACCGTGCCACAACCAGATTAGGGCCTGAAGACATCCTGCGGTGTTGCGGCCAGGTCACAAGAAAGCGAGTTGAAGAAAGGAGCTCAGGGGCACTGTAATTCACAATCCTGCAGAGTTATAAATGACAGCTATCGTCCAAAAATATACTGAAGTAAGGCTGCCAAGAGGACTTGAAAGCAGGGCAGAATTGCAGGAAACCGATTTCAGGAGGTAGACTGGAATTGCATTGAAAGCATAGGAAAAGAGGCAGAACGTCCACAATGATGCACTTGGCCAAAAAGGGCGTATGCGATTTTTCCTGAATATATTCATGAAAAAACGCATACGCCCTTTTTGGCCAACCAAGCAAGCTTGCAAAGGAAATCTGCACTACAATGAAGTCTCACTTCCCCCCGGTCAAAAGGGCCATCTGAAAAAAGTGTAAAATCCAGAAAGGCAGGACAGGCCATGGAGAACTGGGAGCCTTGTTATGCTGATGGGCGGGATGTAAATTGCCAACAGACACTCAGGAGAAGTGTATGGTGTTTCCTGAAACATCTAAAAAACAAAGCAACAGAGCCTAGGGCACTTCCACTTATGGTCCTATAGCTTAGGGAAATTAAAATCAAAAAGACACAGCCACCCCAAAGTTTGGAATGGCTCTGTTTACAAGAACCTCGTTTACCGTACAAGTTCAATATCACAGAAAGTGAAAAATGGATAAAGAACTTGTGGTACTTACGTACAATGCAGTATCACTCAGCAATGAAATCTATGTCATCAGGCCCGTAGCAGCATAATGAGTGGATTCAGGTACGATGATTCTAACTGAAATAAGTCACACAGAAAAAGAAACATCATAAGATATCACTAATACACGGAATGTAAACTAGGCTACAGAGGAACTGAATTCCAAAACAGAACAGGGTCTCAAATCTAGAAAACCAACTTATGCTTGCTTAAGGGGAAAGGTGAGTTGGGGTGCTGCATAAAACCAGAGATTGAAATGAGCACAGATAAAGTTCCTTAAGCCAAATATGGAATAGACAAGAGCTACTCCTTGCTCAACGAAATGGACTCAACACCCCATATTAAACGCCTAAGAATATACCTGACTAGTAAGTATCTTAAAACCTATGTATTGCTATGTCTCCAAAAGAGAATCAAGCGTGTGTACAGGGGCATAAACGCAGCAGTGATAGGATTGGAGAGGTTCGGTGAGCAAATGAAGACCCTTTGAAGTCATATTGCATGGTACCCATTACACAGGTCTCACCTCTCCAGGTTTAAGGTATTCTTCCTTCAGCTAAAACATGCATGTGGAGCCCAGAGTATGATCAACCGTTTGAATGGGAGACGTGTTCAAATATATCTCACTTTTCGTACCCTGGTACTCGGGTGCAACATTCCAGTCGCTTTACTAACACTCTCCCGATTTGGAGAGTCAGTCTCTTTAACATCCTGTTTGGACCAGTTTGCAATTTCTGCGGAAGAAGAACAGGAATAGCGAGAATCAATGAGAGACTAGCTGGAGGTGTCTGGACGGGCAAATTTAACTCTCATTTCCCACCAGGAAGAGGAATTAACCAAAGGCTCATCGTGATATGCCGGAACAAGATTAGGGCCTGAAGCCATCCTGCGGTGTTGCGGCCAGCTCACAAGAAAGCGAGTTGAAGAAAGGAGCTCAGGGGCACTGTAATTCACAAAACTGCAGGGTTATAAATGACAGCTATCGTCCAAAAATATACTGAAGTAAGGCTGCCAAGAGGACTTGAAAGCGGGACAGAATTGCAGGAAACCGATTTCAGGAGGTAGACTGGAATTGCATTGAAAGCATAGGAAAAGAGGCAGAACGTCCGCAATGATGCACTTGGCCAAAAAGGGCGTATGCGTTTTTTCCTGAATATATTCAGGAAAAAACGCATACGCCCTTTTTGGCCAACCAAGCAAGCTTGCAAAGGAAATCTGCACTACAATGAAGTCTCACTTCCCCCCGGTCAAAAGGGCCATCTGAAAAAAGTGTAAAATCCAGAAAGGCAGGACAGGCCATGGAGAACTGGGAGCCTTGTTATGCTGATGGGCAGGATGTAAATTGCCAACAGACACTCCGGAGAAGTGTATGGTGTTTCCTGAAACATCCAAAAAACAAAGCAACAGAGCCTAGGGCACTTCCACTTATGGTCCTATAGCTTAGGGAAATTAAAATCAAAAAGACACAGCCACCCCAAAGTTTGGAACGGCTCTGTTTACAAGAACCTCGTTTACAGTACAAGTTCAACATCGCAGAAAGTGAAAAATGGATAAAGAAGTTGTGGTATTTACTTACAAAGCAATATCACTCAGCAATGAAATCTATGTCATCAGGCCCTTAGCAGCACAATGAGTGGATTCAGGTATGATGATTCTAACTGAAATAAGTCACACAGAAAAAGAAACATCATAAGATATCAGTAATACACGGAATGTAAACTTGGCTACACAGGAACTGAATTACAGAACAGAACAGGGTCTCAAATTTAGAAAACCAACTTATGCTTGCTTAAGGGGAAAGGTGAGTTGGGGTGCTGCATAAAACCAGAGATCGAAATGAGCACAGATAAAGTTCCTTAAGCCAAATATGGAATAGACAAGAGCTACTCCTTGCTCAACGAAATGGACTCAACACCCCATATTAAACGCCTCAGAATGTACTTGACTATTAAGTATCTTAAAACCTATGGATTGCTATGTCTCCAAAAGAGAATCAAGCGTGTGTACAGGGGCATAAACGCAGCAGTGATAGGATTGGAGAGGTTCGGTGAGCAAATGAAGACCCTTTGAAGTCATATTGCATGGTACCCATTACACGGGTCTCAACTCTCCAGGTTTAAGGTATTCTTCCTTCAGCTAAAACATGCATGTGGAACCCAGAGTATGATCAACCGTGTGAACGGGAGACATGTTCAAATATGTCTCAGTTTTCCTCCCCTGGTACTCGGGTGCAACATTCCAGATGCTTTACTAACACTCTCCCCACTTGGAGAGTCAGCGCCTTTAACCTCCTGTTTGGCCCAGTTTGCAATTTCTGCAGAAGATGAACAGGAATAGGGAGAACCAATGAGAGACTAGCTGGAGGTGTCTGGACGGGCAAATTTAACTCTCATTTCCCATCAGGAAGAGGAATTAACCAAAGGCTCAGCGTGCCGTGCCGGAAGCAGATTAGGGCCTGAAGCCATCCTGCGGTGTTGCGGCCAGCACACAAGAAAGCGAGTTGAAGAAAGGAGCTCAGGGACACTGTAATACACAAACCTGCAGAGTTATAAATGACAGCTATCGTCCAAGAATATACTGAAGTAAGGCTGCCAAGAGGACTTGAAAGCAGGGCAGAATTGCAGGAAACCGATTTCAGGAGGTAGACTGGAATTGCATTGAAAGCATAGGAAAAGAGGCAGAACGTCCGCAATGATGCACTTGGCCAAAAAGGGCGTATGCGATTTTTCCTGAATATATTCATGAAAAAACGCATACGCCCTTTTTGGCCAACCAAGCAAGCTTGCAAAGGAAATCTGCACTACAATGAAGTCTCACTTCCCCCCGGTCAAAAGGGCCATCTGAAAAAAGTGTAAAATCCAGAAAGGCAGGACAGGCCATGGAGAACTGGGAGCCTTGTTATGCTGATGGGCGGGATGTAAATTGCCAACAGACACTCAGGAGAAGTGTATGGTGTTTCCTGAAACATCTAAAAAACAAAGCAACAGAGCCTAGGGCACTTCCACTTATGGTCCTATAGCTTAGGGAAATTAAAATCAAAAAGACACAGCCACCCCAAAGTTTGGAACGGCTCTGTTTACAAGAACCTCGTTTACCGTACAAGTTCAATATCACAGAAAGTGAAAAATGGATAAAGAACTTGTGGTACTTACGTACAATGCAGTATCACTCAGCAATGAAATCTATGTCATCAGGCCCGTAGCAGCATAATGAGTGGATTCAGGTACGATGATTCTAACTGAAATAAGTCACACAGAAAAAGAAACATCATAAGATATCACTAATACACGGAATGTAAACTTGGCTACAGAGGAACTGAATTCCAAAACAGAACAGGGTCTCAAATCTAGAAAACCAACTTATGCTTGCTTAAGGGGAAAGGTGAGTTGGGGTGCTGCATAAAACCAGAGATTGAAATGAGCACAGATAAAGTTCCTTAAGCCAAATAGGGAATAGACAAGAGCTACTCCTTGCTCAACGAAATGGATTCAACACCCCATATTAAACGCCTAAGAATATACCTGACTAGTAAGTATCTTAAAACCTATGTATTGCTATGTCTCCAAAAGAGAATCAAGCGTGTGTACAGGGGCATAAACGCAGCAGTGATAGGATTGGAGAGGTTCGGTGAGCAAATGAAGACCCTTTGAAGTCATATTGCATGGTACCCATTACACAGGTCTCACCTCTCCAGGTTTAAGGTATTCTTCCTTCAGCTAAAACATGCATGTGGAACCCAGAGTATGATCAACCGTGTGAATGGGAGACGTGTTCAAATATATCTCAGTTTTCGTACCCTGGTACTCGGGTGCAACATTCCAGTCGCTTTACTAACACTCTCCCGATTTGGAGAGTCAGTCTCTTTAACATCCTGTTTGGACCAGTTTGCAATTTCTGCGGAAGAAGAACAGGAATAGCGAGAATCAATGAGAGACTAGCTGGAGGTGTCTGGACGGGCAAATTTAACTCTCATTTCCCACCAGGAAGAGGAATTAACCAAAGGCTCATCGTGATATGCCGGAACAAGATTAGGGCCTGAAGCCATCCTGCGGTGTTGCGGCCAGCTCACAAGAAAGCGAGTTGAAGAAAGGAGCTCGGGGGCACTGTAATTCACAAAACTGCAGGGTTATAAATGACAGCTATCGTCCAAAAATATACTGAAGTAAGGCTGCCAAGAGGACTTGAAAGCGGGACAGAATTGCAGGAAACCGATTTCAGGAGGTAGACTGGAATTGCATTGAAAGCATAGGAAAAGAGGCAGAACGTCCACAATGATGCACTTGGCCAAAAAGGGCGTATGCGTTTTTTCCTGAATATATTCAGGAAAAAACGCATACGCCCTTTTTGGCCAACCAAGCAAGCTTGCAAAGGAAATCTGCACTACAATGAAGTCTCACTTCCCCCCGGTCAAAAGGGCCATCTGAAAAAAGTGTAAAATCCAGAAAGGCAGGACAGGCCATGGAGAAGTGGGAGCCTTGTTATGCTGATGGGCGGGATGTAAATTGCCAACAGACACTCGGGAGAAGTGTATGGTGTTTCCGGAAACATCCAAAAAACAAAGCAACAGAGCCTAGGGCACTTCCACTTATGGTCCTATAGCTTAGGGAAATTAAAATCAAAAAGACACAGCCACCCCAAAGTTTGGAATGGCTCTGTTTACAAGAACCTCGTTTACAGTACAAGTTCAACATTGCAGAAAGTGAAAAATGGATAAAGAAGTTGTGGTATTTACTTACAAAGCAATATCACTCAGCAATGAAATCTGTGTCATCAGGCCCTTAGCAGCACAATGAGTGGATTCAGGTATGATGATTCTAACTGAAATAAGTCACACAGAAAAAGAAACATCATAAGATATCAGTAATACACGGAATGTAAACTTGGCTACACAGGAACTGAATTACAGAACAGAACAGGGTCTCAAATTTAGAAAACCAACTTATGCTTGCTTAAGGGGAAAGGTGAGTTGGGGTGCTGCATAAAACCAGAGATTGAAATGAGCACAGATAAAGTTCCTTAAGCCAAATATGGAATAGACTAGAGCTACTCCTTGCTCAACGAAATGGACTCAACACCCCATATTAAACGCCTAAGAATATACCTGACTAGTAAGTATCTTAAAACCTATGTATTGCTATGTCTCCAAAAGAGAATCAAGCGTGTGTACAGGGGCATAAACGCAGCAGTGATAGGATTGGAGAGGTTCGGTGAGCAAATGAAGACCCTTTGAAGTCATATTGCATGGTACCCATTACACAGGTCTCACCTCTCCAGGTTTAAGGTATTCTTCCTTCAGCTAAAACATGCATGTGGAACCCAGAGTATGATCAACCGTGTGAATGGGAGACGTGTTCAAATATATCTCAGTTTTCGTACCCTGGTACTCGGGTGCAACATTCCAGTCGCTTTACTAACACTCTCCCGATTTGGAGAGTCAGTCTCTTTAACATCCTGTTTGGACCAGTTTGCAATTTCTGCGGAAGAAGAACAGGAATAGCGAGAATCAATGAGAGACTAGCTGGAGGTGTCTGGACGGGCAAATTTAACTCTCATTTCCCACCAGGAAGAGGAATTAACCAAAGGCTCATCGTGATATGCCGGAACAAGATTAGGGCCTGAAGCCATCCTGCGGTGTTGCGGCCAAGTCACAAGAAAGCGAGTTGAAGAAAGGAGCTCAGGGGCACTGTAATTCACAAAACTGCAGGGTTATAAATGACAGCTATCGTCCAAAAATATACTGAAGTAAGGCTGCCAAGAGGACTTGAAAGCGGGACAGAATTGCAGGAAACCGATTTCAGGAGGTAGACTGGAATTGCATTGAAAGCATAGGAAAAGAGGCAGAACGTCCACAATGATGCACTTGGCCAAAAAGGGCGTATGCGTTTTTTCCTGAATATATTCAGGAAAAAACGCATACGCCCTTTTTGGCCAACCAAGCAAGCTTGCAAAGGAAATCTGCACTACAATGAAGTCTCACTTCCCCCCGGTCAAAAGGGCCATCTGAAAAAAGTGTAAAATCCAGAAAGGCAGGACAGGCCATGGAGAAGTGGGAGCCTTGTTATGCTGATGGGCGGGATGTAAATTGCCAACAGACACTCGGGAGAAGTGTATGGTGTTTCCGGAAACATCCAAAAAACAAAGCAACAGAGCCTAGGGCACTTCCACTTATGGTCCTATAGCTTAGGGAAATTAAAATCAAAAAGACACAGCCACCCCAAAGTTTGGAATGGCTCTGTTTACAAGAACCTCGTTTACAGTACAAGTTCAACATTGCAGAAAGTGAAAAATGGATAAAGAAGTTGTGGTATTTACTTACAAAGCAATATCACTCAGCAATGAAATCTGTGTCATCAGGCCCTTAGCAGCACAATGAGTGGATTCAGGTATGATGATTCTAACTGAAATAAGTCACACAGAAAAAGAAACATCATAAGATATCAGTAACACACGGAATGTAAACTTGGCTACACAGGAACTGAATTACAGAACAGAACAGGGTCTCAAATTTAGAAAACCAACTTATGCTTGCTTAAGGGGAAAGGTGAGTTGGGGTGCTGCATAAAACCAGAGATCGAAATGAGCACAGATAAAGTTCCTTAAGCCAAATATGGAATAGACTAGAGCTACTCCTTGCTCAACGAAATGGACTCAACACCCCATATTAAACGCCTAAGAATGTACTTGACTAGTAAGTATCTTAAAACCTATGGATTGCTATGTCTCCAAAAGAGAATCAAGCGTGTGTACAGGGGCATAAACGCAGCAGTGATAGGATTGGAGAGGTTCGGTGAGCAAATGAAGACCCTTTGAAGTCATATTGCATGGTACCCATTACACGGGTCTCACCTCTCCAGGTTTAAGGTATTCTTCCTTCAGCTAAAACATGCATGTGGAACCCAGAGTATGATCAACCGTGTGAACGGGAGACATGTTCAAATATGTCTCAGTTTTCCTCCCCTGGTACTCGGGTACAACATTCCAGATGCTTTACTAACACTCTCCCCACTTGGAGAGTCAGCGCCTTTAACCTCCTGTTTGGCCCAGTTTGCAATTTCTGCGGAAGATGAACAGGAATAAGGAGAACAAATGAGAGACTAGCTGGAGGTGTCTGGACGGGCAAATTTAACTCTCATTTCCCATCAAGAAGAGGAATTAACCAAAGGCTCAGCGTGCCGTGCCGGAAGCAGATTAGGGCCTGAAGCCAACCTGCGGTGTTGCGGCCAGCTCACAAGAAAGCGAGTTGAAGAAAGGAGCTCAGGGACACTGTAATTCACAAACCTGCAGAGTTATAAATGACAGCTATCGTCCAAAAATAGACTGAAGTAAGGCTGCCAAGAGGACTTGAAAGCAGGGCAGAATTGCAGGAAACCGATTTCAGGAGGTAGACTGGAATTGCATTGAAAGCATAGGAAAAGAGGCAGAACGTCCGCAATGATGCACTTGGCCAAAAAGGGCGTATGCGTTTTTTCCTGAATATATTCAGGAAAAAACGCATACGCCCTTTTTGGCCAACCAAGCAAGCTTGCAAACGAAATCTGCACTACAATGAAGTCTCACTTCCCCCCGGTCAAAAGGGCCATCTGAAAAAAGTGTAAAATCCAGAAAGGCAGGACAGGCCATGGAGAACTAGGAGCCTTGTTATGCTGATGGGCGGGATGTAAATTGCCAACAACCACTCGGGAGAAGTGTATGGTGTTTCCTGAAACATCTAAAAAACAAAGCAACAGAACCTAGGGCACGTCCACTTATGGTCCTATAGCTTAGGGAAATTAAAATCAAAAAGACACAGCCACCACAAAGTTTGGGACGCCTCCGTTTACAAGCACCTCGTTTACCGTACAAGTTCAATATCACAGAAAGTGAAAAATGGATAAACAACTTGTGGTACTTACGTACAATGCAGTATCACTCAGCAATGAAATCTATGTCATCAGGCCCGTAGCAGCATAATGAGTGGATTCAGGTACGATGATTCTAACTGAAATAACTAACACAGAAAAAGAAACATCATAAGATATCACTAATACACGGAATGGAAACTTGGCTACACAGGAACTGCATTCCAAAACAGAACAGGGTCTCAAATTTAGAAAACCAACTTATGCTTGCTTAAGGGGAAAGGTGAGTTGGGGTGCTGCATAAAACCAGAGATTGAAATGAGCACAGATAAACTTCCTTAAGCCAAATATGGAATAGACAAGAGCTACTCCTTGCTCAACGAAATGGACTCAACACCGCATATTAAACGCCTAAGAATGTACCTGACTAGTAAGTATCTTAAAACCTATGGATTGCTATGTCTCCGAAAGAGAATCAAGCATGTGTACAGGGGCATAAACGCAGCAGTGATAGGATTGGAGAGGTTCGTGAGCAAATGAAGACCCTTTGAAGTCATATTGCATGGTACCCATTCCACGGGTCTCAACTCTCCAGGTTTAAGGTATTTTCCTTCAGCTAAAACATGCATGTGGAACCCAGAGTATGATCAACCATGTGAACGGGAGACGTGTTCAAATATGTCTCAGTTTTCCCCCCCGGTACTCGGGTGCAACATTCCAGACGCTTTACTAACACTCTCCCGACCTGGAGAGTCAGTCCCTTTAACCACCTGTTTGGCCCAGTTTGCAATTTCTGCGGAAGATGAACAGGAATAGCGAGAACCAATGAGAGGCTAGCTGGAGGTGTCTGGACGGGCAAATTTAACTCTCATTTCCCACCAGGAAGAGGAATTAACCAAAGGCTCAGCATGCCGTACCGGAACCAGATTAGGGCCTGAAGCCATCCTGCGGTGTTGCGGCCAGCTCAAAAGAAAGCGAGTTGAAGAAAGGAGCTCAGGGGCACTGTAATTCACAAACCTGCAGAGTTATAAATGACAGCTATCGTCCAAAAATAGACTGAAGTAAGGCTGCCAAGAGGACTTGAAAGCGGGGCAGAATTGCAGGAAACCGATTTCAGGAAGTAGACTGGAATTGCATTGAAAGCATAGGAAAAGAGGCAGAACGTCCACAATGATGCACTTGGCCAAAAAGGGCGTATGCGTTTTTTCCTGAATATATTCAGGAAAAAACGCATACGCCCTTTTTGGCCAACCAAGCAAGCTTGCAAAGGAAATCTGCACTACAATGAAGTCTCACTTCCCCCCGGTCAAAAGGGCCATCTGAAAAAAGTGTAAAATCCAGAAAGGCAGGACAGGCCATGGAGAACTGGGAGCCTTGTTATGCTGATGGGCGGGATGTAAATTGCCAACAACCACTCGGGAGAAGTGTATGGTGTTTCCTGAAACATCTAAAAAACAAAGCAACAGAACCTAGGGCACTTCCACTTATGGTCCTATAGCTTAGGGAAATTAAAATCAAAAAGACACAGCCACCCCAAAGTTTGGAACGGCTCTGTTTACAAGAACCTCGTTTACAGTACAAGTTCAACATCGCAGAAAGTGAAAAATGGATAAAGAAGTTGTGGTATTTACTTACAAAGCAATATCACTCAGCAATGAAACCTGTGTCATCAGGCCCTTAGCAGCACAAGTGGATTGAGGTATGATGATTCTAACTGAAATAAGTCACACAGAAAAAGAAACATCATAAGATATCAGTAATACACGGAATGTAAACTTGGCTACACAGGAACTGAATTACAGAACAGAACAGGGTCTCAAATTTAGAAAACCAACTTATGCTTGCTTAAGGGTAAAGGTGAGTTGGGGTGCTGCATAAAACCAGAGATTGAAATGAGCACAGATAAAGTTCCTTAAGCCAAATATGGAATAGACAAGAGCTACTCCTTGCTCAACGAAATGGACTCAACACCGCATATTAAACGCCTAAGAATGTACCTGACTAGTAAGTATCTTAAAACCTATGGATTGCTATGTCTCCAAAAGAGAATCAAGCATGTGTACAGGGGCATAAACGCAGCAGTGATAGGATTGGAGAGGTTCGTGAGCAAATGAAGACCCTTTGAAGTCATATTGCATGGTATCCATTCCACGGGTTTCAACTACCCAGGTTTAAGGTATTCTTCCTTCAGCTAAAACATGCATGTGGAACCTAGAGTATGATCAACCATGTGATTGGGAGACGTGTTCAAATATGTCTCAGTTTTCGTACCTTGGTACTCGGGTGCAACATTCCAGACGCTTTACTAACACTCTCCCCACTTGGAGAGTCAGTCCCTTTAACCTCCTGTTTAGCCCAGTTTGCAATTTCTGTGGAAGATGAACAGGAATAGCGAGAACCAATGAGAGACTAGCTGGAGGTGTCTGGATGGGCAAATTTAACTCTCATTTCCCACCAGGAAGAGGAATTAACCAAAGGCTCAGCGTGCCATGCCAGAACCAGTTTAGGGCCTGAAGACATCCTGCGGTGTTTCGGCCAGCTCAAAAGAAAGCGAGTTGAAGAAAGGAGCTCAGGGGCACTGTAATTCACAAACCTGCAGAGTTATAAATGACAGCTATCGTCCAAAAATATACTGAAGTAAGGCTGCCAAGAGGACTTGAAAGCGGGGCAGAATTGCAGGAAACCGATTTCAGGAGGTAGACTGGAATTGCATTGAAAGCATAGGAAAAGAGGCAGAACGTCCACAATGATGCACTTGGCCAAAAAGGGCGTATGCGTTTTTTCCTGAATATATTCAGGAAAAAACGCATACGCCCTTTTTGGCCAACCAAGCAAACTTGCAAAGGAAATCTGCACTACAATGAAGTCTCACTTCTCCCCGGTCAAAAGGGCCATCTGAAAAAGTGTAAAATCCAGAAAGGCAGGACAGGCCATGGGGAACTGGGAGCCTTGTTATGCTGATGGGCGGGATGTAAATTGCCAACAGACACTCGGGAGAAGTGTATGGTGTTTCCTGAAACATCTAAAAAACAAAGCAACAGAGTCTAGGGCACTTCCACTTATGGTCCAATAGCTTAGGGAAATTAAAATCAAAAAGACACAGCCACCCCAAAGTTTGGGACGCCTCCGTTTACAAGAACCTCGTTTACCGTACAAGTTCAATATCACAGAAAGTGAAAAATGGATAAAGAACTTGTGGTACTTACGTACAATGCAGTATCACTCAGCAATGAAATCTATGTCATCAGGCCCGTAGCAGCATAATGAGTGGATTCAGGTACGATGATTCTAACTGAAATAAGTCACACAGAAAAAGAAACATCATAAGATATCACTAATACACGGAATGTAAACTTGGCTCCAGAGGAACTGCATTCCAAAACAGAACAGGGTCTCAAATTTAGAAAACCACCTTATGCTTGCTTAAGGGGAAAGGTGAGTTGGGGTGCTGCATAAAACCAGAGATTGAAATGAGCACAGATAAAGTTCCTTAAGCCAAATATGGAATAGACAAGAGCTACTCCTTGCTCAACGAAATGGACTCAAAACCCTATATTAAACGTCTAAGAATGTACCTGACTAGTAAGTATCTTAAAACCTATGGATTGCTATGTCTCCAAAAGAGAATCAAGCGTGTGTACAGGGGCATAAACGCAGCAGTGATAGGATTGGAGAGGTTCGGTGAGCAAATGAAGACCCTTTGAAGTCATATTGCATGGTACCCATTACACGGGTCTCAACTCTCCAGGTTTAAGGTATTCTTCCTTCAGCTACAACATGCATGTGGAACCCAGAGTATGATCAACCATGTGAACGGGAGATGTGCTCAAATATGTCTCAGTTTTCCTCCCCTGGTACTCGGGTGCAACATTCCAGACGCTTTACTAACACTCTCCTGACTTGGAGAGTCAGTCCCTTTAACTTCCTGTTTGGCCCAGTTTGCAATTTCTGCGGAAGATGAACAGGAATAGCGAGAACCAATGAGAGGCTAGCCGAAGGTGTCTGGACGGGCAAATTTAACTCTCATTTCCCACCAGGAAGAGGAATTAACCAAAAGCTCAGAATGCCGGGCCGGAACCAGATTAGGGCCTGAAGCCATCCTGCGGTGTTGCGGCCTGTTTACAAGAAAGCGAGTTGAAGAAAGGAGCTCAGGGGTACTGTAATTCACAAACCTGCAGAGTTATAAATGACAGCTATCGTCCAAAAATAGACTGAAGTAAGGCTGCCAAGAGGACATGAAAGCGGGGCAGAATTGCAGGAAACCGATTTCAGGAGGTAGACTGGAATTGCATTGAAAGCATAGGAAAAGAGGCAGAACGTCCACAATGATGCACTTGGCCAAAAAGGGCGTATGCATTTTTTCCTGAATATATTCAGGAAAAAACGCATACGCCCTTTTTGGCCAACCAAGCAAGCTTGCAAAGGAAATCTGCACTACAATGAAGTCTCACTTCCCCCGGTCAAAAGGGCCATCTGAAAAAAGTGTAAAATCCAGAAAGGCAACAGGCCATTGAGAACTGGGAGCCTTGTTATGCTGATGGGCGGGATGTAAATTGCCAACAGTCACTTGGGAGAAGTGTATGGTGTTTCCTGAAACATCTAAAAAACAAAGCAACAGAGCCTAGGGCACTTCCAATTATGGTCCTATAGCTTAGGGAAATTAAAATAAAAAAGACACAGCCACCCCAAAGTTTGGAACGGCTCTGTTTACAAGAACCTCATTTACACTACAAGTTCAACATCGCAGAAAGTGAAAAATGGATAAAGAAGTTGTGGTATTTACTTACAAAGCAATATCACTCAGCAATGAAATCTATGTCCTCAGGCCCTTAGCAGCACAATGAGTGGATTCAGGTATGATGATTCTAACTGAAATAAGTCACACAGAAAAAGAAACATCATAAGATATCAGTAATACACGGAATGTAAACTTGGCTACACAGGAACTGAATTACAGAACAGAACAGGGTCTCAAATTTAGAAAACCAACTTATGCTTGCTTAAGGGGAAAGGTGAGTTGGGGTGCTGCATAAAACCAGAGATTGAAATGAGCACAGATAAAGTTCCTTAAGCCAAATATGGAATAGACAAGAGCTACTCCTTGCTCAACGAAATGGACTCAAAACCCCATATTAAACATCTAAGAATGTACCTGACTAGTAAGTATCTTAAAACCTATGGATTGCTATGTCCGAAAGAGAATCAAGCGTGTGTACAGGGGTATAAACGCAGCAGTGATAGGATTGGAGAGGTTCGGTGAGCAAATGAAGACCCTTTGAAGTCATATTGCATGGTACCCATTCCACGGGTTTCAACTACCCAGGTTTAAGGTATTCTTCCTTCAGTTGAAACATGCATGTGGAACCTAGAGTATGATCAACCATGTGATTGGGAGACGTGTTCAAATATGTCTCAGTTTTCCTCCCCTGGTACTCGGGTGCAACATTCCAGACGCTTTACTAACACTCTCCCCACTTGGAGAGTCAGCGCCTTTAACCTCCTGTTTGGCACAGTTTGCAATTTCTGCGTAAGATGAACAGGAATAGCGAGAACCAATGAGAGGATAGCTGGAGGTGTCTGGACGGGCAAATTTAACTCTCATTTCCCACCAGGAAGAGGAAATAACCAAAGGCTCAGCGTGCCGTACCGGAACCAGATTAGGGCCTGAAGCCATTCTGCGGTGTTGCGGCCAGCTCAAAAGAAAGCGAGTTGAAGAAAGGAGCTCAGGGACACTGTAATTCCCAAACCTGCAGAGTTATAAATGACAGCTATCATCCAAAAATAGACTGAAGTAAGGCTGCCAAGAGGACTTGAAAACGGGGCAGAATTGCAGGAAACCGATTTCAGGAGGTAGACTGGAATTGCATTGAAAGCATACGAAAAGAGGCAGAACGTCCACAATGATGCACTTGGCCAAAAAGGGCGTATGCGTTTTTTCCTGAATATATTCAGGAAAAAACGCATACGCCCTTTTTGGCCAACCAAGCAAGCTTGCAAAGGAAATCTGCACTACAATGAAGTCTCACTTCCCCCCGGTCAAAAGGGCCATCAGAAAAAAGTGTAAAATCCAGAAAGGCAGGACAGGCCATGGAGAACTGGGAGCCTTGTTATGCTGATTGGCATGATGTAAATTGCCAACAACCACTCGGGAGAAGTGTATGGTGTTTCCTGAAACATCTAAAAAACAAAGCAACAGAATCTAGGGCACTTCCACTTATGGTCCTATAGCTTAGGGAAATTAAAATCAAAAAGACACAGCCACCCCAAAGTTTGGGACGCCTCCGTTTACAAGAACCTCGTTTACCGTACAAGTTCAATATCACAGAAAGTGAAAAATGGATAAACAACATGTGGTACTTACGTACAATGCAGTATCACTCAGCAATGAAATCTATGTCATCAGGCCCGTAGCAGCATAATGAGTGGATTCAGGTACGATGATTCTAACTGAAATAAGTCACACAGAAAAAGAAACATCATAAGATATCACTAATACACGGAATGTAAACTTGGCTACACAGGAACTGCATTCCAAAACAGAACAGGGTCTCAAATTTAGAAAACCAACTTATGCTTGCTTAAGGGGAAAGGTGAGTTGGGGTGCTGCATAAAACCAGAGATTGAAATGAGCACAGATAAAGTTCCTTAAGCCAAATATGGAATAGACAAGAGCTACCCCTTGCTCAACGAAATGGATTCAACAATGAGGTATCACCTCACACCTGGTAGAATAGGCATCATTGAAAATCTACAAACAAAAAATGCTGGAAAGGGTGTGGAGAAAAGGAACCCTCTTCCACTATTGTTGGGAATATAAATTGATACAATCATTATGGAGAACAATATGGAATTTCTTAAGAAACTAACAATAGAATTACCATATGATACAGCAATCCCAGTACTGGACATATACCCAGACAAAACCATAAATCAAAAAGAGTCATTCACCGCAATGTTCATTGCATCACTATTTACAATATCGAGGTAATGGAAGCAACCTAAATGCCCACAGACAGACGAATGCATAAAGCTGTGGTACATATATAAAATGGAATATTACTAAGCCATGAAAAGGAATGAAATTGGGTCATTTGTAGAGACGTCGATGGATCTAGAGACTGTCATACAGAGTGAAGTAAGTCAGAAAGAGAAAAACAAATCTTGTATATTCATGTCTATATGTGGAACCTAGAAAAACTGTACAGATTAACCATTTTGCAAGGCATAAATAGAGCAACAGATGTAGACAACAAACGTATGGACAACAAGGGGGGAAAGCTGTTGGGGGGTGGTGGTGGGAGGAGTTGAGAGACTGGGATTGGCATGTATACATTTATATGTATAAAATAGATAACCAATAAGAACCTGCTGTATAAAAATATAAAATAAAATTCAAAATTAAAAAGAAATAAAATTTAAAAATAAAACAGAAAAAAACAATTATTCCCTGCACATACATGTATTTATATGAATAAATTATTTCCATGCTTATATCTGTAAATACAAAAAAGAGGAATAAAATCTACCTTGAACCAAAAACGAAAAAGAGAAAAAAAACACAGAACCCACCAGTTACACAGAGGAAAACCGTATCAGGGCACTTGCTCCAGTTGTAAACAATTCTGAAGTTGGTCAGTGGTGGGGAATCGTCTCCCATTCAGCCAGCAGCCCCCACGCAACAAGCGTCCTCATTGCAAAGCTGGGGCACCGTGCCGAGGCATCTGTGAGTAAACGTGAGCTGAGCCCCAGGCCAGTTGTTGCTGAACTATTCCCACCCGTCCCAGGTAAAACACCTGAATATATACAAGGACTTGAAAGCCTAGAGGAAGGGCCATAGAGCCACACGAGTGACAGCATGCCGGCCGACTTGGTGCCTGCAGGCCAGCCAGGATGGTCCTGGCCCTGGGTGCTCTTCTGGAAGATTTCCATTGCCCTGCCTGAGATACCCGTCCTGTCCCTGCCCCCACTGCTTTTTTCCTTCCTCACCTCTGCCCAGGGAGAAATTCCAGCAGCAGGTATGGGTGACACACCCTCTTCTTTAGCAGGTGGCAGCCTGGCAACTGCTGCAGAAAGTCCAGCAGAGCCCCACTCACACTGGGCCACCCACAAAGCCGTGGCCTCTCACTCCCTCCCACCAGCCCAGCCCGGAGACTGCTGACAGGGCAGAGAAAATGGCGTCAGGCACGGCTGCAGGGGCTCTTGCTGCCTGGAGTGGTATTTATATTGATCTCAACCCAGGCACACCTGGGGAGGGCTGGCCGGCACGGTAAGGCTGCCCAGGTCAGCCAATCATCACCCCTCAGGGGCTCACAGTTGCAGAAAATGGAACTTGCTGAACCGGCCAGGTCCAAGGAACAGGTGTGGGCTCCTGAGAGTCAGGATAGACAAGGGGCTGCAGCTTTGGCTTGTTTTCTAATCATTTTATCTGGCCCATGAGTGGGAGACAACTTCAAGAAAACCCTCTCCTAATGAGAGGAACCCAGGAGTCAGGGAGAGGAGGGGTGGGTGGTGGTTGGAGACAGAGGCCTGGTGCCCCAGGTGCAGTGGAAGTCTCTGGAAGACCAGGTGGAGGGAGGCCTCACGGAGTGATGCCCAGGGTCACAGACCTGTCGCAGCTGCTGTTTGTTAGTTCAAGTCCTGCTCTGAGGTGCTCTGTGTCAGCTCTGAGCGACAGGTGAGCTGGGGGTGCTCTGCAATGAGGGCTATGTGCACGGTTCCTGTGTGCCCAGCCCTGCCACGGTACCTGCAAGGGTAGCTCTGTATCCTGGGAGGGGCCTGACCACGAGAGCCCCGTGGGCTGGGGTGGGGGTGGGGTACCTGCCCAGGTGAGCTCCATATTCTGGGATTGGTCTGACCACGAGAGCCCCATGGGCTGCTGGGGACCTGGTAAAGGATGTCAGGACAGTCAGTGAAGCCACCGAGGATATACCTCCAGTTGCTCCTAATTCCTACACCCTGCTGGTCATTCTACCAACCACCAGGACATGGTATTCTGTATTAGTCTTCAATGATGCCTTCTTTTGTATTCCATTAGTCCCAGAGTCACAAGAAATTTTGGCTTGTGAGTGGCAGGACTCAACATACAACTAAAACAATACTTCCGGGCCGTCTGGCCCCAAGGGTGCAAAAATTCCCACACCATCTTTGGGGAAAGCTTAGCTAAAGACCTAAAAGTTCTACCTCTGGAAAAGGAAACCCTCCTTCAATATGCAGACGACATTCTGATCACCAGCCCTACTAAGGAGGCCTCTGAACTACCAAGCCAATAAAGGATAGAAGTTGTCCAAGAAAAAGCTCAAATATCACAGACTGCGGTGACCTGCCTGGGCTTCATTCTCACAGAAGGTCAGAGAAGCCCATCCCAGGAAAGGGAAGAAACCATTTTCAGCCTTACCCCTTTCTAAAACTAGAAGACAGCTTAGGGGTTCCTGGGGAGGCCAGGGTTTGCTGCTTCTGGATCCCTAACTACAGTCTACTAGCTGGGCCTCTATATGAAACACTGAAAGGAAAAGATGATGATCCTTTTGAATAGAATCCAGAAGTGGCCTTTCAAGAATGGAAAGAGCAGTCAATTCAGACCCTTGCCCTGGAAGTCCCTAATTTAGCTAAACCCTTTGACCTTTACATTCCCGGTGAAAGGTGAATCGCCATTGGAGAATTAGTGCAAAAACTGGGACCACTTGAAATGGAACAATGCAAGAATGCCATCCAGGTAGGATAAACTACGGTCACTAAGGGGCTTGGCCCACTGCCACATCTGGCCAAGATACTGGCGGTATCTAAAAACCTGGAAATCAGCAGCCCAAAAGGCCACCTCCCTCCTAAGGGAAAAGGACCCCACGTGGTGATCCTAACCACCAACCATGCCCTGAAGTTGCAGGGTTCGCTCCGTGGGCACACCAACCTCGAGTGAGGAGGCCCTCCAACTCCAACATCCAGAGAGATAACCGGGGGCAACAGGGCACCATGACGACTCGTGTGAACATCACTTGACCTGGAGTTTCTCTCATAAAACAACAAGAGTGTGTCCCAAAAGAGTAGACTACTGCTTGCAGGACTTACTGCACCCAGAGGGGAGCTAATAATCTTGGCGGGGGAACAGTATACCACACTGTCACCATAGAAAAGCCTACAGACACCGTGATGATGGTGGCCAATAAGACCGGCTGGACTCCTGTTTACTTCAAAAGGCTGTTGACTCAGTAGCCATCATGGTCCTTGATCACCACTGACCCTGGACTGTCTGGGAGTTGAGCGGGCAGGGCTCTGACACCTGGTGCTGTTTGTACGTTAATTCAGGGGCCTAATTGAAGAAAGCGCAGACTACTGGTCAGAGCATCTAGGCTGGCAGAGACGGTCAGCCTAAGGTGGCCGAACAAATGTGGGGCGGGGTGAAACCGGCCCCCACAGCATCTCTGCACATCTCTTTCCTGGACCCTTAAAGGTCATTAGAATCTATAACACTTCCAATGCTGGTGCTCAGGTGGACGAGCAGGGAGGCAGGGGTCCTGGGGACAATCAACGTCACCGGGAGGCTGCTGGGGAGAAGCTCTGACCCTCGCCCCAGGGTATGAGGGCTCCCAACTCAGCACTCAGCAGTTACAGAAGAAGGGTCTGCACCCTCAGCACTCCAAGAATGAGGAACGGGACAAAAGGCAGAGGAGGGGTTTGTCCCCAGCAAAGCCCATTAAAAATCCCTGGGAGATAAAAATAGAATCTGGGCAATAAAGTCAAGTCTAACCTTTTTTATCCTTTGTGCTTTGTCTAATTTCACGTGCTCCTAGGGTCCCGCATGCAGAGGTTCCACACCCGGCACTTCAGACCAGATTTCCTAGTGCAGAATGGCTGGGTCGACACTCAGCTCCTGGGGCCCAGTGCAGACTCCACGATATAGAGCCTGAGCTACAGCCAACCCGGCCCTCGAGAGCTCCGCCGCCTCCCTCCCTCCCACTGACTCTGACAGGATCTCTACACAGCAGCCCAGCCCACAGCCCACGGGGTAGTGCATGCTCTCACCTCTCCATTCTCTGATCAAAATATAAAGTTTCCTTTGCTTGTGAACCAAACTCAGTCTCGATCTGTTGGCCCCAATGACACTGGGCAGGGGGACACTTGTTGGGGTCCACTCTGGAGGATCAGTAACAGAAATTGAGACTATTGTAACCTCAATGAACAGATGTGTGAGCCAAACTGTAGTTAACATAGAACAGTGTATAAGGCTCGGGTAAAATAAGATGTTTTTAACACTTCCATTTGATATTTCCATCACTTTTTATAAGCAAGTTCAGTGAAAAGGTTTGTCTTATTTGTCAGGTCAATATTAGAGAAACGAAGTGATTTCTTTCCAAGGATGTACAGCTAATAATCTTGGTTAAACCTTCAATCTTGTTTTAAATGCTTTTCCATTGAAAATGATACCTCTCTTTCAGCTCCCCCATTTCTGAGAAGTATAAAATCTTATAATTTATTATTACCAAAGGGGAAAGGTGGGAGGAGGGATAAATTAACAGTTTGGAATGAACACATACACACTGCTATGTATAAAATAGATCATCAACAAGGAACTACTGTATAGCACAGGGAACTACACTCAACATTTTGCAATAACCTATAAGGGGAAATAATCTGAAAAAGAATAGATATTTTTATTGACATCATCTATCAATGACAGTTAAAGTGTAGCCTAAGGGAAGCTGGTGGTGAGTGCTTCTGACCCTGAAGACTTCAATCATCTAAAGTTTGGACTCTGCCTACTTCCCAAGGCCCTTAATAAACATATGTGTAGCTGTAGCTTAAAAAATTCCCCAGTTTGGGTTTCGGGGAGACACTGATTTTGAAAAAGCCCTGGTGTTCTCCTTACATGAATGGGACTCTTCCTACTGCTAAAACATGTCTGTCACACCCAGAGGATGGTATACCGTCTGATCGGGAAGAGTTTGGAAAAGGCATCTCATCTCCTCATCTCCTGGTGCTCGGGTTCACCCCTCCAGCGTCTTTACTAACAGTCTCCCCACTTGGAGATGTCAGCACTGTCAACATCCTGTTGTGTACAGTTTGGAATTTGTCCAGAGGATGAAGCGGAAGGATGAGGAACAATGAGAGACAAGTCCTAGGTGTTCAGACAGGCACATGTCACTCTAATTTCCAATCAGGAAGACGAATTGACCAAAGGCTAGGGTTGCCCATGGAAACAGTATAGGGCTTGAGGAAATCCCGCTGCTTTGTGGCCAGTTCCCATAAACACGAGTTGAACAATGGAACTCAGGGGCAGTAAAATTCACAAAACTGCAGAGTTGAAAATATCCATCACTGAAAAATGTCTTGAGGAAAGTCAGAGAAAAGGACTTGTAAGCAAGGGAGAATGGCAGGAAAGGGATTTGAGGAGGTAGAAAGGACTCGCCATTAAGCACAAGAAAAGGAGCTGAACATTGCCAACATTGCAGTTGGCCAAAAAGGGTGTATGCGTTCTTTTCTGTATATATTCAAGAAAAGGGCATACACTTTTTTAGCCAACCAAACAGGTGGGCACTGGAAGTCAATACTACAAAAGATATCACTTCGCATCAGTCAGAAGAGCCATCCTCATAAAGCGTAAACAACAGAAATGCAGGACAGGGCAACGAGAAGAGGGAGCCCTGTGAGACTTATAGTGGAAATGTATATTGCCAACGGCCATTCTGGAGAAGTGTATTGTGTTTACTAAAGCATCTAAAAAATGAGCTACAGAGCATAGGGCACTTGCACTCATGGGCGTATATCTTGGGAAAAACAAAAATCGAGAGGACACAGGCACCCCAATGTTTACCCCCTCTCTGTTTAAAAGATCCTCGACTAGGATATAACTTAAATGTCTCTGGAGGGAAAAAATGGATAGAGATGTGGTACTTAGGTAGAGTGGAATATTATTCAGCCTGGAAATCAATGAAATATGGCCAGTTGTAACAACTCCGGAGGAGTTACGTATGATCATTCTAAGTGACAGAATTCAAAAAGAAAAAGACACATATCATAAGATATCACTTAAAGGTGGAATCCAAAATGGCTACACATGAACTAAATTACAAAACAAAAACATAGTCAAATATGTAGAAAACACGCATAAGGCTGCTAAACGGGAAAGGTGGGGAGGGGTGAGGCATCATCCAGGAGGTTGAAATTAGCAAAGATACCATTCCAAATACCAAACTGATAATCAACAAGGCCTACACGGTAGCTAAAAGAACTGCACTCAGCACACTCAAGTCACCGGAAAAGAATATATACGACTGGTAAGAATCTGAAAAAGAATTTATTGATGTCTCTCTGTACGTGAATCAAGTGGATGTACAGCAGCAAGAAACAGAGCTTTGAAAATCAGCTGTAACCAATATAGTAATAAATTGAAAAAAATAAACGACAGAGAGACAGAGAAAACCTCTTACAACTTTTCCTCAGGGACGGTGATGCAACATGGATTGAACACATCTAGACCCACAGCAGGATGAGACATAAGGCTGGAAACTGTTTGCGCTAAGAGAAATGTGAGGTTGGGTGAGGAAATGCACACCCTTTAAAGTAATACTACCTGGTACCCATTCAATGGGTCCCAAATCTGCAGGTTCAAGGGATCTTCCTACAGCTAAAACATGCATGGAAAACCCAGAGGACTGTACACCATGTGATCGGGAGATGTGTCTAAAATGCACCTCATTTATCCTCTCCTGGTGCTCCTGTTCACCATTCCAGCCACGCTACTTAGAATCTCCCCACTTGGAGAATCAGCACATTTAAACTTCTGTTTCACACATTTTGCAAATTGTGAGGAGGATGAACGGGAAGAGGGGGAACCAATGAGAGAAGAGTTGTAGGGGTTTGGACGGGCACATATCACTCTAATTTCCCATTAAGAATAAGAATTAAAGAAAGGCTCAGCCTGCCTCGCCGGAGCCAAAATAGGGCCTGAAGCAATCCTGCGGGTTTGAGGTCAGCTCACAAAAGAGCAACTTAAAAAATGGAGCTCAGGGTCACTGCAATTCACAAACCTGCAGAGTTATAAATGAAAACTAACGTCCAAAAATATGTTGAGGTAAGGCAAAGAAGAGGATCTGAATGCAAGACAGAATTGCAAGAAACAGATTTCAAGAGATAGATTGGACTCGTCTTTAACGCACATGAAAAGCGGCAGAATTTCGACAATGATGCAGTTGGCCCAAAAGGGCGTATGCGTTTTTTCCTGATTATATCCAGGAAAAAACGCATACGCACTTTATGGGCAACGAAGCAAGCAAGCAATGCAAATGTGCACAACAAAGAAGTCTCACTTCCCACCGGTCAAAAGGGCCATCCTAAAAAATTGTAAAAACCAGAAATGCAGGACAGGCCATGGAGAACAGGGAGCCTTTATACGCTGATGGGCAGTGTGTGAACTGCCGAGAGCCACTCTGGAGAAGTGTATGGTGGTTCCTAAATCATCTAAAAAACAGAGCTACAGAGCATAGGACTCTTCCAATCATGGGAGTATATCTAGGGAAGTCTAAAAATCAACAAGACACAAGCACACCACAGTTTAGGGCTACTCTGTTTACAAGAACCTCAACTTCAGTACACCTTAAATATCCCAGGAAAGAGAACAATGGATAAAGAAGATGTGGTACTTATGTACAATGGAATATCTCTTCACCATGAAATCAATGTAATAAGGCTAGTAGAAGGATAAAGAGTGGATTTAGGTCCGATAATACTACTTGAAATAAGTCAAACAGAAAAAGAAACATATCATAAGATATCACTTATAGAGGGAGGGTAAATATGGCTGCACAAGAAATGAATTACAGAACAGAACAGTGTCTCACATTTAGAAAACACACTTATGTCAGCTTAAGGGGAAAGGAGAGGTGGGGTGATGCATAAAACCAGAGTTTGAAATTAGCACAGATACCGTTCAATAAACCAAATAGGTATTAGACAAGATCTACACCTTGCTCAATGAACAGGCCTCAACACACCCTATACACCGCAGAGAAATATATCTGAGGAATAAGAATCTTAAAACCCATGTATTGATATATCTCCATAAGGGAATCAAGTGTGTGCAGAGCGGCACAAACACAGCAGTGAAAAGGAGCTAAACCCCATTATAGAAATAAATTTTAAAAACAAAACGCTGAAACAATGAAAGAGAGAAAAATTCTTACAAAATTCGCTCAGGGGCTGTGATGCAACCTGGATTGACCACATATAAACCCACAGCTGGATAAGACATAAGGCTGGACACTTGGGGCTGACAGGATTGGTGAGCTTTGGTGAGCAACTGCCGAAAGTTTAATGCAATACTTCATGCTACTCAGTCCAAGGGTCCCAACACTCCAGGTTGAAGGGAATCTTCCTACAGCTAAACCATGCTTGGGAAACCCAGCAACTGGTATACCATATGATCGGGAAAGGTTTCTAAAACGCACCTCATTTTTCCACTCCTGGGGCTCCGGATCGACATTCCAGCCACTTTACTAACAACATCCCCACATGGAGTCAATGCCTTTAAGTTCTGGTATCGCACAGTCTGCAGTTATGCAGAGGATGAATGGGAATAGGGGGAACCAGTGAGAAACTAGCTGTAGCGGTTTCAATGGGCACATGTCACTCTAATATCACATCCGTAAGAAGAATTAACCAAAGGCACAGCAAGGTACCCCAGAAGAAAAATAGGGCTTCAAGGAATCCTGTGGTTACGGGGCAAGACCACAAAAATAAGAGCTAAAAAATGGAGCTAAGGGCCACTGCAATTCAAAAACCTGCAGAGTTATAAAGGCCAACTATTTTTAAAAAATATATTGAGGTAAGGCTATGAAGAGGCATTGAAAGCAAGGCAGAATTGCAGGAAACCGGTTTCAGGAGGTAGACTGGAATTGCATTGAAAACATATGAAGAGAGTCACAAACTCGACAATGATGCACTTGGCCAAAAAGGGCATATGTGTTTTTTCCTGAATATATTCGGGAAAAAACGCATACGCACTTTTTGGCCAACCAAGCAAGCTTGCAAAGGAAATCTGCACTACAATGAAGTCTCACTTCCACCTGGTCAAAAGGGCCATCTGAAAAAAGTGTAAAATCCATAAAGGCACGACAGGCCATGGAGAACTGGGAGCCTTCTTATGCTGATGGGCGGGATGTAAATTGCCAACAGACACTCGGGAGAAGTGTATGGTGTTGCCTGAAACATCTAAAAAACAAAGCAACAGAGCCTAGGGCACTTCCACTTATGGTCCTATAGCTTAGGGAAATTAAAATCAAAAAGACACAGCCACCCCAAAGTTTGGGACGCCTCTGTTTACAAGAACCTCGTTTACGGTACAAGTTCAATATCGCAGAAAGTGAAAAATGGATAAAGAACTTGTGGTACTTACGTACAATGCAATATCACTCAGCAATGAAATCTATGTCATCAGGCCCGTAGCAGCATAATGAGTGGATTCAGGTATGATGATTCGAACTGAAATAAGTCACACAGAAAAGAAACATCATAAGGTATCACTAATACACAGAATGTGAACTTGGCTACACATGAACAGAATTACAAAACAGAACAGTGTCTCAAGTTTAGAAAACCAACTTACGCTTGCTTAACGGGGAAGGTGAGTTGGGGTGCTGCATAAAACCAGAGATTGAAATGAGCACAGATAAAGTTCCTTAAGCCAAATATGGAATAGACAAGAGCTACTCCTTGCTCAACGAAATGGACTCAACACCCCATATTAAACGCCTAAGAATGTACCTGACTAGTAAGTATCTTAAAACCTATGGATTGCTATGTCTCCAAAAGAGAATCAAGCGTGTGTACAGGGGCATCAACGCAGCAGTGATAGGATTGGAGAGGTTCGGTGAGCAAATGAAGACCCTTTGAAGTCATATTGCATGGTACCCATTACACGGGTCTCAACTCTGCAGGTTTAAGGTATTATTCCTTCAGCTAAAACATGCATGTGGAACCCAGAGTATGATCAACGGTGTGAACGGGAGACGTGTTCAAATATGTCTCAGTTTTCCTCCCCTGGTACTCGGGTGCAACATTCCAGATGCTTTACTAACACTCTCCCTACTTGGAGAGTCAGTGGCTTTAACCTCCTGTTTGACCCAGTTTGCAATTTCTGCGGAAGATGAACAGGAATAGCGAGAACCAATGAGAGACTACCTGGAGGTGTCTGAACGGGCAAATTTAACTCTCATTTCCCACCAGGAAGAGGAATTAACCAAAGGCTCAGCGTGCCATGCTGGAACCACATTAGCGCCTGAAGACATCCTGCGGTGTTGCGGCCAGCTCACAAGAAAGCGAGTTGAAGAAATGAGCTCAGGTGCACTGTAATTCACAAACCTGCAGAGTTATAAATGACAGCTATCGTCCAAAAATAGACTGAAGTAAGGCTGCCAAGAGGACTTGAAAGCGGGGCAGAATTGCAGGAAACCGATTTCAGGAGGTAGACAGGAATTGCATTTCAAGCATAGGAAAAGCGGCAGAACGTCCACAGTGATGCACTTGGCCAAAAAGGGCGTATGCATTTTTTCCTGAATATATTCAGGAAAACACGCATACGCCCTTTTTGGCCAACCAAGCAAGCTTGCAAAGGAAATCTGCACTACAATGAAGTCTCACTTCCCCCCGGTCAAAAGGGCCATCTGAAAAAAGTGTAAAATCCAGAAAGGCAGGACAGGCCATGGAGAACTGGGAGCCTTGTTATGCTGATGGGCGGGATGTAAATTGCCAACAGACTTTCGGGAGAAGTGTATGGTGTTTCCTGAAACATCTAAAAAACAAAGCAACAGAGCCTAGGGCACTTCCACTTATGGTCCTATAGCTTAGGGAAATTAAAATCAAAAAGACACAGCCACCCCAAAGTTTGGAACGTCTCTGTTTACAAGAACCTCGTTTACAGTACAAGTTCAACATCGCAGAAAGTGAAAAATGGATAAAGAAGTTGTGGTATTTACTTACAAAGCAATATCACTCAGCAATGAAATCTATGTCATCAGGCCCGTAGCAGCATAATGAGTGGATTCAGGTACGATGATTCTAACTGAAATAAGTCACACAGAAAAAGAAACCTCATAAGATATCAGTAATACACGGAATGTAAACTTGGCTACACAGGAACTGCATTCCAAAATAGAACAGGGTCTCAACTTTAGAAAACCAACTTATGCTTGCTTAAGGGGAAAGGTAAGTTGGGGTGCTGCATAAAACCAGAGATTGAAATGAGCACAGATAAAGTTCCTTAAGCCAAATATGGAATAGACAAGAGCTACTCCTTGCTCAATGAAATGGGCTCAACACTCCATATTAAACGCCTAAGAATGTACCTGACTAGTAAGTATCTTAAAACCTATGGATTGCTATGTCTCCAAAAGAGAATCAAGCCTGTGTACAGGGGCATAAACGCAGCAGTGATAGGATTGGAGAGGTTCGGTGAGCAAATGAAGACCTATTGAAGTCATATTGCATGGTACCCATTCCACGGGTTTCAACTACCCAGGTTTAAGGTATTCTTCCTTCAGCTAAAACATGCATGTGGAACCCAGAGTATGATCAACCGTGCGAACGGGAGACGTGTTCAAATATGTCTCAGTTTTCCTCCCCTGGTACTCGGGTGCAACATTCCAGACGCTTTACTAACACTCTCCCCACTTGGAGAGTCAGCGCCTTTAACCTCCTGTTTGGCCCAGTTTGCAATTTCTGTGGAAGATGAACAGGAATAGCGAGAACCAATGAGAGACTAGCTGGAGGTGTCTGGACGGGCAAATTTAACTCTCATTTCCCACCAGGAAGAGGAATTAACCAAAGGCTCAGCGTGCCGTGCCGGAACCAGATTAGGGCCTGAAGCCATCCTGCGGTGTTGCGGCCAGCTCACAAGAAAGCGAGTTGAAGAAAGGAGCTCAGGGGCACTGTAATTCACAAACCTGCAGAGTTATAAATGACAGCTATCGTCCAAAAATAGACTGAAGTAAGGCTGCCAAGAGGACTTGAAAGCGGGGCAGAATTGCAGGAAACCGATTTCAGGAGGTAGACTGGAATTGCATTGAAAGCATAGGAAAAGAGGCAGAACGTCCACAATGATGCACTTGGCCAAAAAGGGCGTATGTGTTTTTTCCTGAATAGATTCAGGAAAAAACGCATACGCCCTTTTTGGCCAACCAAGCAAGCTTGCAAAGGAAATCTGCACTACAATGAAGTCTCACTTCCCCCCGGTCAAAAGGGCCATCTGGAAAAAGTGTAAAATCCAGAAAGGCAGGACAGGCCATGGAGAACTGGGAGCCTTGTTATGCTGATGGGCGGGATGTAAATTGCCAACAGACACTCGGGAGAAGTGTATGGTGTTTCCTGAAACATCTAAAAAACAAAGCAACAGAGCCTAGGGCACTTCCACTTATGGTCCTATAGCTTAGGGAAATTAAAATCAAAAAGACACAGCCACCCCAAAGTTTGGGACGCCTCTGTTTACAAGAACCTCGTTTACAGTACAAGTTCAATATCACAGAAAGTGAAAAATGGATAAAGAACTTGTGGTACTTACGTACAATGCAGTATCACTCAGCAATGAAATCTATGTCATCAGGCCCGTAGCAGCATAATGAGTGGATTCAGGTATGATGATTCTAACTGAAATAAGTCACACAGAAAAAGAAACCTCATAAGATATCAGTAATACACGGAATGTAAACTTGGCTACACAGGAACTGCATTCCAAAATAGAACAGGGTCTCAACTTTAGAAAACCAACTTATGCTTGCTTAAGGGGAAAGGTAAGTTGGGGTGCTGCATAAAACCAGAGATTGAAATGAGCACAGATAAAGTTCCTTAAGCCAAATATGGAATAGACAAGAGCTACTCCTTGCTCAATGAAATGGGCTCAACACTCCATATTAAACGCCTAAGAATGTACCTGACTAGTAAGTATCTTAAAACCTATGGATTGCTATGTCTCCAAAAGAGAATCAAGCCTGTGTACAGGGGCATAAACGCAGCAGTGATAGGATTGGAGAGGTTCGGTGAGCAAATGAAGACCTATTGAAGTCATATTGCATGGTACCCATTCCACGGGTTTCAACTACCCAGGTTTAAGGTATTCTTCCTTCAGCTAAAACATGCATGTGGAACCCAGAGTATGATCAACCGTGCGAACGGGAGACGTGTTCAAATATGTCTCAGTTTTCCTCCCCTGGTACTCGGGTGCAACATTCCAGACGCTTTACTAACACTCTCCCCACTTGGAGAGTCAGCGCCTTTAACCTCCTGTTTGGCCCAGTTTGCAATTTCTGTGGAAGATGAACAGGAATAGCGAGAACCAATGAGAGACTAGCTGGAGGTGTCTGGACGGGCAAATTTAACTCTCATTTCCCACCAGGAAGAGGAATTAACCAAAGGCTCAGCGTGCCGTGCCGGAACCAGATTAGGGCCTGAAGCCATCCTGCGGTGTTGCGGCCAGCTCACAAGAAAGCGAGTTGAAGAAAGGAGCTCAGGGGCACTGTAATTCACAAACCTGCAGAGTTATAAATGACAGCTATCGTCCAAAAATAGACTGAAGTAAGGCTGCCAAGAGGACTTGAAAGCGGGGCAGAATTGCAGGAAACCGATTTCAGGAGGTAGACTGGAATTGCATTGAAAGCATAGGAAAAGAGGCAGAACGTCCACAATGATGCACTTGGCCAAAAAGGGCGTATGTGTTTTTTCCTGAATAGATTCAGGAAAAAACGCATACGCCCTTTTTGGCCAACCAAGCAAGCTTGCAAAGGAAATCTGCACTACAATGAAGTCTCACTTCCCCCCGGTCAAAAGGGCCATCTGGAAAAAGTGTAAAATCCAGAAAGGCAGGACAGGCCATGGAGAACTGGGAGCCTTGTTATGCTGATGGGCGGGATGTAAATTGCCAACAGACACTCGGGAGAAGTGTATGGTGTTTCCTGAAACATCTAAAAAACAAAGCAACAGAGCCTAGGGCACTTCCACTTATGGTCCTATAGCTTAGGGAAATTAAAATCAAAAAGACACAGCCACCCCAAAGTTTGGGACGCCTCTGTTTACAAGAACCTCGTTTACAGTACAAGTTCAATATCACAGAAAGTGAAAAATGGATAAAGAACTTGTGGTACTTACGTACAATGCAGTATCACTCAGCAATGAAATCTATGTCATCAGGCCCGTAGCAGCATAATGAGTGGATTCAGGTATGATGATTCTAACTTAAATAAGGCACACAGAAAAAGAAACATCATAAGATATCAGTAATACACGGAATGTAAACTTGGCTACACAGGAACTGCATTCCAAAATAGAACAGGGTCTCAACTTTAGAAAACCAACTTATGCTTGCTTAAGGGGAAAGGTAAGTTGGGGTGTTGCATAAAACCAGAGATTGAAATGAGCACAGATAAAGTTCCTTAAGCCAAATATGGAATAGACAAGAGCTACTCCTTGCTCAACGAAATGGGCTCAACACTCCATATTAAACGCCTAAGAATGTACCTGACTAGTAAGTATCTTAAAACCTATGGATTGCTATGTCTCCAAAAGAGAATCAAGCCTGTGTACAGGGGCATAAACGCAGCAGTGATAGAATTGGAGAGGTTCGGTGAGCAAATGAAGACCCTTTGAAGTCATATTGCATGGTACCCATTACACGGGTCTCAACTACCCAGGTTTAAGGTATTCTTCCTTCAGCTAAAACATGTATGTGGAACCCAGAGTATGATCAACCGTGTGAACGGGAGACGTGTTCAAATATGTCTCAGTTTTCTTCCCCTGATACTCGGGTGCAACATTCCAGATGCTTTACTAACACTCGCCCCACTTGGAGAGTCAGCACCTTTAACCTCCTGTTTGGCCCAGTTTGCAATTTCTGTGGAAGATGAACAGGAATAGGAAGAACCAATGGGAGACTAGCTGGAGGTGTCTGGACGGGCAAATTTAACTCTCATTTCCCACCAGGAAGAGGAATTAACCAAAGGCTCATCGTGCCATGCCGGTACCAGATTAGGGCCTGAAGCAATCCTGCAGTGTGGCGGCCAGGTCACAAGAAAGCGAGTTGAAGAAAGGAGCTCAGGGGCACTGTAATTCACAAACCTGCAGAGTTATAAATGACAGCTATCGTCCAAAAATATACTGAAGTAAGGCTGCCAAGAGGACTTGAAAGTGGGGCAGAATTGCAGGAAACCGATTTCAGGAGGTAGACTGGAATTACATTGAAAGCATAGGAAAAGAGGCAGAACGTCCACAATGATGCACTTGGCCAAAAAGTGCGTATGCGTTTTTTCCTGAATATATTCAGGAAAAAACGCATACGCTCTTTTTGGCCAACCAAGCAAGCTTGCAAAGGAAATCTGCAGTACAGTGAAGTTTCATTTCCCCTCGGTCAAAAGGGCCATCTGAGAAAAGTGTAAAATCCAGAAAGGCAGGACAGGCCATGGAGAACTGGGAGCCTTGTTATGCTGATGGGCGGGATGTAAATTGCCAACAGACACTCTGGAGAAGTGTATGGTGTTTCCTGAAACATCTAAAAAACAAAGCAACAGAGCCTAGGGCACTTCCACTTATGGTCCTATAGCTTAGGGAAATTAAAATCAAAAAGACACAGCCACCCCGAAATTTGGGACGCCTCTGTTTACAAGAACCTCGTTTACAGTACAAGTTCAACATCGCAGAATGTGAAAAATGGATAAAGAAGTTGTGGTATTTACTTACAAAGCAATATCACTCAGCAATGAAATCTATGTCATCAGGCCCTTAGCAGCACAATGAGTGGATTCAGGTATGATGATTCTAACTGAAATAAGTCACACAGAAAAAGAAACATCATAAGATATCAGTAATACACGGAATGTAAACTTGGCTACACAGGAACTGAATTACAGAACAGAACAGGGTCTCAAATTTAGAAAACCAACTTATGCTTGCTTAAGGGGAAAGGTGAGTTGGGGTGCTGCATAAAACCAGAGATTGAAATGAGCACAGATAAAGTTCCTTAAGCCAAATATGGAATAGACAAGAGCTACTCCTTGCTCAACGAAATGGACTCAACACCCCATATTAAACGTCTAAGAATGTACCTGACTAGTAAGTATCTTAAAACCTATGGATTGCTATGTCTCCAAAAGAGAATCAAGCATGTGTACAGGGGCAAAAACGCAGCAGTGATAGGATTGGAGAGGTTCGGTGAGCAAATGAAGACCCTTTGAAGTCATATTGCATGGTACCCATTACACAGGTCTCAACTCTCCAGGTTTAAGGTATTCTTCCTTCAGCTAAAACATGCCTGTGGAACCCAGAGTATGATCAACCGTGTGAACGGGAGACGTGTTCAAATATGTCTCAGTTTTCCTCCCCTGGTACTCGGGTGCAACATTCCAGACGCTTTACTAACACTCTCCCCACTTGGAGAGTCAGCGCCTTTAACCTCCTGTTTGGCCCAGTTTGCAATTTCTGCGGAAGATGAACAGGAATAGGGAGAAGCAATGAGAGACTAGCTGGAGGTGTCTGGACGGGCAAATTTAACTCTCATTTCCCACCAGGAAGAGGAAATAACCAAAGGCTCAGCGTGCCGTGCCGGAACCAGATTAGGGCCTGAAACCATCTTGCGGTGTTGCGGCCAGCTCAAAAGAAAGTGAGTTGAGGAAAGAAGCTCAGGGGCACTGTAATTCACAAACCTGCAGAGTTATAAATGACAGCTATCGTCCAAAAATAGACTGAAGTAAGGCTGCCAAGAGGACTTGAAAGCGGGGCAGAATTGCAGGAAACCGATTTCAGGAGGTAGACTGGAATTGCATTGAAAGCATAGGAAAAGAGGCAGAACGTCCACAATGATGCTCTTGGCCAAAAAGGGCGTATGCGATTTTTCCTGAATATATTCAGGAAAACACGCATACGCCCTTTTTGGCCAACCAAGCAAGCTTGCAAAGGAAATCTGCACTACAATGAAGTCTCACTTCCCCCCGGTCAAAAGGGCCATCTGAAAAAAGTGTAAAATCCAGAAAGGCAGGACAGGCCATGGAGAACTGGGAGCGTTGTTATGCTGATGGGCGGGATGTAAATTGCCAACAGACACTTGGGAGAAGTGTATGGTGTTTCCTGAAACATCTAAAAAATAAAGCAACAGGGCCTAGGGCACTTCCACTTATGGTCCTATAGCTTAGGGAAATTAAAATCAAAAAGACACAGCCACCCCAAAGTTTGGAACGGCTCTGTTTACAACAACCTCGTTTACAGTACAAGTTCAACATCGCAGAAAGTGAAAAATGGATAAAGAAGTTGTGGTATTTACTTACAAAGCAATATCACTTAGCAATGAAATCTGTGTCATCAGGCCCTTAGCAGCACAATGAGTGGATTCAGGTATGATGATTCTAACTGAAATAAGTCACACAGAAAAAGAAACATCATAAGATATCAGTAATACACGGAATGTAAACTTGGCTACACAGGAACTGAATTACAGAACAGAACAGGGTCTCAAATTTAGAAAACCAACTTATGCTTGCTTAAGGGGAAAGGTGAGTTGGGGTGCTGCATAAAACCAGAGATTGAAATGAGCACAGATAAAGTTCCTTAAGCCAAATATGGAATAGACAAGAGCTACTCCTTGCTCAACGAAATGGACTCAACACCGCATATTAAACACCTAAGAATGTACCTGACTAGTAAGTATTTTAAAACCTATGGATTGCTATGTCTCCGAAAGAGAATCAAGCATGTGTACAGGGGCATAAACGCAGCAGTGATAGGATTGGAGAGGTTCGGTGAGCAAATGCAGACCCTTTGAAGTCATATTGCATGGTACCCATTCCACGGGTTTCAACTACCCAGGTTTAAGGTATTCTTCCTTCAGCTAAAACATGCATGTGGAACCTAGAGTATGATCAACCATGTGATCGGGAGACGTGTTCAAATATGTCTCAGTTTTCCTCCCCTGGTACTCGGGTGCAACATTCCAGACGCTTTACTAACACTCTCCCGACTTGGAGAGTCAGTCCCTTTAACCTCCTGTTTGGCCCAGTTTGCAATTTCTGCGGAAGATGAACAGGAATAGCGAGAACCAATGAGAGACTAGCTGGAGGTGTCTGGACGGGCAAATTTAACTCTCATTTCCCACCAGGAAGAGGAATTAACCAAAGGCTCAGCGTGCCGTGCCGGAACCAGATTAGGGCCTGAAGCCATGCTGCGGTGTTGCGGCCAGGTCACAAGAAAGCGTGTTGAAGAACGGAGCTCAGGGGCACTGTAAATCACAAACCTGCAGAGTTATAAATGACAGCTATCATCCAAAAATACACTGAAGTAAGGCTGCCAAGAGGACTTGAAAGCGGGGCAGAATTGCAGGAAACCGATTTCAGGAGGTAGACTGGAATTGCATTGAAAGCATAGGAAAAGAGGCAGAACGTCCACAATGATGCACTTGGCCAAAAAGGGCGTATGCGTTTTTTCCTGAATATATTCAGGAAAAAACGCATACGCCCTTTTTGGCCAACCAAGCAAGCTTGCAAAGGAAATCTGCACTACAATGAAGTCTCACTTCCCCCCAGTCAAAAGGGCCATCTGAAAAAAGTGTAAAATCCAGAAAGGCAGGACAGGCCATGGAGAACTGGGAGCCTTGTTATGCTCATGGGCAGGATGTAAATTGCCAACAACCACTCAGGAGAAGTGTATGGTGTTTCCTGAAACATCTAAAAAACAAAGCAACAGAGCCTAGGGCACTTCCACTTATGGTCCTATAGCTTAGGGAAATTAAAATCAAAAAGACACAGCCACCCCAAAGTTTGGGACGCCTCTCTTTACAAGAACCTCATTTACCGTACAAGTTCAATATCACAGAAAGTGAAAAATGGATAAAGAACTTGTGGTACTTACGTACAATGCAGTATCACTCAGCAATGAAATCTATGTCATCAGGCCCGTAGCAGCATAATGAGTGGATTCAGGTACGATGATTCTAACTGAAATAAGTCACACAGAAAAAGAAACATCATAAGATATCACTAATACACGGAATGTAAACTTGGCTACACAGGAACTGAATTCCAAAACAGAACAGGGTCTCAAATTTAGAAAACCAACTTATGCTTGCTTAAGGGGAAAGGTGAGTTGGGGTGCTGCATAAAACCAGAGATTGAAATGAGCACAGATAAAGTTCTTTAAGCCAAATATGGAATAGACAAGAGCTACTCCTTGCTCAACGAAATGGACTCAACACCCCATATTAAACGCCTAAGAATGTACCTGACTAGTAAGTATCTTAAAACCTATGGATTGCTATGTCTCCGAACGAGAATCAAGCGTGTGTACAGGGGCATAAACGCAGCAGTGATAGGATTGGAGAGGTTCGGTGAGCAAATGAAGACCCTTTGAAGTCATATTGCATGGTACCCATTACAAAAGTCTCAACTCTCCAGGTTTAAGGTATTCTTCCTTCAGCAAAAACATGCATGTGGAACCCAGAGTATGATCAACCGTGTGAACGGGAGACGTGTTCAAATATGTCTCAGTTTTCATACCCTGGTACTCGGGTGCAACATTCCAGACGCTTTACTAACACTCTCCCCACTTGGAGAGTCAGCGCCTTTAACCTCCTGTTTGGCCCAGTTTGCAATTTCTGCGGAAGACGAACAGGAATAGGGAGAACCAATGAGAGACTAGCTGGAGGTGTCTGGACGGGCAAATTTAACTCTCATTTCCCACCAGGAAGAGGAAATAACCAAAGGCTCAGCGTGCCGTGCCGCAACCAGATTAGGGCCTGAAGCCATCCTGCGGTGTTGCGGCCAGGTCACAAGAAAACGAGTTGAAGAAAGGAGCTCAGGGGCACTGTAATTCACAAACCTGCAGAGTTATAAGTGACAGCTATCGTCCAAAAATAGACTGAAGTAAGGCTGCCAAGAGGAGTTGAAAGCGGGGCAGAATTGCAGGAAACTGACTTCAGGAGGTAGACTGGAATTGCATTGAAAGCATAGGAAAAGAGGCAGAACGTCCACAATGATGCACTTGGCCAAAAAGGGCGTATGCGTTTTTTCCTGAATATATTCAGGAAAAAACGCATACGCCCTTTTTGGCCAACCAAGCAAACTTGCAAAGGAAATCTGCACTACAATGAAGTCTCACTTCCCCCCGGTCAAAAGGGCCATCTGAAAAAAGTGTAAAATCCAGAAAGGCAGGACAGGCCATGGAGAACTGGGAGCCTTGTTATGCTGATGGGCGGGATGTAAATTGCCAACAGACATTCGGGAGAAGTGTATGGTGTTTCCTGAAACATCTAAAAAACAAAGCAACAGAGCCTAGGGCACTTCCACTTATGGTCCTATAGCTTAGGGAAATTAAAATCAAAAAGACACAGCCACCCCAAAGTTTGGAACGGCTCTGTTTACAAGAACCTCGTTTACAGTACAAGTTCAACATCGCAGAAAGTGAAAAATGGATAAAGAAGTTGTGGTATTTACTTACAAAGCAATATCACTCAGCAATGAAATCTATGTCATCAGGCCCTTAGCAGCACAATGAGTGGATTCAGGTATGATGATTCTAACTGAAATAAGTCACACAGAAAAAGAAACATCATAAGAATCAGTAATACACGGAATGTAAACTTGGCTACACAGGAACTGAATTACAGAACAGAACAGGGTCTCAAATTTAGAAAACCAACTTATGCTTGCTTAAGCTTAAAGGTGAGTTGGGGTGCTGCATAAAACCAGAGATCGAAATGAGCACAGATAAAGTTCCTTAAGCCAAATATGGAATAGACAAGAGCTACTCCTTGCTCAACGAAATGGACTCAACACCGCATATTAAACGCCTAAGAATGTACCTGACTAGTAAGTATCTTAAAACCTATGGATTGCTATGTCTCCGAAAGAGAATCAAGCATGTGTACAGGGGCATAAACGCAGCAGTGATAGGATTGGAGAGGTTCGGTGAGCAAATGAAGACCCTTTGAAGTCATATTGCATGGTACCCATTCCACGGGTTTCAACTACCCAGGTTTAAGGTATTCTTCCTTCAGCTAAAACATGCATGTGGAACCTAGAGTATGATCAACCATGTGATCGGGAGACGTGTTCAAATATGTCTCAGTTTTCGTACCCTGGTACTCGGGTGCAACATTCCAGACGCTTTACTAACACTCTCCCGACTTGGAGAGTCAGTCCCTTTAACCTCCTGCTTGGCCCAGTTTGCAATTTCTGCGGAAGATGAACAGGAATAGCGAGAACCAATGAGAGACTAGCTGGAGGTGTCTGAACGGGCAAATATAACTCTCATTTCCCAGCAGGAAGAGGAATTAACCAAAGGCTCAGCGTGCCATGCCGGAACCAGATTAGGGCCTGAAGCCATCCTGCAGTGTTGCGGCCAGCTCACAAGAAAGCGAGTTGAAGAAAGGAGCTCAGGGGCACTGTAATTCACAAACCTGCAGAGTTATAAATGACAGCTATCGTCCAAAAATAGACTGAAGTAAGGCTGCCAAGAGGACTTGAAAGCGGGGCAGAATTGCAGGAAACCGATTTCAGGAGGTAGACTGGAATTGCATTGAAAGCATAGGAAAAGAGGCAGAACGTCCACAATGATGCACTTGGCCAAAAAGGGCGTATGCGTTTTTTCCTGAATATATTCAGGAAAAAACGCATACGCCCTTTTTGGCCAACCAAGCAAGCTTGCAAAGGAAATCTGCACTACAATGAAGTCTCACTTCCCCCCAGTCAAAAGGGCCATCTGAAAAAAGTGTAAAATCCAGAAAGGCAGGACAGGCCATGGAGAACTGGGAGCCTTGTTATGCTGATGGGCGGGATGTAAATTGCCAACAGACACTCGGGAGAAGTGTATGGTGTTTCCTGAAACATCCAAAAAACAAAGCAACAGAGCCTAGGGCACTTCCACTTATGGTCCTATAGCTTAGGGAAATTAAAATCAAAAAGACACAGCCACCCCAAAGTTTGGAACGGCTCTGTTTACAAGAACCTCGTTGACAGTACAAGTTCAACATCGCAGAAAGTGAAAAATGGATAAAGAAGTTGTGGTATTTCCTTACAAAGCAATATCACTCAGCAATGAAATCTATGTCATCAGGCCCTTAGCAGCACAATAAGTGTATTCAGGTATGATGATACTAACTGAAATAAGTCACACAGAAAAAGAAACATCATAAGATATCAGTAATACACGGAATGTAAACTTGGCTACATAGGAACTGAATTACAGAACAGAACAGGGTCTCAAATTTAGAAAACCAACTTATGCTTGCTTAAGGGGAAAGGTGAGTTGGGGTGCTGCATAAAACCAGAGATCGAAATGAGCACAGATAAAGTTCCTTAAGCCAAATATGGAATAGACAAGAGCTACTCCTTGCTCAACGAAATGGACTCAACACCGCATATTAAACGCCTAAGAATGTACCTGACTAGTAAGTATCTTAAAACCTATGGATTGCTATGTCTCCGAAAGAGAATCAATCATGTGTACAGGGGCATAAACGCAGCAGTGATAGGATTGGAGAGGTTCGGTGAGCAAATGAAGACCCTTTGAAGTCATATTGCATGGTACCATTCCACGGGTTTCAACTACCCAGGTTTCAGGTATTCTTCCTTCATCTAAAACATGCATGTGGAACCTAGAGTATGATCAACCATGTGATTGGGAGACGTGTTCAAATATGTCTCAGTTTTCGTACCTGGTACTCGGGTGCAACATTCCAGACGCTTTACTAACACTCTCCCCACTTGGAGAGTCAGTCCCTTTAACCTCCTGTTTGGCCCAGTTTGCAATTTCTGCGGAAGAAGAACAGGAATAGCGAGAACCAATGAGAGACTAGCTGGAGGTGTCTGGACGGGCAAATTTAACACTCACATCCCACCAGGAAGAGGAATTAACCAAAGGATCAGAGTGCCGTGCCGGAACCAGATTAGGGCTTGAAGCCATCCTGCGGTGTTGCGGCCAGGTCACAAGAAAGCGAGTTGAAGAAAGGAGCTCAGGGGCACTGTAATTCACAAACCTGCAGAGTTATGAATGACAGCTATCGTCCAAAAATAGACTGAAGTATGGCTGCAAAGAGGAATTGAAAGCGGGGCAGAATTGCAGGAAACCGATTTCAGGAGGTAGACTGGAATTACATTGAAAGCATAGGAAAAGAGGCAGAACGTCCACAATGATGCACTTGGCCAAAAAGGGCGTATGCGATTTTTCCTGAATATATTCAGGAAAAAACGCATACGCACTTTTTGGCCAACCAAGCAAACTTGCAAAGGAAATCTGCACTACAATGAAGTCTCACTTCCCCCCGGTCAAAAGGGCCATCTGAAAAAAGTGTAAAATCCAGAAAGGCAGGACAGGCCATGGAGAACTGGGAGCCTTGTTATGCTGATGGGCGGGATGTAAATTGCCAACAGACACTCGGGAGAAGTGTATGGTGTTTCCTGAAACATCTAAAAAACAAAGCAACAGAGCCTAGGGCACTGCCACTTATGGTCCTATAGCTTAGGGAAATTAAAATCAAAAAGACACAGCCACCCCAAAGTTTGGGACGCCTCTGTTTACAAGAACCTCGTTTACTGTACAAGTTCAATAACACAGAAAGTGAAAAATGGATAAAGAACTTGTGGTACTTACGTACAATGCAGTATCACTCAGCAATGAAATCTATGTCATCAGGCCCGTAGCAGCATAATGAGTGGATTCAGGTACGATGATTCTAACTGAAATAAGTCACACAGAAAAAGAAACATCATAAGATATCACTAATACACGGAATGTAAACTTGGCTACACAGGAACTGAATTCCAAACAGAACAGGGTCTCAAATTTAGAAAACCAACTTATGCTTGCTTAAGGGGAAAGGTGAGTTGGGGTGCTGCATAAAACCAGAGATTGAAATGAGCACAGATAAAGTTCCTTAAGCCAAATATGGAATAGACAACAGCTACTCCTTGCTCAACGAAATGGACTCAACACCCCATAATAAACGGCTAAGAATGTACCTGACTAGTAAGTATCTTAAAACCTATGGATTGCTATGCCTCCAAAAGAGAATCAAGCGTGTGTACAGGGGCATAAACGCAGCAGTGATAGGATTGGAGAGGTTCGGTGAGCAAATGAAGACCCTTTGAAGTCATATTGCATGGTACCCATTACACGGGTCTCAACTCCCCAGGTTTAAGGTATTCTTCCTTCAGCTAAAACATGCATGTGGAACCCAGAGTATGATCAACCGTGTGAACGGGAGACGTGTTCAAATATGCCTCACATTTCCTCCCCTGGTACTCGGGTGCAACATTCCAGACGCTTTACTAACACTCTCCCCACTTGGAGAGTCAGCGCCTTTAAACTCCTGTTTGGCTCAGTTTGCAATTTCTTCGGAAGATGAACAGGAATAGCGAGAACCAATGAGAGACTAGCTGGAGGTGTCTGGACGGGCAAATTTAACTCTCATTTCCCACCAGGAAGAGGAAATAACCAAAGGCTCAGCGTGCCGTGCCGGAAGCAGATTAGGGCCTGAAGCCATCCTGCGGTGTTGCGGCCAGGTCACAAGAAAGCGAGATGAAGAAAGGAGCTCAGGGACACTGTAATTCACAAACCTACAGAGTTATAAATGACAGCTATCGTCCAAAAATAGACTGAAGTAAGGCTGCCAAGAGGACTTGAAAGCGGGGCAGAATTGCAGGAAACCGATTTCAGGAGGTAGACTGGAATTGCATTGAAAGCATAGGAAAAGAGGCAGAACGTCCACAATGATGCACTTGGCCAAAAAGGGCGTATGCGTTTTTTCCTGAATATATTCAGGAAAAAACGCATACGCCCTTTTTGGCCAACCAAGCAAGCTTGCACAGGAAATCTGCACTACAATGAAGTCTCACTTCCCCCTGGTCAAAAGGGCCATCTGAAAAAAGTGTAAAATCCAGAAAGGCAGGACAGGCCATGGAGAACTGGGAGCCTTGTTATGCTGATGGGCGGGATGTAAATTGCCAACAGACACTCGGGAGAAGTGTATGGTGTTTCCTGAAACATCTAAAAAACAAAGCAACAGAGCCTAGGGCACTGCCACTTATGGTCCTATAGCTTAGGGAAATTAAAATCAAAAAGACACAGCCACCCCCAAGTTTGGAACGGCTCTGTTTACAAGAACCTCGTTTACCGTACAAGTTCAATATCACAGAAAGTGAAAAATGGATAAAGAACTTGTGGTACTTACGTACAATGCAGTATCACTCAGCAATGAAATCTATGTCATCAGGCCCGTAGCAGCATAATGAGTGGATTCAGGTACGATGATTCTAACTGAAATAAGTCACACAGAAAAAGAAATATCATAAGATATCACTAATACACGGAATGTAAACTTGGCTACAGAGGAACTGAATTCCTAAACAGAACAGGGTCTCAAATCTAGAAAACCAACTTATGCTTGCTTAAGGGGAAAGGTGAGTTGGGGTGCTGCATAAAACCAGAGATTGAAATGAGCACAGATAAAGTTCCTTAAGCCAAATATGGAATAGACAAGAGCTACTCCTTGCTCAACGAAATGGACTCAACACCCCATATTAAACGCCGAAGAATATACCTGACTAGTAAGTATCTTAAAACCTATGTATTGCTATGTCTCGAAAAGAGAATCAAGCGTGTGTACAGGGGCATAAACGCAGCAGTGATAGGATTGGAGAGGTTCGGTGAGCAAATGAAGACCCTTTGAAGTCATATTGCATGGTACCCATTATACAGGTCTCACCTCTCCAGGTTTAAGGTATTCTTCCTTCAGCTAAAACATGCATGTGGAACCCAGAGTATGATCAACCGTGTGAATGGGAGATGTGTTCAACTATGTCTCAGTTTTTGTACCCTGGTACTCGGGTGCAACATTCCAGTCGCTTTACTAACACTCTCCAGACTTGGAGATTCAGTCTCTTTAACATCCTGTTTGGACCAGTTTGCAATTTCTGCGGAGGAAGAACAGGAATAGCGAGAATCAATGAGAGACTAGCTGGAGGTGTCTGGACGGGCAAATTTAACTCTCATTTCCCACCAGGAAGAGGAATTAACCAAAGGCTCATTGTGATATGCCGGAACAAGATTAGGGCCTGAAGCCATCCTGCGGTGTTGCGGCCAGCTCACAAGAAAGCGAGTTGAAGAAAGGAGCTCAGGGGCACTGTAATTCACAAAACTGCAGGGTTATAAATGACAGCTATCGTCCAAAAATATACTGAAGTAAGGCTGCCAAGAGGACTTGAAAGCGGGGCAGAATTGCAGGAAACCGATTTCAGGAGGTAGACTGGAATTGCATTGAAAGCATAGGAAAAGAGGCAGAACGTCCACAATGATGCACTTGGCCAAAAAGGGCGTATGAGTTTTTTCCTGAATATATTCAGGAAGAAACGCATACGCCCTTTTTGGCCAACCAAGCAAGCTTGCAAAGGAAATCTGCACTACAATGAAGTCTCACTTCCCCCCGGTCAAAAGGGCCATCTGAAAAAAGTGTAAAATCCAGAAAGGCAGGACAGGTCATGGAGAACTGGGAGCCTTGTTATGCTGATGGGCGGGATGTAAATTGCCAACAGACACTCGGGAGAAGTGTATGGTGTTTCCTGAAACATCTAAAAAACAAAGCAACAGAGCCTAGGGCACTTCCAATTATGGTCCTATAGCTTAGGGAAATTAAAATCAAAAAGACACAGCCACCCCAAAGTTTGGAACGGCTCTGTTTACAAGAACCTCGTTGACAGTACAAGTTCAACATCGCAGAAAGTGAAAAATGGATAAAGAAGTTGTGGTATTTCCTTACAAAGCAATATCACTCAGCAATGAAATCTATGTCATCAGGCCCTTAGCAGCACAATAAGTGGATTCAGGTATGATGATTCTAACTGAAATAAGTCACACAGAAAAAGAAACATCATAAGATATCACTAATACACGGAATGTAAACTTGGCTACACAGGAACTGAATTACAGAACAGAACAGGGTCTCAAATTTAGAAAACCAACTTATGCTTGCTTAAGGGGAAAGGTGAGTTGGGGTGCTGCATAAAACCAGAGATCGAAATGAGCACAGATAAAGTTCCTTAAGCCAAATATGGAATAGACAAGAGCTACTCCTTGCTCAACGAAATGGACTCAACACCGCATATTAAATGCCTAAGAATGTACCTGACTAGTAAGTATCTTAAAACCTATGGATTGCTATGTCTCCGAAAGAGAATCAATCATGTGTACAGGGGCATAAACGCAGCAGTGATAGGATTGGAGAGGTTCGGTGAGCAAATGAAGACCCTTTGAAGTCATATTGCATGGTACCATTCCACGGGTTTCAACTACCCAGGTTTCAGGTATTCTTCCTTCATCTAAAACATGCATGTGGAACCTAGAGTATGATCAACCATGTGATTGGGAGACGTGTTCAAATATGTCTCAGTTTTCGTACCTGGTACTCGGGTGCAACATTCCAGACGCTTTACTAACACTCTCCCCACTTGGAGAGTCAGTCCCTTTAACCTCCTGTTTGGCCCAGTTTGCAATTTCTGCGGAAGATGAACAGGAATAGCGAGAACCAATGAGAGACTAGCTGGAGGTGTCTGGACGGGCAAATTTAACACTCACATCCCACCAGGAAGAGGAATTAACCAAAGGATCAGAGTGCCGTGCCGGAACCAGATTAGGGCCTGAAGCCATCCTGCGGTGTTGCGGCCAGGTCACAAGAAAGCGAGTTGAAGAAAGGAGCTCAGGGGCACTGTAATTCACAAACCTGCAGAGTTATGAATGACAGCTATCGTCCAAAAATAGACTGAAGTATGGCTGCAAAGAGGAATTGAAAGCGGGGCAGAATTGCAGGAAACCGATTTCAGGAGGTAGACTGGAATTACATTGAAAGCATAGGAAAAGAGGCAGAACGTCCACAATGATGCACTTGGCCAAAAAGGGCGTATGCGATTTTTCCTGAATATATTCAGAAAAAAACGCATACGCCCTTTTTGGCCAACCAAGCAAACTTGCAAAGGAAATCTGCACTACAATGAAGTCTCACTTCCCCCCGGTCAAAAGGGCCATCTGAAAAAAGTGTAAAATCCAGAAAGGCAGGACAGGCCATGGAGAACTGGGAGCCTTGTTATGCTGATGGGCGGGATGTAAATTGCCAACAGACACTCGGGAGAAGTGTATGGTGTTTCCTGAAACATCTAAAAAACAAAGCAACAGAGCCTAGGGCACTTCCACTTATGGTCCTATAGCTTAGGGAAATTAAAATCAAAAAGACACAGCCACCCCAAAGTTTGGGACGCCTCTGTTTACAAGAACCTCGTTTACTGTACAAGTTCAATATCACAGAAAGTGAAAAATGGATAAAGAACTTGTGGTACTTACGTACAATGCAGTATCACTCAGCAATGAAATCTATGTCATCAGGCCCGTAGCAGCATAATGAGTGGATTCAGGTACGATGATTCTAACTGAAATAAGTCACACAGAAAAAGAAACATCATAAGATATCACTAATACACGGAATGTAAACTTGGCTACACAGGAACTGAATTCCAAACAGAACAGGGTCTCAAATTTAGAAAACCAACTTATGCTTGCTTAAGAGGAAAGGTGAGTTGGGGTGCTGCATAAAACCAGAGATTGAAATGAGCACAGATAAAGTTCCTTAAGCCAAATATGGAATAGACAACAGCTACTCCTTGCTCAACGAAATGGACTCAACACCCCATAATAAACGGCTAAGAATGTACCTGACTAGTAAGTATCTTAAAACCTATGGATTGCTATGCCTCCAAAAGAGAATCAAGCGTGTGTACAGGGGCATAAACGCAGCAGTGATAGGATTGGAGAGGTTCGGTGAGCAAATGAAGACCCTTTGAAGGCATATTGCATGGTACCCATTACACGGGTCTCAACTCCCCAGGTTTAAGGTATTCTTCCTTCAGCTAAAACATGCATGTGGAACCCAGAGTATGATCAACCGTGTGAACGGGAGACGTGTTCAAATATGCCTCACATTTCCTCCCCTGGTACTCGGGTGCAACATTCCAGACGCTTTACTAACACACTCCCCACTTGGAGAGTCAGCGCCTTTATCCTCCTGTTTGGCTCAGTTTGCAATTTCTTCGGAAGATGAACAGGAATAGCGAGAACCAATGAGAGACTAGCTGGAGGTGTCTGGACGGGCAAATTTAACTCTCATTTCCCACCAGGAAGAGGAAATAACCAAAGGCTCAGCGTGCCGTGCCGGAAGCAGATTAGGGCCTGAAGCCATCCTGCGGTGTTGCGGCCAGCTCACAAGAAAGCGAGTTGAAGAAAGGAGCTCAGGGACACTGTAATTCACAAACCTGCAGAGTTATAAATGACAGCTATCGTCCAAAAATATACTGAAGTAAGGCTGCCAAGAGGACTTGAAAGCAGGGCAGAATTGCACGAAACCGATTTCAGGAGTTAGACTGGAATTGCATTGAAAGCATAGGAAAAGAGGCAGAACGTCCACAATGATGCACTTGGCCAAAAAGGGCGTATGCGTTTTTTCCTGAATATATTCAGGAAAAAACGCATACGCCCTTTTTGGCCAACCAAGCAAACTTGCAAAGGAAATCTGCAGTACAATGAAGTCTCACTTCCCCCCGGTCAAAAGGGCCATCTGAAAAAAGTGTAAAATCCAGAAAGGAAGGACAGGCCATGGAGAACTGGGAGCCTTGTTATGCTGATGGGCGGGATGTAAATTGCCAACAGACACTCGGGAGAAGTGTATGGTGTTTCCTGAAACATCTAAAAAACAAAGCAACAGAGCCTAGGGCACTTCCACTTATGGTCCTAAAGCTTAGGGAAATTAAAATCAAAAAGACACAGCCACCCCAAAGTTTGGAACGGCTCTGTTTACAAGAACCTCGTTTACAGTACAAGTTCAACATCGCAGAAAGTGAAAAATGGATAAAGAAGTTGTGGTATTTACTTACAAAGCAATATCACTCAGCAATGAAATCTATGTCATCAGGCCCTTAGCAGCACAATGAGTGGATTCAGCTATGATGATTCTAACTGAAATAAGTCACACAGAAAAAGAAACATCATAAGATATCAGTAATACACGGAATGTAAACTTGGCTACACAGGAACTGAATTACAGAACAGAACAGGGTCTCAAATTTAGAAAACCAACTTATGCTTGCTTAAGGTTAAAGGTGAGTTGGGGTGCTGCATAAAACCAGAGATCGAAATGAGCACAGATAAAGTTCCTTAAGCCAAATATGGAATAGACAAGAGTTACTCCTTTCTCAACAAAATGGACTCAACACCGCATATTAAACGCCTAAGAATGTACCTGACTAGTAAGTATCTTAAAACCTATGGATTGCTATGTCTCCGAAAGAGAATCAAGCATGTGTACAGGGGCATAAACGCAGCAGTGATAGGATTGGAGAGGTTCGGTGAGCAAATGAAGACCCTTTGAAGTCATATTGCATGGTACCCATTACACGAGTCTCAACTCTCCAGGTTTAAGGTATTCTTCCTTCAGCTAAAACATGCATGGGGAACCCAGAGTATGATCAACCGTGTGAACGGGAGTCGTGTTCAAATATGTCTCAGTTTTCCTCCCCTGGTACTCGGGTGCAACATTCCAGACGCTTTACTAACACTCTCCCCACGTGGAGAGTCAGCGCCTTTAACCTCCTGTTTGTCCCAGTTTGCAATTTCTGCGGAAGATGAACAGGAATAGGCAGAACCAATGAGAGACTAGCTGGAGGTGTCTGGCCGGGCAAATTTAACTCTCATTTCCCACCAGGAAGAGGAATTAACCAAAGGCTCAGCGTGCCGTGCCGGAACCAGATTAGGGCCTGAAGCCATCCTGCAGTTTTGCGGCCAGCTCAAAAGAAAGCAAGTTGAAGAAAGGAGCTCAGGGGCACTGTAATTCACAAACCTGCAGAGTTATAAATGACAGCTATCGTCCAAAAATAGACTGAAGTAAGGCTGCCAAGAGGACTTGAAAACAGGGCAGAATTGCAGGAAACCAATTTCAGGAGGGAGACTGGAATTGCATTGAAAGCATAGGAAAAGAGGCAGAACGTCAACAATGATGCACTTGGCCAAAAAGGGCGTATGCGTTTTTTCCTGATTATATTCAGGAAAAAACGCATACGCCCTTTTTGGCCAACCAAGCAAGCTTGCAGAGGAAATCTGCACTACAATGAAGTCTCACTTCCCCCCGGTCAAAAGGGCCATCTGAAAAAAGTGTAAAATCCAGAAAGGCAGGACAGGCCATGGAGAACTGGGAGCCTTGTTATGCTGATGGGCGGGATGTAAATTGCCAACAGACACTCAGGAGAAGTGTATGGTGTTTCCTGAAAAATCTAAAAAACAAAGCAACAGAGCCTAGGGCACTTCCACTTATGGTCCTATAGCTTAGGGAAATTAAAAAAAAAAAAGACACAACCACCCCAAAGTTTGGAACGGCTCTGCTTACAAGAACCTCGTTTACAGTACAAGTTCAAAAGCGCAGAAAGTGAAAAATGGATAAAGAAGTTGTGGTATTTACTTACAAAGCAATATCACTCAGCAATGAAATCTATGTCATCAGGCCCTTAGCAGCACAATGAGTGGATTCAGCTATGATGATTCTAACTGAAATAAGTCACACAGAAAAAGAAACATCATAAGATATCAGTAATACACGGAATGTAAACTTGGCTACACAGGAACTGAATTACAGAACAGAACAGGGTCTCAAATTTAGAAAACCAACTTATGCTTGCTTAAGGGTAAAGGTGAGTTGGGGTGCTGCATAAAACCAGAGATCGAAATGAGCACAGATAAAGTTCCTTAAGCCAAATATGGAATAGACAAGAGCTACTCCTTGCTCAACGAAATGGACTCAACAGCGCATATTAAACGCCTAAGAATGTACCTGACTAGTAAGTATCTTAAAACCTATGGATTGTTATGTCTCCAAAAGAGAATCAAGCGTGTGTACAGGGGCATAAACGCAGCAGTGATAGGATTGGAGAGGTTCGGTGAGCAAATGAAGACCCTTTGAAGTCATATTGCATGGTACCCATTCCACGGGTCTCAACTCTCCAGGTTTAAGGTATTCTTCCTTCAGCTAAAACATGCATGTGGAACCCAGAGTATGATCAACCGTGTGAACGGGAGACGTGTTCAAATATGTCTCAGTTTTCCTCCCCTGGTACTCGGGTGCAACATTCCAGACGCTTTACTAACACTCTCCCGACTTGGAGAGTCAGTCCCTTTAACCTCCTGTTTGGCCCAGTTTGCAATTTCTGCGGAAGATGAACAGGAATAGCGAGAACCAATGAGAGACTAGCTGGAGGCGTCTGGACGGGCAAATTTAACTCTCATTTCCCACCAGGAAGAGGAATTAACCAAAGGCTCAGCGTGCCGTGCCGGAAGCAGATTAGGGCCTGAAGCCATCCTGCAGTGTTGCGGCCAGCTCACAAGAAAGCGAGTTGAAGAAAGCAGCTCAGGGGCACTGTAATTCACAAACCTGCAGAGTTATAAATGACAGCTATCGTCCAAAAATATACTGAAGTAAGGCTGCCAAGAGGACTTGAAAGCGGGGCAGAATTGCAGGAAACCGATTTCAGGAGGTAGACTGGAATTGCATTGAAAGCATAGGAAAAGAGGCAGAACGTCCACAATGATGCACTTGGCCAAAAAGGGCGTATGCGTTTTTTCCTGAATATATTCAGGAAAAAACGCATATGCCCTTTTTGGCCAACCAAGCAAGCTAGCAAAGAAATCTGCACTACAATGAAGTCTCACTTCCCCCCGGTCAAAAGGGCCATCTGAAAAAAGTGTAAAATCCAGAAAGGCAGGACAGGCCCTGGAGAACTGGGAGCCTTGTTATGCTGATGGGCGGGATGTAAATTGCCAACAGACACTCTGGAGAAGTGTATCGTGTTTCCTGAAACATCTAAAAAACAAAGCAACAGAGCCTAGGGCACTTCCACTTATGGTCCTATAGCTTAGGGAAATTAAAATCAAAAAGACACATCCACCCCAAAATTTGGGACCTCTGTTTACAAGATCCTCGTTTACCGTACAAGTTCAATATCACAGAAAGTGAAAAATGGATAAAGAAGTTGTGGTATTTACTTACAAAGCAATATCACTCAACAATGAAATCTATGTCATCAGGCCCTTAGCAGCACAATGAGTGGATTCAGCTATGATGATTCTAAATGAAATAAGTCACACAGAAAAAGAAACATCATAAGATATCAGTAATACACGGAATGTAAACTTGGCTACACAGGAACTGAATTACAGAACAGAACAGGGTCTCAAATTTAGAAAACCAACTTATGCTTGCTTAAGGGTAAAGGTGAGTTGGGGTGCTGCATAAAACCAGAGATCGAAATGAGCACAGATAAAGTTCCTTAAGCCAAATATGGAATAGACAAGAGCTACTCCTTGCTCAACGAAATGGACTCAACACCGCATTTTAAATGCCTAAGAATGTACCTGACTTGTAAGTATCTTAAAACCTATGGATTGCTATGTCTCCAAAAGAGAATCAAGCGTGTGTACAGGGGCATAAACGCAGCAGTGATAGGATTGGAGAGGTTCGGTGAGCAAATGAAGACCCTTTGAAGTCATATTGCATGGTACCCATTACACGGGTCTCAACTCTCCAGGTTTAAGGTATTCTTCCTTCAGCTAAAACATGCATGGGGAACCCAGAGTATGAACAACCGTGTGAACGGGAGACGTGTTCAAATATGTCTCAGTTTTCCTCCCCTGGTACTCGGGTGCAACATTCCAGACGCTTTACTAACACTCTCCCGACTTGGAGAGTCAGTCCCTTTAACCTCCTGTTTGGCCCAGTTTGCAATTTCTGCGGAAGATGAACAGGAATAGCGAGAACCAATGAGAGACTACCTGCAGGTGTCTGGACGGGCAAATTTAACTCTCATTTCCCACCAGGAAGAGGAATTAACCAAAGGCTCAGCGTGCCGTGCCACAACCAGATTAGGGCCTGAAGACATCCTGCGGTGTTGCGGCCAGCTCACAAGAAAGCGAGTTGAAGAAAGGAGCTCAGGGGCACTGTAATTCACAAACCTGCAGAGTTATAAATGACAGCTATCGACCAAAAATATACTGAAGTAAGGCTGCCAAGAGGACTTGAAAGCGGGGCAGAATTGCAGGAAACCGATTTCAGGAGGTAGACTGGAATTGCATTGAAAGCATAGGAAAAGAGGCAGAACGTCCACAATGATGCACTTGGCCAAAAAGGGCGTATGCGTTTTTTCCTGAATATATTCAGGAAAAAACGCATACGCCCTTTTTGGCCAACCAAGCAAGCTTGCAAAGAAATCTGCACTACAATGAAGTCTCACTTCCCCCCGGTCAAAAGGGCCATCTGAAAAAAGTGTAAAATCCAGAAAGGCAGGACAGGCCCTGGAGAACTGGGAGCCTTGTTATGCTGATGGGCGGGATGTAAATTGCCAACAGACACTCCGGAGAAGTGTATGGTCTTTCCTGAAACATCGAAAAAACAAAGCAACAGAGCCTAGGGCACTTCCACTTATGGTCCTATAGCTTAGGGAAATTAAAATCAAAAAGACACAGCCACCCCAAAGTTTGGAACGGCTCTGTTTACAAGAACCTCGTTTACCGTACAAGTTCAATATCACAGAAAGTGAAAAATGGATAAAGAACTTGTGGTACTTACGTACAATGCAGTATCACTCAGCAATGAAATCTATGTCATCAGGCCCGTAGCAGCATAATGAGTGGATTCAGGTACGATGATTCTAACTGAAATAAGTCACACAGAAAAAGAAACATCATAAGATATCACTAATACACGGAATGTAAACTTGGCTACAGAGGAACTGAATTCCAAAACAGAACAGGGTCTCAAGTTTAGAAAAGCAACTTATGCTTGCTTAAGGGGAAAGGTGAGTTGGGGTGCTGCATAAAACCAGAGATTGAAATGAGCACAGATGAAGTTCCTTAAGCCAAATATGGAATAGACAAGAGCTACTACTTGCTCAACGAAATGGACTCAACACCCCATATTAAACGCCTAAGAATGTACCTGACTAGTAAGTATCTTAAAACCTATGGATTGCTATGTCTCCAAAAGAGAATCAAGCCTGTGTACAGGGGCGTAAACGCAGCAGTGATAGGATTGGAGAGGTTCGATGAGCCAATAAAGACCGTTTGAAGTCATATTGCATGGTACCCATTCCACGGGTCTCAACTCTGCAGGTTTAAGGTATTCTTCCTTCACCTAAAACATGCATGTGGAACCCAGAGTATGATCAACCGTGTGAACGGGAGACATGTTCAAATATGTCTCAATTCTTCTCCCCTGGTACTCGGGTGCAACATTCCAGACGCTTTACTAACACTCTCCCCACTTGGAGAGTCAGCGCCTTTAACCTCCTGTTTGGCCCAGTTTGCAATTTCTGCGGAAGATGAACAGGAATAGGGAGAACCAATGAGAGACTAGCTGGAGGTGTCTGGACGCACGAATTTAACTCTCATTTCCCAACAGGAAGAGGAAATAACCAAAGGCTCAGTGTGCCGTGCCGGAACCAGATTAGGGCCTGAAGCCATCCTGCGGTGTTGCGGCCTGTTCAAAAGAAAGCGAGTTGAAGAAAGGAGCTCAGGGGCACTGTAATTCACAAACCTGCAGAGTTATAAATGACAGCTATCGTCCAAAAATATACTGAAGTAAGGCTGCCAAGAGGACTTGAAAGCGGGGCAGAATTGCAGGAAACCGATTTCAGGAGGTAGACTGGAATTGCATTGAAAGCATAGGAAAAGAGGCAGAACGTCCACAATGATGCACTTGGCCAAAAAGGGCGTATGCGTTTTTTCCTGAATATATTCAGGAAAAAACGCATACGTCCTTTTTGGCCAACCAAGCAAGCTTGCAAAGGAAATCTGCACTACAATGAAGTCTCACTTCCCCCCGGTCAAAAGGGCCATCTGAAAAAAGTGTAAAATCCAGAAAGGCAGGACAGGCCATGGAGAACTGGGAGCCTTGTTATGCTGATGGGCGGGATGTAAATTGCCAACAGACACTCGGGAGAAGTGTATGGTGTTTCCTGAAACATCTAAAAAACAAAGCAACAGAGCCTAGGGCACTGCCACTTATGGTCCTATAGCTTAGGGAAATTAAAATCAAAAAGACACAGCCACCCCAAAGTTTGGGACGCCTCTGTTTACAAGAATCTCGTTTACCGTACAAGTTCAATATCACAGAAAGTGAAAAATGGATAAAGAACTTGTGGTACTTACGTACAATGCAGTATCACTCAGCAATGAAATCTATGTCATCAGGCCCGTAGCAGCATAATGAGTGGATTCAGGTACGATGATTCTAACTGAAATAAGTCACACAGAAAAAGAAACATCATAAGATATCTCTAATACACGGAATGTAAACTTGGCTACACAGGAACTGAATTCCAAAAAGAACAGGGTCTCAAATTTAGAAAACCAACTTATGCTTGCTTAAGGGGAAAGGTGAGTTGGGGTGCTGCGTAAAACCAGAGATTGAAATGAGCACAGATAAAGTTCCTTAAGCCAAATATGGAATAGACAAGAGCTACTGCTTGCTCAACGAAATGGACTCAACACTCCATATTAAACGCCTAAGAATGTACCTGACTAGTAAGTATCTTAAAACCTATGGATTGCTATGCCTCCAAAAGAGAATCAAGCATGTGTACAGGGGCATAAACGCAGCAGTGATAGGATTGGAGAGGTTCGGTGAGCAAATGAAGACCCTTTGAAGTCATATTGCATGGTACCCATTCCACGGGTTTCAACTACCCAGGTTTAAGGTATTCTTCCTTCAGCTAAAACATGCATGTGGAACCTAGAGTATGATCAACCGTGTGATCGGGAGACGTATTCAAATATGTCTCAGTTTTCGTACCCTGGTACTCGGGTGCAACATTCCAGATGCTTTACTAACACTCTCCCGACTTGGAGAGTCAGTTCCTTTAACCTCCTGTTTGGCTCAGTTTGTAATTTCTGCGGAAGATGAACAGGAATAGCGAGAACCAATGAGAGACTAGCTGGAGGTGTCTGGACGGGCAAATTTAACTCTCATTTCCCACCAGGAAGAGGAATTAACCAAAGGCTCAGCATGCCGTGCCGGAACCAGATTAGGGCCTGAAGCCATCCTGCGGTGTTGCGGCCAGCTCACAAGAAAGCGAGTTGAAGAAAGGAGCTCAGGGGCACTGTAATTCACAAACCTGCAGAGTTATAAATGACAGCTATCGTCCAAAAATATACTGAAGTAAGGCTGCCAAGAGGACTTGAAAGCGGGGCAGAATTGCAGGAAACCGATTTCAGGAGGTAGACTGGAATTGCATTGAAAGCATAGGAAAAGAGGCAGAACGTCCACAATGATGCACTTGGCCAAAAAGGGCGTATGCGTTTTTTCCTGAATATATTCAGGAAAAAACGCATACGCCCTTTTTGGCCAACCAAGCAAGCTTGCAAAGGAAATCTGCACTACAATGAAGTCTCACTTCCCCCCAGTCAAAAGGGCCATCTGAAAAAAGTGTAAAATCCAGAAAGGCAGGACAGGCCATGGAGAACTGGGAGCCTTGTTATGCTGATGGGCGGGATGTAAGTTGCCAACAGCCACTCGGGAGAAGTGTATGGTGTTTCCTAAAACATCTAAAAAACAAAGTAACAGAGCCTAGGGCACTTCCACTTATGGTCCTAGAGCTTAGGGAAATTAAAATCAAAAAGACACAGCCACCCCAAAGTTTGGGACGCCTCTGTTTACAAGAACCTCATTTACCGTACAAGTTCAATATCACAGAAAGTGAAAAATGGATAAAGAACTTGTGGTACTTACGTACAATGCAGTATCACTCAGCAATGAAATCTATGTCATCAGGCCCGTAGCAGCATAATGAGTGGATTCAGGTACGATGATTCTAACTGAAATAAGTCACACAGAAAAAGAAACATCATAAGATATCACTAATACACGGAATGTAAACTAGGCTACAGAGGAACTGAATTCCAAAACAGAACAGGGTCTCAAATTTAGAAAACCAACTTATGCTTCCATAGGGGAAAGGTGAGTTGGGGTGCTGCATAAAACCACAGATTGCAATGAGCACAGATAAAGTTCCTTAAGCCAAATATGGAATAGACAAGAGCTACTCCTTGCTCAACGAAATGGACTCAACACCGCATATTAAACGCCTAAGAATGTACCTGACTAGTAAGTATCTTAAAACCTATGGATTGCTATGTCTCCGAAAGAGAATCAAGCATGTGTACAGGGGCATAAACGCAGCAGTGATAGGATTGGAGAGGTTCGGTGAGCATATGAAGACCCTTTGAAGTAGTATTGCATGGTACCCATTCCAAGGGTCTCAACTCTGCAGGTTTAAGGTATTCTTCCTTCAGGTAAAACATGCATGTGGAACCCAGAGTATGATCAACCATGTGAACGTGAGACGTGTTCAAATATGTCTCAGTTTTTCTCACCTGGTACTCGGGTGCAACATTCCAGACGCTTTACTAAAACTCTCCCCACTTGGAGAGTCAGCGCCTTTAACCTCCTGTTTGGCCCTGTTTGCAATTTCTGTGGAAGATGAACAGGAATAGCGAGAACCAATGAGAGACTAGCTGGAGGTGTCTGGACTGGCAAATTTAACTCTCATTTCCCACCAGGATGAGGAAATAACCAAAGGCTCAGCATGCCGTGCCGGAACCAGATTAGGGCCTGAAGCCATCCTGCGGTGTTGCGGCCTGCTCAAAAGAAAGCGAGTTGAAGAAAGGAGCTCAGGGGCACTGTAATTCACAAACCTGCAGAGTTATAAATGACAGCTATCGTCCAAAAATATACTGAAGTAAGGCTGCCAAGAGGACTTGAAAGCGGGGCAGAATTGCAGGAAACCGATTTCAGGAGGTAGACTGGAATTGCATTGAAAGCACAGGAAAAGAGGCAGAACGTCCACAATGATGCACTTGGCCAAAAAGGGCGTATGCGTTTTTTCCTGAATATATTCAGGAAAAAACGCATACGTCCTTTTTGGCCAACCAAGCAAGCTTGCAAAGGAAATCTGCACTACAATGAAGTCTCACTTCCCCCCGGTCAAAAGGGCCATCTGAAAAAAGTGTAAAATCCAGAAAGGCAGGACAGGCCATGGAGAACTGGGAGCCTTGTTATGCTGATGGGCGGGATGTAAATTGCCAACAGACACTCAGGAGAAGTGTATGGTGTTTCCTGAAACATCTAAAAAACAAAGCAACAGAGCCTAGGGCACTGCCACTTATGGTCCTATAGCTTAGGGAAATTAAAATCAAAAAGACACAGCCACCCCAAAGTTTGGGACGCCTCTGTTTACAAGAATCTCGTTTACCGTACAAGTTCAATATCACAGAAAGTGAAAAATGGATAAAGAACTTGTGGTACTTACGTACAATGCAGTATCACTCAGCAATGAAATCTATGTCATCAGGCCCGTAGCAGCATAATGAGTGGATTCAGGTACGATGATTCTAACTGAAATAAGTCACACAGAAAAAGAAACATCATAAGATATCTCTAATACACGGAATGTAAACTTGGCTACACAGGAACTGAATTCCAAAAAGAACAGGGTCTCAAATTTAGAAAACCAACTTATGCTTGCTTAAGGGGAAAGGTGAGTTGGGGTGCTGCGTAAAACCAGAGATTGAAATGAGCACAGATAAAGTTCCTTAAGCCAAATATGGAATAGACAAGAGCTACTGCTTGCTCAACGAAATGGACTCAACACTCCATATTAAACGCCTAAGAATGTACCTGACTAGTAAGTATCTTAAAACCTATGGATTGCTATGCCTCCAAAAGAGAATCAAGCATGTGTACAGGGGCATAAACGCAGCAGTGATAGGATTGGAGAGGTTCGGTGAGCAAATGAAGACCCTTTGAAGTCATATTGCATGGTACCCATTCCACGGGTTTCAACTACCCAGGTTTAAGGTATTCTTCCTTCAGCTAAAACATGCATGTGGAACCTAGAGTATGATCAACCGTGTGATCGGGAGACGTATTCAAATATGTCTCAGTTTTCGTACCCTGGTACTCGGGTGCAACATTCCAGATGCTTTACTAACATTCTCCCGACTTGGAGAGTCAGTTCCTTTAACCTCCTGTTTGGCTCAGTTTGTAATTTCTGCGGAAGATGAACAGGAATAGCGAGAACCAATGAGAGACTAGCTGGAGGTGTCTGGACGGGCAAATTTAACTCTCATTTCCCACCAGGAAGAGGAATTAACCAAAGGCTCAGCATGCCGTGCCGGAACCAGATTAGGGCCTGAAGCCATCCTGCGGTGTTGCGGCCAGCTCACAAGAAAGCGAGTTGAAGAAAGGAGCTCAGGGGCACTGTAATTCACAAACCTGCAGAGTTATAAATGACAGCTATCGTCCAAAAATATACTGAAGTAAGGCTGCCAAGAGGACTTGAAAGCGGGGCAGAATTGCAGGAAACCGATTTCAGGAGGTAGACTGGAATTGCATTGAAAGCATAGGAAAAGAGGCAGAACGTCCACAATGATGCACTTGGCCAAAAAGGGCGTATGCGTTTTTTCCTGAATATATTCAGGAAAAAACGCATACGCCCTTTTTGGCCAACCAAGCAAGCTTGCAAAGGAAATCTGCACTACAATGAAGTCTCACTTCCCCCCAGTCAAAAGGGCCATCTGAAAAAAGTGTAAAATCCAGAAAGGCAGGACAGGCCATGGAGAACTGGGAGCCTTGTTATGCTGATGGGCGGGATGTAAGTTGCCAACAGCCACTCGGGAGAAGTGTATGGTGTTTCCTAAAACATCTAAAAAACAAAGTAACAGAGCCTAGGGCACTTCCACTTATGGTCCTAGAGCTTAGGGAAATTAAAATCAAAAAGACACAGCCACCCCAAAGTTTGGGACGCCTCTGTTTACAAGAACCTCATTTACCGTACAAGTTCAATATCACAGAAAGTGAAAAATGGATAAAGAACTTGTGGTACTTACGTACAATGCAGTATCACTCAGCAATGAAATCTATGTCATCAGGCCCGTAGCAGCATAATGAGTGGATTCAGGTACGATGATTCTAACTGAAATAAGTCACACAGAAAAAGAAACATCATAAGATATCACTAATACACGGAATGTAAACTAGGCTACAGAGGAACTGAATTCCAAAACAGAACAGGGTCTCAAATTTAGAAAACCAACTTATGCTTCCATAGGGGAAAGGTGAGTTGGGGTGCTGCATAAAACCACAGATTGCAATGAGCACAGATAAAGTTCCTTAAGCCAAATATGGAATAGACAAGAGCTACTCCTTGCTCAACGAAATGGACTCAACACCGCATATTAAACGCCTAAGAATGTACCTGACTAGTAAGTATCTTAAAACCTATGGATTGCTATGTCTCCGAAAGAGAATCAAGCATGTGTACAGGGGCATAAACGCAGCAGTGATAGGATTGGAGAGGTTCGGTGAGCATATGAAGACCCTTTGAAGTAGTATTGCATGGTACCCATTCCAAGGGTCTCAACTCTGCAGGTTTAAGGTATTCTTCCTTCAGGTAAAACATGCATGTGGAACCCAGAGTATGATCAACCATGTGAACGTGAGACGTGTTCAAATATGTCTCAGTTTTTCTCACCTGGTACTCGGGTGCAACATTCCAGACGCTTTACTAAAACTCTCCCCACTTGGAGAGTCAGCGCCTTTAACCTCCTGTTTGGCCCTGTTTGCAATTTCTGTGGAAGATGAACAGGAATAGCGAGAACCAATGAGAGACTAGCTGGAGGTGTCTGGACTGGCAAATTTAACTCTCATTTCCCACCAGGATGAGGAAATAACCAAAGGCTCAGCATGCCGTGCCGGAACCAGATTAGGGCCTGAAGCCATCCTGCGGTGTTGCGGCCTGCTCAAAAGAAAGCGAGTTGAAGAAAGGAGCTCAGGGGCACTGTAATTCACAAACCTGCAGAGTTATAAATGACAGCTATCATCCAAAAATATACTGAAGTAAGGCTGCCAAGAGGACTTGAAAGTGGGGCAGAATTGCAGGAAACCAATTTCAGGAGGTAGACTGGAATTGCATTGAAAGCATAGGAAAAGAGGCAGAACGTCCACAATGATGCACTTGGCCAAAAAGGGCGTATGCGTTTTTTCCTGAATATATTCAGGAAAAAACGCATACGCCCTTTTTGGCCAACCAAGCAAGCTTGCAAAGGAAATCTGCACTACAATGAAGTCTCACTTCCCCCCGGTCAAAAGGGCCATCTGAAAAAAGTGTAAAATCCAGAAAGGCAGGACAGGCCATGGAGAACTGGGAGCCTTGTTATGCTGATGGGCGGGATGTAAATTGCCAGCAGACACTCGGGAGAAGTGTATGGTGTTTCCTGAAACATCTAAAAAACAAAGCAACAGAGCCTAGGGAACTTCTACATATGGTCCTATAGCTTAGGGAAATTAAAGTCAAAAAGACACAGCCACCCCAAAGTTTGGGACGCCTCTGTTTACAAGAACCTCATTTACAGTACAAGTTCAACATCGCAGAAAGTGAAAAATGGATAAAGAAGTTGTGGTATTTACTTACAAAGCAATATCACTCAGCAATGAAATCTATGTCATCAGGCCCTTAGCAGCACAATGAGTGGATTCAGCTATGATGATTGTAACTGAAATAAGTCACACAGAAAAAGAAACATCATAAGATATCAGTAATACACGGAATGTAAACTTGGCTACACAGGAACTGAATTACAGAACAGAACAGGGTCTCAAATTTAGAAAACCAACTTATGCTTGCTTAAGGGTAAAGGTGAGTTGGGGTGCTGCATAAAACCAGAGATTGAAATGAGCACAGATAAAGTTCCTTAAGCCAAATATGGAATAGACAAGAGCTACTCCTTGCTCAACGAAATGGACTCAACACCGCATATTAAACGCCTAAGAATGTACCTGACTAGTAAGTATCTTAAAACCTATGGATTGCTATGTCTCCGAAAGAGAATCAAGCATGTGTACAGGGGCATAAACGCAGCAGTGATAGGATTGGAGAGGTTCGGTGAGCAAATGAAGACCCTTTGAAGTCATATTGCATGGTACCCATTCCACGGGTTTCAACTACCCAGGTTTAAGGTATTCTTCCTTCAGCTAAAACATGCATGTGGAACCTAGAGTATGATCAACCGTGTGATCGGGAGACGTGTTCAAATATGTCTCAGTTTTCGTACCCTGGTACTCGGGTGCAACATTCCAGATGCTTTACTAACACTCTCCCCACTTGGAGAGTCAGTCCCTTTAACCTCCTGTTTGGCCCAGTTTGCAATTTCTGTGGAAGATGAACAGGAATAGCGAGAACCAATGAGAGACTAGCTGGAGGTGTCTGGACGGGCAAATTTAACTCTCATTTCCCACCAGGAAGAGGAATTAACCAAAGGCTCAGCGTGACGTGCTGGAACCAGATTAGGGCCTGAAGCCATCCTGCGGTGTTGCGGCCTGCTCAAAAGAAAGCGAGTTGAAGAAAGGAGCTCAGGGGCACTGTAATTCACAAACATGCAGAGTTATAAATGACAGCTATCGTCCAAAAATAGACTGAAGTAAGGCTGCCAAGAGGACTTGAAAGCGGGGCAGAATTGCAGGAAACCGATTTCAGGAGGTAGACTGGAATTGCATTGAAAGCATAGGAAAAGAGGCAGAACGTCCACAATGATGCACTTGGCCAAAAAGGGCGTATGCGTTTCTTCCTGAATATATTCAGGAGAAAACGCATACGCTCTTTTTGGCCAACCAAGCAAGCTTGCAAAGGAAATCTGCACTACAATGAAGTCTCACTTCCCCCCGGTCAAAAGGGCCATCTGAAAAAAGTGTAAAATCCAGAAAGGCAGGACAGGCCATGGAGAACTGGGAGCCTTGTTATGCTGATGGGCGGGATGTAAATTGCCAACAACCACTCCGGAGAAGTGTATGGTGTTTCCTGAAACATCTAAAAAACAAAGCAACAGAGCCTAGGGCACTTCCACTTATGGTCCTATAGCTTAGGGAAATTAAAATCAAAAAGACACAGCCACCCCAATTTTGGGACGCCTCTGTTTACAAGAACCTCGTTTACCGTACAAGTTCAATATCACAGAAAGTGAAAAATGGATAAAGAACTTGTGGTACTTACGTACAATGCAGTATCACTCAGCAATGAAATCTATGTCATCAGGCCCGTAGCATCATAATGAGTGGATTCAGGTACGATGATTCTAACTGAAATAAGTCACACAGAAAAAGAAACATCATAAGATATCACTAATACACGGAATGTAAACTTGGCTACACAGGAACTGAATTCCAAAACAGAACAGGGTCTCAAATTTAGAAAACCAACTTATGCTTGCTTAAGGGGAAAGGTGAGTTGGGTTGCTGCATAAAACCAGAGATTGAAATGAGCACAGATAAAGTTCCTTAAGCCAAATATGGAATAGACAAGAGCTACACCTTGCTCAACGAAATGGACTCAACACCGCATATTAAACGCCTAAGAATGTACCTGACTAGTAAGTATCTTAAAACCTATGGATTGCTATGTCTCCGAAAGAGAATCAAGCATGTGTACAGGGGCATAAACGCAGCAGTGATAGGATTGGAGAGGTTCGGTGAGCAAATGAAGACCCTTTGAAGTCATATTGCATGGTACCCATTCCACGGATTTCTACTACCCAGGTTTTAGGTATTCTTCCTTCAGCTAAAACATGCATGTGGAACCCAGAGTATGATCAACCATGTGATCGGGAGACGTGTTCAAATATGTCTCAGTTTTCGTACCCTGGTACTCGGGTGCAACATTCCAGACGCTTTACTGACACTCTCCCGACTTGGAGAGTCAGCGCCTTTAACCTCCTGTTTGGCACAGTTTGCAATTTCTGCGGAAGATGAACAGGAATAGCGAGAACCAATGAGAGGCTAGCTGGAGGTGTCTGGACGGGCAAACTTAACTCTCATTTCCCACCAGGAAGAGGAAATAACCAAAGGCTCAGCGTGCCATACCGGAACCAGATTAGGGCCTGAAGCCATCCTGCGGTGTTTCGGCCAGCTCAAAAGAAAGCGAGTTGAAGAAAGGAGCTCAGGGGCACTGTAATTCACAAACCTGCAGAGTTATAAATGACAGCTATCGTCCAAAAATATACTGAAGTAAGGCTGCCAAGAGGACTTGAAAGCGGGGCAGAATTGCAGGAAACCGATTTCAGGAGGTAGACTGGAATTGCATTGAAAGCATAGGAAAAGAGGCAGAACGTCCACAATGATGCACTTGGCCAAAAAGGGCGTATGCGTTTTTTCCTGAATATATTCAAGAAAAAACGCATACGCCCTTTTTGGCCAACCATGAAAGCTTGCAAAGGAAATCTGCACTACAATGAAGTCTCACTTCCCCCCGGTCAAAAGGGCCATCTGAAAAAAGTGTAAAATCCAGAAAGGCAGGACAGGCCATGGAGAACTGGGAGCCTTGTTATGCTGATGGGCGGGATGTAAATTGCCAACAACCACTCGGGAGAAGTGTATGGTGTTTCCTGAAACATCTAAAAAACAAAGCAACAGAACCTAGGGCACTTCCACTTATGGTCCTATAGCTTAGGGAAATTAAAATCAAAAAGACACAGCCACCCCAAAGTTTGGAACGGCTCTGTTTACAAGAACCTCATTTACAGTACAAGTTCAACATCGCAGAAAGTGAAAAATGGATAAAGAAGTTGTGGTATTTACTTACAAAGCAATATCACTCAGCAATGAAATCTGTGTCATCAGGCCCTTAGCAGCACAATGAGTGGATTCAGGTATGATGATTCTAACTGAAATAAGTCACACAGAAAAAGAAACATCATAAGATATCAGTAATACACGGAATGTAAACTTGGCTACACAGGAACTGAATTCCAAACAGAACAGGGTCTCAAATTTAGAAAACCAACTTATGCTTGCTTAAGGGGAAAGGTGAGTTGGGGTGCTGCATAAAACCAGAGATTGAAATGAGCACAGATAAAGTTCCTTAAGCCAAATATGGAATAGACAAGAGCTACTCCTTGCTCAACGAAATGGACTCAACACCGCATATTAAACGCCTAAGAATGTACCTGACTAGTAAGTATCTTAAAACCTATGGATTGCTATGTCTCCGAAAGAGAATCAAGCATGTGTACAGGGGCATAAACGCAGCACTGATAGGATTGGAGAGGTTCGTGAGCAAATGAAGACCCTTTGAAGTCATATTGCATGGTACCCATTCCACGGGTTTCAACTACCCAGGTTTAAGGTATTCTTCCTTCAGCTAAAACATGCATGTGGAACCTAGAGTATGATCAGCCATGTGATCGGGAGACGTGTTCAACTATGTCTCAGTTTTTCTCCCCTGGTACTCGGGTGCAACATTCCAGACGCTTTACTAACACTCTCCCCACTTGGAGAGTCAGTCCCTTTAACCTCCTGTTTGGCCCAGTTTGCAATTTCTGCGGAAGATGAACAGGAATAGCGAGAACCAATGGAGACTACCTGGAGGTGTCTGGACGGGCATATTTAACTCTCATTTCCACCAGGAAGAGGAATTAACCAAAGGCTCAGCATGCCATGCCAGAACCAGATTAGGGCCTGAAGCCATCCTGCGGTGTTGCGGCCAGGTCACAAGAAAGCGAGTTGAAGAAAGGAGCTCAGGGGCACTGTAATTCACAAACCTGCAGAGTTATAAATGACAGCTATCGTCCAAAAATATACTGAAGTAAGGCTGCCAAGAGGACTTGAAAGCGGGGCAGAATTGCAGGAAACCGATTTCAGGAGGTAGACTGGAATTGCATTGAAAGCATAGGAAAAGAGGCAGAACGTCCACAATGATGCACTTGGCCAAAAAGGGCGTATGCGTTTTTTCCTGAATATATTCAGGAAAAAACGCATACGCCCTTTTTGGCCAACCAAGCAAGCTTGCAAAGGAAATCTGCACTACAATGAAGTCTCACTTCCCCCGGTCAAAAGGGCCATCTGAAAAAAGTGTAACATCCAGAAAGGCAGGACAGGCCATGGAGAACTGGGAGCCTTGTTATGCTGATGGGCGGGATGTAAATTGCCAACAACCACTCGGGAGAAGTGTATGGTGTTTCCTGAAACATCTAAAAAACAAAGCAACAGAGCCTAGGGCACTTCCACTTATGGTCCTATAGCTTAGGGAAATTAAAATCAAAAAGACACAGCCACCCCAAAGTTTGGGACGCCTCCGTTTACAAGAACCTCATTTACCGTACAAGTTCAATATCACAGAAAGTGAAAAATGGATAAAGAACTTGTGGTACAGACGTACAATGCAGTATCACTCAGCAATGAAATCTATGTCATCAGGCCCGTAGCAGCATAATGAGTGGATTCAGGTACGATGATTCTAACTGAAATAAGTCACACAGAAAAAGAAACATCATAAGATATCACTAATACACAGAATGTAAACTTGGCTACACAGGAACTGAATTCCAAAACAGAACAGGGTCTCAAATTTAGAAAAGCAACTTATGCTTGCTTAAGGGGAAAGGTGAGTTGGGGTGCTGCATAAAACCAGAGATTGAAATGAGCACAGATAAAGTTCCTTAAGCCAAATATGGAATAGACAACAGCTACTCCTTGCTCAACGAAATGGACTCAAAACCCCATATTAAACGCCTAAGAATGTACCTGACTAGTAAGTATCTTAAAACCTATGGATTGCTATGTCTCCAAAAGAGAATCAAGCATGTGTACAGGGGCATAAACGCAGCAGTGATAGGATTGGAGAGGTTCGGTGAGCAAATGAAGACCCTTTGAAGTCATATTGCATGGTACCCATTCCACGGGTCTCAACTCTGCAGGTTTAAAGTATTCTTCCTTCAGCTAAAACATGCATGTGGAACCCAGAGTATGATCAACCGTGTGAACGGGAGACGTGTTCAAATATGTCTCAGTTTTTCTCCCCTGGTACTCGGGTGCAACATTCCAGACGGTTTACTAACACTCTCCCCACTTGCAGAGTCAGCACCTTTAACCTCCTGTTTGGCCCAGTTTGCAATTTCTGCGGAAGATGAACAGGAATCGCGAGAACCAATGAGAGACTACCTGGAGGTGTCTGGACGGGCAAATTTAACTCTGATTTCCCACCAGGATGAGGAAATAACCAAAGGCTCAGCGTGCCGTGCCGGAACCAGATTAGGGCCTGAAGCCGTCCTGCGGTGTTGCGGCCTGCTCAAAAGAAAGCGAGTTGAAGAAAGGAGCTCAGGGGCACTGTAATTCACAAACATGCAGAGTTATAAATGACAGCTATCGTCCAAAAATATACTGAAGTAAGGCTGCCAAAAGGACTTGAAAGCGGGGCAGAATTGCAGGAAACCGATATCAGGAGGTAGACTGGAATTGCATTTCAAGCATAGGAAAGGAGGCAGAACGTCCACAATGATGCACTTGGCCAAAAAGGGCGTATGCGTTTTTTCCTGAATATATTCAGGAAAAAACGCATACGCCCTTTTTGGCCAACCAAGCAAGCTTGCAAAGGAAATCTGCACTACAATGAAGTCTCACTTCCCCCCGGTCAAAAGGGCCACCTGAAAAAAGTGTAAAATCCAGAAAGGCAGGACAGGCCATGGAGAACTGGGAGACTTCTTATGCTGATGGGCGGGATGTAAATTGCCAACAGACACTCGGGAGAAGTGTATGGTGTTTCCTGAAACATCTAAAAAACAAAGCAACAGAGCCTAGGGCACTTCCACTTATGGTCCTATAGCTTAGGGAAATTAAAATCAAAAAGACACAGCCACCCCAAAGTTTGGAACGGCTCTGTTTACAAGAACCTCATTTACAGTACAAGTTCAACATCGCAGAAAGTGAAAAATGGATAAAGAAGTTGTGGTATTTACTTACAAAGCAATATCACTCAGCAATGAAATCTGTGTCATCAGGCCCTTAGCAGCACAATGAGTGGATTCAGGTATGATGATTCTAACTGAAATAAGTCACACAGAAAAAGAAACATCATAAGATATCAGTAATACACGGAATGTAAACTTGGCTACACAGGAACTGAATTACAGAACAGAACAGGGTCTCAAATTTAGAAAACCAACTTATGCTTGCTTAAGGGGAAAGGTGAGTTGGGGTGCTGCATAAAACCAGAGATTGAAATGAGCACAGATAAAGTTCCTTAAGCCAAATATGGAATAGACAAGAGCTACTCCTTGCTCAACGAAATGGACTCAACACTGCATATTAAACGCCTAAGAATGTACCTGACTAGTAAGTATCTTAAAACCTATGGATTGCTATGTCTCCGAAAGAGAATCAAGCATGTGTACAGGGGCATAAACGCAGCACTGATAGAATTGGAGAGGTTCGTGAGCAAATGAAGACCCTTTGAAGTCATATTGCATGGTACCCATTCCACGGGTTTCAACTACCCAGGTTTAAGGTATTCTTCCTTCAGCTAAAACATGCATGTGGAACCTAGAGTATGATCAGCCATGTGATCGGGAGACGTGTTCAACTATGTCTCAGTTTTCCTCCCCTGGTACTCGGGTGCAACATTCCAGACGCTTTACTAACACTCTCCCCACTTGGAGAGTCAGTGACTTTAACCTCCTGTTTGGCCCAGTTTGCAATTTCTGTGGAAGATGAACAGGAATAGCGAGAACCAATGAGAGACTAGCTGGAGGTGTCTGGATGGGCAAATTTAACTCTCATTTCCCACCAGGAAGAGGAATTAACCAAAGGCTCAGCATGCCGTGCCAGAACCAGATTAGGGCCTGAAGCCATCCTGCGGTGTTGCGGCCAGGTCACAAGAAAGCGAGTTGAAGATAGGAGCTCAGGGGCACTGTAATTCACAAACCTGCAGAGTTATAAATGACAGCTATCGTCCAAAAATATACTGAAGTAAGGCTGCCAAGAGGACTTGAAAGCGGGGCAGAATTGCAGGAAACCGATTTCAGGAGGTAGACTGGAATTGCATTGAAAGCATAGGAAAAGAGGCAGAACGTCCACAATGATGCACTTGGCCAAAAAGGGCGTATGCGTTTTTTCCTGAATATATTCAGGAAAAAACGCATACGCCCTTTTTGGCCAACCAAGCAAGCTTGCAAAGGAAATCTGCACTACAATGAAGTCTCACTTCCCCCCGGTCAAAAGGGCCATCTGAAAAAAGTGTAACATCCAGAAAGGCAGGACAGGCCATGGAGAACTGGGAGCCTTGTTATGCTGATGGGCGGGATGTAAATTGCCAACAACCACTCGGGAGAAGTGTATGGTGTTTCCTGAAACATCTAAAAAACAAAGCAACAGAGCCTAGGGCACTTCCACTTATGGTCCTATAGCTTAGGGAAATTAAAATCAAAAAGACACAGCCACCCCAAAGTTTGGAACGGCTCTGTTTACAAGAACCTCATTTACAGTACAAGTTCAACATCGCAGAAAGTGAAAAATGGATAAAGAAGTTGTGGTATTTACTTACAAAGCAATATCACTCAGCAATGAAATCTGTGTTATCAGGCCCTTAGCAGCACAATGAGTGGATTCAGATATGATGATTCTAACTGAAATAAGTCACACAGAAAAAGAAACATCATAAGATATCAGTAATACACGGAATGGAAACTTGGCTACACAGGAACTGAATTCCAAAACAGAACAGGTTCTCAAATTTAGAAAACCAACTTATGCTTGCTTAAGGGTAAAGGTGAGTTGGGGTGCTGCATAAAACCAGAGATTGAAATGAGCACAGATAAAGTTTCTTAAGCCAAATATGGAATAGACAAGAGCTACTCCTTGCTCAACGAAATGGACTCAACACCGCATATTAAACACCTAAGAATGTACCTGACTAGTAAGTATCTTAAAACCTATGGATTGCTATGTCTCCAAAAGAGAATCAAGCATGTGTACAGGGGCATAAAAGCAGCAGTGATAGGATTGGAGAGGTTCGTGAGCAAATGAAGACCCTTTGATGTCATATTGCATGGTACCCATTCCACGGGTTTCAACTACCCAGGTTTAAGGTATTCTTCCTTCAGCTAAAACATGCATGTGGAACCTAGAGTATGATCAACCATGTGATCGGGAGACGTGTTCAAATATGTCTCAGTTTTCCTCCCCTGGTACTCAGGTGCAACATTCCAGACGCTTTACTAACACTCTCCCGACTTGGAGAGTCAGTCCCTTTAACCTCCTGTTTGGCCCAGTTTGCAATTTCTGTGGAAGATGAACAGGAATAGCGAGAACCAATGAGAGGCTAGCTGGAGGTGTCTGGACGGGCAAATTTAACTCTCATTTCCCACCAGGATGAGGAAATAACCAAAGGCTCAGCGTGCCGTGCCGGAACCAGATTAGGGCCTGAAGCCGTCCTGCGGTGTTGCGGCCTGCTCAAAAGAAAGCGAGTTGAAGAAAGGAGCTCAGGGGCACTGTAATTCACAAACATGCAGAGTTATAAATGACAGCTATCGTCCAAAAATATACAGAAGTAAGGCTGCCAAGAGGACTTGAAAGTGGGGCAGAATTGCAGGAAACCGATCTCAGGAGGTAGACTGGAATTGCATTGAACGCATAGGAAAGGAGGCAGAACGTCCACAATGATGCACTTGGCCAAAAAGGGCGTATGCGTTTTTTCCTGAATATATTCAGGAAAAAACGCATACGCCCTTTTTGGCCAACCAAGCAAGCTTGCAAAGGAAATCTGCACTACAATGAAGTCTCACTTCCCCCCGGTCAAAAGGGCCATCTGAAAAAAGTGTAACATCCAGAAAGGCAGGACAGGCCATGGAGAACTGGGAGCCTTGTTATGCTGATGGGCGGGATGTAAATTGCCAACAACCACTCGGGAGAAGTGTATGGTGTTTCCTGAAACATCTAAAAAACAAAGCAACAGAGCCTAGGGCACTTCCACTTATGGTCCTATAGCTTAGGGAAATTAAAATCAAAAAGACACAGCCACCCCAAAGTTTGGGACGTCTCTGTTTACAAGAACCTCATTTACCGTACAAGTTCAATATCACAGAAAGTGAAAAATGGATAAAGAACTTGTGGTACTTACGTACAATGCAGTATCACTCAGCAATGAAATCAATGTCATCAGGCCCGTAGTAGCATAATGAGTGGATTCAGGTACGATGATTCTAACTGAAATAAGTCACACAGAAAAAGAAACATCATAAGATATCACTAATACACAGAATGTAAACTTGGCTACACAGGAACTGAATTCCAAAACAGAACAGGGTCTCAAATTTAGAAAAGCAACTTATGCTTGCTTAAGGGGAAAGGTGAGTTGGGGTGCTGCATAAAACCAGAGATTGAAATGAGCACAGATAAAGTTCCTTAAGCCAAATATGGAATAGACAACAGCTACTCCTTGCTCAACGAAATGGACTCAAAACCCCATATTAAACGCCTAAGAATGTACCTGACTAGTAAGTATCTTAAAACCTATGGATTGCGATGTCTCCAAAAGAGAATCAAGCATGTGTACAGGGGCGTAAATGCAGCAGTGATAGGATTGGAGAGGTTCGGTGAGCAAATGAAGACCCTTTGAAGTCATATTGCATGGTACCCATTCCACGGGTCTCAACTCTGCAGGTTTAAAGTATTCTTCCTTCAGCTAAAACATGCATGTGGAACCCAGAGTATGATCAACCGTGTGATCGGGAGACGTGTTCGAATATGTCTCAGTTTTCCTCCCCTGGTACTCGGGTGCAACATTCCAGACGGTTTACTAACACTCTCCCCACTTGGAGAGTCAGCGCCTTTAACCTCCTGTTTGGCCCAGTTTGCAATTTCTGTGGAAGATGAACAGGAATAGCGAGAACCAATGAGAGGCTAGCTGGAGGTGTCTGGACGGGCAAATTTAACTCTCATTTCCCACCAGGATGAGGAAATAACCAAAGGCTCAGCGTGCCGTGCCGGAACCAGATTAGGGCCTGAAGCCGTCCTGCGGTGTTGCGGCCTCCTCAAAAGAAAGCGAGTTGAAGAAAGGAGCTCAGGGGCACTGTAATTCACAAACATGCAGAGTTATAAATGACAGCTATCGTCCAAAAATATACAGAAGTAAGGCTGCCAAGAGGACTTGAAAGCGGGACAGAATTGCAGGAAACCGATCTCAGGAGGTAGACTGGAATTGCATTGAAAGCATAGGAAAGGAGGCAGAACGTCCACAATGATGCACTTGGCCAAAAAGGGCGTATGCGTTTTTTCCTGAATATATTCAGGAAAAAACGCATACGCCCTTTTTGGCCAACCAAGCAAGCTTGCAAAGGAAATCTGCACTACAATGAAGTCTCACTTCCCCACGGTCAAAAGGGCCACCTGAAAAAAGTGTAAAATCCAGAAAGGCAGGACAGGCCATGGAGAACTGGAGACTTGTTATGCTGATGGGCGGGATGTAAATTGCCAACAACGACTCAGGAGAAGTGTATGGTGTTTCCTGAAACATCTAAAAAACAAAGCAACAGAGCCTAGGGCACTTCCACTTATGGTCCTATAGCTTAGGGAAATTAAAATCAAAAAGACACAGCCACCCCAAAGTTTGGGACGCCTCTGTTTACAAGAACCTCGTTTACCGTACAAGTTCAATATCACAGAAAGTGAAAAATGGATAAAGAACCTGTGGTACTTACGTACAATGCAGTATCACTCAGCAATGAAATCAATGTCATCAGGCCCGTAGCATCATAATGAGTGGATTCAGGTACGATGATTCTAACTGAAATAAGTCACACAGAAAAAGAAACATCATAAGATATCACTAATACACGGAATGTAAACTTGGCTACACAGGAACTGAAATACAGAACAGAACAGGGTCTCAAATTTAGAAAACCAACTTATGCTTGCTTAAGGGGAAAGGTGAGTTGGGGTGCTGCATAAAACCAGAGATTGAAATGAGCACAGATAAAGTTCCTTAAGCCAAATATGGAATAGAGAAGAGCTACTCCTTGCTCAACGAAATGGACTCAACACCGCATATTAAACGCCTAAGAATGTACCTGACTAGTAAGTATCTTAAAACCTATGGATTGCTATGTCTCCGAAAGAGAATCAAGCATGTGTACAGGGGCATAAACGCAGCACTGATAGGATTGGAGAGGTTCGTGAGCAAATGAAGACCCTTTGAAGTCATATTGCATGGTACCCATTCCACGGGTTTCAACTACCCAGGTTTAAGGTATTCTTCCTTCAGCTAAAACATGCATGTGGAACCTAGAGTATGATCAGCCATGTGATCGGGAGACGTGTTCAACTATGTCTCAGTTTTCCTCCCCTGGTACTCGGGTGCAACATTCCAGACGCTTTACTAACACTCTCCCCACTTGGAGAGTCAGTCCCTTTAACCTCCTGTTTGGCCCAGTTTGCAATTTCTGTGGAAGATGAACAGGAATAGCGAGAACCAATGAGAGACTAGCTGGAGGTGTCTGGATGGGCAAATTTAACTCTCATTTCCCACCAGGAAGAGGAATTAACCAAAGGCTCAGCATGCCGTGCCAGAACCAGATTAGGGCCTGAAGCCATCCTGCGGTGTTGCGGCCAGGTCACAAGAAAGCGAGTTGAAGATAGGAGCTCAGGGGCACTGTAATTCACAAACCTGCAGAGTTATAAATGACAGCTATCGTCCAAAAATATACTGAAGTAAGGCTGCCAAGAGGACTTGAAAGCGGGGCAGAATTGCAGGAAACCGATTTCAGGAGGTAGACTGGAATTGCATTGAAAGCATAGGAAAAGAGGCAGAACGTCCACAATGATGCACTTGGCCAAAAAGGGCGTATGCGTTTTTTCCTGAATATATTCAGGAAAAAACGCATACGCCCTTTTTGGCCAACCAAGCAAGCTTGCAAAGGAAATCTGCACTACAATGAAGTCTCACTTCCCCCCGGTCAAAAGGGCCATCTGAAAAAAGTGTAACATCCAGAAAGGCAGGACAGGCCATGGAGAACTGGGAGCCTTGTTATGCTGATGGGCGGGATGTAAATTGCCAACAACCACTCGGGAGAAGTGTATGGTGTTTCCTGAAACATCTAAAAAACAAAGCAACAGAGCCTAGGGCACTTCCACTTATGGTCCTATAGCTTAGGGAAATTAAAATCAAAAAGACACAGCCACCCCAAAGTTTGGAACGGCTCTGTTTACAAGAACCTCATTTACAGTACAAGTTCAACATCGCAGAAAGTGAAAAATGGATAAAGAAGTTGTGGTATTTACTTACAAAGCAATATCACTCAGCAATGAAATCTGTGTTATCAGGCCCTTAGCAGCACAATGAGTGGATTCAGATATGATGATTCTAACTGAAATAAGTCACACAGAAAAAGAAACATCATAAGATATCAGTAATACACGGAATGGAAACTTGGCTACACAGGAACTGAATTCCAAAACAGAACAGGTTCTCAAATTTAGAAAACCAACTTATGCTTGCTTAAGGGTAAAGGTGAGTTGGGGTGCTGCATAAAACCAGAGATTGAAATGAGCACAGATAAAGTTTCTTAAGCCAAATATGGAATAGACAAGAGCTACTCCTTGCTCAACGAAATGGACTCAACACCGCATATTAAACACCTAAGAATGTACCTGACTAGTAAGTATCTTAAAACCTATGGATTGCTATGTCTCCAAAAGAGAATCAAGCATGTGTACAGGGGCATAAAAGCAGCAGTGATAGGATTGGAGAGGTTCGTGAGCAAATGAAGACCCTTTGAAGTCATATTGCATGGTACCCATTCCACGGGTTTCAACTACCCAGGTTTAAGGTATTCTTCCTTCAGCTAAAACATGCATGTGGAACCTAGAGTATGATCAACCATGTGATCGGGAGACGTGTTCAAATATGTCTCAGTTTTCCTCCCCTGGTACTCAGGTGCAACATTCCAGACGCTTTACTAACACTCTCCCGACTTGGAGAGTCAGTCCCTTTAACCTCCTGCTTGGCCCAGTTTGCAATTTCTGTGGAAGATGAACAGGAATAGCGAGAACCAATGAGAGGCTAGCTGGAGGTGTCTGGACGGGCAAATTTAACTCTCATTTCCCACCAGGATGAGGAAATAACCAAAGGCTCAGCGTGCCGTGCCGGAACCAGATTAGGGCCTGAAGCCGTCCTGCGGTGTTGCGGCCTGCTCAAAAGAAAGCGAGTTGAAGAAAGGAGCTCAGGGGCACTGTAATTCACAAACATGCAGAGTTATAAATGACAGCTATCGTCCAAAAATATACAGAAGTAAGGCTGCCAAGAGGACTTGAAAGTGGGGCAGAATTGCAGGAAACCGATCTCAGGAGGTAGACTGGAATTGCATTGAACGCATAGGAAAGGAGGCAGAACGTCCACAATGATGCACTTGGCCAAAAAGGGCGTATGCGTTTTTTCCTGAATATATTCAGGAAAAAACGCATACGCCCTTTTTGGCCAACCAAGCAAGCTTGCAAAGGAAATCTGCACTACAATGAAGTCTCACTTCCCCCCGGTCAAAAGGGCCATCTGAAAAAAGTGTAACATCCAGAAAGGCAGGACAGGCCATGGAGAACTGGGAGCCTTGTTATGCTGATGGGCGGGATGTAAATTGCCAACAACCACTCGGGAGAAGTGTATGGTGTTTCCTGAAACATCTAAAAAACAAAGCAACAGAGCCTAGGGCACTTCCACTTATGGTCCTATAGCTTAGGGAAATTAAAATCAAAAAGACACAGCCACCCCAAAGTTTGGGACGTCTCTGTTTACAAGAACCTCATTTACCGTACAAGTTCAATATCACAGAAAGTGAAAAATGGATAAAGAACTTGTGGTACTTACGTACAATGCAGTATCACTCAGCAATGAAATCAATGTCATCAGGCCCGTAGTAGCATAATGAGTGGATTCAGGTACGATGATTCTAACTGAAATAAGTCACACAGAAAAAGAAACATCATAAGATATCACTAATACACAGAATGTAAACTTGGCTACACAGGAACTGAATTCCAAAACAGAACAGGGTCTCAAATTTAGAAAAGCAACTTATGCTTGCTTAAGGGGAAAGGTGAGTTGGGGTGCTGCATAAAACCAGAGATTGAAATGAGCACAGATAAAGTTCCTTAAGCCAAATATGGAATAGACAACAGCTACTCCTTGCTCAACGAAATGGACTCAAAACCCCATATTAAACGCCTAAGAATGTACCTGACTAGTAAGTATCTTAAAACCTATGGATTGCGATGTCTCCAAAAGAGAATCAAGCATGTGTACAGGGGCGTAAATGCAGCAGTGATAGGATTGGAGAGGTTCGGTGAGCAAATGAAGACCCTTTGAAGTCATATTGCATGGTACCCATTCCACGGGTCTCAACTCTGCAGGTTTAAAGTATTCTTCCTTCAGCTAAAACATGCATGTGGAACCCAGAGTATGATCAACCGTGTGATCGGGAGACGTGTTCGAATATGTCTCAGTTTTCCTCCCCTGGTACTCGGGTGCAACATTCCAGATGGTTTACTAACACTCTCCCCACTTGGAGAGTCAGCGCCTTTAACCTCCTGTTTGGCCCAGTTTGCAATTTCTGTGGAAGATGAACAGGAATAGCGAGAACCAATGAGAGGCTAGCTGGAGGTGTCTGGACGGGCAAATTTAACTCTCATTTCCCACCAGGATGAGGAAATAACCAAAGGCTCAGCGTGCCGTGCCGGAACCAGATTAGGGCCTGAAGCCGTCCTGCGGTGTTGCGGCCTCCTCAAAAGAAAGCGAGTTGAAGAAAGGAGCTCAGGGGCACTGTAATTCACAAACATGCAGAGTTATAAATGACAGCTATCGTCCAAAAATATACAGAAGTAAGGCTGCCAAGAGGACTTGAAAGCGGGACAGAATTGCAGGAAACCGATCTCAGGAGGTAGACTGGAATTGCATTGAAAGCATAGGAAAGGAGGCAGAACGTCCACAATGATGCACTTGGCCAAAAAGGGCGTATGCGTTTTTTCCTGAATATATTCAGGAAAAAACGCATACGCCCTTTTTGGCCAACCAAGCAAGCTTGCAAAGGAAATCTGCACTACAATGAAGTCTCACTTCCCCACGGTCAAAAGGGCCACCTGAAAAAAGTGTAAAATCCAGAAAGGCAGGACAGGCCATGGAGAACTGGGAGACTTGTTATGCTGATGGGCGGGATGTAAATTGCCAACAACGACTCAGGAGAAGTGTATGGTGTTTCCTGAAACATCTAAAAAGCAAAGCAACAGAGCCTAGGGCACTTCCACTTATGGTCCTATAGCTTAGGGAAATTAAAATCAAAAAGACACAGCCACCCCAAAGTTTGGGACGCCTCTGTTTACAAGAACCTCGTTTACCGTACAAGTTCAATATCACAGAAAGTGAAAAATGGATAAAGAACCTGTGGTACTTACGTACAATGCAGTATCACTCAGCAATGAAATCAATGTCATCAGGCCCGTAGCATCATAATGAGTGGATTCAGGTACGATGATTCTAACTGAAATAAGTCACACAGAAAAAGAAACATCATAAGATATCACTAATACACGGAATGTAAACTTGGCTACACAGGAACTGAAATACAGAACAGAACAGGGTCTCAAATTTAGAAAACCAACTTATGCTTGCTTAAGGGGAAAGGTGAGTTGGGGTGCTGCATAAAACCAGAGATTGAAATGAGCACAGATAAAGTTCCTTAAGCCAAATATGGAATAGAGAAGAGCTACTCCTTGCTCAACGAAATGGACTCAACACCGCATATTAAACGCCTAAGAATGTACCTGACTAGTAAGTATCTTAAAACCTATGGATTGCTATGTCTCCGAAAGAGAATCAAGCATGTGTACAGGGGCATAAACGCAGCACTGATAGGATTGGAGAGGTTCGTGAGCAAATGAAGACCCTTTGAAGTCATATTGCATGGTACCCATTCCACGGGTTTCAACTACCCAGGTTTAAGGTATTCTTCCTTCAGCTAAAACATGCATGTGGAACCTAGAGTATGATCAGCCATGTGATCGGGAGACGTGTTCAACTATGTCTCAGTTTTCCTCCCCTGGTACTCGGGTGCAACATTCCAGACGCTTTACTAACACTCTCCCCACTTGGAGAGTCAGTCCCTTTAACCTCCTGTTTGGCCCAGTTTGCAATTTCTGTGGAAGATGAACAGGAATAGCGAGAACCAATGAGAGACTAGCTGGAGGTGTCTGGATGGGCAAATTTAACTCTCATTTCCCACCAGGAAGAGGAATTAACCAAAGGCTCAGCGAGCCGTGCCGGAACCAGATTAGGGCCTGAAGCCATCCTGCGGGGTTGCGGCCAGGTCACAAGAAAGCGAGTTGAAGATAGGAGCTCAGGGGCACTGTAATTCACAAACCTGCAGAGTTATAAATGACAGCTATCGTCCAAAAATATACTGAAGTAAGGCTGCCAAGAGGACTTGAAAGCGGGGCAGAATTGCAGGAAACCGATTTCAGGAGGTAGACTGGAATTGCATTGAAAGCATAGGAAAAGAGGCAGAACGTCCACAATGATGCACTTGGCCAAAAAGGGCGTATGCGTTTTTTCCTGAATATATTCAGGAAAAAACGCATACGCCCTTTTTGGCCAACCAAGCAAGCTTGCAAAGGAAATCTGCACTACAATGAAGTCTCACTTCCCCCCGGTCAAAAGGGCCATCTGAAAAAAGTATAAAATCCAGAAAGGCAGGACAGGCCATGGAGAACTGGGAGCCTTGTTATGCTGATGGGCGGGATGTAAATTGCCAACAGACACTCGGGAGAAGTGTATGGTGTTTCCTGAAACATCTAAAAAACAAAGCAACAGAGCCTAGGGCACTTCCACTTATGGTCCTAGAGCTTAGGGAAATTAAAATCAAAAAGACACAGCTACCCCAAAGTTTGGGACGCCTCTGTTTACAAGAACCTCGTTTACCATACAAGTTCAATATCACAGAAAGTGAAAAATGGATAAAGAACTTGTGGTACTTACGTACAATGCAGTATCACTCAGCAATGAAATCTATGTCATCAGGCCCGTAGCAGCATAATGAGTGGATTCAGGTACGATGATTCTAACTGAAATAAGTCACACAGAAAAAGAAACATCATAAGATATCACTAATACACGGAATGTAAACTTGGCTACACAGGAACTGAATTCCAAAACAGAACAGGGTCTCAAATTTAGAAAACCAACTTATGCTTGCTTAAGGGGAAAGGTGAGTTGGGGTGCTGCATAAAACCAGAGATTGAAATGAGCACAGATAAAGTTCCTTAAGCCAAATATGGAATAGACAAGAGCTACTCCTTCCTCAACGAAATGGACTCAACACCCCATATTAAACGCCTAAGAATGTACCTGACTAGTAAGTATCTTAAAACCTATGGATTGCTATGTCTCCGAAAGAGAATCAAGCATGTGTAGAGGGGCATAAACGCAGCAGTGATAGGATTGGAGAGGTTCGGTGAGCAAATGAAGACCCTTTGAAGTCATATTGCATGGTACCCTTTCCACGGGTTTCAACTACCCAGGTTTAAGGTATTCTTCCTTCAGCTAAAACATGCTTGTGGAACCTAGAGTATGATCAACCATTTGATCGGGAGATGTGTTCAAATATGTCTCAGTTTTCGTACCCTGGTACTCGGGTGCAACATTCCAGACGCTTTACTAACACTCTCCCCACTTGGAGAGTCAGTCCCTTTAACCTCCTGTTTGGCCCAGTTTGCAATTTCTGCGGAAGATGAACAGGAATAGCGAGAACCAATGAGAGACTAGCTGGAGGTGTCAGGACGGGCAAATTTAACTCTCATTTCCCACCAGGAAGAGGAATTAACCAAAGGCTCAGCGTGCCGTGCCGGAACCAGATTAGGGCCTGAAGCCATGCTGCGGTGATGCGGCCAGGTCACAAGAAAACGAGTTGAAGAAAGGAGCTCAGGGGCACTGTAATTCACAAACCTGCAGAGTTATAAATGACAGCTATTGTCCAAAAATAGACTGAAGTAAGGCTGCCAAGAGGACTTGAAAGCGGGGCAGAATTGCAGGAAACCGATTTCAGGAGGTAGACTGGAATTGCATTGAAAGCATAGGAAAAGAGGCAGAACGTCCACAATGATGCACTTGGCCAAAAAGGGCGTATGCGTTTTTTCCTGAATATATTCAGGAAAAAACGCATACGCCCTTTTTGGCCAACCAAGCAATTTTGCAAAGGAAATCTGCACTACAATGAAGTCTCACTTCCCCCCGGTCAAAAGGGCCATCTGAAAAAAGTGTAAAATCCAGAAAGGCAGGACAGGCCATGGAGAACTGGGAGCCTTGTTATGCTGATGGGCGGGATGTAAATTGCCAACAGACACTCGGGAGAAGTGTATGGTGTTTCCTGAAACATCTAAAAAACAAAGCAACAGAGCCTAGTGCACTTCCACTTATGGTCCTATAGCTTAGGGAATTTAAAATCAAAAAGACACAGCCACCCCAAAGTTTGGAACGGCTCTGTTTACAAGAACCTCGTTTACATTACAAGTTCAACATCGCAGAAAGTGAAAAATGGAGAAAGAAGTTGTGGTATTTACTTACAAAGCAATATCACTCAGCAATGAAATCTGTGTCACCAGGCCCTTAGCAGCACAATGAGTGGATTCAGGTATGATGATTCTAACTGAAATAAGTCACACAGAAAAAGAAACATCATAAGATATCAGTAATACACGGAATGTAAACTTGACTACACAGGAACTGAATTACAGAACAGAACAGGGTCTCAAATTTAGATAACCAACTTATGCTTGCTTAAGGGTAAAGGTGAGTTGGGGTGCTGCATAAAACCAGAGATTGAAATGAGCACAGATAAAGTTCCTTAAGCCAAATATGGAATAGACAAGAGCTACTCCTTGCTCAACGAAATGGACTCAACACCGCATATTAAACGCCTAAGAATGTACCTGGCTAGTAAGTATCTTAAAACCTATGGATTGCTATGTCTCCAAAAGAGAATCAAGCGTGTGTACAGGGGCATAAACGCAGCAGTGATAGGATTGGAGAGGTTCGGTGAGCAAATGAAGACCCTTTGAAGTCATATTGCATGGTACCCATTCCACGGGTTTCAACTCTCCAGGTTTAAGGTATTCTTCATTCAGCTAAAACATGCATGTGGAACCCAGAGTATGATCAACCGTGTGAACGGGAGACGTGTTCAAATATGTCTCAGTTTTCCTCCCCTGGTACTCGGGTGCAACATTCCAGATGCTTTACTAACACTCTCCCTACTTGGAGAGTCAGTGACTTTAACCTCCTGTTTGCCCCAGTTTGCAATTTCTGCGGAAGATGAACAGGAATAGCGAGAACCAATGAGAGACTACCTGGAGGTGTCTGAACGGGCAAATTTAACTCTCATTTCCCACCAGGAAGAGGAATTAACCAAAGGCTCAGCATGCCATGCCGGAACCACATTAGGGCCTGAAGACATCCTGCAGTGTTGCGGCCAGGTCACAAGAAAGCGAGTTGAAGAAAGGAGCTCAGGGGCACTGTAATTCACAAACCTGCAGAGTTATAAATGACAGCTATCGTCCAAAAATATACTGAAGTAAGGCTGCCAAGAGGACTTGAAAGCGGGGCAGAATTGCAGGAAACCGATTTCAGGAGGTAGACAGGAATTGCATTTCAAGCATAGGAAAAGAGGCAGAACGTCCACAGTGATGCACTTGGCCAAAAAGGGCGTATGCGTTTTTTCCTGAATATATTCAGGAAAAAACGCATACGCACTTTTTGGCCAACCAAGCAAGCTTGCAAAAGAAATCTGCACTACAATGAAGTCTCACTTCCCCCCGGTCAAAAGGACCATCTGAAAAAAGTGTAAAATCCAGAAAGGCAGGACAGGACATGGAGAACTGGGAGCCTTGTTATGCTGATGGGCGGGATGTAAATTGCCAATAGCCACTCTGGAGAAGTGTATGGTGTTTCCTGAAACATCTAAAAAACAAAGCAACAGAGCCTAGGGCACTTCCACTTATGGTCCTATAGCTTAGGGAAACTAAAATAAAAAAGACACAGCCACCCCAAAGTTTGGGACGCCTCTGTTTACAAGAACCTCGATTACCGTACAAGTTCAATATCACAGAAAGTGAAAAATGAATAAAGAAGTTGTGGTACTCATGTACAATGCAGTATCAATCAGCAATGAAATCTATGTCATCAGGCCCGTAGCAGCATAATGAGTGGATTCAGGTACAATGATTCTAACTGAAATAACTACACACAGAAAAAGAAACATCATAAGATATCAGTAATACACGGAATGGAAACTTGGCTACACAGGAACTGCATTCCAAAACAGAACAGGGTCTCAAATTTAGAAAACCAACTCATGCTTGCTTAAGGGAAAAGGTGAGTTGGGGTGCTGCATAAAACCAGAGATTGAAATGAGCACAGATAAAGTTCCTTAAGCCAAATATGGAATAGACAAGAGCTACTCCTTGCTCAACGAAATGGACTCAACACTCCATATTAAACGCCTAAGAATGTACCTGACTAGTAAGTATCTTAAAACCTATGGATTGCTATGTCTCCAAAAGAGAATCAAGCGTGTGTACAGGGGCATAAACGCAGCAGTGATAGGATTGGAGAGGTTCGGTGAGCAAATGAAGACCCTTTGAAGTCATATTGCATGGTACCCATTCCACAGGTTTCAACTACCCAGGTTTAAGGTATTCTTCCTTCAGCTAAAACATGCATGTGGAACCTAGAGTATGATCAACCATGTGATCGGGAGACGTGTTCAAATATGTTTCAGTTTTCGTACCCTGGTACTCGGGTGCAACATTCCAGACGCTTTACTAACACTCTCCCGACTTGGAGAGTCAGTCCCTTTAACCTCCTGTTTGGCCCAGTTTGCAATTTCTGTGGAAGATGAACAGGAATAGCGAGAACCAATGAGAGACTAGCTGGAGGTGTCTGGATGGGCAAATTTAACTCTCATTTCCCACCAGGAAGAGGAATTAACCAAAGGCTCAGCGAGCCGTGCCGGAACCAGATTAGGGCCTGAAGCCATCCTGCGGGGTTGCGGCCAGGTCACAAGAAAGCGAGTTGAAGATAGGAGCTCAGGGGCACTGTAATTCACAAACCTGCAGAGTTATAAATGACAGCTATCGTCCAAAAATATACTGAAGTAAGGCTGCCAAGAGGACTTGAAAGCGGGGCAGAATTGCAGGAAACCGATTTCAGGAGGTAGACTGGAATTGCATTGAAAGCATAGGAAAAGAGGCAGAACGTCCACAATGATGCACTTGGCCAAAAAGGGCGTATGCGTTTTTTCCTGAATATATTCAGGAAAAAACGCATACGCCCTTTTTGGCCAACCAAGCAAGCTTGCAAAGGAAATCTGCACTACAATGAAGTCTCACTTCCCCCCGGTCAAAAGGGCCATCTGAAAAAAGTATAAAATCCAGAAAGGCAGGACAGGCCATGGAGAAATGGGAGCCTTGTTATGCTGATGGGCGGGATGTAAATTGCCAACAGACACTCGGGAGAAGTGTATGGTGTTTCCTGAAACATCTAAAAAACAAAGCAACAGAGCCTAGGGCACTTCCACTTATGGTCCTAGAGCTTAGGGAAATTAAAATCAAAAAGACACAGCTACCCCAAAGTTTGGGACGCCTCTGTTTACAAGAACCTCGTTTACCATACAAGTTCAATATCACAGAAAGTGAAAAATGGATAAAGAACTTGTGGTACTTACGTACAATGCAGTATCACTCAGCAATGAAATCTATGTCATCAGGCCCGTAGCAGCATAATGAGTGGATTCAGGTACGATGATTCTAACTGAAATAAGTCACACAGAAAAAGAAACATCATAAGATATCACTAATACACGGAATGTAAACTTGGCTACACAGGAACTGAATTCCAAAACAGAACAGGGTCTCAAATTTAGAAAACCAACTTATGCTTGCTTAAGGGGAAAGGTGAGTTGGGGTGCTGCATAAAACCAGAGATTGAAATGAGCACAGATAAAGTTCCTTAAGCCAAATATGGAATAGACAAGAGCTACTCCTTCCTCAACGAAATGGACTCAACACCCCATATTAAACGCCTAAGAATGTACCTGACTAGTAAGTATCTTAAAACCTATGGATTGCTATGTCTCCGAAAGAGAATCAAGCATGTGTAGAGGGGCATAAACGCAGCAGTGATAGGATTGGAGAGGTTCGGTGAGCAAATGAAGACCCTTTGAAGTCATATTGCATGGTACCCTTTCCACGGGTTTCAACTACCCAGGTTTAAGGTATTCTTCCTTCAGCTAAAACATGCTTGTGGAACCTAGAGTATGATCAACCATTTGATCGGGAGATGTGTTCAAATATGTCTCAGTTTTCGTACCCTGGTACTCGGGTGCAACATTCCAGACGCTTTACTAACACTCTCCCCACTTGGAGAGTCAGTCCCTTTAACCTCCTGTTTGGCCCAGTTTGCAATTTCTGCGGAAGATGAACAGGAATAGCGAGAACCAATGAGAGACTAGCTGGAGGTGTCAGGACGGGCAAATTTAACTCTCATTTCCCACCAGGAAGAGGAATTAACCAAAGGCTCAGCGTGCCGTGCCGGAACCAGATTAGGGCCTGAAGCCATGCTGCAGTGATGCGGCCAGGTCACAAGAAAGCGAGTTGAAGAAAGGAGCTCAGGGGCACTGTAATTCACAAACCTGCAGAGTTATAAATGACAGCTATTGTCCAAAAATAGACTGAAGTAAGGCTGCCAAGAGGACTTGAAAGCGGGGCAGAATTGCAGGAAACCAATTTCAGGAGGTAGACTGGAATTGCATTGAAAGCATAGGAAAAGAGGCAGAACGTCCACAATGATGCACTTGGCCAAAAAGGGCGTATGCGTTTTTTCCTGAATATATTCAGGAAAAAACGCATACGCCCTTTTTGGCCAACCAAGCAATTTTGCAAAGGAAATCTGCACTACAATGAAGTCTCACTTCCCCCCGGTCAAAAGGGCCATCTGAAAAAAGTGTAAAATCCAGAAAGGCAGGACAGGCCATGGAGAACTGGGAGCCTTGTTATGCTGATGGGCGGGAGGTAAATTGCCAACAACCACTCGGGAGAAGTGTATGGTGTTTCCTGAAACATCTAAAAAACAAAGCAACAGAGCCTAGTGCACTTCCACTTATGGTCCTATAGCTTAGGGAATTTAAAATCAAAAAGACACAGCCACCCCAAAGTTTGGAACGGCTCTGTTTACAAGAACCTCGTTTACATTACAAGTTCAACATCGCAGAAAGTGAAAAATGGAGAAAGAAGTTGTGGTATTTACTTACAAAGCAATATCACTCAGCAATGAAATCTGTGTCACCAGGCCCTTAGCAGCACAATGAGTGGATTCAGGTATGATGATTCTAACTGAAATAAGTCACACAGAAAAAGAAACATCATAAGATATCAGTAATACACGGAATGTAAACTTGACTACACAGGAACTGAATTACAGAACAGAACAGGGTCTCAAATTTAGATAACCAACTTATGCTTGCTTAAGGGTAAAGGTGAGTTGGGGTGCTGCATAAAACCAGAGATTGAAATGAGCACAGATAAAGTTCCTTAAGCCAAATATGGAATAGACAAGAGCTACTCCTTGCTCAACGAAATGGACTCAACACCACATATTAAACGCCTAAGAATGTACCTGGCTAGTAAGTATCTTAAAACCTATGGATTGCTATGTCTCCAAAAGAGAATCAAGCGTGTGTACAGGGGCATAAACGCAGCAGTGATAGGATTGGAGAGGTTCGGTGAGCAAATGAAGACCCTTTGAAGTCATATTGCATGGTACCCATTCCACGGGTTTCAACTCTCCAGGTTTAAGGTATTCTTCATTCAGCTAAAACATGCATGTGGAACCCAGAGTATGATCAACCGTGTGAACGGGAGACGTGTTCAAATATGTCTCAGTTTTCCTCCCCTGGTACTCGGGTGCAACATTCCAGATGCTTTACTAACACTCTCCCCACTTGGAGAGTCAGTGACTTTAACCTCCTGTTTGCCCCAGTTTGCAATTTCTGCGGAAGATGAACAGGAATAGCGAGAACCAATGAGAGACTACCTGGAGGTGTCTGAACGGGCAAATTTAACTCTCATTTCCCACCAGGAAGAGGAATTAACCAAAGGCTCAGCATGCCATGCCGGAACCACATTAGGGCCTGAAGACATCCTGCAGTGTTGCGGCCAGGTCACAAGAAAGCGAGTTGAAGAAAGGAGCTCAGGGGCACTGTAATTCACAAACCTGCAGAGTTATAAATGACAGCTATCGTCCAAAAATATACTGAAGTAAGGCTGCCAAGAGGACTTGAAAGCGGGGCAGAATTGCAGGAAACCGATTTCAGGAGGTAGACAGGAATTGCATTTCAAGCATAGGAAAAGAGGCAGAACGTCCACAGTGATGCACTTGGCCAAAAAGGGCGTATGCGTTTTTTCCTGAATATATTCAGGAAAAAACGCATACGCCCTTTTTGGCCAACCAAGCAAGCTTGCAAAAGAAATCTGCACTACAATGAAGTCTCACTTCCCCCCGGTCAAAAGGGCCATCTGAAAAAAGTGTAAAATCCAGAAAGGCAGGACAGGACATGGAGAACTGGGAGCCTTGTTATGCTGATGGGCGGGATGTAAATTGCCAATAGCCACTCTGGAGAAGTGTATGGTGTTTCCTGAAACATCTAAAAAACAAAGCAACAGAGCCTAGGGCACTTCCACTTATGGTCCTATAGCTTAGGGAAACTAAAATAAAAAAGACACAGCCACCCCAAAGTTTGGGACGCCTCTGTTTACAAGAACCTCGATTACCGTACAAGTTCAATATCACAGAAAGTGAAAAATGAATAAAGAAGTTGTGGTACTCATGTACAATGCAGTATCAATCAGCAATGAAATCTATGTCATCAGGCCCGTAGCAGCATAATGAGTGGATTCAGGTACGATGATTCTAACTGAAATAACTACACACAGAAAAAGAAACATCATAAGATATCAGTAATACACGGAATGGAAACTTGGCTACACAGGAACTGCATTCCAAAACAGAACAGGGTCTCAAATTTAGAAAACCAACTCATGCTTGCTTAAGGGGAAAGGTGAGTTGGGGTGCTGCATAAAACCAGAGATTGAAATGAGCACAGATAAAGTTCCTTAAGCCAAATATGGAATAGACAAGAGCTACTCCTTGCTCAACGAAATGGACTCAACACCCCATATTAAACGCCTAAGAATGTACCTGACTAGTAAGTATCTTAAAACCTATGGATTGCTATGTCTCCAAAAGAGAATCAAGCGTGTGTACAGGGGCATAAACGCAGCAGTGATAGGATTGGAGAGGTTCGGTGAGCAAATGAAGTCCCTTTGAAGTCATATTGCATGGTACCCATTCCACAGGTTTCAACTACCCAGGTTTAAGGTATTCTTCCTTCAGCTAAAACATGCATGTGGAACCTAGAGTATGATCAACCATGTGATCGGGAGACGTGTTCAAATATGTTTCAGTTTTCGTACCCTGGTACTCGGGTGCAACATTCCAGACGCTTTACTAACACTCTCCCGACTTGGAGAGTCAGTCCCTTTAACCTCCTGTTTGGCCCAGTTTGCAATTTCTGCGGAAGATGAACAGGAATAGCGAGAACCAATGAGAGACTAGCTAGAGGTGTCTGAACGGGCAAATTTAACTCTCATTTCCCACCAGGAAGAGGAATTAACCAAAGGCTCAGCGTGCCGTACCGGAACCAGATTAGGGCTTGAAGCCATCCTGCGGTGTTGCGGCCAGCTCAAAAGAAAGCGAGTTGAAGAAAGGAGCTCAGGGGCACTGTAATTCACAAACCTGCAGAGTTATAAATGACAGCTATCGTCCAAAAATATACTGAAGTAAGGCTGCCAAGAGGACTTGAAAGCGGGGCAGAATTGCAGGAAACCGATTTCAGGAGGTAGACTGGAATTGCATTGAAAGCATAGGAAAAGAGGCAGAACGTCCACAATGATGCACTTGGCCAAAAAGGGCGTATGCGTTTTTTCCTGAATATATTCAGGAAAAAACGCATACGCCCTTTTTGGCCAACCAAGCAAGCTTGCAAAGGAAATCTGCACTACAATGAAGTCTCACTTCCCCCTGGTCAAAAGGGCCATCTGAAAAAAGTGTAAAATCCAGAAAGGCAGGACAGGCCATGGAGAACTGGGAGCCTTGTTATGCTGATGGGTGGGATGTAAATTGCCAACAACCACTAGGGAGAAGTGTATGGTGTTTCCTGAAACATCTAAAAAACAAAGCAACAGAACCTAGGGCACTTCCACTTATGGTCCTATAGCTTAGGGAAATTAAAATCAAAAAGACACAGCCACCCCAAAGTTTGGAATGGCTCTGTTTACAAAAACCTCGTTTACAGTACAAGTTCAACATCGCAGAAAGTGAAAAATGGATAAAGAAGTTGTGGTATTTACTTACAAAGCAATATCACTCAGCAATGAAATCTGTGTCATCAGGCCCTTAGCAGCACAATGAGTGGATTCAGGTATGATGATTCTAACTGAAATAAGTCACACAGAGAAAGAAACATCATAAGATATCAGTAATACAAGGAATGGAAACTTGGCTACACAGAAACTGAATTACAGAACAGAAGAGGGTCTCAAATTCAGAAAACCAACTTATGCTTGCTTAAGGGTAAAGGTGAGTTGGGGTGCTGCATAAAACCAGAGATTGAAATGAGCACAGATAAAGTTCCTTCAGCCAAATATGGAATAGACAAGAGCTACTCCTTGCTCAACGAAATGGACTCAACACCGCATATTAAACGCCTAAGAATGTACCTGATTAGTAAGTATCTTAAAACCCATGGATTGCTATGTCTCCGAAAGAGAATCAAGCATGTGTACAGGGGCATAAACGCAGCAGTGATAGGATTGGAGAGGTTCGTGAGCAAATGAAGACCCTTTGAAGTCATATTGCATGGTACCCATTCCACGGGTTTCAACTACCCAGGTTTAAGGTATTCTTCTTCAGCTAAAACATGCATGTGGAACCTAGAGTATGATCAACCATGTGATCGGGAGACGTGTTCAAATATGTCTCAGTTTTAGTACCCTGGTACTCGGGTGCAACATTCCAGACGCTTTACTAACACTCTCCCCACTTGGAGAGTCAGCGCCTTTAACCTCCTGTTTGGCACAGTTTGCAATTTCTGCGGAAGATGAACAGGAATAGCGAGAACCAATGAGAGGCTAGCTGGAGGTGTCTGGACGGGCAAATTTAACTCTCATTTCCCACCAGGAAGAGGAATTAACCAAAGGCTCAGCGTGCCGTGCCAGAACCAGATTAGGGCCTGAAGACATCCTGCGGTGTTGCGGCCAGGTCACAAGAAAACGAGTTGAAGAAAGGAGCTCAGGGGCACTGTAATTCACAAACCTGCTGAGTTATAAATGACAGCTATCGTCCAAAAATAGACTGAAGTAAGGCTGCCAAGAGGACTTGAAAGCGGGGCAGAATTGCAGGAAACCGATTTCAGGAGGTAGACTGGAATTGCATTTCAAGCATAGGAAAAGAGGCAGAACGTCCACAATGATGCACTTGGCCAAAAAGGGCGTATGCGTTTTTTCCTGAATATATTCAGGAAGAAACGCATACGCCCTTTTTGGCCAACCAAGCAAACTTGCAAAGGAAATCTGCACTACAATGAAGTCTCACTTCTCCCCGGTCAAAAGGGCCATCTGAAAAAAGTATAAAATCCAGAAAGGCAGGACAGGCCATGGAGAACTGGGAGCCTTGTTATGCTGATGAGCGGGAGGTAAATTGCCAACAGACACTCAGGAGAAGTGTATGGTGTTTCCTGAAACATCTAAAAAACAAAGCAACAGAGCCTAGGGCACGGCCACTTATGGTCCTATAGCTTAGGGAAATTAAAATCAAAAAGACACAGCCACCCCAAAGTTTGGGACGCCTCCGTTTACAAGAACCTCGTTTACCGTACAAGTTCAATATCACAGAAAGTGAAAAATGGATAAAGAACTTGTGGCACTTACGTACAATGCAGTATCACTCAGCAATGAAATCTATGTCATCAGGCCCGTAGCAGCATAATGAGTGGATTCAGGTACGATGATTCTAACTGAAATAAGTCACACAGAAAAAGAAACATCATAAGATATCACTAATACACGGAATGTAAACTTGGCTACACAGGAACTGCATTCCAAAACAGAACAGGGTCTCAAATTTAGAAAACCAACTTATGCTTGCTTAAGGGTAAAGGTGAGTTGGGGTGCTGCATAAAACCAGAGATTGAAATGAGCACAGATAAAGTTCCTTAAGCCAAATATGGAATAGACAAGAGCTACTCCTTGCTCAACGAAATGGACTCAACACCGCATATTAAACGCCTAAGAATGTACCTGACTAGTAAGTATCTTAAAACCTATGGATTACTATGTCTCCAAAAGAGAATCAAGCGTGTGTACAGGGGCATAAACGCAGCAGTGATACGATTGGAGAGGTTCGGTGAGCAAATGAAGACCCTTTGAAGTCATATTGCATGGTACCCATTCCACGGCTCTCAACTCTCCAGGTTTAAGGTATTCTTCCTTCAGCTAAAACATGCATGTGGAACCCAGAGTATGATCAACCATGTGAACGGGAGACGTGTTCAAATATGTCTCAGTTTTCCTCCCCTGGTACTCGGGTGCAACATTCCAGACGCTTTACTAACACTCTCCCGACTTGGAGAGTCAGTCCCTTTAACCTCCTGTTTGGCCCAGTTTGCAATTTCTGCAGAAGATGAACAGGAATAGCGAGAACCAATGAGAGGCTAGCTGGAGATGTCTGGACGGGCAAATTTAACTCTCATTTCCCACCAGGAAGAGGAATTAACCAAAGGCTCAGCATGCCGCTCCGGAACCAGATTAGGGCCTGAAGCCATCCTGCAGTGTTGCGGCCAGCTCAAAAGAAAGCGAGTTGAAGAAAGGAGCTCAGGGGCACTGTAATTCACAAACCTGCAGAGTTATAAATGACAGCTATCGTCCAAAAATATACTGAAGTAAGGCTGCCAAGAGGACTTGAAAGCGGGGCAGAATTGCAGGAAACCGATTTCAGGAGGTAGATTGGAATTGCATTGTAAGCATAGGAAAAGAGGCAGAACGTCCACAATGATGCACTTGGTCCAAAAGGGCGTATGCGTTTTTTCCTGAATATATTCAGGAAAAAACGCATACGCCCTTTTTGGCCAACCAAGAAAGCTTGCAAAGGAAATCTGCACTACAATGAAGTCTCACTTCCCCCCGGTCAAAAGGGCCATCTGAAAAAAGTATAAAATCCAGAAAGGCAGGACAGGCCATGGAGAACTGGGAGCCTTGTTATGCTGATGGGCGGGATGTAAATTGCCAACAGACACTCGGGAGAAGTGTATGGTGTTTCCTGAAACATCTAAAAAACAAAGCAACAGAGCCTAGGGCACTTCCACTTATGGTCCTAGAGCTTAGGGAAATTAAAATCAAAAAGACACAGCTATCCCAAAGTTTGGGACGCCTCTGTTTACAAGAACCTCGTTTACCGTACAAGTTCAATATCACAGAAAGTGAAAAATGGATAAAGAACTTGTGGTACTTACGTACAATGCAGTATCACTCAGCAATGAAATCTATGTCATCAGGCCCGTAGCAGCATAATGAGTGGATTCAGGTACGATGATTCTAACTGAAATAAGTCACACAGAAAAAGAAACATCATAAGATATCACTAATACACGGAATGTAAACTTGGCTACACAGGAACTGAATTCCAAAACAGAACAGGGTCTCAAATTTAGAAAACCAACTTATGCTTGCTTAAGGGGAAAGGTGAGTTGGGGTGCTGCATAAAACCAGAGATTGAAATGAGCACAGATAAAGTTCCTTAAGCCAAATATGGAATAGACAAGAGCTACTCCTTGCTCAACAAAATGGACCCAACACCCCATATTAAACGCCTAAGAATGTACCTGACTCGTAAGTATCTTAAAACCTATGGATTGCTATGTCTCCGAAAGAGAATCAAGCATGTGTACAGGGGCATAAACGCAGCAGTGATAGGATTGGAGAGGTTCGGTGAGCAAATGAAGACCCTTTGAAGTCATATTGCATGGTACCCTTTCCACGGGTTTCAACTACCCAGGTTTAAGGTATTCTTCCTTCAGCTAAAACATGCTTGTGGAACCTAGAGTATGATCAACAATTTGATCGGGAGATATGTTCAAATATGTCTCAGTTTTCGTACCCTGGTACTCGGGTGCAACATTCCAGACGCTTTACTAACACTCTCCCCACTTGGAGAGTCAGTCCCTTTAACCTCCTGTTTGGCCCAGTTTGCAATTTCTGCGGAAGATGAACAGGAATAGCGAGAACCAATGAGAGACTAGCTGGAGGTGTCAGGACGGGCAAATTTAACTCTCATTTCCCACCAGGAAGAGGAATTAACCAAAGGCTCAGCGTGCCGTGCCGGAACCAGATTAGGGCCTGAAGCCATGCTGCGGTGATGCGGCCAGGTCACAAGAAAGCGAGTTGAAGAAAGGAGCTCAGGGGCACTGTAATTCACAAACCTGCAGAGTTATAAATGACAGCTATTGTCCAAAAATAGACTGAAGTAAGGCTGCCAAGAGGACTTGAAAGCGGGGCAGAATTGCAGGAAACCGATTTCAGGAGGTAGACTGGAATTGCATTGAAAGCATAGGAAAAGAGGCAGAACGTCCACAATGATGCACTTGGCCAAAAAGGGCGTATGCGTTTTTTCCTGAATATATTCAGGAAAAAACGCATAAGCCCTTTTTGGCCAACCAAGCAATTTTGCAAAGGAAATCTGCACTACAATGAAGTCTCACTTCCCCCCGGTCAAAAGGGCCATCTGAAAAAAGTGTAAAATCCAGAAAGGCAGGACAGGCCATGGAGAACTGGGAGCCTTGTTATGCTGATGGGCGGGATGTAAATTGCCAACAACCACTCGGGAGAAGTGTATGGTGTTTCCTGAAACATCTAAAAAACAAAGCAACAGAGCCTAGTGCACTTCCACTTATGGTCCTATAGCTTATGGAATTTAAAATCAAAAAGACACAGCCACCCCAAAGTTTGGAACGGCTCTGTTTACAAGAACCTCGTTTACAGTACATGTTCAACATCGCAGAAAGTGAAAAATGGAGAAAGAAGTTGTGGTATTTACTTACAAAGCAATATCACTCAGCAATGAAATCTGTGTCACCAGGCCCTTAGCAGCACAATGAGTGGATTCAGGTATGATGATTCTAACTGAAATAAGTCACACAGAAAAAGAAACATCATAAGATATCAGTAATACACGGAATGTAAACTTGGATACACAGGAACTGAATTACAGAACAGAACAGGGTCTCAAATTTAGAAAACCAACTTATGCTTGCTTAAGGGGAAAGGTGAGTTGGGGTGCTGCATAAAACCAGAGATTGAAATGAGCACAGATAAAGTTCCTTAAGCCAAATATGGAATAGACAAGAGCTACTCCTTGCTCAACGAAATGGACTCAACACCGCATATTAAACGCCTAAGAATGTACCTGGCTAGTAAGTATCTTAAAACCTATGGATTGCTATGTCTCCAAAAGAGAATCAAGCGTGTGTACAGGGGCATAAACGCAGCAGTGATAGGATTGGAGAGGTTCGGTGAGCAAATGAAGACCCTTTGAAGTCATATTGCATGGTACCCATTCCACGGGTTTCAACTCTCCAGGTTTAAGGTATTCTTCCTTCAGCTAAAACATGCATGTGGAACCCAGAGTATGATCAACCGTGTGAACGGGAGACGTGTTCAAATATGTCTCAGTTTTCCTCCCCTGGTACACGGGTGCAACATTCCAGATGCTTTACAAACACTCTCCCTACTTGGAGAGTCAGTGACTTTAACCTCCTGTTTGCCCCAGTTTGCAATTTCTGCGGAAGATGAACAGGAATAGCGAGAACCAATGAGAGACTACCTGGAGGTGTCTGAACGGGCCAATTTAACTCTCATTTCCCACCAGGAAGAGGAATTAACCAAAGGCTCAGCATGCCATGCCGGAACCACATTAGGGCCTGAAGACATCCTGCAGTCTTGCGGCCAGGTCACAAGAAAGCGAGTTGAAGAAAGGAGCTCAGGGGCACTGTAATTCACAAACCTGCAGAGTTATAAATGACAGCTATCGTCCAAAAATATACTGAAGTAAGGCTGCCAAGAGGACTTGAAAGCGGGGCAGAATTGCAGGAAACCGATTTCAGGAGGTAGACAGGAATTGCATTTCAAGCATAGGAAAAGAGGCAGAACGTCCACAGTGATGCACTTGGCCAAAAAGGGCGTATGCGTTTTTTCCTGAATATATTCAGGAAAAAACGCATACGCCCTTTTTGGCCAACCAAGCAAGCTTGCAAAGGAAATCTGCACTACAATGAAGTCTCACTTCCCCCTGGTCAAAAGGGCCATCTGAAAAAAGTGTAAAATCCAGAAAGGCAGGACAGGCCATGGAGAACTGGGAGCCTTGTTATGCTGATGGGCGGGATGTAAATTGCCAATAGCCACTCCAGAGAAGTGTATGGTGTTTCCTGAAACATCTAAAAAACAAAGCAACAGAGCCTAGGGAACTTCCACTTATGGTCTTATAGCTTAGGGAAACTAAAATAAAAAAGACACAGCCACCCCAAAGTTTGGGACGCCTCTGTTTACAAGAACCTCGATTACCGTACAAGTTCAATATCACAGAAAGTGAAAAATGAATAAAGAAGTTGTGGTACTCATGTACAATGCAGTATCAATCAGCAATGAAATCTATGTCATCAGGCCCGTAGCAGCATAATGAGTGGATTCAGGTACGATGATTCTAACTGAAATAAGTCACACAGAAAAAGAAACATCATAAGATATCAGTAATACACGGAATGGAAACTTGGCTACACAGGAACTGCATTCCAAAACAGAACAGGGTCTCAAATTTAGAAAACCAACTCATGCTTGCTTAAGGGGAAAGGTGAGTTGGGGTGCTGCATAAAACCAGAGATTGAAATGAGCACAGATAAAGTTCCTTAAGCCAAATATGGAATAGACAAGAGCTACTCCTTGCTCAACGAAATGGACTCAACACCCCATATTAAACGCCTAAGAATGTACCTGACTAGTAAGTATCTTAAAACCTATGGATTGCTATGTCTCCAAAAGAGAATCAAGCGTGTGTACAGGGGCATAAACGCAGCAGTGATAGGATTGGAGAGGTTCGGTGAGCAAATGAAGACCCTTTGAAGTCATATTGCATGGTACCCATTCCACAGGTTTCAACTACCCAGGTTTAAGGTATTCTTCCTTCAGCTAAAACATGCATGTGGAACCTAGAGTATGATCAACCATGTGATCGGGAGACGTGTTCAAATATGTTTCAGTTTTCGTACCCTGGTACTCGGGTGCAACATTCCAGACGCTTTACTAACACTCTCCCGACTTGGAGAGTCAGTCCCTTTAACCTCCTGTTTGGCCCAGTTTGCAATTTCTGCGGAAGATGAACAGGAATAGCGAGAACCAATGAGAGACTAGCTGGAGGTGTCTGAACGGGCAAATTTAACTCTCATTTCCCACCAGGAAGAGGAATTAACCAAAGGCTCAGCGTGCCGTACCGGAACCAGATTAGGGCTTGAAGCCATCCTGCGGTGTTGCGGCCAGCTCAAAAGAAAGCGAGGTGAAGAAAGGAGCTCAGGGGCACTGTAATTCACAAACCTGCAGAGTTATAAATGACAGCTATCGTCCAAAAATATACTGAAGTAAGGCTGCCAAGAGGACTTGAAAGCGGGGCAGAATTGCAGGAAACCGATTTCAGGAGGTAGACTGGAATTGCATTGAAAGCATAGGAAAAGAGGCAGAACGTCCACAATGATGCACTTGGCCAAAAAGGGCGTATGCGTTTTTTCCTGAATATATTCAGGAAAAAACGCATACGCCCTTTTTGGCCAACCAAGCAAGCTTGCAAAGGAAATCTGCACTACAATGAAGTCTCACTTCCCCCCGGTCAAAAGGGCCATCTGAAAAAAGTGTAAAATCCAGAAAGGCAGGACAGGCCATGGAGAACTGGGAGCCTTGTTATGCTGATGGGCGGGATGTAAATTGCCAACAGACACTCGGGAGAAGTGTATGGTGTTTCCTGAAACATCGAAAAAACAAAGCAACAGAGCCTAGGGCACTTCCACTTATGGTCCTAGAGCTTAGGGAAATTAAAATGAAAAAGACACAGCCACCCCAAAGTTTGGGACGCCTCTGTTTACAAGAACCTCGTTTACCGTACAAGTTCAATATCACAGAAAGTGAAAAATGGATAAAGAACTTGTGGTACTTACGTACAATGCAGTATCACTCAGCAATGAAATCTATGTCATCAGGCCCGTAGCAGCATAATGAGTGGATTCAGGTACGATGATTCTAACTGAAATAAGTCACACAGAAAAAGAAACATCATAAGATATCACTAATACACGGAATGTAAACTTGGCTACACAGGAATTGAATTCCAAAACAGAACAGGGTCTCAAATTTAGAAAACCAACTTATGCTTGCTTAAGGGGAAAGGTGAGTTGGGGTGCTGCATAAAACCAGAGATTGAAATGAGCACAGATAAAGTTCCTTAAGCCAAATATGGAATAGACAAGAGCTACTCCTTGCTCAACGAAATGGACTCAACACCCCATATTAAACGTCTAAGAATGTACCTGACTAGTAAGTACCTTAAAACCTATGGATTGCTATGTCTCCAAAAGAGAATCAAGCATGTGTACAGGGGCGTAAATGCAGCAGTGATAGGAATGGAGAGGTTCGGTGAGCAAATGAAGACCCTTTGAAATCATATTGCATGGTACCCGTTCCACGGGTCTCAACTCTCCAGGTTTAAGGTATTCTTCCTTCAGCTAAAACATGCATGTGGAACCCAGAGCATGATCAACCGTGTGAACGGGAGACGTGTTCAAATATGTCTCAGTGCTTCTCCCCTGGTACTCGGGTGCAACATTCCAGACGCTTTACTAACACTCTCCCCACTTGGAGAGTCAGCGCCTTTAACCTCCTGTTTGGCCAAGTTTGCAATTTCTGCGGAAGATGAACAGGAATAGGGAGAACCAATGAGAGATTAGCTGGAGGTGTCTGGACGGGCAAATTTAACTCTCATTTCCCACCAGGAAGAGGAAATAACCAAAGGCTCAGTGTGCCGTGCCGGAACCAGATTAGGGCCTGAAGCCATCCTGCGGTTTTGCGGCCTGCTCAAAAGAAAGCGAGTTGAAGAAAGGAGCTCAGGGGCACTGTAATTCACAAACCTGCAGAGTTATAAATGACAGCTATCGTCCAAAAATATACTGAAGTAAGGCTGCCAAGAGGACTTGAAAGCGGGGCAGAATTGCAGGAAACCGATTTCAGGAGGTAGACAGGAATTGCATTTCAAGCATAGGAAAAGAGGCAGAACGTCCACAGTGATGCACTTGGCCAAAAAGGGCGTATGCGTTTTTTCCTGAATATATTCAGGAAAAAACGCATACGCACTTTTTGGCCAACCAAGCAAGCTTGCAAAAGAAATCTGCACTACAATGAAGTCTCACTTCCCCCCGGTCAAAAGGACCATCTGAAAAAAGTGTAAAATCCAGAAAGGCAGGACAGGACATGGAGAACTGGGAGCCTTGTTATGCTGATGGGCGGGATGTAAATTGCCAATAGCCACTCTGGAGAAGTGTATGGTGTTTCCTGAAACATCTAAAAAACAAAGCAACAGAGCCTAGGGCACTTCCACTTATGGTCCTATAGCTTAGGGAAACTAAAATAAAAAAGACACAGCCACCCCAAAGTTTGGGACGCCTCTGTTTACAAGAACCTCGATTACCGTACAAGTTCAATATCACAGAAAGTGAAAAATGAATAAAGAAGTTGTGGTACTCATGTACAATGCAGTATCAATCAGCAATGAAATCTATGTCATCAGGCCCGTAGCAGCATAATGAGTGGATTCAGGTACAATGATTCTAACTGAAATAACTACACACAGAAAAAGAAACATCATAAGATATCAGTAATACACGGAATGGAAACTTGGCTACACAGGAACTGCATTCCAAAACAGAACAGGGTCTCAAATTTAGAAAACCAACTCATGCTTGCTTAAGGGAAAAGGTGAGTTGGGGTGCTGCATAAAACCAGAGATTGAAATGAGCACAGATAAAGTTCCTTAAGCCAAATATGGAATAGACAAGAGCTACTCCTTGCTCAACGAAATGGACTCAACACTCCATATTAAACGCCTAAGAATGTACCTGACTAGTAAGTATCTTAAAACCTATGGATTGCTATGTCTCCAAAAGAGAATCAAGCGTGTGTACAGGGGCATAAACGCAGCAGTGATAGGATTGGAGAGGTTCGGTGAGCAAATGAAGACCCTTTGAAGTCATATTGCATGGTACCCATTCCACAGGTTTCAACTACCCAGGTTTAAGGTATTCTTCCTTCAGCTAAAACATGCATGTGGAACCTAGAGTATGATCAACCATGTGATCGGGAGACGTGTTCAAATATGTTTCAGTTTTCGTACCCTGGTACTCGGGTGCAACATTCCAGACGCTTTACTAACACTCTCCCGACTTGGAGAGTCAGTCCCTTTAACCTCCTGTTTGGCCCAGTTTGCAATTTCTGTGGAAGATGAACAGGAATAGCGAGAACCAATGAGAGACTAGCTGGAGGTGTCTGGATGGGCAAATTTAACTCTCATTTCCCACCAGGAAGAGGAATTAACCAAAGGCTCAGCGAGCCGTGCCGGAACCAGATTAGGGCCTGAAGCCATCCTGCGGGGTTGCGGCCAGGTCACAAGAAAGCGAGTTGAAGATAGGAGCTCAGGGGCACTGTAATTCACAAACCTGCAGAGTTATAAATGACAGCTATCGTCCAAAAATATACTGAAGTAAGGCTGCCAAGAGGACTTGAAAGCGGGGCAGAATTGAAGGAAACCGATTTCAGGAGGTAGACTGGAATTGCATTGAAAGCATAGGAAAAGAGGCAGAACGTCCACAATGATGCACTTGGCCAAAAAGGGCGTATGCGTTTTTTCCTGAATATATTCAGGAAAAAACGCATACGCCCTTTTTGGCCAACCAAGCAAGCTTGCAAAGGAAATCTGCACTACAATGAAGTCTCACTTCCCCCCGGTCAAAAGGGCCATCTGAAAAAAGTATAAAATCCAGAAAGGCAGGACAGGCCATGGAGAAATGGGAGCCTTGTTATGCTGATGGGCGGGATGTAAATTGCCAACAGACACTCGGGAGAAGTGTATGGTGTTTCCTGAAACATCTAAAAAACAAAGCAACAGAGCCTAGGGCACTTCCACTTATGGTCCTAGAGCTTAGGGAAATTAAAATCAAAAAGACACAGCTACCCCAAAGTTTGGGACGCCTCTGTTTACAAGAACCTCGTTTACCATACAAGTTCAATATCACAGAAAGTGAAAAATGGATAAAGAACTTGTGGTACTTACGTACAATGCAGTATCACTCAGCAATGAAATCTATGTCATCAGGCCCGTAGCAGCATAATGAGTGGATTCAGGTACGATGATTCTAACTGAAATAAGTCACACAGAAAAAGAAACATCATAAGATATCACTAATACACGGAATGTAAACTTGGCTACACAGGAACTGCATTCCAAAACAGAACAGGGTCTCAAATTTAGAAAACCAACTTATGCTTGCTTAAGGGGAAAGGTGAGTTGGGGTGCTGCATAAAACCAGAGATTGAAATGAGCACAGATAAAGTTCCTTAAGCCAAATATGGAATAGACAAGAGCTACTCCTTCCTCAACGAAATGGACTCAACACCCCATATTAAACGCCTAAGAATGTACCTGACTAGTAAGTATCTTAAAACCTATGGATTGCTATGTCTCCGAAAGAGAATCAAGCATGTGTAGAGGGGCATAAACGCAGCAGTGATAGGATTGGAGAGGTTCGGTGAGCAAATGAAGACCCTTTGAAGTCATATTGCATGGTACCCTTTCCACGGGTTTCAACTACCCAGGTTTAAGGTATTCTTCCTTCAGCTAAAACATGCTTGTGGAACCTAGAGTATGATCAACCATTTGATCGGGAGATGTGTTCAAATATGTCTCAGTTTTCGTACCCTGGTACTCGGGTGCAACATTCCAGACGCTTTACTAACACTCTCCCCACTTGGAGAGTCAGTCCCTTTAACCTCCTGTTTGGCCCAGTTTGCAATTTCTGCGGAAGATGAACAGGAATAGCGAGAACCAATGAGAGACTAGCTGGAGGTGTCAGGACGGGCAAATTTAACTCTCATTTCCCACCAGGAAGAGGAATTAACCAAAGGCTCAGCGTGCCGTGCCGGAACCAGATTAGGGCCTGAAGCCATGCTGCAGTGATGCGGCCAGGTCACAAGAAAGCGAGTTGAAGAAAGGAGCTCAGGGGCACTGTAATTCACAAACCTGCAGAGTTATAAATGACAGCTATTGTCCAAAAATAGACTGAAGTAAGGCTGCCAAGAGGACTTGAAAGCGGGGCAGAATTGCAGGAAACCAATTTCAGGAGGTAGACTGGAATTGCATTGAAAGCATAGGAAAAGAGGCAGAACGTCCACAATGATGCACTTGGCCAAAAAGGGCGTATGCGTTTTTTCCTGAATATATTCAGGAAAAAACGCATACGCCCTTTTTGGCCAACCAAGCAATTTTGCAAAGGAAATCTGCACTACAATGAAGTCTCACTTCCCCCCGGTCAAAAGGGCCATCTGAAAAAAGTGTAAAATCCAGAAAGGCAGGACAGGCCATGGAGAACTGGGAGCCTTGTTATGCTGATGGGCGGGAGGTAAATTGCCAACAACCACTCGGGAGAAGTGTATGGTGTTTCCTGAAACATCTAAAAAACAAAGCAACAGAGCCTAGTGCACTTCCACTTATGGTCCTATAGCTTAGGGAATTTAAAATCAAAAAGACACAGCCACCCCAAAGTTTGGAACGGCTCTGTTTACAAGAACCTCGTTTACATTACAAGTTCAACATCGCAGAAAGTGAAAAATGGAGAAAGAAGTTGTGGTATTTACTTACAAAGCAATATCACTCAGCAATGAAATCTGTGTCACCAGGCCCTTAGCAGCACAATGAGTGGATTCAGGTATGATGATTCTAACTGAAATAAGTCACACAGAAAAAGAAACATCATAAGATATCAGTAATACACGGAATGTAAACTTGACTACACAGGAACTGAATTACAGAACAGAACAGGGTCTCAAATTTAGATAACCAACTTATGCTTGCTTAAGGGTAAAGGTGAGTTGGGGTGCTGCATAAAACCAGAGATTGAAATGAGCACAGATAAAGTTCCTTAAGCCAAATATGGAATAGACAAGAGCTACTCCTTGCTCAACGAAATGGACTCAACACCGCATATTAAACGCCTAAGAATGTACCTGGCTAGTAAGTATCTTAAAACCTATGGATTGCTATGTCTCCAAAAGAGAATCAAGCGTGTGTACAGGGGCATAAACGCAGCAGTGATAGGATTGGAGAGGTTCGGTGAGCAAATGAAGACCCTTTGAAGTCATATTGCATGGTACCCATTCCACGGGTTTCAACTCTCCAGGTTTAAGGTATTCTTCATTCAGCTAAAACATGCATGTGGAACCCAGAGTATGATCAACCGTGTGAACGGGAGACGTGTTCAAATATGTCTCAGTTTTCCTCCCCTGGTACTCGGGTGCAACATTCCAGATGCTTTACTAACACTCTCCCCACTTGGAGAGTCAGTGACTTTAACCTCCTGTTTGCCCCAGTTTGCAATTTCTGCGGAAGATGAACAGGAATAGCGAGAACCAATGAGAGACTACCTGGAGGTGTCTGAACGGGCAAATTTAACTCTCATTTCCCACCAGGAAGAGGAATTAACCAAAGGCTCAGCATGCCATGCCGGAACCACATTAGGGCCTGAAGACATCCTGCAGTGTTGCGGCCAGGTCACAAGAAAGCGAGTTGAAGAAAGGAGCTCAGGGGCACTGTAATTCACAAACCTGCAGAGTTATAAATGACAGCTATCGTCCAAAAATATACTGAAGTAAGGCTGCCAAGAGGACTTGAAAGCGGGGCAGAATTGCAGGAAACCGATTTCAGGAGGTAGACAGGAATTGCATTTCAAGCATAGGAAAAGAGGCAGAACGTCCACAGTGATGCACTTGGCCAAAAAGGGCGTATGCGTTTTTTCCTGAATATATTCAGGAAAAAACGCATACGCCCTTTTTGGCCAACCAAGCAAGCTTGCAAAAGAAATCTGCACTACAATGAAGTCTCACTTCCCCCCGGTCAAAAGGGCCATCTGAAAAAAGTGTAAAATCCAGAAAGGCAGGACAGGACATGGAGAACTGGGAGCCTTGTTATGCTGATGGGCGGGATGTAAATTGCCAATAGCCACTCTGGAGAAGTGTATGGTGTTTCCTGAAACATCTAAAAAACAAAGCAACAGAGCCTAGGGCACTTCCACTTATGGTCCTATAGCTTAGGGAAACTAAAATAAAAAAGACACAGCCACCCCAAAGTTTGGGACGCCTCTGTTTACAAGAACCTCGATTACCGTACAAGTTCAATATCACAGAAAGTGAAAAATGAATAAAGAAGTTGTGGTACTCATGTACAATGCAGTATCAATCAGCAATGAAATCTATGTCATCAGGCCCGTAGCAGCATAATGAGTGGATTCAGGTACGATGATTCTAACTGAAATAACTACACACAGAAAAAGAAACATCATAAGATATCAGTAATACACGGAATGGAAACTTGGCTACACAGGAACTGCATTCCAAAACAGAACAGGGTCTCAAATTTAGAAAACCAACTCATGCTTGCTTAAGGGGAAAGGTGAGTTGGGGTGCTGCATAAAACCAGAGATTGAAATGAGCACAGATAAAGTTCCTTAAGCCAAATATGGAATAGACAAGAGCTACTCCTTGCTCAACGAAATGGACTCAACACCCCATATTAAACGCCTAAGAATGTACCTGACTAGTAAGTATCTTAAAACCTATGGATTGCTATGTCTCCAAAAGAGAATCAAGCGTGTGTACAGGGGCATAAACGCAGCAGTGATAGGATTGGAGAGGTTCGGTGAGCAAATGAAGTCCCTTTGAAGTCATATTGCATGGTACCCATTCCACAGGTTTCAACTACCCAGGTTTAAGGTATTCTTCCTTCAGCTAAAACATGCATGTGGAACCTAGAGTATGATCAACCATGTGATCGGGAGACGTGTTCAAATATGTTTCAGTTTTCGTACCCTGGTACTCGGGTGCAACATTCCAGACGCTTTACTAACACTCTCCCGACTTGGAGAGTCAGTCCCTTTAACCTCCTGTTTGGCCCAGTTTGCAATTTCTGCGGAAGATGAACAGGAATAGCGAGAACCAATGAGAGACTAGCTAGAGGTGTCTGAACGGGCAAATTTAACTCTCATTTCCCACCAGGAAGAGGAATTAACCAAAGGCTCAGCGTGCCGTACCGGAACCAGATTAGGGCTTGAAGCCATCCTGCGGTGTTGCGGCCAGCTCAAAAGAAAGCGAGTTGAAGAAAGGAGCTCAGGGGCACTGTAATTCACAAACCTGCAGAGTTATAAATGACAGCTATCGTCCAAAAATATACTGAAGTAAGGCTGCCAAGAGGACTTGAAAGCGGGGCAGAATTGCAGGAAACCGATTTCAGGAGGTAGACTGGAATTGCATTGAAAGCATAGGAAAAGAGGCAGAACGTCCACAATGATGCACTTGGCCAAAAAGGGCGTATGCGTTTTTTCCTGAATATATTCAGGAAAAAACGCATACGCCCTTTTTGGCCAACCAAGCAAGCTTGCAAAGGAAATCTGCACTACAATGAAGTCTCACTTCCCCCTGGTCAAAAGGGCCATCTGAAAAAAGTGTAAAATCCAGAAAGGCAGGACAGGCCATGGAGAACTGGGAGCCTTGTTATGCTGATGGGTGGGATGTAAATTGCCAACAACCACTAGGGAGAAGTGTATGGTGTTTCCTGAAACATCTAAAAAACAAAGCAACAGAACCTAGGGCACTTCCACTTATGGTCCTATAGCTTAGGGAAATTAAAATCAAAAAGACACAGCCACCCCAAAGTTTGGAATGGCTCTGTTTACAAAAACCTCGTTTACAGTACAAGTTCAACATCGCAGAAAGTGAAAAATGGATAAAGAAGTTGTGGTATTTACTTACAAAGCAATATCACTCAGCAATGAAATCTGTGTCATCAGGCCCTTAGCAGCACAATGAGTGGATTCAGGTATGATGATTCTAACTGAAATAAGTCACACAGAGAAAGAAACATCATAAGATATCAGTAATACAAGGAATGGAAACTTGGCTACACAGAAACTGAATTACAGAACAGAAGAGGGTCTCAAATTCAGAAAACCAACTTATGCTTGCTTAAGGGTAAAGGTGAGTTGGGGTGCTGCATAAAACCAGAGATTGAAATGAGCACAGATAAAGTTCCTTCAGCCAAATATGGAATAGACAAGAGCTACTCCTTGCTCAACGAAATGGACTCAACACCGCATATTAAACGCCTAAGAATGTACCTGATTAGTAAGTATCTTAAAACCCATGGATTGCTATGTCTCCGAAAGAGAATCAAGCATGTGTACAGGGGCATAAACGCAGCAGTGATAGGATTGGAGAGGTTCGTGAGCAAATGAAGACCCTTTGAAGTCATATTGCATGGTACCCATTCCACGGGTTTCAACTACCCAGGTTTAAGGTATTCTTCTTCAGCTAAAACATGCATGTGGAACCTAGAGTATGATCAACCATGTGATCGGGAGACGTGTTCAAATATGTCTCAGTTTTAGTACCCTGGTACTCGGGTGCAACATTCCAGACGCTTTACTAACACTCTCCCCACTTGGAGAGTCAGCGCCTTTAACCTCCTGTTTGGCACAGTTTGCAATTTCTGCGGAAGATGAACAGGAATAGCGAGAACCAATGAGAGGCTAGCTGGAGGTGTCTGGACGGGCAAATTTAACTCTCATTTCCCACCAGGAAGAGGAATTAACCAAAGGCTCAGCGTGCCGTGCCAGAACCAGATTAGGGCCTGAAGACATCCTGCGGTGTTGCGGCCAGGTCACAAGAAAACGAGTTGAAGAAAGGAGCTCAGGGGCACTGTAATTCACAAACCTGCTGAGTTATAAATGACAGCTATCGTCCAAAAATAGACTGAAGTAAGGCTGCCAAGAGGACTTGAAAGCGGGGCAGAATTGCAGGAAACCGATTTCAGGAGGTAGACTGGAATTGCATTTCAAGCATAGGAAAAGAGGCAGAACGTCCACAATGATGCACTTGGCCAAAAAGGGCGTATGCGTTTTTTCCTGAATATATTCAGGAAGAAACGCATACGCCCTTTTTGGCCAACCAAGCAAACTTGCAAAGGAAATCTGCACTACAATGAAGTCTCACTTCTCCCCGGTCAAAAGGGCCATCTGAAAAAAGTATAAAATCCAGAAAGGCAGGACAGGCCATGGAGAACTGGGAGCCTTGTTATGCTGATGAGCGGGAGGTAAATTGCCAACAGACACTCAGGAGAAGTGTATGGTGTTTCCTGAAACATCTAAAAAACAAAGCAACAGAGCCTAGGGCACGGCCACTTATGGTCCTATAGCTTAGGGAAATTAAAATCAAAAAGACACAGCCACCCCAAAGTTTGGGACGCCTCCGTTTACAAGAACCTCGTTTACCGTACAAGTTCAATATCACAGAAAGTGAAAAATGGATAAAGAACTTGTGGCACTTACGTACAATGCAGTATCACTCAGCAATGAAATCTATGTCATCAGGCCCGTAGCAGCATAATGAGTGGATTCAGGTACGATGATTCTAACTGAAATAAGTCACACAGAAAAAGAAACATCATAAGATATCACTAATACACGGAATGTAAACTTGGCTACACAGGAACTGCATTCCAAAACAGAACAGGGTCTCAAATTTAGAAAACCAACTTATGCTTGCTTAAGGGTAAAGGTGAGTTGGGGTGCTGCATAAAACCAGAGATTGAAATGAGCACAGATAAAGTTCCTTAAGCCAAATATGGAATAGACAAGAGCTACTCCTTGCTCAACGAAATGGACTCAACACCGCATATTAAACGCCTAAGAATGTACCTGACTAGTAAGTATCTTAAAACCTATGGATTACTATGTCTCCAAAAGAGAATCAAGCGTGTGTACAGGGGCATAAACGCAGCAGTGATACGATTGGAGAGGTTCGGTGAGCAAATGAAGACCCTTTGAAGTCATATTGCATGGTACCCATTCCACGGCTCTCAACTCTCCAGGTTTAAGGTATTCTTCCTTCAGCTAAAACATGCATGTGGAACCCAGAGTATGATCAACCATGTGAACGGGAGACGTGTTCAAATATGTCTCAGTTTTCCTCCCCTGGTACTCGGGTGCAACATTCCAGACGCTTTACTAACACTCTCCCGACTTGGAGAGTCAGTCCCTTTAACCTCCTGTTTGGCCCAGTTTGCAATTTCTGCAGAAGATGAACAGGAATAGCGAGAACCAATGAGAGGCTAGCTGGAGATGTCTGGACGGGCAAATTTAACTCTCATTTCCCACCAGGAAGAGGAATTAACCAAAGGCTCAGCATGCCGCTCCGGAACCAGATTAGGGCCTGAAGCCATCCTGCAGTGTTGCGGCCAGCTCAAAAGAAAGCGAGTTGAAGAAAGGAGCTCAGGGGCACTGTAATTCACAAACCTGCAGAGTTATAAATGACAGCTATCGTCCAAAAATATACTGAAGTAAGGCTGCCAAGAGGACTTGAAAGCGGGGCAGAATTGCAGGAAACCGATTTCAGGAGGTAGATTGGAATTGCATTGTAAGCATAGGAAAAGAGGCAGAACGTCCACAATGATGCACTTGGTCCAAAAGGGCGTATGCGTTTTTTCCTGAATATATTCAGGAAAAAACGCATACGCCCTTTTTGGCCAACCAAGAAAGCTTGCAAAGGAAATCTGCACTACAATGAAGTCTCACTTCCCCCCGGTCAAAAGGGCCATCTGAAAAAAGTATAAAATCCAGAAAGGCAGGACAGGCCATGGAGAACTGGGAGCCTTGTTATGCTGATGGGCGGGATGTAAATTGCCAACAGACACTCGGGAGAAGTGTATGGTGTTTCCTGAAACATCTAAAAAACAAAGCAACAGAGCCTAGGGCACTTCCACTTATGGTCCTAGAGCTTAGGGAAATTAAAATCAAAAAGACACAGCTATCCCAAAGTTTGGGACGCCTCTGTTTACAAGAACCTCGTTTACCGTACAAGTTCAATATCACAGAAAGTGAAAAATGGATAAAGAACTTGTGGTACTTACGTACAATGCAGTATCACTCAGCAATGAAATCTATGTCATCAGGCCCGTAGCAGCATAATGAGTGGATTCAGGTACGATGATTCTAACTGAAATAAGTCACACAGAAAAAGAAACATCATAAGATATCACTAATACACGGAATGTAAACTTGGCTACACAGGAACTGAATTCCAAAACAGAACAGGGTCTCAAATTTAGAAAACCAACTTATGCTTGCTTAAGGGGAAAGGTGAGTTGGGGTGCTGCATAAAACCAGAGATTGAAATGAGCACAGATAAAGTTCCTTAAGCCAAATATGGAATAGAGAAGAGCTACTCCTTGCTCAACAAAATGGACCCAACACCCCATATTAAACGCCTAAGAATGTACCTGACTCGTAAGTATCTTAAAACCTATGGATTGCTATGTCTCCGAAAGAGAATCAAGCATGTGTACAGGGGCATAAACGCAGCAGTGATAGGATTGGAGAGGTTCGGTGAGCAAATGAAGACCCTTTGAAGTCATATTGCATGGTACCCTTTCCACGGGTTTCAACTACCCAGGTTTAAGGTATTCTTCCTTCAGCTAAAACATGCTTGTGGAACCTAGAGTATGATCAACAATTTGATCGGGAGATATGTTCAAATATGTCTCAGTTTTCGTACCCTGGTACTCGGGTGCAACATTCCAGACGCTTTACTAACACTCTCCCCACTTGGAGAGTCAGTCCCTTTAACCTCCTGTTTGGCCCAGTTTGCAATTTCTGCGGAAGATGAACAGGAATAGCGAGAACCAATGAGAGACTAGCTGGAGGTGTCAGGACGGGCAAATTTAACTCTCATTTCCCACCAGGAAGAGGAATTAACCAAAGGCTCAGCGTGCCGTGCCGGAACCAGATTAGGGCCTGAAGCCATGCTGCGGTGATGCGGCCAGGTCACAAGAAAGCGAGTTGAAGAAAGGAGCTCAGGGGCACTGTAATTCACAAACCTGCAGAGTTATAAATGACAGCTATTGTCCAAAAATAGACTGAAGTAAGGCTGCCAAGAGGACTTGAAAGCGGGGCAGAATTGCAGGAAACCGATTTCAGGAGGTAGACTGGAATTGCATTGAAAGCATAGGAAAAGAGGCAGAACGTCCACAATGATGCACTTGGCCAAAAAGGGCGTATGCGTTTTTTCCTGAATATATTCAGGAAAAAACGCATAAGCCCTTTTTGGCCAACCAAGCAATTTTGCAAAGGAAATCTGCACTACAATGAAGTCTCACTTCCCCCCGGTCAAAAGGGCCATCTGAAAAAAGTGTAAAATCCAGAAAGGCAGGACAGGCCATGGAGAACTGGGAGCCTTGTTATGCTGATGGGCGGGATGTAAATTGCCAACAACCACTCGGGAGAAGTGTATGGTGTTTCCTGAAACATCTAAAAAACAAAGCAACAGAGCCTAGTGCACTTCCACTTATGGTCCTATAGCTTATGGAATTTAAAATCAAAAAGACACAGCCACCCCAAAGTTTGGAACGGCTCTGTTTACAAGAACCTCGTTTACAGTACATGTTCAACATCGCAGAAAGTGAAAAATGGAGAAAGAAGTTGTGGTATTTACTTACAAAGCAATATCACTCAGCAATGAAATCTGTGTCACCAGGCCCTTAGCAGCACAATGAGTGGATTCAGGTATGATGATTCTAACTGAAATAAGTCACACAGAAAAAGAAACATCATAAGATATCAGTAATACACGGAATGGAAACTTGGCTACACAGGAACTGAATTACAGAACAGAACAGGGTCTCAAATTTAGAAAACCAACTTATGCTTGCTTAAGGGGAAAGGTGAGTTGGGGTGCTGCATAAAACCAGAGATTGAAATGAGCACAGATAAAGTTCCTTAAGCCAAATATGGAATAGACAAGAGCTACTCCTTGCTCAACGAAATGGACTCAACACCGCATATTAAACGCCTAAGAATGTACCTGGCTAGTAAGTATCTTAAAACCTATGGATTGCTATGTCTCCAAAAGAGAATCAAGCGTGTGTACAGGGGCATAAACGCAGCAGTGATAGGATTGGAGAGGTTCGGTGAGCAAATGAAGACCCTTTGAAGTCATATTGCATGGTACCCATTCCACGGGTTTCAACTCTCCAGGTTTAAGGTATTCTTCCTTCAGCTAAAACATGCATGTGGAACCCAGAGTATGATCAACCGTGTGAACGGGAGACGTGTTCAAATATGTCTCAGTTTTCCTCCCCTGGTACACGGGTGCAACATTCCAGATGCTTTACAAACACTCTCCCTACTTGGAGAGTCAGTGACTTTAACCTCCTGTTTGCCCCAGTTTGCAATTTCTGCGGAAGATGAACAGGAATAGCGAGAACCAATGAGAGACTACCTGGAGGTGTCTGAACGGGCCAATTTAACTCTCATTTCCCACCAGGAAGAGGAATTAACCAAAGGCTCAGCATGCCATGCCGGAACCACATTAGGGCCTGAAGACATCCTGCAGTCTTGCGGCCAGGTCACAAGAAAGCGAGTTGAAGAAAGGAGCTCAGGGGCACTGTAATTCACAAACCTGCAGAGTTATAAATGACAGCTATCGTCCAAAAATATACTGAAGTAAGGCTGCCAAGAGGACTTGAAAGCGGGGCAGAATTGCAGGAAACCGATTTCAGGAGGTAGACAGGAATTGCATTTCAAGCATAGGAAAAGAGGCAGAACGTCCACAGTGATGCACTTGGCCAAAAAGGGCGTATGCGTTTTTTCCTGAATATATTCAGGAAAAAACGCATACGCCCTTTTTGGCCAACCAAGCAAGCTTGCAAAGGAAATCTGCACTACAATGAAGTCTCACTTCCCCCTGGTCAAAAGGGCCATCTGAAAAAAGTGTAAAATCCAGAAAGGCAGGACAGGCCATGGAGAACTGGGAGCCTTGTTATGCTGATGGGCGGGATGTAAATTGCCAATAGCCACTCCAGAGAAGTGTATGGTGTTTCCTGAAACATCTAAAAAACAAAGCAACAGAGCCTAGGGAACTTCCACTTATGGTCTTATAGCTTAGGGAAACTAAAATAAAAAAGACACAGCCACCCCAAAGTTTGGGACGCCTCTGTTTACAAGAACCTCGATTACCGTACAAGTTCAATATCACAGAAAGTGAAAAATGAATAAAGAAGTTGTGGTACTCATGTACAATGCAGTATCAATCAGCAATGAAATCTATGTCATCAGGCCCGTAGCAGCATAATGAGTGGATTCAGGTACGATGATTCTAACTGAAATAAGTCACACAGAAAAAGAAACATCATAAGATATCAGTAATACACGGAATGGAAACTTGGCTACACAGGAACTGCATTCCAAAACAGAACAGGGTCTCAAATTTAGAAAACCAACTCATGCTTGCTTAAGGGGAAAGGTGAGTTGGGGTGCTGCATAAAACCAGAGATTGAAATGAGCACAGATAAAGTTCCTTAAGCCAAATATGGAATAGACAAGAGCTACTCCTTGCTCAACGAAATGGACTCAACACCCCATATTAAACGCCTAAGAATGTACCTGACTAGTAAGTATCTTAAAACCTATGGATTGCTATGTCTCCAAAAGAGAATCAAGCGTGTGTACAGGGGCATAAACGCAGCAGTGATAGGATTGGAGAGGTTCGGTGAGCAAATGAAGACCCTTTGAAGTCATATTGCATGGTACCCATTCCACAGGTTTCAACTACCCAGGTTTAAGGTATTCTTCCTTCAGCTAAAACATGCATGTGGAACCTAGAGTATGATCAACCATGTGATCGGGAGACGTGTTCAAATATGTTTCAGTTTTCGTACCCTGGTACTCGGGTGCAACATTCCAGACGCTTTACTAACACTCTCCCGACTTGGAGAGTCAGTCCCTTTAACCTCCTGTTTGGCCCAGTTTGCAATTTCTGCGGAAGATGAACAGGAATAGCGAGAACCAATGAGAGACTAGCTGGAGGTGTCTGAACGGGCAAATTTAACTCTCATTTCCCACCAGGAAGAGGAATTAACCAAAGGCTCAGCGTGCCGTACCGGAACCAGATTAGGGCTTGAAGCCATCCTGCGGTGTTGCGGCCAGCTCAAAAGAAAGCGAGGTGAAGAAAGGAGCTCAGGGGCACTGTAATTCACAAACCTGCAGAGTTATAAATGACAGCTATCGTCCAAAAATATACTGAAGTAAGGCTGCCAAGAGGACTTGAAAGCGGGGCAGAATTGCAGGAAACCGATTTCAGGAGGTAGACTGGAATTGCATTGAAAGCATAGGAAAAGAGGCAGAACGTCCACAATGATGCACTTGGCCAAAAAGGGCGTATGCGTTTTTTCCTGAATATATTCAGGAAAAAACGCATACGCCCTTTTTGGCCAACCAAGCAAGCTTGCAAAGGAAATCTGCACTACAATGAAGTCTCACTTCCCCCTGGTCAAAAGGGCCATCTGAAAAAAGTGTAAAATCCAGAAAGGCAGGACAGGCCATGGAGAACTGGGAGCCTTGTTATGCTGATGGGTGGGATGTAAATTGCCAACAACCACTAGGGAGAAGTGTATGGTGTTTCCTGAAACATCTAAAAAACAAAGCAACAGAACCAAGGGCACTTCCACTTATGGTCCTATAGCTTAGGGAAATTAAAATCAAAAAGACACAGCCACCCCAAAGTTTGGAATGGCTCTGTTTACAAAAACCTCGTTTACAGTACAAGTTCAACATCGCAGAAAGTGAAAAATGGATAAAGAAGTTGTGGTATTTACTTACAAAGCAATATCACTCAGCAATGAAATCTGTGTCATCAGGCCCTTAGCAGCACAATGAGTGGATTCAGGTATGATGATTCGAACTGAAATAAGTCACACAGAGAAAGAAACATCATAAGATATCAGTAATACAAGGAATGGAAACTTGGCTACACAGAAACTGAATTACAGAACAGAAGAGGGTCTCAAATTCAGAAAACCAACTTATGCTTGCTTAAGGGGAAAGGTGAGTTGGGGTGCTGCATAAAACCAGAGATTGAAATGAGCACAGATAAAGTTCCTTAAGCCAAATATGGAATAGACAAGAGCTACTCCTTGCTCAACGAAATGGACTCAACACCGCATATTAAACGCCTAAGAATGTACCTGATTAGTAAGTATCTTAAAACCCATGGATTGCTATGTCTCCGAAAGAGAATCAAGCATGTGTACAGGGGCATAAACGCAGCAGTGATAGGATTGGAGAGGTTCGTGAGCAAATGAAGACCCTTTGAAGTCATATTGCATGGTACCCATTCCACGGGTTTCAACTACCCAGGTTTAAGGTATTCTTCCTTCAGCTAAAACATGCATGTTCAACCTAGAGTATGATCAACCATGTGATCGGGAGACGTGTTCAAATATGTCTCAGTTTTAGTACCCTGGTACTCGGGTGCAACATTCCAGACGCTTTACTAACACTCTCCCCACTTGGAGAGTCAGCGCCTTTAACCTCCTGTTTGGCACAGTTTGCAATTTCTGCGGAAGATGAACAGGAATAGCGAGAACCAATGAGAGGCTAGCTGGAGGTGTCTGGACGGGCAAATTTAACTCTCATTTCCCACCAGGAAGAGGAATTAACCAAAGGCTCAGCGTGCCGTGCCAGAACCAGATTAGGGCCTGAAGACATCCTGCGGTGTTGCGGCCAGGTCACAAGAAAACGAGTTGAAGAAAGGAGCTCAGGGGCACTGTAATTCACAAACCTGCAGAGTTATAAATGACAGCTATCGTCCAAAAATAGACTGAAGTAAGGCTGCCAAGAGGACTTGAAAGCGGGGCAGAATTGCAGGAAACCGATTTCAGGAGGTAGACTGGAATTGCATTGAAAGCATAGGAAAAGAGGCAGAACGTCCACAATGATGCACTTGGCCAAAAAGGGCGTATGCGTTTTTTCCTGAATATATTCAGGAAGAAACGCATACGCCCTTTTTGGCCAACCAAGCAAACTTGCAAAGGAAATCTGCACTACAATGAAGTCTCACTTCTCCCCGGTCAAAAGGGCCATCTGAAAAAAGTATAAAATCCAGAAAGGCAGGACAGGCCATGGAGAACTGGGAGCCTTGTTATGCTGATGGGCGGGAGGTAAATTGCCAACAAACACTCAGGAGAAGTGTATGGTGTTTCCTGAAACATCTAAAAAACAAAGCAACAGAGCCTAGGGCACTGCCACTTATGGTCCTATAGCTTAGGGAAATTAAAATCAAAAGGACACAGCCACCCCAAAGTTTGGGACGCCTCCGTTTACAAGAACCTCGTTTACCGTACAAGTTCAATATCACAGAAAGTGAAAAATGGATAAAGAACTTGTGGCACTTACGTACAATGCAGTATCACTCAGCAATGAAATCTATGTCATCAGGCCCGTAGCAGCATAATGAGTGGATTCAGGTACGATGATTCTAACTGAAATAAGTCACACAGAAAAAGAAACATCATAAGATATCACTAATACACGGAATGTAAACTTGGCTACACAGGAACTGCATTCCAAAACAGAACAGGGTCTCAAATTTAGAAAACCAACTTATGCTTGCTTAAGGGTAAAGGTGAGTTGGGGTGCTGCATAAAACCAGAGATTGAAATGAGCACAGATAAAGTTCCTTAAGCCAAATATGGAATAGACAAGAGCTACTCCTTGCTCAACGAAATGGACTCAACACCCCATATTAAACGCCTAAGAATGTACCTGACTAGTAAGTATCTTAAAACCTATGGATTACTATGTCTCCAAAAGAGAATCAAGCGTGTGTACAGGGGCATAAACGCAGCAGTGATACGATTGGAGAGGTTCGGTGAGCAAATGAAGACCCTTTGAAGTCATATTGCATGGTACCCATTACACGGCTCTCAACTCTCCAGGTTTAAGGTATTCTTCCTTCAGCTAAAACATGCATGTGGAACCCAGAGTATGATCAACCATGTGAACGGGAGACGTGTTCAAATATGTCTCAGTTTTCCTCCCCTGGTACTCGGGTGCAACATTCCAGACGCTTTACTAACACTCTCCCGACTTGGAGAGTCAGTCCCTTTAACCTGCTGTTTGGCCCAGTTTGCAATTTCTGCAGAAGATGAACAGGAATAGCGAGAACCAATGAGAGGCTAGCTGGAGATGTCTGGACGGGCAAATTTAACTCTCATTTGCCACCAGGAAGAGGAATTAACCAAAGGCTCAGCATGCCGGTCCGGAACCAGATTAGGGCCTGAAGCCATCCTGCGGGGTTGCGGCCAGGTCACAAGAAAGCGAGTTGAAGAAAGGAGCTCAGGGGCACTGTAATTCACAAACCTGCAGAGTTATAAATGACAGCTATCGTCCAAAAATATGCTGAAGTAAGGCTGCCAAGAGGACTTGAAAGCGGGGCAGAATTGCAGGAAACCGATTTCAGGAGGTAGACTGGAATTGCATTGAAAGCATAGGAAAAGAGGCAGAACGTCCACAATGATGCACTTGACCAAAAAGGGCGTATGCGTTTTTTCCTGAATATATTCAGGAAGAAACGTATACGCCCTTTTTGGCCAACCAAGCAAGCTTGCAAAGGAAGTCTGCACTACAATGAAGTCTCACTTCCCCCAGGTGAAAAGGGCCATCTGAAAAAAGTGTAAAATCCAGAAAGGCAACAGGCCATGGAGAACTGGGAGCCTTGTTATGCTGATGGGCGGGATGTAAATTGCCAACAGACACTCGGGAGAAGTGTATGGTGTTTCCTGAAACATCTAAAAAACAAAGCAACAGAACCTAGGGCACTTCCACTTATGGTCCTATAGCTTAGGGAAATTAAAATCAAAAAGACACAGCCACCCCAAAGTTTGGAACGGCTCTGTTTACAAGAACCTCGTTTACATTACAAGTTCAACATCACAGAAAGTGAAAAATGGATAAAGAAGTTGTGGTATTCACTTACAAAGCAATATCACTCAGCAATGAAATCTGTGTCATCAGGCCCTTAGCAGCGCAATGAGTGGATTCAGGTATGATGATTCTAACTGAAATAAGTCACACAGAAAAAGAAACATCATAAGATATCAGTAATACACGGAATGTAAACTTGGCTACACAGGAACTGAATTACAGAACAGAACAGGGTCTCAAATTTAGAAAACCAACTTATGCTTGCTTAAGGGTAGAGGTGAGTTGGGGTGCTGCATAAAACCAGAGATTGAAATGAGCACAGATAAAGTTCCTTAAGCCAAATATGGAATAGACAAGAGCTACTCCTTGCTCAACGAAATGAACTCAACACCGCATATTAAACGCCTAAGAATGTACCTGACTAGTAAGAATCTTAAAACCTATGGATTGCTATGTCTCCGAAAGAGAATCAAGCATGTGTACAGGGGCATAAACGCAGCAGTGATAGGATTGGAGAGGTTCGGTGAGCAAATGAAGACCCTTTGAAGTCATATTGCATGGTACCCATTCCACGGGTTTCAACTACCCAGGTTTAAGGTATTCTTCCTTCAGTTAAAACATGCATGTGGAACCTAGAGTATGATCAACCATGTGATCGGGAGACGTGTTCAAATATGTCTCAGTTTTCGTACCCTGGTACTCGGGTGCAACATTCCAGACGCTTTACTAACACTCTCCCGACTTGGAGAGTCAGTCCCTTTAACCTCCTGATTGGCCCGGTTTGCAATTTCTGCGGAAGATGAACAGGAATAGCGAGAACCAATGAGAGGCTAGCTGGAGGTGTCTGGACGGGCAAATTTAACTCTCATTTCCCACCAGGAAGAGGAATTAACCAAAGGCTCAGCGTGCCGTGCCGGAACCAGATTAGGGCCTGAAGCCATCCTGCGGTGTTGCGGCCAGCTCAAAAGAAAGCGAGTTGAAGATAGGAGCTCAGGGGCACTGTAATTCACAAACCTGCAGAGTTATAAATGACAGCTATCGTCCAAAAATAGACTGAAGTAAGGCTGCCAAGAGGACTTGAAAGCGGGGCAGAATTGCAGGAAACCGATTTCAGGAGGTAGACTGGAATTGCATTGAAATCATAGGAAAAGAGGCAGAACGTCCACAATGATGCACTTGGCCAAAAAGGGCGTATGCGTTTTTTCCTGAATATATTCAGGAAAAAACGCATACGCCCTTTTTGGCCAACCAAGCAAGCTTGCAAAGGAAATCTGCACTACAGTGAAGTCTCACTTCCCCCCGGTCAAAAGGGCCATCTGAAAAAAGTGTAAAATCCAGAAAGGCAGGACAGGCCATGGAGAACTGGGAGCCTTGTTATGCTGATGGGCGGGATGTGAATTGCCAACAACCAATCGGGAGAAGTGTATGGTGTTTCCTGAAACATCTAAAAAACAAAGCAACAGAGCCTAGGGCACTGCCACTTATGGTCCTAGAGCTTAGGGAAATTAAAATCAAAAAGACACAGCCACCCCAAAATTTGGGACGCCTCTGTTTACAAGAACCTCGTTTACAGTACAAGTTCAACATCGCAGAATGTGAAAAATGGATAAAGAATTTGTGGTATTTACTTACAAAACAATATCACTCAGCAATGAAATCTATGTCATCAGGCCCTTAGCAGCACAATGAGTGGATTCAGGTATGATGATTCTAACTGAAATAAGTCACACAGAAAAAGAAACATCATAAGATATCAGTAATACCCGGAATGTAAACTTGGCTACACAGGAACTGAATTACAGAACAGAACAAGGTCTCAAATTTAGAAAACCAACTTATGCTTGCTTAAGGGGAAAGGTGAGTTGGGGTGCTGCATAAAACCAGAGATCGAAATGAGCACAGATAAAGTTCCTTAAGCCAAATATGGAATAGACAAGAGCTACTCCTTGCTCAACGAAATGGACTCAACACCCCATATTAAACGCCTAAGAATGTACTTGACTAGTAAGTATCTTAAAACCTATGGATTGCTATGTCTCCAAAAGAGAATCAAGCGTGTGTACAGGGGCATAAACGCAGCAGTGATAGGATTGGAGAGGTTCGGTGAGCAAATGAAGACCCTTTGAAGTCATATTGCATGGTACCCATTACACAGGTCTCAACTCTCCAGGTTTAAGGTATTCTTCCTTCAGCTAAAACATGCATGTGGAACCCAGAGTATGATCAACCGTGTGAACGGGAGACGTGTTCAAATATGTCTCAGTTTTCCTCCCCTGGTACTCGGGTGCAACATTCCAGATGCTTTACTAACACTCTCCCCACTTGGAGAGTGAGCGCCTTTAACCTCCTGTTTGGCCCAGTTTGCAATTTCTGCGGAAGATGAACAGGAATAGGGAGAACAAATGAGAGACTAGCTGGAGGTGTCTGGACGGGCAAATTTAACTCTCATTTCCCATCAGGAAGAGGAATTAACCAAAGGCTCAGCGTGCCGTGCCGGAAGCAGATTAGGGCCTGAAGCCATCCTGCGGTGTTGCGGACAGCTCACAAGAAAGCGAGTTGAAGAAAGGAGCTCAGGGACACTGTAATTCACAAACCTGCAGAGTTATAAATGACAGCTATCGTCCAAAAATATACTGAAGTAAGGCTGCCAAGAGGACTTGAAAGCGGGGCAGAATTGCAGTAAACCAATTTCAGGAGGTAGACTGGAATTGCATTGAAAGCATAGGAAAAGAGGCAGAACGTCCGCATTGATGCACTTGGCCAAAAAGGGCGTATGCGATTTTTCCTGAATATATTCTTGAAAAAACGCATACGCCCTTTTTGGCCAACCAAGCAAGCTTGCAAAGGAAATCTGCACTACAATGAAGTCTCACTTCCCCCCGGTCAAAAGGGCCATCTGAAAAAAGTGTAAAATCCAGAAAGGCAGGACAGGCCATGGAGAACTGGGAGCCTTGTTATGCTGATGGGCGGGATGTAAATTGCCAACAGACACTCTGGAGAAGTGTATGGTGTTTCCTGAAACATCTAAAAAACAAAGCAACAGAGCCTAGGGCACTTCCACTTATGGTCCTATAGCTTAGGGAAATTAAAATCAAAAAGACACAGCCACCCCAAAGTTTGGAACGGCTCTGTTTACAAGAACCTCGTTTACCGTACAAGTTCAATATCACAGAAAGTGAAAAATGGATAAAGAACTTGTGGTACTTACGTACAATGCAGTATCACTCAGCAATGAAATCTATGTCATCAGGCCCGTATCAGCATAATGAGTGGATTCAGGTAGGATGATTCTAACTGAAATAAGTCACACAGAAAAAGAAACATCATAGGATATCACTAATACATGGAATGTAAACTTGGCTACAGAGGAACTGAATTCCAAAACAGAACAGGGTCTCAAATCTAGAAAACCAACTTATGCTTGCTTAAGGGGAAAGGTGAGTTGGGGTGCTGCATAAAACCAGAGATTGAAATGAGCACAGATAAAGTTCCTTAAGCCAAATATGGAATAGACAAGAGCTACTCCTTGATCAACGAAATGGACTCAACACCCCATATTAAACGCCTAAGAATATACCTGACTAGTAAGTATCTTAAAACCTATGTATTGCTATGTCTCCAAAAGAGAATCAAGCGTGTGTACAGGGGCATAAACGCAGCAGTGATAGGATTGGAGAGGTTCGGTGAGCAAATGAAGACCCTTTGAAGTCATATTGCATGGTACCCATTACACAGGTCTCACCTCACCAGGTTTAAGGTATTCTTCCTTCAGCTAAAACATGCATGTGGAACCCAGAGTATGATCAACCGTGTGAATGGGAGACGTGTTCAAATATGTCTCAGTTTTCGTACCCTGGTACTCGGGTGCAACATTCCAGTCGCTTTACTAACACTCTCCCGACTTGGAGAGTCAGTCTCTTTAACATCCTGTTTGGACCAGTTTGCAATTTCTGCGGAAGAAGAACAGGAATAGCGAGAATCAATGAGAGACTAGCTGGAGGTGTCTGGACGGGCAAATTTAACTCTCATTTCCCACCAGGAAGAGGAATTAACCAAAGGCTCATCGTGATATGCCGGAACAAGATTAGGGCCTGAAGCCATCCTGCGGTGTTGCGGCCAGCTAACAAGAAAGCGAGTTGAAGAAAGGAGCTCAGGGGCACTGTAATTCACAAAACTGCAGGGTTATAAATGACAGCTATCGTCCAAAAATATACTGAAGTAAGGCTGCCAAGAGGACTTGAAAGCGGGACAGAATTGCAGGAAACCGATTTCAGGAGGTAGACTGGAATTGCATTGAAAGCATAGGAAAAGAGGCAGAACGTCCACAATGATGCACTTGGCCAAAAAGGGCGTATGCGTTTTTTCCTGAATATATTCAGGAAAAAACGCATACGCCCTTTTTGGCCAACCAAGCAAGCTTGCAAAGGAAATCTGCACTACAATGAAGTCTCACTTCCCCCCAGTCAAAAGGGCCATCTGAAAAAAGTGTAAAATCCAGAAAGGCAGGACAGGCCATGGAGAACTGGGAGCCTTGTTATGCTGATGGGCGGGATGTAAATTGCCAACAGACACTCGGGAGAAGTGTATGGTGTTTCCTGAAACATCGAAAAAACAAAGCAACAGAGCCTAGGGCACTTCCACTTATGGTCCTAGAGCTTAGGGAAATTAAAATGAAAAAGACACAGCCACCCCAAAGTTTGGGACGCCTCTGTTTACAAGAACCTCGTTTACCGTACAAGTTCAATATCACAGAAAGTGAAAAATGGATAAAGAACTTGTGGTACTTACGTACAATGCAGTATCACTCAGCAATGAAATCTATGTCATCAGGCCCGTAGCAGCATAATGAGTGGATTCAGGTACGATGATTCTAACTGAAATAAGTCACACAGAAAAAGAAACATCATAAGATATCACTAATACACGGAATGTAAACTTGGCTACACAGGAATTGAATTCCAAAACAGAACAGGGTCTCAAATTTAGAAAACCAACTTATGCTTGCTTAAGGGGAAAGGTGAGTTGGGGTGCTGCATAAAACCAGAGATTGAAATGAGCACAGATAAAGTTCCTTAAGCCAAATATGGAATAGACAAGAGCTACTCCTTGCTCAACGAAATGGACTCAACACCCCATATTAAACGTCTAAGAATGTACCTGACTAGTAAGTACCTTAAAACCTATGGATTGCTATGTCTCCAAAAGAGAATCAAGCATGTGTACAGGGGCGTAAATGCAGCAGTGATAGGAATGGAGAGGTTCGGTGAGCAAATGAAGACCCTTTGAAATCATATTGCATGGTACCCGTTCCACGGGTCTCAACTCTCCAGGTTTAAGGTATTCTTCCTTCAGCTAAAACATGCATGTGGAACCCAGAGCATGATCAACCGTGTGAACGGGAGACGTGTTCAAATATGTCTCAGTGCTTCTCCCCTGGTACTCGGGTGCAACATTCCAGACGCTTTACTAACACTCTCCCCACTTGGAGAGTCAGCGCCTTTAACCTCCTGTTTGGCCAAGTTTGCAATTTCTGCGGAAGATGAACAGGAATAGGGAGAACCAATGAGAGATTAGCTGGAGGTGTCTGGACGGGCAAATTTAACTCTCATTTCCCACCAGGAAGAGGAAATAACCAAAGGCTCAGTGTGCCGTGCCGGAACCAGATTAGGGCCTGAAGCCATCCTGCGGTTTTGCGGCCTGCTCAAAAGAAAGCGAGTTGAAGAAAGGAGCTCAGGGGCACTGTAATTCACAAACCTGCAGAGTTATAAATGACAGCTATCGTCCAAAAATATACTGAAGTAAGGCTGCCAAGAGGACTTGAAAGTGGGGCAGAATTGCAGGAAACCGATTTCAGGAGGTAGACTGGAATTGCATTGAAAGCATAGGAAAAGAGGCAGAACGTCCACAATGATGCACTTGGCCAAAAAGGGCGTATGCGTTTTTTCCTGAATATATTCAGGAAAAAACGCATACGCCCTTTTTGGCCAACCAAGCAAGCTTGCAAAAGAAATCTGCACTACAATGAAGTCTCACTTCCCCCCGGTCAAAAGGGCCATCTGAAAAAAGTGTAAAATCCAGAAAGGCAGGACAGGCCATGGAGAACTGGGAGCCTTGTTATGCTGATGGACGGGATGTAAACTGCCAACAGACACTCGGGAGAAGTGTATGGTGTTTCCTGAAACATCGAAAAAACAAAGCAACAGAGCCTAGGTCACTTCCACTTATGGTCCTATAGCTTAGGGAAATTAAAATCAAAAAGACACAGCCACCCCAAAGTTTGGGACGCCTCTGTTTACAAGAATCTCGTTTACCATACAAGTTCAATATCACAGAAAGTGAAAAATGGATAAAGAACTTGTGGTACTTACGTACAATGCAGTATCACTCAGCAATGAAATCTATGTCATCAGGCCCGTAGCAGCATAAAGAGTGGATTTAGGTACGATGATTCTAACTGAAATAAGTCACACAGAAAAAGAAACATCATAAGATATCACTAATACACGGAATGTAAACTTGGCTACACAGGAACTGAATTCCAAAACAGAACAGGGTCTCAAATTTAGAAAACCAACTTATGCTTGCTTAAGGGGAAAGGTGAGTTGGGGTGCTGCATAAAACCAGAGATTGAAATGAGCACAGATAAAGTTCCTTAAGCCAAATATGGAATAGACAAGAGCTACTCCTTGCTCAACGAAATGGACTCAACACCCCAAATTAAACGCCTAAGAATGTACCTGACTAGGAAGTATCTTAAAACCTATGGATTGCTATGTCTCCAAAAGAGAATCAAGCATGTGTACAGGGGCATAAACGCAGCAGTGATAGGATTGGAGAGGTTCGGTGAGCAAATGAAGACCCTTTGAAGTCATATTGCATGGTACCCCTTCCACGGGTTTCAACTACCCAGGTTTAAGGTATTCTTCCTTCAGGTAAAACATGCATGTGGAACCCAGAGTATGATCAACCGTGTGAACGGGAGACGTGTTCAAATATGTCTCAGTTTTCCTCCCCTGGTACTCGGGTGCAACATTCCAGACGCTTTACTAACACTCTCCCCACTTGGAGAGTCAGCGCCTTTAACCTCCTGTTTGGCCCAGTTTGCAATTTCTGCGGAAGATGAACAGGAATAGGGAGAACCAATGAGAGACTAGCTGGAGGTGTCTGGACGGGTAAATTTAACTCTCATTTCCCACCAGGAAGAGGAAATAACCAAAGGCTCAGTGTGCCGTGCCGGAACCAGATTAGGGCCTGAAGCCATCCTGCGGTGTTGCAGCCTGCTCAAAAGAAAGCGAGTTGAAGAAAGGAGCTCAGGGGCACTGTAATTCACAAACCTGCAGAGTTATAAATGACAGCTATCGTCCAAACATATACTGAAGTAAGGCTGCCAAGAGGACTTGAAAGCGGGGCAGAATTGCAGGAAACCGATTTCAGGAGGTAGACTGGAATTGCATTGAAAGCATAGGAAAAGAGGCAGAACGTCCACAATGATGCACTTGGCCAAAAAGGGCGTATGCGTTTTTTCCTGAATATATTCAGGAAAAAACGCATACGCCCTTTTTGGCCAACCAAGCAAGCTTGCAAAGGAAATCTGCACTATAATGAAGTGTCACTTCCCCCCGGTCAAAAGGGCCATCTGAAAAAAGTGTAAAATCCAGAAAGGCAGGACAGGCCTTGGAGAACTGGGAGCCTTGTTATGCTGATGGGCGGGATGTAAATTGCCAACAGACACTCGGGACAAGTGTATGGTGTTTCCTGAAACATCGAAAAAACAAAGCAACAGAGCCGAGGGCACTTCCACTTATGGTCCTATAGCTTAGGGAAATTAAAATCAAAAAGACACAGCCACCCCAAAGTTTGGGACGCCTCTGTTTACAAGAACCTCGTTTACCGTACAAGTTCAATATCACAGAAAGTGAAAAATGGATAAAGAACTTGTGGTACTTACGTACAATGCAGTATCACTCAGCAATGAAATCTATGTCATCAGGCCCGTAGCAGCATAATGAGTGGATTCAGGTACGATGATTCTAACTGAAATAAGTCACACAGAAAAAGAAACATCATAAGATATCACTAATACACAGAATGTAAACTTAGCTACAGAGGAACTGAATTCCAAAACAGAACAGGGTCTCAAGTTTAGAAAAGCAACTTATGCTTGCTTAAGGGGAAAGGTGAGTAGGGGTGCTGCATAAAACCAGAGATTGAAATGAGCACAGATAAAGTTCCTTAAGCCAAATATGGAATAGACAAGAGCTACTCCTTGCTCAACGAAATGGACTCAAAACCCCATATTAAACGCCTAAGAATATACCTGACTAGTAAGTATCTTAAAACCTATGGATTGCTATGTCTCCAAAAGAGAATCAAGCCTGTGTACAGGGGCGTAAACGCAGCAGTGATAGGATTGGAGAGGTCCGGTGAGCAAATGAAGACCCTTTGAAGTCATATTGCATGGTACACATTCCACGGGTCTCAACTCTGCAGGTTTAAGGTATTCTTCCTTCAGCTAAAACATGCATGTGGAACCAAGAGTATGATCAACCGTGTGAACGGGAGACGTGTTCAAATATGTCTCAATTCTTCTCCCCTGGTACTCGGGTGCAACATTCCAGACGCTTTACTAACACTCTCCCCACTTGGAGAGTCAGCGCCTTTAACCTCCTGTTTTGCCCAGTTTACAATTTCTGCGGAAGATGAACAGGAATAGGGAGAACCAATGAGAGACTAGCTGGAGGTGTCTGGACGCGCAAATTTAACTCTCATTTCCCACCAGGAAGAGGAAATAACCAAAGGCTCAGTGTGCCATGCCGGAACCAGATTAGGGCCTGAAGCCATCCTGTGGTGTTGCGGCCTGCTCAAATGAAAGCGAGTTGAAGAAAGGAGCTCAGGGGCACTGTAATTCACAAACCTGCAGAGTTATAAATGACAGCTATCGTCCAAAAATATACTGAAGTAAGGCTGCCAAGAGGACTTGAAAGCGGGGCAGAATTGCAGGAAACCGATTTCAGGAGGTAGACTGGAATTGCATTGAAAGCATAGGAAAAGAGGCAGAACGTCCACAATGATGCACTTGGCCAAAAAGGGCGTATGCGTTTTTTCCTGAATATATTCAGGAAAAAACGCATAAGCCCTTTTTGGCCAACCAAGCAAGCTTGCAAAGGAAATCTGCACTACAATGAAGTCTCACTTCCCCCCGGTCAAAAGGGCCATCTGAAAAAAGTGTAAAATCCAGAAAGGCAGGACAGGCCATGGAGAACTGGGAGCCTTGTTATGCTCATGGGCGGGATGTAAATTGCCAACAGACACTCGGGAGAAGTGTATGGTGTTTCCTGAAACATCGAAAAAACAAAGCAACAGAGCCTAGGGCACTTCCACTTATGGTCCTATAGCTTAGGGAAATTAAAATCAAAAAGACACAGCCACCCCAAAGTTTGGGACGCCTCTGTTTACAAGAACCTCGTTTACCGTACAAGTTCAATATCACAGAAAGTGAAAAATGGATAAAGAACTTGTGGTACTTACGTACAATGCAGTATCACTCAGCAATGAAATCTATGTCATCAGGCCCGTAGCAGCATAATGAGTGGATTCAGGTACGATGATTCTAACTGAAATAAGTCACACAGAAAAAGAAACATCATAAGATATCACTAATACACAGAATGTAAACTTGGCTACACAGGAACAGAATTCCAAAACAGAACAGGGTCTCAAATTTAGAAAAGCAACTTATGCTTGCTTAAGGGGAAAGGTGAGTTGGGGTGCTGCATAAAACCAGAGATTGAAATGCGCACAGATAAAGTTCCTTAAGCCAAATATGGAATAGACAAGAGCTACTCTTTGCTCAACGAAATGGACTCAAAACCCCATATTAAACGCCTAAGAATGTACCTGACTAGTAAGTATCTTAAAACCTATGGATTGCTATGTCTCCAAAAGAGAATCAAGCGTGTGTACAGGGGCATAAATGCAGCAGTGATAGGATTGGAGAGGTTCGGAGAGCAAATGAAGACCCTTTGAAGTCATATTGCATGGTACCCATTCCACGGGTCTCAACTCTCCAGGTTTAAGGTATTCTTCCTTCAGCTAAAACATGCATGTGGAACCCAGAGTATGATCAACCGTGTGAACGGGAGACGTGTTCAAATATGTCTCAGTTTTCCTCCCCTGGTACTCAGGTGCAACATTCCAGACGCTTTACTAACACTCTCCCCACTTGGAGAGTCAGCGCCTTTAACCTCCTGTTTGGCCCAGTTTGCAATTTCTGCGGAAGATGAACAGGAATAGCGAGAACCAATGAGAGACTAGCTGGAGGTGTCTGGACGGGCAAATTTAACTCTCATTTCCCACCAGGAAGAGGAAATAACCAAAGGCTCAGCGTGCCGTGCGGGAACCAGATTAGGGCCTGAAGCCATCCTGCGGTGTTGCGGCCTGCTCAAAAGAAAGCGAGTTGAAGAAAGGAGCTCAGGGGCACTGTAAATCACAAACCTGCAGAGTTATAAATGACAGTTATCGTCCAAAAATATACTGAAGTAAGGCTGCCAAGAGGACTTGAAAGCGGGGCAGAATTGCAGGAAACCGATTTCAGGAGGTAGACTGGAATTGCATTGAAAGCATAGGAAAAGAGGCAGAACGTCCACAATGATGCACTTGGCCAAAAAGGGCGTATGCGTTTTTTCCTGAATATATTCAGGAAAAAACGCATACGCCCTTTTGGCCAACCAAGCAAGCTTGCAAAGGAAATCTGCACTACAATGAAGTCTCACTTCCCCCCGTTCAAAAGGGCCATCTGAAAAAAGTGTAAAATCCAGAAAGGCAGGACAGGCCACGGAGACCTGGGAGCCTTGTTATGCTGATGGGCGGGATGTAAATTGCCAACAGACACTCGGGAGAAGTGTATGGTGTTTCCTGAAACATCTAAAAAACAAAGCAACAGAGCCTTGGGCACTGCCACTTATGGTCCTATAGCTTAGGGAAATTAAAATCAAAATGACACAGCCACCCCAAAGTTTGGGACGCCTCTGTTTACAAGAACCTCGTTTACCGTACAAGTTCAATATCACAGAAAGTGAAAAATGGATAAAGAACTTGTGGTACTTACGTACAATGCAGTATCACTCAGCAATGAAATCTATGTCATCAGGCCCGTAGCAGCATAATGAGTGGATTCAGGTACGATGATTCTAACTGAAATAAGTCACATAGAAAAAGAAACATCATAAGATATCACTAGTACACGGAATGTAAACTTGGCTACACAGGAACTGAATTCCAAAACAGAACAGGGTCTCAAATTTAGAAAACCAACTTATGCTTGCTTAAGGGGAAAGGTGAGTTGGGGTGCTGCATAAAACCAGAGATTGAAATGAGCACAGATAAAGTTCCTTAAGCCAAATATGGAATAGACAAGAGCTACTGCTTGCTCAACGAAATGGACTCAACACCGCATATTAAACGCCTAAGAATGTACCTGACTAGTAAGTATCTTAAAACCTATGGATTGCTATGTCTCCGAAAGAGAATCAAGCATGTGTACAGGGGCATAAACGCAGCAGTGATAGGATTGGAGAGGTTCGGTGAGCAAATGAAGACCCTTTGAAGTCATATTGCATGGTACCCATTCCACGGGTCTCAACTCTGCAGGTTTAAAGTATTCTTCCTTCAGCTAAAACATGCATGTGGAACCCAGAGTATGATCAACCGTGTGAACGGGAGACGTGTTCAAATATGTCTCAGTTTTTCTCCCCTGGTACTCGGGTGCAACATTCCAGACGCTTTACTAACACTCTCCCCAATTGGAGAGTCACCGCCTTTAACCTCCTGTTTGGCCCAGTTTACAATTTCTGCGGAAGATGAACAGGAATAGCAAGAACCAATGAGAGACTAGCTGGAGGTGTCTGGACGGGCAAATTTAACTCTCATTTCCCACCAGGATGAGGAATTAACCAAAGGCTCAGTGTGCCGTGGCAGAAGCAGATTAGGGCCTGAAGCCATCCTGCGGTCTTGCGGCCAGCTGACAAGAAAGCGAGTTGAAGAAAGGAGCTCAGGGGCACTGTAATTCACAAACCTGCAGAGTTATAAATGACAGCTATCGTCCAAAACTATACTGAAGTAAGGCTGCCAAGAGGACTTGAAAGCGGGGCAGAATTGCAGGAAACCGATTTCAGGAGGTAGACTGGAATTGCATTGAAAGCATAGGAAAAGAGGCAGAACGTCCACAATGATGCACTTGGCCAAAAAGGGCGTATGCGTTTTTTCCTGAATATATTCAGGAAAAAACGCATACGCCCTTTTTGGCCAACCAAGCAAGCTTGCAAAGGAAATCTGCACTACAATGAAGTCTCACTTCCCCCCGGTCAAAAGGGCCATCTGAAAAAAGTGTAAAATCCAGAAAGGCAGGACAGGCCATGGAGAACTGGGAGCCTTGTTATGCTGATGGGCGGGATGTAAATTGCCAACAGACACTCGGGAGAAGTGTATGGTGTCTCCTGGAACATCTAAAAAACAAAGCAACAGAGCCTAGGGCACTGCCACTTATGGTCCTATAGCTTAGGGAAATTAAAATCAAAAAGACACAGCCACCCCAAAGTTTGGGACGCCTCTGTTTACAATAACCTCGTTTACCATACAAGTTCAATATCACAGAAAGTGAAAAATGGATAAAGAACTTGTGGTACTTACGTACAATGCAGTATCACTCAGCAATGAAATCAATGTCATCAGGCCCGTAGCATCATAATGAGTGGATTCAGGTACGATGATTCTAACTGAAATAAGTCACACAGAAAAAGAAACATCATAAGATATCACTAATACACGGAATGTAAACTTGGCTACACAGGAACTGAATTCCAAAACAGAAAAGGGTCTCAAATTTAGAAAACCAACTTATGCTTGCTTAAGGGTAAAGGTGGGTTGGGTTGCTGCATAAAACCAGAGACTGAAATGAGCACAGATAAAGTTCCTTAAGCCAAATATGGAATAGACAAGAGCTACTCCTTGCTCAACGAAATGGACTCAACACCGCATATTAAACGCCTAAGAATGTACCTGACTAGTAAGTATCTTAAAACCTATGGATTGCTATGTCTCCGAAAGAGAATCAAGCATGTTTACAGGGGCATAAACGCAGCAGTGATAGGATTGGAGAGGTTCGGTGAGCAAATGAAGACCCTTTGAAGTCATATTGCATGGTACCCATTCCACGGGTTTCAACTACCCAGGTTTTAGGTATTCTTCCTTCAGCTAAAACATGCATGTGGAACCCAGAGTATGATCAACCATGTGATCGGGAGACGTGTTCAAATATGTCTCAGTTTTCGTACCCTGGTACTCGGGTGCAACATTCCAGACGCTTTACTAACACTCTCCCGACTTGGAGAGTCAGTCCCTTTAACCTCCTGTTTCGCCCAGTTTGCAATTTCTGCGGAAGATGAACAGGAATAGCGAGAACCAATGAGAGGCTAGCTGGAGGTGTCGGGACGGGCAAATTTAACTCTCATTTCCCACCAGGAAGAGGAAATAACCAGAGGCTCAGCGTGCCATGCCGGAACCATATTAGGGCCTGAAGCCATCCTGCGGTGTTGCGGCCAGCACACAAGAAAGCGAGTTGAAGAAAGGAGCTCAGGGGCACTGTAATTCACAAACCTGCAGAGTTATAAATGACAGCTATCGTCCAAAAATAGACTGAGGTAAGGCTGCCAAGAGGACTTGAAAGCGGGGCAGAATTGCAGGAAACCGATTTCAGGAGGTAGACTGGAATTGCATTGAAAGCATAAGAAAAGAGGCAGAACGTCCACAATGATGCACTTGGCCAAAAAGGGCGTATGCGTTTTTTCCTGAATATATTCAGGAAAAAACGCATACGCCCTTTTTGGCCAACCAAGCAAGCTTGCAAAGGAAATCTGCACTACAATGAAGTCTCACTTCCCCCCGGTCAAAAGGGCCATCTGAAAAAAGTGTAAAATCCAGAAAGGCAGGACAGGCCATGGAGAACTGGGAACCTTGTTATGCTGATGGGTGGGATGTAAATTGCCAACAACCACTCGGGAGAAGTGTATGGTGTTTCCTGAAACATCTAAAAAACAAAGCAACAGAACCTAGGGCACTTCCACTTATGGTCCTATAGCTTAGGGAAATTAAAATCAAAAAGACACAACCACCCCAAAGTTTGGAACGGCTCTGTTTACAAGAACCTCGTTTACAGTACAAGTTCAACATCGCAGAAAGTGAAAAATGGATAAAGAAGTTGTGGTATTTACTTACAAAGCAATATCACTCAGCAATAAAATCTATGTCATCAGGCCCGTAGCAGCATAATGAGTGGATTCAGGTACGATGATTCTAACTGAAATAAGTCACACAGAAAAAGAAACATCATAAGATATCAGTAATACACGGAATGTAAACTTGGCTACACAGGAACTGAATTACAGAACAGAACAGGGTCTCAAATTTAGAAAACCAACTTATGCTTGCTTAAGGGGAAAGGGGAGTTGGGGTGCTGCATAAAACCAGAGATTGAAATGAGCACAGATAAAGTTCCTTAAGCCAAATATGGAATAGAGAAGAGCTACTCCTTGCTCAACGAAATGGACTCAACACCGCATATTAAACGCCTAAGAATGTACCTGACTAGTAAGTATCTTAAAACCTATGGATTACTATGTCTCCAAAAGAGAATCAAGCGTGTGTACAGGGGTATAAACGCAGCAGTGATAGGATTGGAGAGGTTCGGTGAGCAAATGAAGACCCTTTGAAGTCATATTGCATGGTACCCATTCCACGGGTTTCAACTACCCAGGTTTTAGGTATTCTTCCTTCAGCTAAAACATGCATGTGGAACCCAGAGTATGATCAACCATGTGATCGGGAGACGTGTTCAAATATGTCTCAGTTTTCGTACCCTGGTACTCGGGTGCAACATTCCAGACGCTTTACTAACACTCTCCCGACTTGGAGAGTCAGTCCCTTTAAACTCCTGTTTGGCCCAGTTTGCAATTTCTGCGGAAGATGAACAGGAATAGCGAGAACCAATGAGAGGATAGCTGGAGGTGTCTGGACGGGCAAATTTAACTCTCATTTCCCACCAGGAAGAGGAATTAACCAAAGGCTCAGCATGCCGGGCCGGAACCAGATTAGGGCCTGAAGTCATCCTGCGGTGTTGCGGCCAGGTCACAAGAAAGCGAGTTGAAGAAAGGAGCTCAGGGGCACTGTAATTCACAAACCTGCAGAGTTATAAATGACAGCTATCGTCCAAAAATAGACTGAAGTAAGGCTGCCAAGAGGACTTGAAAGCGGGGCAGAATTGCAGGAAACCGATTTCAGGAGGTAGACTGGAATTGCATTGAAAGCATAGGAAAACAGGCAAAACGTCCACAATGATGCACTTGGCCAAAAAGGGCGTATGCGTTTTTTCCTGAATATATTCAGGAAAAAACGCATACGCCCTTTTTGGCCAACCAAGCAAGCTTGCAAAGGAAATCTGCACTACAATGAAGTCTCACTTCCCCCCTGTCAAAAGGGCCATCTGAAAAAAGTGTAAAATCCAGAAAGGCAGGACAGGCCATGGAGAACTGGGAGCCTTGTTATGCTGATGGGCGGGATGTAAATTGCCAACAGACACTCGGGAGAAGTGTATGGTGTTTCCTGAAACATCTAAAAAACAAAGCAACAGAGCCTAGGGCACTTCCACTTATGGTCCTATAGCTTAGGGAAATTAAAATCAAAAAGACACAACCACCCCAAAGTCTGGGACGCCTCTGTTTACAAGAACCTCATTTACCATACAAGTTCAATATCACAGAAAGTGAAAAATGGATAAAGAACTTGTGCTACTTACGTACAATGCAGTATCACTCAGCAATGAAATCTATGTCATCAGGCCCGTAGCAGCATAATGAGTGGATTCAGGTACGATGATTCTAACTGAAATAAGTCACACAGAAAAAGAAACATCATAAGATATCACTAATACACGGAATGTAAACTTGGCTACACAGGAACTGAATTCCAAAACAGAACAGGGTCTCAAATTTAGAAAACCAACTTATGCTTGCTTAAGGGGAAAGGTGAGTTGGGGTGCTGCATAAAACCAGAGATTGAAATGAGCACAGATAAAGTTCCTTAAGCCAAATATGGAATAGACAAGAGCTACTCCTTGCTCAACGAAATGGACTCAACACCGCATATTAAACGCCTAAGAATGTACCTGACTAGTAAGTATCTTAAAACTTATGGATTGCTATGTCTCCGAAAGAGAATCAAGCATGTGTAGAGGGGCATAAACGCAGCAGTGATAGGATTGGAGAGGTTCGGTGAGCAAATGAAGACCCTTTGAAGTCATATTGCATGGTACCCATTCCACGGGTTTCAACTACCCAGGTTTTAGGTATTCTTCCTTCAGCTAAAACATGCATGTGGAACCCAGAGTATGATCAACCATGTGATTGGGAGACGTGTTCAAATATGTCTCAGTTTTCCTCCCGTGGTACTCGGGTACAACATTCCAGACGCTTTACTAACACTCTCCCCACTTGGAGAGTCAGCGCCTTTAACCTCCTGTTTGGCCCAGTTTGCAATTTCTGCGGAAGATGAACAGGAATAGCGAGAAGCAATGAGAGACTAGCTGGAGGTGTCTGGACGGGCAAATTTAACTCTCATTTCCCACCAGGAAGAGGAAATAACCAAAGGCTCAGCGTGCTGTGCCGGAACCATATTAGGGCCTGAAGCCATCCTGCGGTGTTGCGGCCAGCTCAAAAGAAAGCGAGTTGTAGAAAGGAGCTCAGGGACACTGTAATTCACAAACCTGCAGAGTTATAAATGACAGCTATCGTCCAAAAATAGACTGAAGTAAGGCTGCCAAGAGGACTTGAAAGTGGGGCAGAATTGCAGGAAACCGATTTCAGGAGGTAGACTGGAATTGCATTGAAAGCATAGGAAAAGAGGCAGAACGTCCACAATGATGCACTTGGCCATAAAGGGCGTATGCATTTTTTCCTGAATATATTCAGGAAAAAACTCATACGCCCTTTTTGGCCAACCAAGCAAGCTTGCAAAGGAAATCTGCACTACAATGAAGTCTCACTTCCCCCCGGTCAAAAGGGCCATCTGAAAAAAGTGTAAAATCCAGAAAGGCAGGACAGGCCATGGAGAACTGGGAACCTTGTTATGCTGATGGGTGGGATGTAAATTGCCAACAACCACTCGGGAGAAGTGTATGGTGTTTCCTGAAACATCTAAAAAACAAAGCAACAGAACCTAGGGCACTTCCACTTATGGTCCTATAGCTTAGGGAAATTAAAATCAAAAAGACACAGCCACCCCAAAGTTTGGAACGGCTCTGTTTACAAGAACCTCTTTTACAGTACAAGTTCAACATCGCAGAAAGTGAAAAATGGATAAAGAAGTTGTGGTATTTACTTACAAAGCAATATCACTCAGCAATGAAATCTATGTCATCAGGCCCGTAGCAGCATAATGAGTGGATTCAGGTACGATGATTCTAACTGAAATAAGTCACACAGAAAAAGAAACATCATAAGATATCACTAATACACGGAATGTAAACTTGGCTACACAGGAACTGAATTACAGAACAGAACAGGGTCTCAAATTTAGAAAACCAACTTATGCTTGCTTAAGGGTAAAGGTGAGTTGGGGTGCTGCATAAAACCAGAGATTGAAATGAGCACAGATAAAGTTCCTTAAGCCAAATATGGAATAGATAAGAGCTACTCCTTGCTCAACGAAATGGACTCAACACCGCATATTAAACGCCTAAGAATGTACCTGACTAGTAAGTATCTTAAAACCTATGGATTACTATGTCTCCAAAAGAGAATCAAGCGTGTGTACAGGGGCATAAACGAAGCAGTGATACAATTTGAGAGGTTCGGTGAGCAAATGAAGACCCTTTGAATTCATATTGCATGGTACCCATTACACGGGTCTCAACTCTCCAGGTTTAAGGTATTCTTCCTTCAGCTAAATCATGCATGTGGAACCCAGAGTATGATCAACCATGTGAACGGGAGACGTGTTCAAATATGTCTCAGTTTTCATACCCTGGTACTCGGGTACAACATTCCAGACGCTTTACTAACACTCTCCCCACTTGGAGAGTCAGTCCCTTTAACCTCCTGTTTGGCCCAGTTTGCAATTTCTGCAGAATATGAACAGGAATAGCGAGAACCAATGAGAGGCTAGCGGGAGGTGTCTGGACGGGCAAATTTTACTCTCATTTCCCACCAGGAAGAGGAATTAACCAAAGGCTCAGCATGCCGGGCCGGATCCAGATTAGGGCCTGAAGCCATCCTGCGGTGTTGCGGCCAGGTCACAAGAAAGCGAGTTGAAGAAAGGAGCTCAGGGGCACTGTAATTCACAAACCTGCAGAGTTATAAATGACAGCTATCGTCCAAAAATAGACTGAAGTAAGGCTGCCAAGAGGACTTGAAAGCGGGGCAGAATTGCAGGAAACCGATTTCAGGAGGTAGACTGGAATTGCATTGAAAGCATAGGACAAGAGGCAGAACGTCCACAATGATGCACTTGGCCAAAAAGGGCGTATGCGTTTTTTCCTGAATATATTCAGGAAAAAACGCATACGCCCTTTTTGGCCAACCAAGCAAGCTTGCAAAGGAAATCTGCACTACAATGAAGTCTCACTTCCCCCCGGTCAAAAGGGCCATCTGAAAAAAGTGTAAAATCCAGAAAGGCAGGACAGGCCATGGAGAACTGGGAGCCTTGTTATGCTGATGGGCGGGATGTAAATTGCCAACAGACACTCGGGAGAAGTGTATGGTGTTTCCTGAAACATCTAAAAAACAAAGCAACAGAGCCTAGGGCACTTCCACTTATGGTCCTATAGCTTAGGGAAATTAAAATCAAAAAGACACAGCCACCCCAAAGTTTGGGACGCCTCTGTTTACAATAACCTCGTTTACCGTACAAGTTCAATATCACAGAAAGTGAAAAATGGATAAAGAACTTGTGGTACTTACGTACAATGCAGTATCACTCAGCAATGAAATCAATGTCATCAGGCCCGTAGCATCATAATGAGTGGATTCAGGTACGATGATTCTAACTGAAATAAGTCACACAGAAAAAGAAACATCATAAGATATCACTAATACACGGAATGTAAACTTGGCTACACAGGAACTGAATTCCAAAACAGAAAAGGGTCTCAAATTTAGAAAACCAACTTATGCTTTCTTAAGGGTAAAGGTGGGTTGGGTTGCTGCATAAAACCAGAGATTGAAATGAGCACAGATAAAGTTCCTTAAGCCAAATATGGAATAGACAAGAGCTACTCCTTGCTCAACGAAATGGACTCAACACCGCATATTAAACGCCTAAGAATGTACCTGACTAGTAAGTATCTTAAAACCTATGGATTGCTATGTCTCCGAAAGAGAATCAAGCATGTTTACAGGGGCATAAACGCAGCAGTGATAGGATTGGAGAGGTTCGGTGAGCAAATGAAGACCCTTTGAAGTCATATTGCATGGTACCCATTCCACGGGTCTCAACTCTCCAGGTTTAAGGTATTCTTCCTTCAGCTAAAACATGCATGTGGAACCCAGAGTATGATCAACCATGTGATCGGGAGATGTGTTCAAATATGTCTCAGTTTTCGTACCCTGGTACTCGGGTGCAACATTCCAGACGCTTTACTAACACTCTCCCCACTTGGAGAGTCAGCGCCTTTAACCTCCTGTTTGGCCCAGTTTGCAATTTCTGCGGAAGATGAACAGGAATAGCGAGAACCAATGAGAGGCTAGCTGGAGGTGTCTGGACGGGCAAATTTAACTCTCATTTCCCACCAGGAAGAGGAAATAACCAAAGGCTCAGCGTGCCGTACCGGAACCAGATTAGGGCCTGAAGCCATCCTGCGGTGTTGCGGCCAGCTCAAAAGAAAGCGAGTTGAAGAAAGGAGCTCAGGGGCACTGTAATTCACAAACCTGCAGAGTTATAAATGACAGCTATCGTCCAAAAATAGACTGAAGTAAGGCTGCCAAGAGGACTTGAAAGCGGGGCAGAATTGCAGGAAACCGATTTCAGGAGGTAGACTGGAATTGCATTGAAAGCATAGGAAAAGAGGCAGAACGTCCACAATGATGCACTTGGCCAAAAAGGGCGTATGCGTTTTTTCCTGAATATATTCAGGAAAAAACGCATACGCCCTTTTTGGCCAACCAAGAATGCTTGCAAAGGAAATCTGCACTACAATGAAGTCTCACTTCCCCCCGGTCAAAAGGGCCATCTGAAAAAAGTGTAAAATCCAGAAAGGCAGGACAGGCCATGGAGAACTGGGAGCCTTGTTATGCTGATGGGCGGGATGTAAATTGCCAACAGACACTCGGGAGAAGTGTATGGTGTTTCCTGAAACATCTAAAAAACAAAGCAACAGAACCTAGGGCACTTCCACTTATGGTCCTATAGCTTAGGGAAATTAAAATCAAAAAGACACAGCCACCCCAAAGTTTGGAACGGCTCTGTTTACAAGAACCTCATTTACAGTACAAGTTCAACATCGCAGAAAGTGAAAAATGGAGAAAGAAGTTGTGGTATTTACTTACAAAGCAATATCACTCAGCAATGAAATCTGTGTCATCAGGCCCTTAGCAGCACAATGAGTGGATTCAGGTATGATGATTCTAACTGAAATAAGTCACACAGAAAAAGAAACATCATAAGATATCAGTAATACACGGAATGTAAACTTGGCTACACAGGAACTGAATTACAGAACAGAACAGGGTCTCAAATTTAGAAAACCAACTTATGCTTGCTTAAGGGTAAAGGTGAGTTGGGGTGCTGCATAAAACCAGAGATTGAAATGAGCACAGATAAAGTTCCTTAAGCCAAATATGGAATAGACAAGAGCTACTCCTTGCTCAACGAAATGGACTCAACACCGCATATTAAACGCCTAAGAATGTACCTGACTAGTAAGTATCTTAAAACCTATGGATTGCTATGTCTCCGAAAGAGAATCAAGCATGTGTACAGGGGCATAAACGCAGCAGTGATAGGATTGGAGAGGTTCGGTGAGCAAATGAAGACCCTTTGAAGTCATATTGCATGGTTCCCATTCCACGGGTTTCAACTACACAGGTTTAAGGTATTCTTCCTTCAGCTAAAACATGCATGTGGAACCCAGAGTATGATCAACCATGTGATCGGGAGATGTGTTCAAATATGTCTCAGTTTTCGTACCCTGGTACTCGGGTGCAACATTCCAGACGCTTTACTAACACTCTCCCGACTTGGAGAGTCAGTCCCTTTAACCTCCTGTTTGGCCCAGTTTGCAATTTCTGCGGAAGATGAACAGGAATAGCGAGAACCAATGAGAGGCTAGCTGGAGGTGTCTGGACGGGCAAATTTAACTCTCATTTCCCACCAGGAAGAGGAATTAACCAAAGGCTCAGCATGCCGGGCCGGAACAAGATTAGGGCCTGAAGCCATCCTGCGGTGTTGCGGCCAGGTCACAAGAAAGCGAGTTGAAGAAAGGAGCTCAGGGGCACTGTAATTCACAAACCTGCAGAGTTATAAATGACAGCTATCGTCCAAAACTATACTGAAGTAAGGCTGCCAAGAGGACTTGAAAGCGGGGCAGAATTGCAGGAAACCGATTTCAGGAGGTAGACTGGAATTGCATTGAAAGCATAGGAAAAGAGGCAGAACGTCCACAATGATGCACTTGGCCAAAAAGGGCGTATGCGTTTTTTCCTGAATATATTCAGGAAAAAACGCATACGCCCTTTTTGGCCAACCAAGCAAGCTTGCAAAGGAAATCTGCACTACAATGAAGTCTCACTTCCCCCCGGTCAAAAGGGCCATCTGAAAAAAGTGTAAAATCCAGAAAGGCAGGACAGGCCATGGAGAACTGGGAGCCTTGTTATGCTGATGGGCGGGATGTAAATTGCCAACAGACACTCGGGAGAAGTGTATGGTGTCTCCTGGAACATCTAAAAAACAAAGCAACAGAGCCTAGGGCACTGCCACTTATGGTCCTATAGCTTAGGGAAATTAAAATCAAAAAGACACAGCCACCCCAAAGTTTGGGACGCCTCTGTTTACAATAACCTCGTTTACCATACAAGTTCAATATCACAGAAAGTGAAAAATGGATAAAGAACTTGTGGTACTTACGTACAATGCAGTATCACTCAGCAATGAAATCAATGTCATCAGGCCCGTAGCATCATAATGAGTGGATTCAGGTACGATGATTCTAACTGAAATAAGTCACACAGAAAAAGAAACATCATAAGATATCACTAATACACGGAATGTAAACTTGGCTACACAGGAACTGAATTCCAAAACAGAAAAGGGTCTCAAATTTAGAAAACCAACTTATGCTTGCTTAAGGGTAAAGGTGGGTTGGGTTGCTGCATAAAACCAGAGACTGAAATGAGCACAGATAAAGTTCCTTAAGCCAAATATGGAATAGACAAGAGCTACTCCTTGCTCAACGAAATGGACTCAACACCGCATATTAAACGCCTAAGAATGTACCTGACTAGTAAGTATCTTAAAACCTATGGATTGCTATGTCTCCGAAAGAGAATCAAGCATGTTTACAGGGGCATAAACGCAGCAGTGATAGGATTGGAGAGGTTCGGTGAGCAAATGAAGACCCTTTGAAGTCATATTGCATGGTACCCATTCCACGGGTTTCAACTACCCAGGTTTTAGGTATTCTTCCTTCAGCTAAAACATGCATGTGGAACCCAGAGTATGATCAACCATGTGATCGGGAGACGTGTTCAAATATGTCTCAGTTTTCGTACCCTGGTACTCGGGTGCAACATTCCAGACGCTTTACTAACACTCTCCCGACTTGGAGAGTCAGTCCCTTTAACCTCCTGTTTCGCCCAGTTTGCAATTTCTGCGGAAGATGAACAGGAATAGCGAGAACCAATGAGAGGCTAGCTGGAGGTGTCTGGACGGGCAAATTTAACTCTCATTTCCCACCAGGAAGAGGAAATAACCAGAGGCTCAGCGTGCCGTGCCGGAACCATATTAGGGCCTGAAGCCATCCTGCGGTGTTGCGGCCAGCACACAAGAAAGCGAGTTGAAGAAAGGAGCTCAGGGGCACTGTAATTCACAAACCTGCAGAGTTATAAATGACAGCTATCGTCCAAAAATAGACTGAGGTAAGGCTGCCAAGAGGACTTGAAAGCGGGGCAGAATTGCAGGAAACCGATTTCAGGAGGTAGACTGGAATTGCATTGAAAGCATAAGAAAAGAGGCAGAACGTCCACAATGATGCACTTGGCCAAAAAGGGCGTATGCGTTTTTTCCTGAATATATTCAGGAAAAAACGCATACGCCCTTTTTGGCCAACCAAGCAAGCTTGCAAAGGAAATCTGCACTACAATGAAGTCTCACTTCCCCCCGGTCAAAAGGGCCATCTGAAAAAAGTGTAAAATCCAGAAAGGCAGGACAGGCCATGGAGAACTGGGAACCTTGTTATGCTGATGGGTGGGATGTAAATTGCCAACAACCACTCGGGAGAAGTGTATGGTGTTTCCTGAAACATCTAAAAAACAAAGCAACAGAACCTAGGGCACTTCCACTTATGGTCCTATAGCTTAGGGAAATTAAAATCAAAAAGACACAACCACCCCAAAGTTTGGAACGGCTCTGTTTACAAGAACCTCATTTACAGTACAAGTTCAACATCGCAGAAAGTGAAAAATGGAGAAAGAAGTTGTGGTATTTACTTACAAAGCAATATCACTCAGCAATGAAATCTGTGTCATCAGGCCCTTAGCAGCACAATGAGTGGATTCAGGTATGATGATTCTAACTGAAATAAGTCACACAGAAAAAGAAACATCATAAGATATCAGTAATACACGGAATGTAAACTTGGCTACACAGGAACTGAATTACAGAACAGAACAGGGTCTCAAATTTAGAAAACCAACTTATGCTTGCTTAAGGGTAAAGGTGAGTTGGGGTGCTGCATAAAACCAGAGATTGAAATGAGCACAGATAAAGTTCCTTAAGCCAAATATGGAATAGACAAGAGCTACTCCTTGCTCAACGAAATGGACTCAACACCGCATATTAAACGCCTAAGAATGTACCTGACTAGTAAGTATCTTAAAACCTATGGATTGCTATGTCTCCGAAAGAGAATCAAGCATGTGTACAGGGGCATAAACGCAGCAGTGATAGGATTGGAGAGGTTCGGTGAGCAAATGAAGACCCTTTGAAGTCATATTGCATGGTTCCCATTCCACGGGTTTCAACTACACAGGTTTAAGGTATTCTTCCTTCAGCTAAAACATGCATGTGGAACCCAGAGTATGATCAACCATGTGATCGGGAGATGTGTTCAAATATGTCTCAGTTTTCGTACCCTGGTACTCGGGTGCAACATTCCAGACGCTTTACTAACACTCTCCCGACTTGGAGAGTCAGTCCCTTTAACCTCCTGTTTGGCCCAGTTTGCAATTTCTGCGGAAGATGAACAGGAATAGCGAGAACCAATGAGAGGCTAGCTGGAGGTGTCTGGACGGGCAAATTTAACTCTCATTTCCCACCAGGAAGAGGAATTAACCAAAGGCTCAGCATGCCGGGCCGGAACAAGATTAGGGCCTGAAGCCATCCTGCGGTGTTGCGGCCAGGTCACAAGAAAGCGAGTTGAAGAAAGGAGCTCAGGGGCACTGTAATTCACAAACCTGCAGAGTTATAAATGACAGCTATCGTCCAAAACTATACTGAAGTAAGGCTGCCAAGAGGACTTGAAAGCGGGGCAGAATTGCAGGAAACCGATTTCAGGAGGTAGACTGGAATTGCATTGAAAGCATAGGAAAAGAGGCAGAACGTCCACAATGATGCACTTGGCCAAAAAGGGCGTATGCGTTTTTTCCTGAATATATTCAGGAAAAAACGCATACGCCCTTTTTGGCCAACCAAGCAAGCTTGCAAAGGAAATCTGCACTACAATGAAGTCTCACTTCCCCCCGGTCAAAAGGGCCATCTGAAAAAAGTGTAAAATCCAGAAAGGCAGGACAGGCCATGGAGAACTGGGAGCCTTGTTATGCTGATGGGCGGGATGTAAATTGCCAACAGACACTCGGGAGAAGTGTATGGTGTCTCCTGGAACATCTAAAAAACAAAGCAACAGAGCCTAGGGCACTGCCACTTATGGTCCTATAGCTTAGGGAAATTAAAATCAAAAAGACACAGCCACCCCAAAGTTTGGGACGCCTCTGTTTACAATAACCTCGTTTACCATACAAGTTCAATATCACAGAAAGTGAAAAATGGATAAAGAACTTGTGGTACTTACGTACAATGCAGTATCACTCAGCAATGAAATCAATGTCATCAGGCCCGTAGCATCATAATGAGTGGATTCAGGTACGATGATTCTAACTGAAATAAGTCACACAGAAAAAGAAACATCATAAGATATCACTAATACACGGAATGTAAACTTGGCTACACAGGAACTGAATTCCAAAACAGAAAAGGGTCTCAAATTTAGAAAACCAACTTATGCTTGCTTAAGGGTAAAGGTGGGTTGGGTTGCTGCATAAAACCAGAGACTGAAATGAGCACAGATAAAGTTCCTTAAGCCAAATATGGAATAGACAAGAGCTACTCCTTGCTCAACGAAATGGACTCAACACCGCATATTAAACGCCTAAGAATGTACCTGACTAGTAAGTATCTTAAAACCTATGGATTGCTATGTCTCCGAAAGAGAATCAAGCATGTTTACAGGGGCATAAACGCAGCAGTGATAGGATTGGAGAGGTTCGGTGAGCAAATGAAGACCCTTTGAAGTCATATTGCATGGTACCCATTCCACGGGTTTCAACTACCCAGGTTTTAGGTATTCTTCCTTCAGCTAAAACATGCATGTGGAACCCAGAGTATGATCAACCATGTGATCGGGAGACGTGTTCAAATATGTCTCAGTTTTCGTACCCTGGTACTCGGGTGCAACATTCCAGACGCTTTACTAACACTCTCCCGACTTGGAGAGTCAGTCCCTTTAACCTCCTGTTTCGCCCAGTTTGCAATTTCTGCGGAAGATGAACAGGAATAGCGAGAACCAATGAGAGGCTAGCTGGAGGTGTCTGGACGGGCAAATTTAACTCTCATTTCCCACCAGGAAGAGGAAATAACCAGAGGCTCAGCGTGCCGTGCCGGAACCATATTAGGGCCTGAAGCCATCCTGCGGTGTTGCGGCCAGCACACAAGAAAGCGAGTTGAAGAAAGGAGCTCAGGGGCACTGTAATTCACAAACCTGCAGAGTTATAAATGACAGCTATCGTCCAAAAATAGACTGAGGTAAGGCTGCCAAGAGGACTTGAAAGCGGGGCAGAATTGCAGGAAACCGATTTCAGGAGGTAGACTGGAATTGCATTGAAAGCATAAGAAAAGAGGCAGAACGTCCACAATGATGCACTTGGCCAAAAAGGGCGTATGCGTTTTTTCCTGAATATATTCAGGAAAAAACGCATACGCCCTTTTTGGCCAACCAAGCAAGCTTGCAAAGGAAATCTGCACTACAATGAAGTCTCACTTCCCCCCGGTCAAAAGGGCCATCTGAAAAAAGTGTAAAATCCAGAAAGGCAGGACAGGCCATGGAGAACTGGGAACCTTGTTATGCTGATGGGTGGGATGTAAATTGCCAACAACCACTCGGGAGAAGTGTATGGTGTTTCCTGAAACATCTAAAAAACAAAGCAACAGAACCTAGGGCACTTCCACTTATGGTCCTATAGCTTAGGGAAATTAAAATCAAAAAGACACAACCACCCCAAAGTTTGGAACGGCTCTGTTTACAAGAACCTCGTTTACAGTACAAGTTCAACATCGCAGAAAGTGAAAAATGGATAAAGAAGTTGTGGTATTTACTTACAAAGCAATATCACTCAGCAATAAAATCTATGTCATCAGGCCCGTAGCAGCATAATGAGTGGATTCAGGTACGATGATTCTAACTGAAATAAGTCACACAGAAAAAGAAACATCATAAGATATCAGTAATACACGGAATGTAAACTTGGCTACACAGGAACTGAATTACAGAACAGAACAGGGTCTCAAATTTAGAAAACCAACTTATGCTTGCTTAAGGGGAAAGGGGAGTTGGGGTGCTGCATAAAACCAGAGATTGAAATGAGCACAGATAAAGTTCCTTAAGCCAAATATGGAATAGAGAAGAGCTACTCCTTGCTCAACGAAATGGACTCAACACCGCATATTAAACGCCTAAGAATGTACCTGACTAGTAAGTATCTTAAAACCTATGGATTACTATGTCTCCAAAAGAGAATCAAGCGTGTGTACAGGGGCATAAACGCAGCAGTGATAGGATTGGAGAGGTTCGGTGAGCAAATGAAGACCCTTTGAAGTCATATTGCATGGTACCCATACCACGGGTTTCAACTACCCAGGTTTTAGGTATTCTTCCTTCAGCTAAAACATGCATGTGGAACCCAGAGTATGATCAACCATGTGATCGGGAGACGTGTTCAAATATGTCTCAGTTTTCGTACCCTGGTACTCGGGTGCAACATTCCAGACGCTTTACTAACACTCTCCCGACTTGGAGAGTCAGTCCCTTTAACCTCCTGTTTGGCCCAGTTTGCAATTTCTGCGGAAGATGAACAGGAATAGCGAGAACCAATGAGAGGATAGCTGGAGGTGTCTGGACGGGCAAATTTAACTCTCATTTCCCACCAGGAAGAGGAATTAACCAAAGGCTCAGCATGCCGGGCCGGAACCAGATTAGGGCCTGAAGTCATCCTGCGGTGTTGCGGCCAGGTCACAAGAAAGCGAGTTGAAGAAAGGAGCTCAGGGGCACTGTAATTCACAAACCTGCAGAGTTATAAATGACAGCTATCGTCCAAAAATAGACTGAAGTAAGGCTGCCAAGAGGACTTGAAAGTGGGGCAGAATTGCAGGAAACCGATTTCAGGAGGTAGACTGGAATTGCATTGAAAGCATAGGAAAACAGGCAAAACGTCCACAATGATGCACTTGGCCAAAAAGGGCGTATGCGTTTTTTCCTGAATATATTCAGGAAAAAACGCATACGCCCTTTTTGGCCAACCAAGCAAGCTTGCAAAGGAAATCTGCACTACAATGAAGTCTCACTTCCCCCCTGTCAAAAGGGCCATCTGAAAAAAGTGTAAAATCCAGAAAGGCAGGACAGGCCATGGAGAACTGGGAGCCTTGTTATGCTGATGGGCGGGATGTAAATTGCCAACAGACACTCGGGAGAAGTGTATGGTGTTTCCTGAAACATCTAAAAAACAAAGCAACAGAGCCTAGGGCACTTCCACTTATGGTCCTATAGCTTAGGGAAATTAAAATCAAAAAGACACAACCACCCCAAAGTCTGGGACGCCTCTGTTTACAAGAACCTCATTTACCATACAAGTTCAATATCACAGAAAGTGAAAAATGGATAAAGAACTTGTGCTACTTACGTACAATGCAGTATCACTCAGCAATGAAATCTATGTCATCAGGCCCGTAGCAGCATAATGAGTGGATTCAGGTACGATGATTCTAACTGAAATAAGTCACACAGAAAAAGAAACATCATAAGATATCACTAATACACGGAATGTAAACTTGGCTACACAGGAACTGAATTCCAAAACAGAACAGGGTCTCAAATTTAGAAAACCAACTTATGCTTGCTTAAGGGGAAAGGTGAGTTGGGGTGCTGCATAAAACCAGAGATTGAAATGAGCACAGATAAAGTTCCTGAAGCCAAATATGGAATAGACAAGAGCTACTCCTTGCTCAACGAAATGGACTCAACACCGCATATTAAACGCCTAAGAATGTACCTGACTAGTAAGTATCTTAAAACTTATGGATTGCTATGTCTCCGAAAGAGAATCAAGCATGTGTACAGGGGCATAAACGGAGCAGTGATAGGATTGGAGAGGTTCGGTGAGCAAATGAAGACCCTTTGAAGTCATATTGCATGGTACCCATTCCACGGGTTTCAACTACCCAGGTTTTAGGTATTCTTCCTTCAGCTAAAACATGCATGTGGAACCCAGAGTATGATCAACCATGTGATCGGGAGACGTGTTCAAATATGTCTCAGTTTTCCTCCCGTGGTACTCGGGTACAACATTCCAGACGCTTTACTAACACTCTCCCCACTTGGAGAGTCAGCGCCTTTAACCTCCTGTTTGGCCCAGTTTGCAATTTCTGCGGAAGATGAACAGGAATAGCGAGAAGCAATGAGAGACTAGCTGGAGGTGTCTGGACGGGCAAATTTAACTCTCATTTCCCACCAGGAAGAGGAAATAACCAAAGGCTCAGCGTGCTGTGCCGGAACCATATTAGGGCCTGAAGCCATCCTGCGGTGTTGCGGCCAGCTCAAAAGAAAGCGAGTTGTAGAAAGGAGCTCAGGGACACTGTAATTCACAAACCTGCAGAGTTATAAATGACAGCTATCGTCCAAAAATAGACTGAAGTAAGGCTGCCAAGAGGACTTGAAAGTGGGGCAGAATTGCAGGAAACCGATTTCAGGAGGTAGACTGGAATTGCATTGAAAGCATAGGAAAAGAGGCAGAACGTCCACAATGATGCACTTGGCCAAAAAGGGCGTATGCATTTTTTCCTGAATATATTCAGGAAAAAACTCATACGCCCTTTTTGGCCAACCAAGCAAGCTTGCAAAGGAAATCTGCACTACAATGAAGTCTCACTTCCCCCCGGTCAAAAGGGCCATCTGAAAAAAGTGTAAAATCCAGAAAGGCAGGACAGGCCATGGAGAACTGGGAACCTTGTTATGCTGATGGGTGGGATGTAAATTGCCAACAACCACTCGGGAGAAGTGTATGGTGTTTCCTGAAACATCTAAAAAACAAAGCAACAGAACCTAGGGCACTTCCACTTATGGTCCTATAGCTTAGGGAAATTAAAATCAAAAAGACACAGCCACCCAAAAGTTTGGAACGGCTCTGTTTACAAGAACCTCGTTTACAGTACAAGTTCAACATCGCAGAAAGTGAAAAATGGATAAAGAAGTTGTGGTATTTACTTACAAAGCAATATCACTCAGCAATGAAATCTATGTCATCAGGCCCGTAGCAGCATAATGAGTGGATTCAGGTACGATGATTCTAACTGAAATAAGTCACACAGAAAAAGAAACATCATAAGATATCACTAATACACGGAATGTAAACTTGGCTACACAGGAACTGAATTACAGAACAGAACAGGGTCTCAAATTTAGAAAACCAACTTATGCTTGCTTAAGGGTAAAGGTGAGTTGGGGTGCTGCATAAAACCAGAGATTGAAATGAGCACAGATAAAGTTCCTTAAGCCAAATATGGAATAGATAAGAGCTACTCCTTGCTCAACGAAATGGACTCAACACCGCATATTAAACGCCTAAGAATGTACCTGACTAGTAAGTATCTTAAAACCTATGGATTACTATGTCTCCAAAAGAGAATCAAGCGTGTGTACAGGGGCATAAACGAAGCAGTGATACAATTTGAGAGGTTCGGTGAGCAAATGAAGACCCTTTGAATTCATATTGCATGGTACCCATTACACGGGTCTCAACTCTCCAGGTTTAAGGTATTCTTCCTTCAGCTAAATCATGCATGTGGAACCCAGAGTATGATCAACCATGTGAACGGGAGACGTGTTCAAATATGTCTCAGTTTTCATACCCTGGTACTCGGGTACAACATTCCAGACGCTTTACTAACACTCTCCCGACTTGGAGAGTCAGTCCCTTTAACCTCCTGTTTGGCCCAGTTTGCAATTTCTGCAGAAGATGAACAGGAATAGCGAGAACCAATGAGAGGCTAGCGGGAGGTGTCTGGACGGGCAAATTTTACTCTCATTTCCCACCAGGAAGAGGAATTAACCAAAGGCTCAGCATGCCGGGCCGGATCCAGATTAGGGCCTGAAGCCATCCTGCGGTGTTGCGGCCAGGTCACAAGAAAGCGAGTTGAAGAAAGGAGCTCAGGGGCACTGTAATTCACAAACCTGCAGAGTTATAAATGACAGCTATCGTCCAAAAATAGACTGAAGTAAGGCTGCCAAGAGGACTTGAAAGCGGGGCAGAATTGCAGGAAACCGATTTCAGGAGGTAGACTGGAATTGCATTGAAAGCATAGGACAAGAGGCAGAACGTCCACAATGATGCACTTGGCCAAAAAGGGCGTATGCGTTTTTTCCTGAATATATTCAGGAAAAAACGCATACGCCCTTTTTGGCCAACCAAGCAAGCTTGCAAAGGAAATCTGCACTACAATGAAGTCTCACTTCCCCCCGGTCAAAAGGGCCATCTGAAAAAAGTGTAACATCCAGAAAGGCAGGACAGGCCATGGAGAACTGGGAGCCTTGTTATGCTGATGGGCGGGATGTAAATTGCCAACAGACACTTGGGAGAAGTGTATGGTGTTTCCTGAAACATCTAAAAAACAAAGCAACAGAGCTTAGGGCACTGCCACTTATGGTCCTATAGCTTAGGGAAATTAAAATCAAAAAGACACAGCCACCCCATAGTTTGGGACACATCTGTTTACAAGAATCTCGTTTACCGTACAAGTTCAATATCACAGAAAGTGAAAAATGGATAAAGAACTTGTGGTACTTACGTACAATGCAGTATCACTCAGCAATGAAATCTATGTCATCAGGCCCGTAGCAGCATAATGAGTGGATTCAGGTACGATGATTCTAACTGAAATAAGTCACACAGAAAAAGAAACATCATAAGATATCACTAATACACGGAATGTAAACTTGGCTACACAGGAACTGAATTACAGAACAGAACTGGGTCTCAAATTTAGAAAACCAACTTATGCTTGCTTAAGGGGAAAGGTGAGTTGGGGTGCTGCATAAAACCAGAGATTGAAATGAGCACAGATAAAGTTCCTTAAGCCAAATATGGAATAGACAAGAGCTACTCCTTGCTCAACGAAATGGACTCAACACCCCATATTAAACGCCTAAAAATGTACCTGACTAGTAAGTATCTTAAAACCTATGGATTGCTATGTCTCTGAAGGAGAATCAAGCATGTGTACAGGGGCATAAACGCAGCAGTGATAGGATTGGAGAGGTTTGGTGAGCAAATGAAGACCCTTTGAAGTCATATTGCATGGTACCCATTCCACGGGTTTCAACTACCCTGGTTTTAGGTATTCTTCCTTCAGCTAAATCATGCATGTGGAACCCAGAGTATGATCAACCATGTGATCGGGAGACGTGTTCAAATATGTCTCAGTTTTCGTACCCTGGTACTCGGGTGCAACATTCCAGATGCTTTACTAACACTCTCCCGACTTGGAGAGTCAGTGCCTTTAACCTCCTGTTTGGCCCAGTTTGCAATTTCTGCGGAAGATGAACAGGAATAGCGAGAACCAATGAGAGACTAACTGGAGGTGTCTGAACGGGCAAATTTAACTCTCATTACCCACCAGGAAGAGGAAATAACCAAAGGCTCAGCGTGCCGTGCCGGAACCAGATTAGGGCCTGAAGCCATCCTGCGGTGTTGCGGCCAGCTCAAAAGAAAGCGAGTTGAAGAAAGGAGCTCAGGGGCACTGTAATTCACAAACCTGCAGAGTTATAAATGACAGCTATCGTCCAAAAATATACTGAAGTAAGGCTGCCAAGAGGACTTGAAACGGGGCAGAATTGCAGGAAACCGATTTCAGAAGGTAGACTGGAATTGCATTGAAAGCATAGGAAAAGAGGCAGAACGTCCACAATGATGCACTTGGCCAAAAAGGGCGTATGCGTTTTTTCCTGAATATATTCAGGAAAAAACACATACGCCCTTTTTGGCCAACCAAGCAAGCTTGCAAAGAAATCTGCACTACAATGAAGTCTCACTTCCCCCCGGTCAAAAGGGCCATCTGAAAAAAGTGTAAAATCCAGAAAGGCAGGACAGGCCATGGAGAACTGGGAGCCTTGTTATGCTGATGGGCGGGATGTAAATTGCCAACAGCCACTCTGGAGAAGTGTATGTTGTTTCCTGAAACATCGAAAAAACAAAGCAACAGAGCCTAGGGCACTTCCACTTATGGTCCTATAGCTTAGGGAAATTAAAATCAAAAAGACACAGCCACCCCAAAGTTTGGAACGGCTCTGTTTACAAGAACCTCGTTTACAGTACAAGTTCAACATCGCAGAAAGTGAAAAATGGATAAAGAAGTTGTGGTATTTACTTACAAAGCAATACCACTCAGCAATGAAATCTGTGTCATCAGGCCCTTACCAGCACAATGAGTGGATTCAGGTATGATGATTCTAACTGAAATAAGTCACACAGAAAAAGAAACATCATAAGATATCATTAATACACGGAATGTAAACTTGGCTACACAGGAACTGAATTCCAAAACAGAACAGGGTCTCAAATTTAGAAAACCAACTTATGCTTGCTTAAGGGGAAAGGTGAGTTTGGTTGCTGCATAAAACCAGAGATTGAAATGAGCACAGATAAAGTGCCTTAAGCCAAATATGGAATAGACAAGAGCTACTCCTTGCTCAACGAAATGGACTCAACACCCCATATTAAACGTCTAAGAATGTACCTGAGTAGTGAGTATCTTAAAACCTATGCATTGCTATGTCTCTGAAAGAGAATCAAGCATGTGTACAGGGGCATAAATGCAGCAGTGATAGGATTGGAGAGGTTCGGTGAGCAAATGAAGACCCTTTGAATTCATATTGCATGGTACCCATTCCACGGGTTTCAACTACCCAGGTTTAAGGTATTCTTCCTTCAGCTAAAACATGCATGTGGAACCTAGAGTATGATCAACCATGTGATCGGGAGACATGTTCAAATATGTCTCAGTTTTCGTACCCTGGTACTCGGGTGCAACATTCCAGAAGCTTTACTAACACTCTCCCCACTTGGAGAGTCAGCGCCTTTAACTTCCTGTTTGGCCCAGTTTGCAATTTCTGCGGAAGATGAACAGGAATAGCGAGAACCAATGAGAGACTAGCTGGAGGTGTCTGGACGGGCAAATTTAACTCTCATTTCCCACCAGGAAGAGGAAATAACCAAAGGCTCAGCGTGCCGTGCCGGAACCAGATTAGGGCCTGAAGCCATCCTGCGGTGTTGCGGCCAGGTCACAAGAAAGCGAGTTGAAGAAAGGAGCTCAGGGGCACTGTAATTCACAAACATGCAGAGTTATAAATGACAGCTATCGTCCAAAAATAGACTGAAGTAAGGCTGCCAAGAGGACTTGAAAGCGGGGCAGAATTGCAGGAAACCGATTTCAGGAGGTAGACTGGAATTGCATTGAAAGCATAGGAAAAGAGGCAGAACGTCCACAATGATGCACTTGGCCAAAAAGGGCGTATGCGTTTTTTCCTGAATATATTCAGGAAAAAACGCATACGCACTTTTTGGCCAACCAAGCAAGCTTGCAAAGGAAATCTGCACTACAATGAAGTCTCACTTCCCCCCGGTCAAAAGGGCCATCTGAAAAAAGTGTAAAATCCAGAAAGGCAGGACAGGCCATGGAGAACTGGGAGCCTTGTTATGCTGATGGGCGGGATGTAAATTGCCAACAGACACTTGGGAGAAGTGTATGGTGTTTCCTGAAACATCTAAAAAACAAAGCAACAGAGCCTAGGGCACTGCCACTTATGGTCCTATAGCTTAGGGAAATTAAAATCAAAAAGACACAGCCACCCCATAGTTTGGGACACATCTGTTTACAAGAATCTCGTTTACCGTACAAGTTCAATATCACAGAAAGTGAAAAATGGATAAAGAACTTGTGCTACTTACGTACAATGCAGTATCACACAGCAATGAAATCTATGTCATCAGGCCCGTAGCAGCATAATGAGTGGATTCAGGTACGATGATTCTAACTGAAATAAGTCACACAGAAAAAGAAACATCATAAGATATCACTAATACACGGAATGTAAACTTGGCTACACAGGAACTGAATTACAGAAGAGAACTGGGTCTCAAATTTAGAAAACCAACTTATGCTTGCTTAAGGGGAAAGGTGAGTTGGGGTGCTGCATAAAACCAGAGATTGAAATGAGCACAGATAAAGTTCCTTAAGCCAAATATGGAATAGACAAGAGCTACTCCTTGCTCAACGAAATGGACTCAACACCCCATATTAAACGCCTAAAAATGTACCTGATTAGTAAGTATCTTAAAACCTATGGATTGCTATGTCTCTGAAGGAGAATCAAGCATGTGTACAGGGGCATAAACGCAGCAGTGATAGGATTGGAGAGGTTTGGTGAGCAAATGAAGACCCTTTGAAGTCATATTGCATGGTTCCCATTCCACGGGTTTCAACTACCCTGGTTTTAGGTATTCTTCCTTCAGCTAAAACATGCATGTGGAACCCAGAGTATGATCAACCATGTGATCGGGAGACGTGTTCAAATATGTCTCAGTTTTCGTACCCTGGTACTCGGGTGCAACATTCCAGACGCTTTACTAACACTCTCCCGACTTGGAGAGTCAGCGCCTTTAACCTCCTGTTTGGCCCAGTTTGCAATTTCTGCGGAAGATGAACAGGAATAGCGAGAACCAATGAGAGACTAGCTGGAGGTGTCTGGACGGGCAAATTTAACTCTCATTTCCCACCAGGAAGAGGAAATAACCAAAGGCTCAGCGTGCCGTGCCGGAACCAGATTAGGGCCTGAAGCCATCCTGCGGTGTTGCGGCCAGCTCAAAAGAAAGCGAGTTGAAGAAAGGAGCTCAGGGGCACTGTAATTCACAAACCTGCAGAGTTATAAATGACAGCTATCGTCCAAAAATATACTGAAGTAAGGCTGCCAAGAGGACTTGAAACGGGGCAGAATTGCAGGAAACCGATTTCAGAAGGTAGACTGGAATTGCATTGAAAGCATAGGAAAAGAGGCAGAACGTCCACAATGATGCACTTGGCCAAAAAGGGCGTATGCGTTTTTTCCTGAATATATTCAGGAAAAAATGCATACGCCCTTTTTGGCCAACCAAGCAAGCTTGCAAAGCAATCTGCACTACAATGAAGTCTCACTTCCCCCCGGTCAAAAGGGCCATCTGAAAAAAGTGTAAAATCCAGAAAGGCAGGACAGGCCATGGAGAACTGGGAGCCTTGTTATGCTGATGGGCGGGATGTAAATTGCCAACAGACATTCGGGAGAAGTGTATGTTGTTTCCTGAAACATCGAAAAAACAAAGCAACAGAGCCTAGGGCACTTCCACTTATGGTCCTATAGCTTAGGGAAATTAAAATCAAAAAGACACAGCCACCCCAAAGTTTGGAACGGCTCTGTTTACAAGAACCTCGTTTACAGTACAAGTTCAACATCGCAGAAAGTGAAAAATGGATAAAGAAGTTGTGGTATTTACTTACAAAGCAATACCACTCAGCAATGAAATCTGTGTCATCAGGCCCTTAGCAGCACAATGAGTGGATTCAGGTAAGATGATTCTAACTGAAATAAGTCACACAGAAAAAGAAACATCATAAGATATCATTAATACACGGAATGTAAACTTGGCTACACAGGAACTGAATTCCAAAACAGAACAGGGTCTCAAATTTAGAAAACCAACTTATGCTTGCTTAAGGGTAAAGGTGAGTTTGGTTGCCGCATAAAACCAGAGATTGAAATGAGCACAGATAAAGTGCCTTAAGCCAAATATGGAATAGACAAGAGCTACGCCTTGCTCAACGAAATGGACTCAACACACCATATTAAACGTCTAAGAATGTACCTGAGTAGTGAGTATCTTAAAACCTATGCATTGCTATGTCTCTGAAAGAGAATCAAGCATGTGTACAGGGGCATAAATGCAGCAGTGATAGGATTGGAGAGGTTCGGTGAGCAAATGAAGACCCTTTGAAGTCATATTGCATGGTACCCATTCCACGGGTTTCAACTACCCAGGTTTAAGGTATTCTTCCTTCAGCTAAAACATGCATGTGGAACCTAGAGTATGATCAACCATGTGATCGGGAGACATGTTCAAATATGTCTCAGTTTTCGTACGCTGGTACTCGGGTGCAACATTCCAGACGCTTTACTAACACTCTCCCGACTTGGAGAGTCAGCGCCTTTAACCTCCTGTTTGGCCCAGTTTGCAATTTCTGCGGAAGATGAACAGGAATAGCGAGAACCAATGAGAGACTAGCTGGAGGTGTCTGGAAGGGCAAATTTAACTCTCATTTCCCACCAGGAAGAGGAAATAATCAAAGGCTCAGCGTGCCGCGCCGGAACCATATTAGGGCCTGAAGCCATCCTGCGGTGTTGCGGCCAGCTCAAAAGAAAGCGAGTTGTAGAAAGGAGCTCAGGGGCACTGTAATTCACAAACCTGCAGAGTTATAAATGACAGCTATCGTCCAAAAATAGACTGAAGTAAGGCTGCCAAGAGGACTTGAAAGCGGGGCAGAATTGCAGGAAACCGATTTCAGGAGGTAGACTGGAATTGCATTGAAAGCATAGGAAAAGAGGCAGAACGTCCACAATGATGCACTTGGCCAAAAAGGGCGTATGCGTTTTTTCCTGAATATATTCAGGAAAAAACGCATACGCCCTTTTTGGCCAACCAAGCAAGCTTGCAAAGGAAATCTGCACTACAATGAAGTCTCACTTCCCCCCGGTCAAAAGGGCCATCTGAAAAAAGTGTAAAATCCAGAAAGGCAGGACAGGCCATGGAGAACTGGGAGCTTTGTTATGCTGATGGGCGGGATGTAAATTGCCAACAACCACTCGGGGGAAGTGTATGGTGTTTCCTGAAACATCTAAAAAACAAAGCAACAGAACCTAGGGCACTTCCACTTATGGTCCTATAGCTTAGGGAAATTAAAATCAAAAAGACACAGCCACCCCAAAGTTTGGAACGGCTCTGTTTACAAGAACCTCGTTTACAGTACAAGTTCAACATCGCAGAAAGTGAAAAATGGATAAAGAAGTTGTGGTATTTACTTACAAAGCAATATCACTCAGCAATGAAATCTGTGTCATCAGGCCCTTAGCAGCACAATGAGTGGATTCAGGTATGATGATTCTAACTGAAATAAGTCACACAGAAAAAGAAACATCATAAGATATCAGTAATACACGGAATGTAAACTTGGCTACACAGGAACTGAATTACAGAACAGAACAGGGTCTCAAATTTAGAAAACCAACTTATGCTTGCTTAAGGGGAAAGGTGAGTTGGGGTGCTGCATAAAACCAGAGATTGAAATGAGCACAGATAAAGTTCCTTAAGCCAAATATGGAATAGACAAGAGCTACTCCTTGCTCAACGAAATGGACTCAACACCGCATATTAAACGCCTAAGAATGTACCTGACTAGTAAGTATCTTAAAACCTATGGATTGCTATGTCTCCGAAAGAGAATCAAGCATGTGTACAGGGGCATAAACGCAGCAGTGATAGGATTGGAGAGGTTCGGTGAGCAAATGAAGACCCTTAGAAGTCATATTGCATGGTACCCATTCCACGGGTCTTAACTCTCCAGGTTTAAGGTATTCTTCCTTCAGCTAAAACATGTATGTGGAACCCAAGTATGATCGACCATGTGAACGGGAGACGTGTTCAAATATGTCTCAGTTTTCCTCCCCTGGTACTCGGGTGCAACATTCCAGACGCTTTACTAACACTCTCCCCACTTGGAGAGTCAGCGCCTTTAACCTCCTGTTTGGCCCAGTTTGCAATTTCTGCGGAAGATGAACAGGAATAGCGAGAACCAATGAGAGACTAGCTGGAGGTGTCTGGACGGGCAAATTTAACTCTCATTTCCCACCAGGAAGAGGAAATAACCAAAGGCTCAGCGTGCCGTGCCGGAACCATATTAGGGCCTGAAGCCATCCTGCGGTGTTGCGGCCAGGTCACAAGAAAGCGAGTTGAAGAAAGGAGCTCAGGGGCACTGTAATTCACAAACCTGCAGAGTTATAAATGACAGCTATCGTCCAAAAATAGACTGAAGTAAGGCTGCCAAGAGGACTTGAAAGCGGGGCAGAATTGCAGGAAACCGATTTCAGGAGGTAGACTGGAATTGCATTGAAAGCATAGGAAAAGAGGCAGAACGTCCACAATGATGCACTTGGCCAAAAAGGGCGTATGCGTTTCTTCCAGAATATATTCAGGAAAAAACGCATACGCCCTTTTTGGCCAACCAAGCAAGCTTGCAAAGAAATGTGCACTACAATGAAGTCTCACTTCCCCCCGGTCAAAAGGGCCATCTGAAAAAAGTGTAAAATCCAGAAAGGCAGGACAGGCCATGGAGAACTGGGAGCCTTGTTATGCTGATGGGCGGGATGTAAATTGCCAACAGACACTTGGGAGAAGTGTATGGTGTTTCCTGAAACATCTAAAAAACAAAGCAACAGAACCTAGGGCACTTCCACTTATGGTCCTATAGCTTAGGGAAATTAAAATCAAAAAGACACAGCCACCCCAAAGTTTGGAACGCCTCTGTTTACAAGAACCTCGTTTACAGTACAAGTTCAACATCACAGAAAGTGAAAAATGGATAAAGAAGTTGTGGTATTTACTTACAAAGCAATATCACTCAGCAATGAAATCTATGTCATCAGGCCCTTAGCAGCACAATGAGTGGATTCAGGTATGATGATTCTAACTGAAATAAGTCACACAGAAAAAGAAACATCATAAGATATCAGTAATACACGGAATGTAAACTTGGCTACACAGGAACTGAATTACAGAACAGAACAGGGTCTCAAATTTAGAAAACCAACTTATTCTTGCTTAAGGGGAAAGGTGAGTTGGGGTGCTGCATAAAACCAGAGATTGAAATGAGCACAGATAAAGTTCCTTAAGCCAAATATGTAATAGACAAGAGCTACTCCTTGCTCAACGAAATGGACTCAACACCCCATATTAAACGCCTAAGAATGTACCTGACTAGTAAGTATCTTAAAACCTGTGGATTGCTATGTCTCCAAAAGAGAATCAAGCATGTGTACAGGGGCATAAACGCAGCAGTGATAGGATTGGAGAGGTTCGGTGAGCAAATGAAGACCCTTTGAAGTCATATTGCATGGTAACCATTCCACGGGTTTCAACTACCCAGGTTTTAGGTATTCTTCCTTCAGCTAAAACATGCATGTGGAACCCAGAGTATGATCAACCATGTGATCGGGAGACGTGTTCAAATATGTCTCACTTTTCGTACCCTTGTACTCGGGTGCAACATTCCAGACGCTTTACTAACACTCTCCCGACTTGGAGAGTCAGTCCCTTTAACCTCCTGTTTGGCCCAGTTTGCAATTTCTGCGGAAGATGAACAGGAATAGCGAGAACCAATGAGAGGCTAGCTGGAGGTGTCTGGACGGGCAAATTTAACTCTCATTTCCCACCAGGAAGAGGAATTAACCAAAGGCTCAGCGTGCCGTGCCGGAACCAGATTAGGGCCTGAAGCCATCCTGCGGTGTTGCGGCCAGCTCAAAGAAAGCGAGTTGAAGATAGGAGCTCAGGGGCACTGTAATTCACAAACCTGCAGAGTTATAAATGACAGCTATCGTCCAAAAATAGACTGAAGTAAGGCTGCCAAGAGGACTTGAAAGCGGGGCAGAATTGCAGGAAACCGATTTCAGGAGGTAGACTGGAATTGCATTGAAAGCATAGGAAAAGAGGCAGAACGTCCACAATGATGCACTTGGCCAAAAAGGGCGTATGCGTTTTTTCCTGAATATATTCAGGAAAAAACGCATACGCCCTTTTTGGCCAACCAAGCAAGCTTGCAAAGGAAATCTGCACTACAATGAAGTCTCACTTCCCCCCGGTCAAAAGGGCCATCTGAAAAAAGTGTAAAATCCAGAAAGGCAGGACAGGCCATGGAGAACTGGGAGCCTTGTTATGCTGATGGGCGGGATGTAAATTGCCAACAGACACTTGGGAGAAGTGTATGGTGTTTCCTGAAACATCTAAAAAACAAAGCAACAGAGCCTAGGGCACTGCCACTTATGGTCCTATAGCTTAGGGAAATTAAAAGCAAAAAGACACAGCCACTCCAAAGTTTGGGACGCCTCTGTTTACAAGAACCTCGTTTACAGTACAAGTTCAACATCGCAGAAAGTGAAAAATGGATAAAGAAGTTGTGGTATTTACTTACAAAGCAATATCACTCAGCAATGAAATCTATGTCATCAGGCCCTTAGCAGCACAATGAGTGGATTCAGGTATGATGATTCTAACTGAAATAAGTCACACAGAAAAAGAAACATCATAAGATATCAGTAATACACGAAATATAAACTTGGCTACACAGGAACTGAATTACAGAACAGAACAGGGTCTCAAATTTAGAAAAACAACTTACGCTTGCTTAAGGGGAAAGGTGAGTTCGGGTGCTGCATAAAACCAGAGATTGAAATGAGCACAGATAAAGTTCCTTAAGCCAAATATGGAATAGACAAGAGCTACTCCTTGCTCAACGAAATGGACTCAACACCGCATATTAAACGCCTAAGAATGTACCTGCCTAGTAAGTATCTTAAAACCTATAGATTGCTATGTCTCCGAAAGAGAATCAAGCATGTGTACAGGGGCATAAATGCAGCAGTGATAGGATTGGAGAGGTTCGTGAGCAAATGAAGACCCTTTGAAGTCATATTGCATGGTACCCATTCCACGGGTTTCAACTACCCAGGTTTAAGGTATTCTTCCTTCAGTTAAAACATGCATGTGGAACCTAGAGTATGATCAACCATGTGATCGGGAGATGTGTTCAAATATGTCTCAGTTTTCGTACCCTGGTACTCGGGTGCAACATTCCAGACGCTTTACTAACACTCTCCCGACTTGGAGAGTCAGTCCCTTTAACCTCCTGTTTGGCCCAGTTTGCAATTTCTGCGGAAGATGAACAGGAATAGCGAGAACCAATGAGAGGCTAGCTGGAGGTGTCTGGACGGGCAAATTTAACTCTCATTTCCCACCAGGAAGAGGAATTAACCAAAGGCTCAGCGTGCCGTGCCAGAACCAGATTAGGGCCTGAAGCCATCCTGCGGTGTTGCGGCCAGCTCAAAAGAAAGCGAGTTGAAGATAGGAGCTCAGGGGCACTGTAATTCACAAACCTGCAGAGTTATAAATGACAGCTATCGTCCAAATATATACTGAAGTAAGGCTGCCTAGAGGACTTGAAAGCGGGGCAGAATTGCAGGAAACCGATTTCAGGAGGTAGACTGGAATTGCATTGAAAGCATAGGAAAAGAGGCAGAACGTCCACAATGATGCACTTGGCCAAAAAGGGCGTATGCGTTTTTTCCTGAATATATTCAGGAAAAAACGCATACGCCCTTTTTGGCCAACCAAGCAAGCTTGCAAAGGTAATCTGCACTACAATGAAGTGTCACTTCCCCCCGGTCAAAAGGGCCATCTGAGAAAAGTGTAAAATCCAGAAAGGCAGGACAGGCCATGGAGAACTGGGAGCCTTGTTATGCTGATGGGCGGGATGTAAATTGCCAACAGACACTCGGGAGAAGTGTATGTTGTTTCCTGAAATATCTAAAAAACAAAGCAACAGAGCCTAGGGCACTTCCACTTATGGTCCTATAGCTTAGGGAAATTAAAATCAAAAAGACACAGCCACCCCAAAGTTTGCGACGCCTCTGTTTACAAGAACCTCGTTTACAGTACAAGTTCAACATCGCAGAAAGTGAAAAATGGATAAAGAAGTTGTGGTATTTACTTACAAAGCAATATCACTCAGCAATGAAATCTGTGTCATCAGGCCCTTAGCATCACAATGAGTGGATTCAGGTATGATGATTCTAACTGAAATAAGTCACACAGAAAAAGAAACATCATAAGATATCAGTAATACACGGAATGTAAACTTGGCTACACAGGAACTGAATTACAGAACAGAACAGGGTCTCAAATTTAGAAAACCAACTTATGCTTGCTTAAGGGGAAAGGTGAGTTGGGGTGCTGCATAAAACCAGAGATTGAAATGAGCACAGATAAAGTTCCTTAAGTCAAATATGGAATAGACAAGAGCTAGTCCTTGCTCAACGAAATGGACTCAACACTGCATATTAAACGCCTAAGAATGTACCTGACTACTAAGTATCGTAAACCTATGGATTGCTATGTCTCCAAAAGAGAATCAAGCATGTGTACAGGGGCATAAACGCAGCAGTGATAGGATTGGAGAGGTTCGGTGAGCAAATGAAGACCCTTTGAAGTCATATTGCATGGTACCCATTACACGGGTCTCAACTCTCCAGGTTTAAGGTATTCTTCCTTCAGCTAAAACATGCATGTGGAACCTAGAGTATGATCAACCATGTGATCGGGAGACGTGTTCAAATATGTCTCAGTTTTCGTACCCTGGTACTCGGGTGCAACATTCCAGACGCTTTACTAACACTCTCCCCACTTGGAGAGTCAGTCCCTTTAACATCCTGTTTGGCCCAGTTTGCAATTTCTGTGGAAGATGAACAGGAATAGCGAGAACCAATGAGAGGCTAGCTGGAGGTGTCTGGACGGGCCAATTTAACTCTCATTTCCCACCAGGAAGAGGAAATAACCAAAGGCTCAGCGTGCCGTACCGGAACCAGATTAGGGCGTGAAGCCATCATGCGGTGTTGCGGCCAGCTCAAAAGAAAGCGAGTTGAAGAAAGGAGCTCAGGGGCACTGTAATTCACAAACCTGCAGAGTTATAAATGACAGCTATCATCCAAAAATATACTGAAGTAAGGCTGCCAAGAGGACTTGAAAGCGGGGCAGAATTGCAGGAAACCGATTTCAGGAGGTAGACTGGAATTGCGTTGAAAGCATAGGAAAAGAGGCAGAACGTCCACAATGATGCACTTGGCCAAAAAGGGCGTATGCGTTTTTTCCTGAATATATTCAGGAAAAAACGCATACGTCCTTTTTGGCCAACCAAGCAAGCTTGCAAAGGAAATCTGCACTACAATGAAGTCTCACTTCCCCCCGGTCAAAAGGGCCATCTGAAAAAAGTGTAAAATCCAGAAAGGCAGGACAGGCCATGGAGAACTGGGAGCCTTGTTATGCTGATGGGCGGGATGTAAATTGCCAACAGACACTCGGGAGAAGTGTATGGTGTTTCCTGAAACATCCAAAAAACAGAGCAACAGAGCCTAGGGCACTTCCACTTATGATCCTATAGCTTAGGGAAATTAAAATCAAAAAGACACAGCCACCCCAAAGTTTGGAACGGCTCTGTTTACAAGAACCTCGTTTACAGTACAAGTTCAACATCGCAGAAAGTGAAAAATGGAGAAAGAAGTTGTGGTATTTACTTACAAAGCAATATCACTCAGCAATGAAATCTGTGTCATCAGGCCCTTAGCAGCACAATGAGTGGATTCAGGTATGATGATTCTAACTGAAATAAGTCACACAGAAAAAGAAACATCATAAGATATCAGTAATACACAGAATGTAAACTTGGCTACACAGGAACTGAATTACAGAACAGAACAGGGTCTCAAATTTAGAAAACCAACTTATTCTTGCTTAAGGGTAAAGGTGAGTTGGGGTGCTGCATAAAACCAGAGATTGAAATGAGCACAGATAAAGTTCCTTAAGCCAAATATGTAATAGACAAGAGCTACTCCTTGCTCAACGAAATGGACTCAATACCCCATATTAAACGCCTAAGAATGTACCTGACTAGTAAGTATCTTAAAACCTATGGATTGCTATGTCTCCGAAAGAGAATCAAGCATGTGTACAGGGGCATAAACGCAGCAGTGATAGGATTGGAGAGGTTCGGTGAGCAAATGAAGACCCTTTGAAGTCATATTGCATGGTACCCATTCCACGGGTTTCAACTACCCAGGTTTAACGTATTCTTCCTTCAGCTAAAACATGCATGTGGAACCTAGAGTATGATCAACCATGTGATCGGGAGACGTGTTCAAATATGTCTCAGTTTTCGTACCCTGGTACTCGGGTGCAACATTCCAGACGCTTTACTAACACTCTCCCCACTTGGAGAGTCAGTCCCTTTAACCTACTGTTTGGCCCAGTTTGCAATTTCTGCGGAAGATGAACAGGAATAGCGAGAACCAATGAGAGGATAGCTGGAGGTGTCTGGACGGGCAAATTTAACTCTCATTTCCCACCAGGAAGAGGAATTAACCAAAGGCTCAGCGTGCCGTGCCGGAACCAGATTAGGGCCTGAAGCCATCCTGTGGTGTTGCGGCCAGCTCAAAAGAAAGCGAGTTGAAGAAAGGAGCTCAGGGGCACTGTAATTCACAAACCTGCAGAGTTATAAATGACAGCTATCGTCCAAAAATAGACTGAAGTAAGGCTGCCAAGAGGACTTGAAAGCGGGGCAGAATTGCAGGAAACCGATTTCAGGAGGTAGACTGGAATTGCATTGAAAGCATAGGAAAAGAGGCAGAACGTCCACAATGATGCACTTGGCCAAAAAGGGCGTATGCGTTTTTTCCTGAATATATTCAGGAAAAAACGCATACGCCCTTTTTGGCCAACCAAGCAAGCTTGCAAAGGAAATCTGCACTACAATGAAGTCTCACTTCCCCCTGGTCAAAAGGGCCATCTGAAAAAGATGTAAAATCCAGAAAGGCAGGACAGGCCATGGAGAACTGGGAGCCTTGTTATGCTGATGGGCGGGATGTAAATTGCCAACAGACACTCCGGAGAAGTGTATGGTGTTTCCTGAAACATCTAAAAAACAAAGCAACAGAGCCTAGGGCACTGCCACTTATGGTCCTATAGCTTAGAGAAATTAAAATCAAAAAGACACAGCCACCCCAAAGTTTGGGACGCCTCTGTTTACAAGAACCTCGTTTACAGTACAAGTTCAACATCGCAGAAAGTGAAAAATGGATAAAGAAGTTGTGGTATTTACTTACAAAGCAATATCACTCAGCAATGAAATCTGTGTCATCAGGCCCTTAGCAGCACAATGAGTGGATTCAGGTATGATGATTCTAACTGAAATAAGTCACACAGAAAAAGAAACATCATAAGATATCAGTAATACACAGAATGTAAACTTGGCTACACAGGAACTGAATTACAGAACAGAACAGGGTCTCAAATTTAGAAAACCAACTTATTCTTGCTTAAGGGTAAAGGTGAGTTGGGGTGCTGCATAAAACCAGAGATTGAAATGAGCACAGATAAAGTTCCTTAAGCCAAATATGGAATAGACAAGAGATACTCCTTGCTCAACGAAATGGACTCAAAACCCCATATTAAACGCCTAAGAATGTACCTGACTAGTAAGTATCTAAAAACCTATGGATTGCTATGTCTCCGAAAGAGAATCAAGCATGTGTACAGGGGCATAAACGCAGCAGTGATAGGATTGGAGAGGTTCGGTGAGCAAATGAAGACCCTTTGAAGTCATATTGCATGGTACCCATTCCACGGGTTTCAACTATCCAGGTTTAAGGTATTCTTCCTTCAGCTAAAACATGCATGTGGAACCTAGAGTATGATCAACCATGTGATCGGGAGACGTGTTCAAATATGTCTCAGTTTTCGTACCCTGGTACTCGGGTGCAACATTCCAGACGCTTTACTAACAGTCTCCCCACTTGGAGAGTCAGTCCCTTTAACCTACTGTTTGGCCCAGTTTGCAATTTCTGCGGAAGATGAACAGGAATAGCGAGAACCAATGAGAGAATAGCTGGAGGTGTCTGGACGGGCAAATTTAACTCTCATTTCCCACCAGGAAGAGGAATTAACCAAAGGCTCAGCGTGCCGTGCCGGAACCAGATTAGGGCCTGAAGCCATCCTGCGGTGTTGCGGCCAGCTCAAAAGAAAGCGAGTTGAAGAAAGGAGCTCAGGGGCACTGTAATTCACAAACCTGCAGAGTTATAAATGACAGCTATCGTCCAAAAATATACTGAAGTAAGGCTGCCAAGAGGACTTGAAAGCGGGGCAGAATTGCAGGAAACCGATTTCAGGAGGTAGACTGGAATTGCGTTGAAAGCATAGGAAAAGAGGCAGAACGTCCACAATGATGCACTTGGCCAAAAAGGGCGTATGCGTTTTTTCCTGAATATATTCAGGAAAAAACGCATACGTCCTTTTTGGCCAACCAAGCAAGCTTGCAAAGGAAATCTGCACTACAATGAAGTCTCACTTCCCCCCGGTCAAAAGGGCCATCTGAAAAAAGTGTAAAATCCAGAAAGGCAGGACAGGCCATGGAGAACTGGGAGCCTTGTTATGCTGATGGGCGGGATGTAAATTGCCAACAGACACTCCGGAGAAGTGTATGGTGTTTCCTGAAACATCTAAAAAACAAAGCAACAGAGCCTAGGGCACTGCCACTTATGGTCCTATAGCATAGAGAAATTAAAATCAAAAAGACACAGCCACCCCAAAGTTTGGGACGCCTCTGTTTACAAGAACCTCGTTTACAGTACAAGTTCAACATCGCAGAAAGTGAAAAATGGATAAAGAAGTTGTGGTATTCACTTACAAAGCAATATCACTCAGCAATGAAATCTGTGTCATCAGGCCCTTAGAAGCACAATGAGTGGATTCAGGTATGATGATTCTAACTGAAATAAGTCACACAGAAAAAGAAACATCATAAGATATCAGTAATACACAGAACGTAAACTTGGCTACACAGGAACTGAATTACAGAACAGAACAGGGTCTCAAATTTAGAAAACCAACTTATGCTTGCTTAAGGGTAAAGGTGAGTTGGGGTGCTGCATAAAACCAGAGATTGAAATGAGCACAGATAAAGTTCCTTAAGCCAAATATGGAATAGACAAGAGCTACTCCTTGCTCAACGAAATGGACTCAAAACCCCATATTAAACGCCTAAGAATGTACCTGACTAGTAAGTATCTTAAAACCTATGGATTGCTATGTCTCCGAAAGAGAATCAAGCATGTGTACAGGGGCATAAACGCAGCAGTGATAGGATTCGAGAGGTTCAGTGAGCAAATGAAGACCCTTTGAAGTCATATTGCATGGTACCCATTCCACGGGTTTCAACTACCCAGGTTTAAGGTATTCTTCCTTCAGCTAAAACATGCATGTGGAACCTAGAGTATGATCAACCATGTGATCGGGAGACGTGTTCAAATATGTCTCAGTTTTCATACCCTGGTACTCGGGTGCAACATTCCAGACGCTTTACTAACACTCTCCCGACTTTTAGAGTCAGTCCCTTTAACCTACTGTTTGGCCCAGTTTGCAATTTCTGCGGAAGATGAACAGGAATAGCGAGAACCAATGAGAGGATAGCTGGAGGTGTCTGGACGGGCAAATTTAACTCTCATTTCCCACCAGGAAGAGGAATTAACCAAAGGCTCAGCGTGCCGTGCCGGAACCAGATTAGGGCCTGAAGCCATCCTGCGGTGTTGCGGCCAGCTCAAAAGAAAGCGAGTTGAAGAAAGGAGCTCAGGGGCACTGTAATTCACAAACCTGCAGAGTTATAAATGACAGCTATCGTCCAAAAATATACTGAAGTAAGGCTGCCAAGAGGACTTGAAAGCGGGGCAGAATTGCAGGAAACCGATTTCAGGAGGTAGACTGGAATTGCATTGAAAGCATAGGAAAAGAGGCAGAACGTCCACAATGATGCACTTGGCCAAAAAGGGCGTATGCGTTTTTTCCTGAATATATTCAGGAAAAAACGCATACGCCCTTTTTGGCCAACCAAGCAAGCTTGCAAAGGAAATCTGCACTACAATGAAGTCTCACTTCCCCCCGGTCAAAAGGGCCATCTGAAAAAAGTGTAAAATCCAGAAAGGCAGGACAGGCCATGGAGAACTGGGAGCCTTGTTATGCTGATGGGCGGGATGTAAATTGCCAACAGACACTCGGGAGAAGTGTATGGTGTTTCCTGAAACATCTAAAAAACAAAGCAACAGAACCTAGGGCACTTCCACTTATGGTCCTATAGCTTAGGGAAATTAAAATCAAAAAGACACAGCCACCCCAAAGTTTGGAACGGCTCTGTTTACAAGAACCTCGTTTACAGTACAAGTTCAACATCGCAGAAAGTGAAAAATGGAGAAAGAAGTTGTGGTATTTACTTACAAAGCAATATCACTCAGCAATGAAATCTGTGTCATCAGGCCCTTAGCAGCACAATGAGTGGATTCAGGTATGATGATTCTAACTGAAATAAGTCACACAGAAAAAGAAACATCATAAGATATCAGTAATACACAGAATGTAAACTTGGCTACACAGGAACTGAATTACAGAACAGAACAGGGTCTCAAATTTAGAAAACCAACTTATTCTTGCTTAAGGGTAAAGGTGAGTTGGGGTGCTGCATAAAACCAGAGATTGAAATGAGCACAGATAAAGTTCCTTAAGCCAAATATGGAATAGACAAGAGCTACTCCTTGCTCAATGAAATGGACTCAAAACCCCATATTAAACGCCTAAGAATGAACCTGACTAGTAAGTATCTTAAAACCTATGGATTGCTATGTCTCCGAAAGAGAATCAAGCATGTGTACAGGGGCATAAACGCAGCAGTGATAGGATTGGAGAGGTTCGGTGAGCAAATGAAGACCCTTTGAAGTCATATTGCATGGTAACCATTCCACGGGTTTCAACTACCCAGGTTTTAGGTATTCTTCCTTCAGCTAAAACATGCATGTGGAACCCAGAGTATGATCAACCATGTGATCGGGAGACGTGTTCAAATATGTCTCAGTTTTCGTACCCTGGTACTCGGGTGCAACATTCCAGACGCTTTACTAACACTCTCCCGACTTGGAGAGTCAGTCCCTTTAACCTACAGTTTGGCCCAGTTTGCAATTTCTGCGGAAGATGAACAGGAATAGCGAGAACCAATGAGAGGATAGCTGGAGGTGTCTGGACGGGCAAATTTAACTCTCATTTCCCACCAGGAAGAGGAATTAACCAAAGGCTCAGCGTGCCATGCCGGAACCAGATTAGGGCCTGAAGCCATCCTGCGGTGTTGCGGCCAGCTCAAAAGAAAGCGAGTTGAAGAAAGGAGCTCAGGGGCACTGTAATTCACAAACCTGCAGAGTTATAAATGACAGCTATCGTCCAAAAATATACTGAGGTAAGGCTGCCAAGAGGACTTGAAAGCGGGGCAGAATTGCAGGAAACCGATTTCAGGAGGTAGACTGGAATTGCATTGAAAGCATAGGAAAAGAGGCAGAACGTCCACAATGATGCACTTGGCCAAAAAGGGCGTATGCGTTTTTTCCTGAATATACTCAGGAAAAAACGCATACGCCCTTTTTGGCCAACCAAGCAAGCTTGAAAAGGAAATCTGCACTACAATGAAGTCTCACTTCCCCCCGGTCAAAAGGGCCATCTGAAAAAAGTGTAAAATCCAGAAAGGCAGGACAGGCCATGGAGAACTGGGAGCCTTGTTATGCTGATGGGCGGGATGTAAATTGCCAACAGACACTCGGGAGAAGTGTATGGTGTTTCCTGAAACATCTAAAAAACAAAGCAACAGAGCCTAGGGCACTGCCACTTATGGTCCTAGAGCTTAGGGAAATTAAAATCAAAAAGACACAGCCACCCCAAAGTTTGGGACGGCTCTGTTTACAAGAACCTCGTTTACAGTACAAGTTCAACATCGCAGAAAGTGAAAAATGGAGAAAGAAGTTGTGGTATTTACTTACAAAGCAATATCACTCAGCAATGAAATCTGTGTCATCAGGCCCTTAGCAGCACAATGAGTGGATTCAGGTATGATGATTCTAACTGAAATAAGTCACACAGAAAAAGAAACATCATAAGATATCAGTAATACACGGAATGTAAACTTGGCTACACAGGAACTGAATTACAGAACAGAACAGGGTCTCAAATTTAGAAAACCAACTTATGCTTGCTTAAGGGTAAAGGTGAGTTGGGGTGCTGCATAAAACCAGAGATTGAAATGAGCACAGATAAAGTTCCTTAAGCCAAATATGGAATAGACAAGAGCTACTCCTTGCTCAACGAAATGGACTCAACACCGCATATTAAACACCTAAGAATGTACCTGACTAGTAAGTATCGTAAAACCTATGGATTGCTATGTCTCCAAAAGAGAATCAAGCATGTGTACAGGGGCATAAACGCAGCAGTGATAGGATTGGAGAGGTTCGGTGAGCAAATGAAGACCCTTTGAAGTCATATTGCATGGTACCCGTTACACGGGTCTCAACTCTCCTGGCTTAAGGTAATCTTCCTTCAGCTAAAACATGCATGTGGAACCCAAGTATGATCAACCATGTGAACGGGAGACGTGTTCAAATATGTCTCAGTTTTCCTCCCCTGGTACTCGGGTGCAACATTCCAGACGCTTTACTAACACTCTCCCCACTTGGAGAGTCAGTCCCTTTAACATCCTGTTTGGCCCAGTTTGCAATTTCTGTGGAAGATGAACAGGAATAGCGAGAACCAATGAGAGGATAGCTGGAGGTGTCTGGACGGGCAAATTTAACTCTCATTTCCCACCAGGAAGAGGAATTAACCAAAGGCTCAGCGTGCCGTGCCGGAACCAGATTAGGGCCTGAAGCCATCCTGCGGTGTTGCGGCCAGCTCAAAAGAAAGCGAGTTGAAGAAAGGAGCTCAGGGGCACTGTAATTCACAAACCTGCAGAGTTATAAATGACAGCTATCGTCCAAAAATAGACTGAAGTAAGGCTGCCAAGAGGACTTGAAAGCGGGGCAGAATTGCAGGAAACCGATTTCAGGAGGTAGACTGGAATTGCATTGAAAGCCTAGGAAAAGAGGCAGAACGTCCACAATGATGCACTTGGCCAAAAAGGGCGTATGCGTTTTTTCCTGAATATATTCAGGAAAAAACGCATACGCCCTTTTTGGCCAACCAAGCAAGCTTGCAAAGGAAATCTGCACTACAATGAAGTCTCACTTCCCCCCGGTCAAAAGGGCCATCTGAAAAAAGTGTAAAATCCAGAAAGGCAGGACAGGCCATGGAGAACTGGGAGCCTTGTTATGCTGATGGGCGGGATGTAAATTGCCAACAGACACTCCGGAGAAGTGTATGGTGTTTCCTGAAACATCTAAAAAACAAAGCAACAGAGCCTAGGGCACTGCCACTTATGGTCCTATAGCTTAGGGAAATTAAAATCAAAAAAACACAGCCACCCCAAAGTTTGGGATGCCTCTGTTTACAAGAACCTCGTTTACAGTACAAGTTCAACATCGCAGAAAGTGAAAAATGGATAAAGAAGTTGTGGTATTTACTTACAAAGCAATATCACTCAGCAATGAAATCTGTGTCATCAGGCCCTTAGCAGCACAATGAGTGGATTCAGGTATGATGATTCTAAGTGAAATAAGTCACACAGAAAAAGAAACATCATAAGATATCAGTAATACACGGAATGTAAACTTGGCTACACAGGAATTGAATTACAGAACAGAAGAGGGTCTCAAATTTAGAAAACCAACTTATGCTTGCTTAAGGGTAAAGGTGAGTTGGGGTGCTGCATAAAACCAGAGATTGAAATGAGCACAGATAAAGTTCCTTAAGTCAAATATGGAATAGACAAGAGCTACTCCTTGCTCAACGAAATGGACTCAACACCGCATATTAAACGCCTAAGAATGTACCTGACTAGTAAGTATCGTAAAACCTATGGATTGCTATGTCTCCGAAAGAGAATCAAGCATGTGTACAGGGGCATAAACGCAGCAGTGATAGGATTGGAGAGGTTCGGTGAGCAAATGAAGACCCTTTGAAGTCATATTGCATGGTAACCATTCCACGGGTTTCAACTACCCAGGTTTTAGGTATTCTTCCTTCAGCTAAAACATGCATGTGGAACCCAGAGTATGATCAACCATGTGATCGGGAGACGTGTTCAATTATGTCTCAGTTTTCGTACCCTGGTACTCGGGTGCAACATTCCAGACGCTTTACTAACACTCTCCCGACTTGGAGAGTCAGTCCCTTAAACCTACTGTTTGGCCCAGTTTGCAATTTCTGCGGAAGATGAACAGGAATAGCGAGAACCAATGAGAGGATAGCTGGAAGTGTCTGGACGGGCAAATTTAATTCTCATTTCCCACCAGGAAGAGGAATTAACCAAAGGCTCAGCGTGCCATGCCGGAACCAGATTAGGGCCTGAAGCCATCATGCGGTGTTGTGGCCAGCTCAAAAGAAAGCGAGTTGAAGAAAGGAGCTCAGGGGCACTGTAATTCACAAACCTGCAGAGTTATAAATGACAGCTATCGTCCAAAAATATACTGAGGTAAGGCTGCCAAGAGGACTTGAAAGCGGGGCAGAATTGCAGGAAACCGATTTCAGGAGGTAGACTGGAATTGCATTGAAAGCATAGGAAAAGAGGCAGAACGTCCACAATGATGCACTTGGCCAAAAAGGGCGTATGCGTTTTTTCCTGAATATATTCAGGAAAAAACGCATACGCCCTTTTTGGCCAACCAAGCAAGCTTGCAAAGGAAATCTGCACTACAATGAAGTCTCACTTCCCCCCGGTCAAAAGGGCCATCTGAAAAAAGTGTAAAATCCAGAAAGGCAGGACAGGCCATGGAGAACTGGGAGCCTTGTTATGCTGATGGGCGGGATGTAAATTGCCAACAGACACTCGGGAGAAGTGTATGGTGTTTCCTGAAACATCTAAAAAACAAAGCAACAGAGCCTAGGGCACTTCCACTTATGGTCCTATAGCTTAGGGAAATTAAAATCAAAAAGACACAGCCACCCCAAAGTTTGGGACGCCTCTGTTTACAAGAACCTCGTTTACAGTACAAGTTCAACATCGCAGAAAGTGAAAAATGGATAAAGAAGTTGTGGTATTTACTTACAAAGCAATATCACTCAGCAATGAAATCTGTGTCATCAGGCCCTTAGCAGCACAATGAGTGGATTCAGGTATGATGATTCTAACTGAAATAAGTCACACAGAAAAAGAAACATCATAAGATATCAGTAATACACGGAATGTAAACTTGGCTACACAGGAACTGAATTACAGAACAGAACAGGGTCTCAAATTTAGAAAACCAACTTATGCTTGCTTAAGGGGAAAGGTGAGTTGGGGTGCTGCATAAAATCAGAGATTGAAATGAGCACAGATAAAGTTCCTTAAGCCAAATATGGAATAGACAAGAGCTACTCCTTGCTCAACGAAATGGACTCAACACCGCATATTAAACACCTAAGAATGTACCTGACTAGTAAGTATCGTAAAACCTATGGATTGCTATGTCTCCAAAAGAGAATCAAGCATGTGTACAGGGGCATAACCGCAGCAGTGATAGGATTGGAGAGGTTCGGTGAGCAAATGAAGACCCTTTGAAGTCATATTGCATGGTACCCGTTACACGGGTCTCAACTCTCCAGGCTTAAGGTATTCTTCCTTCAGCTAAAACATGCATGTGGAACCCAAATATGATCAACCATGTGAACGGGAGACGTGTTCAAATATGTCTCAGTTTTCCTCCCCTGGTACTCGGGTGCAACATTCCAGACGCTTTACTAACACTCTCCCCACTTGGAGAGTCAGTCCCTTTAACCTCCTGTTTGCCCCAGTTTGCAATTTCTGCGGAAGCTGTACAGGAATAGTGAGAACCAATGAGAGGCTAGCTGGAGGTGTCTGGAAGGGCAAATTTAACTCTCATTTCCCACCAGGAAGAGGAAATAATCAAAGGCTCAGCGTGCCGTGCCGGAACCATATTAGGGCCTGAAGCCATCCTGCGGTGTTGCGGCCAGCTCAAAAGAAAGCGAGTTGTAGAAAGGAGCTCAGGGGCACTGTAATTCACAAACCTGCAGAGTTATAAATGACAGCTATCGTCCAAAAATAGACTGAAGTAAGGCTGCCAAGAGGACTTGAAAGCGGGGCAGAATTGCAGGAAACCGATTTCAGGAGGTAGACTGGAATTGCATTGAAAGCATAGGAAAAGAGGCAGAACGTCCACAATGATGCACTTGGCCAAAAAGTGCGTATGCGTTTTTTCCTGAATATATTCAGGAAAAAACGCATACGCCCTTTTTGGCCAACCAAGCAAGCTTGCAAAGGAAATCTGCACTACAATGAAGTCTCACTTCCCCCCGGTCAAAAGGGCCATCTGAAAAAAGTGTAAAATCCAGAAAGGCAGGACAGGCCATGGAGAACTGGGAGCTTTGTTATGCTGATGGGCGGGATGTAAATTGCCAACAACCACTCGGGGGAAGTGTATGGTGTTTCCTGAAACATCTAAAAAACAAAGCAACAGAACCTAGGGCACTTCCACTTATGGTCCTATAGCTTAGGGAAATTAAAATCAAAAAGACACAGCCACCCCAAAGTTTGGAACGGCTCTGTTTACAAGAACCTCGTTTACAGTACAAGTTCAACATCGCAGAAAGTGAAAAATGGATAAAGAAGTTGTGGTATTTACTTACAAAGCAATATCACTCAGCAATGAAATCTGTGTCATCAGGCCCTTAACAGCACAATGAGTGGATTCAGGTATGATGATTCTAACTGAAATAAGTCACACAGAAAAAGAAACATCATAAGATATCAGTAATACACGGAATGTAAACTTGGCTACACAGGAACTGAATTACAGAACAGAACAGGGTCTCAAATTTAGAAAACCAACTTATGCTTGCTTAAGGGGAAAGGTGAGTTGGGGTGCTGCATAAAACCAGAGATTGAAATGAGCACAGATAAAGTTCCTTAAGCCAAATATGGAATAGACAAGAGCTACTCCTTGCTCAACGAAATGGACTCAACACCGCATATTAAACGCCTAAGAATGTACCTGACTAGTAAGTATCTTAAAACCTATGGATTGCTATGTCTCCGAAAGAGAATCAAGCATGTGTACAGGGGCATAAACGCAGCAGTGATAGGATTGGAGAGGTTCGGTGAGCAAATGAAGACCCTTAGAAGTCATATTGCATGGTACCCATTCCACGGGTCTTAACTCTCCAGGTTTAAGGTATTCTTCCTTCAGCTAAAACATGTATGTGGAACCCAAGTATGATCGACCATGTGAACGGGAGACGTGTTCAAATATGTCTCAGTTTTCCTCCCCTGGTACTCGGGTGCAACATTCCAGACGCTTTACTAACACTCTCCCCATTTGGAGAGTCAGCGCCTTTAACCTCCTGTTTGGCCCAGTTTGCAATTTCTGCGGAAGATGAACAGGAATAGCGAGAACCAATGAGAGACTAGCTGGAGGTGTCTGGACGGGCAAATTTAACTCTCATTTCCCACCAGGAAGAGGAAATAACCAAAGGCTCAGCGTGCCGTGCCGGAACCATATTAGGGCCTGAAGCCATCCTGCGGTGTTGCGGCCAGGTCACAAGAAAGCGAGTTGAAGAAAGGAGCTCAGGGGCACTGTAATTCACAAACCTGCAGAGTTATAAATGACAGCTATCGTCCAAAAATAGACTGAAGTAAGGCTGCCAAGAGGACTTGAAAGCGGGGCAGAATTGCAGGAAACCGATTTCAGGAGGTAGACTGGAATTGCATTGAAAGCATAGGAAAAGAGGCAGAACGTCCACAATGATGCACTTGGCCAAAAAGGGCGTATGCGTTTCTTCCAGAATATATTCAGGAAAAAACGCATACGCCCTTTTTGGCCAACCAAGCAAGCTTGCAAAGAAATGTGCACTACAATGAAGTCTCACTTCCCCCCGGTCAAAAGGGCCATCTGAAAAAAGTGTAAAATCCAGAAAGGCAGGACAGGCCATGGAGAACTGGGAGCCTTGTTATGCTGATGGGCGGGATGTAAATTGCCAACAGACACTTGGGAGAAGTGTATGGTGTTTCCTGAAACATCTAAAAAACAAAGCAACAGAACCTAGGGCACTTCCACTTATGGTCCTATAGCTTAGGGAAATTAAAATCAAAAAGACACAGCCACCCCAAAGTTTGGAACGCCTCTGTTTACAAGAACCTCGTTTACAGTACAAGTTCAACATCACAGAAAGTGAAAAATGGATAAAGAAGTTGTGGTATTTACTTACAAAGCAATATCACTCAGCAATGAAATCTGTGTCATCAGGCCCTTAGCAGCACAATGAGTGGATTCAGGTATGATGATTCTAACTGAAATAAGTCACACAGAAAAAGAAACATCATAAGATATCAGTAATACACGGAATGTAAACTTGGCTACACAGGAACTGAATTACAGAACAGAACAGGGTCTCAAATTTAGAAAACCAACTTATTCTTGCTTAAGGGGAAAGGTGAGTTGGGGTGCTGCATAAAACCAGAGATTGAAATGAGCACAGATAAAGTTCCTTAAGCCAAATATGTAATAGACAAGAGCTACTCCTTGCTCAACGAAATGGACTCAACACCCCATATTAAACGCCTAAGAATGTACCTGACTAGTAAGTATCTTAAAACCTGTGGATTGCTATGTCTCCAAAAGAGAATCAAGCATGTGTACAGGGGCATAAACGCAGCAGTGATAGGATTGGAGAGGTTCGGTGAGCAAATGAAGACCCTTTGAAGTCATATTGCATGGTAACCATTCCACGGGTTTCAACTACCCAGGTTTTAGGTATTCTTCCTTCAGCTAAAACATGCATGTGGAACCCAGAGTATGATCAACCATGTGATCGGGAGACGTGTTCAAATATGTCTCACTTTTCGTACCCTTGTACTCGGGTGCAACATTCCAGACGCTTTACTAACACTCTCCCGACTTGGAGAGTCAGTCCCTTTAACCTCCTGTTTGGCCCAGTTTGCAATTTCTGCGGAAGATGAACAGGAATAGCGAGAACCAATGAGAGGCTAGCTGGAGGTGTCTGGACGGGCAAATTTAACTCTCATTTCCCACCAGGAAGAGGAATTAACCAAAGGCTCAGCGTGCCGTGCCGGAACCAGATTAGGGCCTGAAGCCATCCTGCGGTGTTGCGGCCAGCTCAAAAGAAAGCGAGTTGAAGATAGGAGCTCAGGGGCACTGTAATTCACAAACCTGCAGAGTTATAAATGACAGCTATCGTCCAAAAATAGACTGAAGTAAGGCTGCCAAGAGGACTTGAAAGCGGGGCAGAATTGCAGGAAACCGATTTCAGGAGGTAGACTGGAATTGCATTGAAAGCCTAGGAAAAGAGGCAGAACGTCCACAATGATGCACTTGGCCAAAAAGGGCGTATGCGTTTTTTCCTGAATATATTCAGGAAAAAACGCATACGCCCTTTTTGGCCAACCAAGCAAGCTTGCAAAGGAAATCTGCACTACAATGAAGTCTCACTTCCCCCCGGTCAAAAGGGCCATCTGAAAAAAGTGTAAAATCCAGAAAGGCAGGACAGGCTATGGAGAACTGGGAGCCTTGTTATGCTGATGGGCGGGATGTAAATTGCCAACAGACACTTGGGAGAAGTGTATGGTGTTTCCTGAAACATCTAAAAAACAAAGCAACAGAGCCTAGGGCACTGCCACTTATGGTCCTATAGCTTAGGGAAATTAAGAGCAAAAAGACACAGCCACTCCAAAGTTTGGGACGCCTCTGTTTACAAGAACCTCGTTTACAGTACAAGTTCAACATCGCAGAAAGTGAAAAATGGATAAAGAAGTTGTGGTATTTACTTACAAAGCAATATCACTCAGCAATGAAATCTATGTCATCAGGCCCTTAGCAGCACAATGAGTGGATTCAGGTATGATGATTCTAACTGAAATAAGTCACACAGAAAAAGAAACATCATAAGATATCAGTAATACACGAAATATAAACTTGGCTACACAGGAACTGAATTACAGAACAGAACAGGGTCTCAAATTTAGAAAAACAACTTACGCTTGCTTAAGGGGAAAGGTGAGTTCGGGTGCTGCATAAAACCAGAGATTGAAATGAGCACAGATAAAGTTCCTTAAGCCAAATATGGAATAGACAAGAGCTACTCCTTGCTCAACGAAATGGACTCAACACCGCATATTAAACGCCTAAGAATGTACCTGCCTAGTAAGTATCTTAAAACCTATAGATTGCTATGTCTCCGAAAGAGAATCAAGCATGTGTACAGGGGCATAAATGCAGCAGTGATAGGATTGGAGAGGTTCGTGAGCAAATGAAGACCCTTTGAAGTCATATTGCATGGTACCCATTCCACGGGTTTCAACTACCCAGGTTTAAGGTATTCTTCCTTCAGTTAAAACATGCATGTGGAACCTAGAGTATGATCAACCATGTGATCGGGAGATGTGTTCAAATATGTCTCAGTTTTCGTACCCTGGTACTCGGGTGCAACATTCCAGACGCTTTACTAACACTCTCCCGACTTGGAGAGTCAGTCCCTTTAACCTCCTGTTTGGCCCAGTTTGCAATTTCTGCGGAAGATGAACAGGAATAGCGAGAACCAATGAGAGGCTAGCTGGAGGTGTCTGGACGGGCAAATTTAACTCTCATTTCCCACCAGGAAGAGGAATTAACCAAAGGCTCAGCGTGCCGTGCCAGAACCAGATTAGGGCCTGAAGCCATCCTGCGGTGTTGCGGCCAGCTCAAAAGAAAGCGAGTTGAAGATAGGAGCTCAGGGGCACTGTAATTCACAAACCTGCAGAGTTATAAATGACAGCTATCGTCCAAATATATACTGAAGTAAGGCTGCCTAGAGGACTTGAAAGCGGGGCAGAATTGCAGGAAACCGATTTCAGGAGGTAGACTGGAATTGCATTGAAAGCATAGGAAAAGAGGCAGAACGTCCACAATGATGCACTTGGCCAAAAAGGGCGTATGCGTTTTTTCCTGAATATATTCAGGAAAAAACGTATACGCCCTTTTTGGCCAACCAAGCAAGCTTGCAAAGGTAATCTGCACTACAATGAAGTGTCACTTCCCCCCGGTCAAAAGGGCCATCTGAGAAAAGTGTAAAATCCAGAAAGGCAGGACAGGCCATGGAGAACTGGGAGCCTTGTTATGCTGATGGGCGGGATGTAAATTGCCAACAGACACTCGGGAGAAGTGTATGGTGTTTCCTGAAACATCTAAAAAACAAAGCAACAGAGCCTAGGGCACTTCCATTTATGGTCCTATAGCTTAGGGAAATTAAAATCAAAAAGACACAGCCACCCCAAAGTTTGCGACGCCTCTGTTTACAAGAACCTCGTTTACAGTACAAGTTCAACATCGCAGAAAGTGAAAAATGGATAAAGAAGTTGTGGTATTTACTTACAAAGCAATATCACTCAGCAATGAAATCTATGTCATCAGGCCCTTAGCATCACAATGAGTGGATTCAGGTATGATGATTCTAACTGAAATAAGTCACACAGAAAAAGAAACATCATAAGATATCAGTAATACACGGAATGTAAACTTGGCTACACAGGAACTGAATTACAGAACAGAACAGGGTCTCAAATTTAGAAAACCAACTTATGCTTGCTTAAGGGTAAAGGTGAGTTGGGGTGCTGCATAAAACCAGAGATTGAAATGAGCACAGATAAAGTTCCTTAAGTCAAATATGGAATAGACAAGAGCTACTCCTTGCTCAACGAAATGGACTCAACACCGCATATTAAACGCCTAAGAATGTACCTGACTACTAAGTATCGTAAAACCTATGGATTGCTATGTCTCCAAAAGAGAATCAAGCATGTGTACAGGGGCATAAACGCAGCAGTGATAGGATTGGAGAGGTTCGGTGAGCAAATGAAGACCCTTTGAAGTCATATTGCATGGTACCCATTACACGGGTCTCAACTCTCCAGGTTTAAGGTATTCTTCCTTCAGCTAAAACATGCATGTGGAACCTAGAGTATGATCAACCATGTGATCGGGAGACGTGTTCAAATATGTCTCAGTTTTCGTACCCTGGTACTCGGGTGCAACATTCCAGACGCTTTACTAACACTCTCCCCACTTGGAGAGTCAGTCCCTTTAACATCCTGTTTGGCCCAGTTTGCAATTTCTGTGGAAGATGAACAGGAATAGCGAGAACCAATGAGAGGCTAGCTGGAGGTGTCTGGACGGGCCAATTTAACTCTCATTTCCCACCAGGAAGAGGAAATAACCAAAGGCTCAGCGTGCCGTACCGGAACCAGATTAGGGCGTGAAGCCATCATGCGGTGTTGCGGCCAGCTCAAAAGAAAGCGAGTTGAAGAAAGGAGCTCAGGGGCACTGTAATTCACAAACCTGCAGAGTTATAAATGACAGCTATCATCCAAAAATATACTGAAGTAAGGCTGCCAAGAGGACTTGAAAGCGGGGCAGAATTGCAGGAAACCGATCTCAGGAGGTAGACTGGAATTGCGTTGAAAGCATAGGAAAAGAGGCAGAACGTCCACAATGATGCACTTGGCCAAAAAGGGCGTATGCGTTTTTTCCTGAATATATTCAGGAAAAAACGCATACGTCCTTTTTGGCCAACCAAGCAAGCTTGCAAAGGAAATCTGCACTACAATGAAGTCTCACTTCCCCCCGGTCAAAAGGGCCATCTGAAAAAAGTGTAAAATCCAGAAAGGCAGGACAGGCCATGGAGAACTGGGAGCCTTGTTATGCTGATGGGCGGGATGTAAATTGCCAACAGACACTCGGGAGAAGTGTATGGTGTTTCCTGAAACATCCAAAAAACAGAGCAACAGAGCCTAGGGCACTTCCACTTATGATCCTATAGCTTAGGGAAATTAAAATCAAAAAGACACAGCCACCCCAAAGTTTGGAACGGCTCTGTTTACAAGAACCTCGTTTACAGTACAAGTTCAACATCGCAGAAAGTGAAAAATGGAGAAAGAAGTTGTGGTATTTACTTACAAAGCAATATCACTCAGCAATGAAATCTGTGTCATCAGGCCCTTAGCAGCACAATGAGTGGATTCAGGTATGATGATTCTAACTGAAATAAGTCACACAGAAAAAGAAACATCATAAGATATCAGTAATACACAGAATGTAAACTTGGCTACACAGGAACTGAATTACAGAACAGAACAGGGTCTCAAATTTAGAAAACCAACTTATTCTTGCTTAAGGGTAAAGGTGAGTTGGGGTGCTGCATAAAACCAGAGATTGAAATGAGCACAGATAAAGTTCCTTAAGCCAAATATGTAATAGACAAGAGCTACTCCTTGCTCAACGAAATGGACTCAATACCCCATATTAAACGCCTAAGAATGTACCTGACTAGTAAGTATCTTAAAACCTATGGATTGCTATGTCTCCGAAAGAGAATCAAGCATGTGTACAGGGGCATAAACGCAGCAGTGATAGGATTGGAGAGGTTCGGTGAGCAAATGAAGACCCTTTGAAGTCATATTGCATGGTACCCATTCCACGGGTTTCAACTACCCAGGTTTAACGTATTCTTCCTTCAGCTAAAACATGCATGTGGAACCTAGAGTATGATCAACCATGTGATCGGGAGACGTGTTCAAATATGTCTCAGTTTTCGTACCCTGGTACTCGGGTGCAACATTCCAGACGCTTTACTAACACTCTCCCGACTTGGAGAGTCAGTCCCTTTAACCTACTGTTTGGCCCAGTTTGCAATTTCTGCGGAAGATGAACAGGAATAGCGAGAACCAATGAGAGGATAGCTGGAGGTGTCTGGACGGGCAAATTTAACTCTCATTTCCCACCAGGAAGAGGAATTAACCAAAGGCTCAGCGTGCCGTGCCGGAACCAGATTAGGGCCTGAAGCCATCCTGTGGTGTTGCGGCCAGCTCAAAAGAAAGCGAGTTGAAGAAAGGAGCTCAGGGGCACTGTAATTCACAAACCTGCAGAGTTATAAATGACAGCTATCGTCCAAAAATAGACTGAAGTAAGGCTGCCAAGAGGACTTGAAAGCGGGGCAGAATTGCAGGAAACCGATTTCAGGAGGTAGACTGGAATTGCATTGAAAGCATAGGAAAAGAGGCAGAACGTCCACAATGATGCACTTGGCCAAAAAGGGCGTATGCGTTTTTTCCTGAATATATTCAGGAAAAAACGCATACGCCCTTTTTGGCCAACCAAGCAAGCTTGCAAAGGAAATCTGCACTACAATGAAGTCTCACTTCCCCCCGGTCAAAAGGGCCATCTGAAAAAAGTGTAAAATCCAGAAAGGCAGGACAGGCCATGGAGAACTGGGAGCCTTGTTATGCTGATGGGCGGGATGTAAATTGCCAACAGACACTCGGGAGAAGTGTATGGTGTTTCCTGAAACATCTAAAAAACAAAGCAACAGAGCCTAGGGCACTGCCACTTATGGTCCTATAGCTTAGAGAAATTAAAATCAAAAAGACACAGCCACCCCAAAGTTTGGGACGCCTCTGTTTACAAGAACCTCGTTTACAGTACAAGTTCAACATCGCAGAAAGTGAAAAATGGATAAAGAAGTTGTGGTATTTACTTACAAAGCAATATCACTCAGCAATGAAATCTGTGTCATCAGGCCCTTAGAAGCACAATGAGTGGATTCAGGTATGATGATTCTAACTGAAATAAGTCACACAGAAAAAGAAACATCATAAGATATCAGTAATACACAGAATGTAAACTTGGCTACACAGGAACTGAATTACAGAACAGAACAGGGTCTCAAATTTAGAAAACCAACTTATTCTTGCTTAAGGGTAAAGGTGAGTTGGGGTGCTGCATAAAACCAGAGATTGAAATGAGCACAGATAAAGTTCCTTAAGCCAAATATGGAATAGACAAGAGCTACTCCTTGCTCAACGAAATGGACTCAAAACCCCATATTAAACGCCTAAGAATGTACCTGACTAGTAAGTATCTTAAAACCTATGGATTGCTATGTCTCCGAAAGAGAATCAAGCATGTGTACAGGGGCATAAACGCAGCAGTGATAGGATTCGAGAGGTTCGGTGAGCAAATGAAGACCCTTTGAAGTCATATTGCATGGTACCCATTCCACGGGTTTCAACTACCCAGGTTTAAGGTATTCTTCCTTCAGCTAAAACATGCATGTGGAACCTAGAGTATGATCAACCATGTGATCGGGAGACGTGTTCAAATATGTCTCAGTTTTCATACCCTGGTACTCGGGTGCAACATTCCAGACGCTTTACTAACACTCTCCCGACTTTTAGAGTCAGTCCCTTTAACCTACTGTTTGGCCCAGTTTGCAATTTCTGCGGAAGATGAACAGGAATAGCGAGAACCAATGAGAGGATAGCTGGAGGTGTCTGGACGGGCAAATTTAACTCTCATTTCCCACCAGGAAGAGGAATTAACCAAAGGCTCAGCGTGCCGTGCCGGAACCAGATTAGGGCCTGAAGCCATCCTGCGGTGTTGCGGCCAGCTCAAAACAAAGCGAGTTGAAGATAGGAGCTCAGGGGCACTGTAATTCACAAACCTGCAGAGTTATAAATGACAGCTATCGTCCAAAAATATACTGAAGTAAGGCTGCCAAGAGGACTTGAAAGCGGGGCAGAATTGCAGGAAACCGATTTCAGGAGGTAGACTGGAATTGCATTGAAAGCATAGGAAAAGAGGCAGAACGTCCACAATGATGCACTTGGCCAAAAAGGGCGTATGCGTTTTTTCCTGAATATATTCAGGAAAAAACGCATACGCCCTTTTTGGCCAACCAAGCAAGCTTGCAAAGGAAATCTGCACTACAATGAAGTCTCACTTCCCCCCGGTCAAAAGGGCCATCTGAAAAAAGTGTAAAATCCAGAAAGGCAGGACAGGCCATGGAGAACTGGGAGCCTTGTTATGCTGATGGGCGGGATGTAAATTGCCAACAGACACTCGGGAGAAGTGTATGGTGTTTCCTGAAACATCTAAAAAACAAAGCAACAGAACCTAGGGCACTTCCACTTATGGTCCTATAGCTTAGGGAAATTAAAATCAAAAAGACACAGCCACCCCAAAGTTTGGAACGGCTCTGTTTACAAGAACCTCGTTTACAGTACAAGTTCAACATCGCAGAAAGTGAAAAATGGAGAAAGAAGTTGTGGTATTTACTTACAAAGCAATATCACTCAGCAATGAAATCTGTGTCATCAGGCCCTTAGCACCACAATGAGTGGATTCAGGTATGATGATTCTAACTGAAATAAGTCACACAGAAAAAGAAACATCATAAGATATCAGTAATACACAGAATGTAAACTTGGCTACACAGGAACTGAATTACAGAACAGAACAGGGTCTCAAATTTAGAAAACCAACTTATTCTTGCTTAAGGGTAAAGGTGAGTTGGGGTGCTGCATAAAACCAGAGATTGAAATGAGCACAGATAAAGTTCCTTAAGCCAAATATGGAATAGACAAGAGCTACTCCTTGCTCAATGAAATGGACTCAAAACCCCATATTAAACGCCTAAGAATGAACCTGACTAGTAAGTATCTTAAAACCTATGGATTGCTATGTCTCCGAAAGAGAATCAAGCATGTTTACAGGGGCATAAACGCAGCAGTGATAGGATTGGAGAGGTTCGGTGAGCAAATGAAGACCCTTTGAAGTCATATTGCATGGTAACCATTCCACGGGTTTCAACTACCCAGGTTTTAGGTATTCTTCCTTCAGCTAAAACATGCATGTGGAACCCAGAGTATGATCAACCATGTGATCGGGAGACGTGTTCAAATATGTCTCAGTTTTCGTACCCTGGTACTCGGGTGCAACATTCCAGACGCTTTACTAACACTCTCCCGACTTGGAGAGTCAGTCCCTTTAACCTACAGTTTGGCCCAGTTTGCAATTTCTGCGGAAGATGAACAGGAATAGCGAGAACCAATGAGAGGATAGCTGGAGGTGTCTGGACGGGCAAATTTAACTCTCATTTCCCACCAGGAAGAGGAATTAACCAAAGGCTCAGCGTGCCATGCCGGAACCAGATTAGGGCCTGAAGCCATCCTGCGGTGTTGCGGCCAGCTCAAAAGAAAGCGAGTTGAAGAAAGGAGCTCAGGGGCACTGTAATTCACAAACCTGCAGAGTTATAAATGACAGCTATCGTCCAAAAATATACTGAGGTAAGGCTGCCAAGAGGACTTGAAAGCGGGGCAGAATTGCAGGAAACCGATTTCAGGAGGTAGACTGGAATTGCATTGAAAGCATAGGAAAAGAGGCAGAACGTCCACAATGATGCACTTGGCCAAAAAGGGCGTATGCGTTTTTTCCTGAATATACTCAGGAAAAAACGCATACGCCCTTTTTGGCCAACCAAGCAAGCTTGAAAAGGAAATCTGCACTACAATGAAGTCTCACTTCCCCCCGGTCAAAAGGGCCATCTGAAAAAAGTGTAAAATCCAGAAAGGCAGGACAGGCCATGGAGAACTGGGAGCCTTGTTATGCTGATGGGCGGGATGTAAATTGCCAACAGACACTCGGGAGAAGTGTATGGTGTTTCCTGAAACATCTAAAAAACAAAGCAACAGAGCCTAGGGCACTGCCACTTATGGTCCTAGAGCTTAGGGAAATTAAAATCAAAAAGACACAGCCACCCCAAAGTTTGGGACGGCTCTGTTTACAAGAACCTCGTTTACAGTACAAGTTCAACATCGCAGAAAGTGAAAAATGGAGAAAGAAGTTGTGGTATTTACTTACAAAGCAATATCACTCAGCAATGAAATCTGTGTCATCAGGCCCTTAGCAGCACAATGAGTGGATTCAGGTATGATGATTCTAACTGAAATAAGTCACACAGAAAAAGAAACATCATAAGATATCAGTAATACACGGAATGTAAACTTGGCTACACAGGAACTGAATTACAGAACAGAACAGGGTCTCAAATTTAGAAAACCAACTTATGCTTGCTTAAGGGTAAAGGTGAGTTGGGGTGCTGCATAAAACCAGAGATTGAAATGAGCACAGATAAAGTTCCTTAAGCCAAATATGGAATAGACAAGAGCTACTCCTTGCTCAACGAAATGGACTCAACACCGCATATTAAACACCTAAGAATGTACCTGACTAGTAAGTATCGTAAAACCTATGGATTGCTATGTCTCCAAAAGAGAATCAAGCATGTGTACAGGGGCATAAACGCAGCAGTGATAGGATTGGAGAGGTTCGGTGAGCAAATGAAGACCCTTTGAAGTCATATTGCATGGTACCCGTTACACGGGTCTCAACTCTCCAGGCTTAAGGTAATCTTCCTTCAGCTAAAACATGCATGTGGAACCCAAGTATGATCAACCATGTGAACGGGAGACGTGTTCAAATATGTCTCAGTTTTCCTCCCCTGGTACTCGGGTGCAACATTCCAGACGCTTTACTAACACTCTCCCCACTTGGAGAGTCAGTCCCTTTAACATCCTGTTTGGCCCAGTTTGCAATTTCTGTGGAAGATGAACAGGAATAGCGAGAACCAATGAGAGGATAGCTGGAGGTGTCTGGACGGGCAAATTTAACTCTCATTTCCCACCAGGAAGAGGAATTAACCAAAGGCTCAGCGTGCCGTGCCGGAACCAGATTAGGGCCTGAAGCCATCCTGCGGTGTTGCGGCCAGCTCAAAAGAAAGCGAGTTGAAGAAAGGAGCTCAGGGGCACTGTAATTCACAAACCTGCAGAGTTATAAATGACAGCTATCGTCCAAAAATAGACTGAAGTAAGGCTGCCAAGAGGACTTGAAAGCGGGGCAGAATTGCAGGAAACCGATTTCAGGAGGTAGACTGGAATTGCATTGAAAGCCTAGGAAAAGAGGCAGAACGTCCACAATGATGCACTTGGCCAAAAAGGGCGTATGCGTTTTTTCCTGAATATATTCAGGAAAAAACGCATACGCCCTTTTTGGCCAACCAAGCAAGCTTGCAAAGGAAATCTGCACTACAATGAAGTCTCACTTCCCCCCGGTCAAAAGGGCCATCTGAAAAAAGTGTAAAATCCAGAAAGGCAGGACAGGCCATGGAGAACTGGGAGCCTTGTTATGCTGATGGGCGGGATGTAAATTGCCAACAGACACTCGGGAGAAGTGTATGGTGTTTCCTGAAACATCTAAAAAACAAAGCAACAGAGCCTAGGGCACTGCCACTTATGGTCCTATAGCTTAGGGAAATTAAAATCAAAAAAACACAGCCACCCCAAAGTTTGGGATGCCTCTGTTTACAAGAACCTCGTTTACAGTACAAGTTCAACATCGCAGAAAGTGAAAAATGGATAAAGAAGTTGTGGTATTTACTTACAAAGCAATATCACTCAGCAATGAAATCTGTGTCATCAGGCCCTTAGCAGCACAATGAGTGGATTCAGGTATGATGATTCTAACTGAAATAAGTCACACAGAAAAAGAAACATCATAAGATATCAGTAATACACGGAATGTAAACTTGGCTACACAGGAATTGTATTACAGAACAGAAGAGGGTCTCAAATTTAGAAAACCAACTTATGCTTGCTTAAGGGTAAAGGTGAGTTGGGGTGCTGCATAAAACCAGAGATTGAAATGAGCACAGATAAAGTTCCTTAAGTCAAATATGGAATAGACAAGAGCTACTCCTTGCTCAACGAAATGGACTCAACACCGCATATTAAACGCCTAAGAATGTACCTGACTAGTAAGTATCGTAAAACCTATGGATTGCTATGTCTCCGAAAGAGAATCAAGCATGTGTACAGGGGCATAAACGCAGCAGTGATAGGATTGGAGAGGTTCGGTGAGCAAATGAAGACCCTTTGAAGTCATATTGCATGGTAACCATTCCACGGGTTTCAACTACCCAGGTTTTAGGTATTCTTCCTTCAGCTAAAACATGCATGTGGAACCCAGAGTATGATCAACCATGTGATCGGGAGACGTGTTCAATTATGTCTCAGTTTTCGTACCCTGGTACTCGGGTGCAACATTCCAGACGCTTTACTAACACTCTCCCGACTTGGAGAGTCAGTCCCTTAAACCTACTGTTTGGCCCAGTTTGCAATTTCTGCGGAAGATGAACAGGAATAGCGAGAACCAATGAGAGGATAGCTGGAAGTGTCTGGACGGGCAAATTTAATTCTCATTTCCCACCAGGAAGAGGAAATAACCAAAGGCTCAGCGTGCCGTACTGGAACCAGATTAGGGCCTGAAGCCATCCTGCGGTGTTGTGGCCAGGTCACAAGAAAGCGAGTTGAAGAAAGGAGCTCAGGGGCACTGTAATTCACAAACCTGCAGAGTTATAAATGACAGCTATCGTCCAAAAATAGACTGAAGTAAGGCTGCCAAGAGGACTTGAAAGCAGGGCAGAATTGCAGGGAAACCGATTTCAGGAGGTAGACTGGAATTGCATTGAAAGCATAGGAAAAGAGGCAGAACGTCCACAATGATGCACTTGGCCAAAAAGGGCATATGTGTTTTTTCCTGAATATATTCAGGAAAAAACGCATACGCCCTTTTTGGCCAACCAAGCAAGCTTGCAAAGGAAATCTGCACTACAATGAAGTCTCACTTCCCCCCGGTCAAAAGGGCCATCTGCAAAAAGTGTAAAATCCAGAAAGGCAGGACAGGCCATGGAGAACTGGGAGCCTTGTTATGCTGATGGGCGGGATGTAAATTGCCAACAACCACTCTGGAGAAGTGTATGGTGTTTCCTGAAACATCTAAAAAACAAAGCAACAGAGCCTAGGGCACTTCCACTTATGGTCCTATCGCTTAGGGAATTTAAAATCAAAAAGACACAGCCACCCCAAAGTTTGGGACGGCTCTGTTTACAAGAACCTCCTTTACAGTACAAGTTCAACATCGGAGAAAGTGAAAAATGGATAAAGAAGTTGTGGTATTTACTTACAAAGCAATATCACTCAGCAATGAAATCTGTGTCACAAGGCCCTTAGCAGCACAATGAGTGGATTCAGGTATGATGATTCTAACTGAAATAAGTCACACAGAAAAAGAAACATCATAAATATCAGTAATACACGGAATGTAAACTTGGCTACACAGGAACTGAATTACAGAACAGAACAGGGTCTCAAATTTAGAAAACCAACTTATGCTTGCTTAAGGGTAAAGGTGAGTTGGGGTGCTGCATAAAACCAGAGATTGAAATGAGCACAGATAAAGTTCCTTAAGTCAAATATGGAATAGACAAGAGCTACTCCTTGCTCAACGAAATGGACTCAACACCGCATATTAAACGCCTAAGAATGTACCTGACTAGTAAGTATCTTAAAACCTATGGATTGCTATGTCTCCGAAAGAGAATCAAGCATGTGTACAGGGGCATAAACGCAGCAGTGATAGGATTGGAGAGTTTCGGTGAGCAAATGAAGACCCTTTGAAGTCATATTGCATGGTACCCATTACACGGGTCTCAACTCTCCAGGTTTAAGGTATTCTTCCTTCAGCTAAAACATGCATGTGGAACCCAGAGTATGATCAACCATGTGATCGGGAGACGTGTTCCAATATGTCTCAGTTTTCCTCCCCTGGTACTCGGGTGCAACATTCCAGATGCTTTACTAACACTCTCCCCACTTGGAGAGTCAGCGCCTGTAACCTCCTGTTTGGCCCAGTTTGCAATTTCTGCGGAAGATGAACAGGAATAGCGAGAACCAAAGAGAGGCTAGCTGGAGGTGTCTGGACGGGCAAATTTAACTCTCATTTCCCACCAGGAAGAGGAAATAACCAAAGGCTCAGCATGCCGTACCGGAACCAGATTAGGGCCTGAAGCCATCCTGCGGTGTTGCGGCCAGCTCAAAAGAAAGCGAGTTGAAGAAAGGAGCTCAGGGGCACTGTAATTCACAAACCTGCAGAGTTATAAATGACAGCTATCGTCCAAAAATAGACTGAAGTAAGGCTGCCAAGAGGACTTGAAAGCGGGGCAGAATTGCAGGAAACCGATTTCAGGAGGTAGACTGGAATTGCATTGAAAGCATAGGAAAAGAGGCAGAACGTCCACAATGATGCACTTGGCCAAAAAGGGCGTATGCGTTTTTTCCTGAATATATTCAGGAAAAAACGCATACGCCCTTTTTGGCCAACCAAGCAAGCTTGCAAAGGAAATCTGCACTACAATGAAGTCTCACTTCCCTCGGTCAAAAGGGCCATCTGAAAAACGTGTAAAATCCAGAAAGGCAGGACAGGCCATGGAGAACTGGGAGCCTTGTTATGCTGATGGGCGGGATGTAAATTGCCAACAGCCACTCCGGAGAAGTGTATGGTGTTTCCTGAAACATCTAAAAAACAAAGCAACAGAGCCTAGGGCACTTCCACTTATGGTCCTATAGCTTAGGGAAATTAAAATCAAAAAGACACAGCCACCTCAAAGTTTGGGACGCCTCTGTTTACAAGAACCTCATTTACCGTACAAATTCAATATCACAGAAAGTGAAAAATGGATAAAGAACTTGTGGTACTTACGTACAATGCAGTATCACTCAGCAATGAAATCTGTGTCATCAGGCCCTTAGCAGCACAATGAGTGGATTCAGGTACGATGATTCTAACTGAAATAAATCACACAGAAAAAGAAACATCATAAGATATCACTAATACACGGAATGTAAACTTGGCTACACAGGAACTGAATTCCAAAACAGAAGAGGGTCTCAAATTTAGAAAACCAACTTATGCTTGCTTAAGGGTAAAGGTAAGTTGGGGTGCTACATAAAACCAGAGATTGAAATGAACACAGATAAAGTTCCTTAAGCCAAATATGGAATAGACAAGAGCTACTCCTTGCTCAACGAAATGGACTCAACACTCCATATTAAACGCCTAAGAATGTACCTGACTAGTAAGTATCTTAAAACCTATGGATTGCTATGTCTCCAAAAGAGAATCAAGCGTGTGTAAAGGGGCATAAACGCAGCAGTGATAGGATTGGAGAGGTTCGGTGAGCAAATGAAGACCCTTTGAAGTCATATTGCATGGTATCCATTCCACGGGTCTCAACTCTCCAGGTTTAAGGTATTCTTCCTTCAGCTAAAACATGCATGTGGAACCCAGAGTATGATCAACCGTGTGAACGGGAGCCGTGTTCAAATATGTCTCAGTTTTCCTCCCCTGGTACTCGGGTGCAACATTCCAGATGCTTTACTAACACTCTCCCTACTTGGAGAGTCAGTGCCTTTAACCTCCTGTTTGCCCAAGTTTGCAATTTCTGCGGAAGATGAACAGGAATAGCGAGAACCAATGAGAGACTACCTGGAGGTGTCTGAACGGGCAAATTTAACTCTCATTTCCCACCAGGAAGAGGAATTAACCAAAGGCTCAGCGTGCCATTCCGGAACCAGATTAGGGCCTGAAGCCATGCGGCGGTGTTGCGGCCAGCTCACAAGAAAGCGAGTTGAAGAAAGGAGCTCAGGGGCACTGTAATTCACAAACCTGCAGAGTTATAAATGACAGCTATCGTCCAAAAATATACTGAAGTAAGGCTGCCAAGAGGACTTGAAAGCGGGGCAGAATTGCAGGAAACCAATTTCAGGAGGTAGACAGGAATTGCATTTCAAGCATAGGAAAAGAGGCAGAACGTCCACAGTGATGCACTTGGCCAAAAAGGGCGTATGCGTTTTTTCCTGAATATATTCAGGAAAAAACGCATACGCCCTTTTTGGCCAACCAAGCAAGCTTGCAAAGGAAATCTGCACTACAATGAAGTCTCACTTCCCCCCGGTCAAAATGGCCATGTGAAAAAAGTGTAAAATCCAGAAAGGCAAGACAGGCCATGGAGAACTGGGAGCCTTGTTATGCTGATGGGCGGGATGTAAATTGCCAACAGCCACTCCGGAGAAGTGTATGGTGTTTCCTGAAACACCTAAAAAACAAAGCAACAGAACCTAGGGCACTTCCACTTATGGTCCTATAGCTTAGGGAAATTAAAATCAAAAAGACACAGCCACCCCAAAGTTTGGGACGCCTCCGTTTACAAGAACCTCGTTTACCGTACAAGTTCAATATCACAGAAAGTGAAAAATGGATAAAGAACTTGTGGTACTTACGTACAATGCAGTATCACTCAGCAATGAAATCTATGTCATCAGGCCCGTAGCAGCATAATGAGTGGATTCAGGTACGATGATTCTAACTGAAATAAGTCACACAGAAAAAGAAACATCATAAGATATCACTAATACACGGAATGTAAACTTGGCTACACAGGAACTGCATTCCAAAACAGAACAGGGTCTCAAATTTAGAAAACCAACTTATGCTTGCTTAAGGGGAAAGGTGAGTTGGGGTGCTGCATAAAACCAGAGATTGAAATGAGCACAGATAAAGTTCCTTAAGCCAAATATGGAATAGTCAAGAGCTACTCCTTGCTCAACGAAATGGACTCAACACCGCATATTAAACTCCTAAGAATGTACCTGACTAGTAAGTATCTTAAAACCTATGGATTGCTATGACTCTGAAAGAGAATCAAGCATGTGTACAGGGGCATAAACGCAGCAGTGATAGGATTGGAGAGGTTCGGTGAGCAAATGAAGGCCCTTTGAAGTCATATTGCATGGTACCCATTCCACAGGTTTCAACTACCCAGGTTTAAGGTATTCTTCCTTCAGCTAAAACATGCATGTGGAACCTAGAGTATGATCAACCATGTGATCGGGAGACGTGTTCAAATATGTCTCAATTTTCGTTCCCTGGTACTCGGGTGCAACATTCCAGACGCTTTACTAACACTCTCCCGACTTGGAGAGTCAGTCCCTTTAACCTCCTGTTTGGCCCAGTTTGCAATTTCTGTGGAAGATGAACAGGAATAGCGAGAACCAATGAGAGGCTAGCTGGAGGTGTCTGGACGGGCAAATTTAACTCTCATTTCCCACCAGGAAGAGGAATTAACCAAAGGCTCAGCGTGCCGTGCCGGAACCAGATTAGGGCCTGAAGCCATCCTGCGGTGTTGCGGCCAGCTCAAAAGAAAGCGAGTTGAAGAAAGGAGCTCAGGGGCACTGTAATTCACAAACCTGCAGAGTTATAAATGACAGCTATCGTCCAAAAATAGACTAAAGTAAGGCTGCCAAGAGGACATGAAAGCGGGGCAGAATTGCAGGAAACCGATTTCAGGAGGTAGACTGGAATTGCATTGAAAGCATAGGAAAAGAGGCAGAACGTCCACAATGATGCACTTGGCCAAAAAGGGCGTATGCGTTTTTTCCTGAATATATTCAGGAAAAAACGCATACGCCCTTTTTGGCCAACCAAGCAAGCTTGCAAAGGAAATCTGCACTACAATGAAGTCTCACTTCCCCCCGGTCAAAAGGGCCATCTGAAAAAAGTGTAAAATCCAGAAAGGCAGGACAGGCCATGGAGAACTGGGAGCCTTGTTATGCTGATGGGCGGGATGTAAATTGCCAACAACCAATCGGGAGAAGTGTATAGTGTTTCCTGAAACATCTAAAAAACAAAGCAACAGAGCCTAGGGCACTGCCACTTATGGTCCTAGAGCTTAGGGAAATTAAAATCAAAAAGACACAGCCACCCCAAAGTTTGGGACGCCTCTGTTTACAAGAACCTCGTTTACAGTACAAGTTCAACATCGCAGAAAGTGAAAAATGGATAAAGAAGTTGTGGTATTTACTTACAAAGCAATATCACTCAGCAATGAAATCTGTGTCATCAGGCCCTTAGCAGCACAATGAGTGGATTCAGGTATGATGATTCTAACTGAAATAAGTCACACAGAAAAAGAAACATCATAAGATATCAGTAATACACGGAATGTAAACTTGGCTACACAGGAACTGAATTACAGAACAGAACAGGGTCTCAAATTTAGAAAACCAACTTATGCTTGCTTAAGGGGAAAGGGGAGTTGGGGTGCTGCATAAAACCAGAGATTGAAATGAGCACAGATAAAGTTCCTTAAGCCAAATATGGAATAGACAAGAGCTACTCCTTGCTCAACGAAATTGACTCAACACCGCATATTAAACGCCTAAGAATGTACCTGACTAGTAAGTATCTTAAAACCTATGGATTGCTATGTCTCCGAAAGAGAATCAAGCATGTGTACAGGGGCATAAACGCAGCAGTGATAGGATTGGAGAGGTTCGTGAGCAAATGAAGACCCTTTGAAGTCATATTGCATGGTACCCATTCCACGGGTTTCAACTACCCAGGTTTAAGGTATTCTTCCTTCAGCTAAAACATGCATGTGGAACCTAGAGTATGATCAACCATGTGATCGGGAGACGTGTTCAAATATGTCTCAGTTTTCGTACCCTGGTACTCAGGTGCAACATTCCAGACGCTTTACTAACACTCTCCCCACTTGGAGAGTCAGTCCCTTTAACCTCCTGTTTGGCCCAGTTTGCAATTTCTGTGGAAGATGAACAGGAACAGCGAGAACGAATGAGAGACTAGCTGGAGGTGTCTGGATGGGCAAATTTAACTCTCATTTCCCACCAGGAAGAGGAATTAACCAAAGGCTCAGCGTGCCATGCCGGAACCAGATTAGGGCCTGAAGCCATGCTGCGGTGTTGTGGCCAGCTCACAAGAAAGCGAGTTGAAGAAAGGAGCTCAGGGGCACTGTAATTCACAAACTTGCAGAGTTATAAATGACAGCTATCGTCCAAAAATATACTGAAGTAAGGCTGCCAAGAGGACTTGAAAGCGGGGCAGAATTGCAGGAAACCAATTTCAGGAGGTAGACAGGAATTGCATTTCAAGCATAGGAAAAGAGGCAGAACGTCCACAGTGATGCACTTGGCCAAAAAGGGCGTATGCGTTTTTTCCTGAATATATTCAGGAAAAAACGCATACGCCCTTTTTGGCCAACCAAGCAAGCTTGCAAAGGAAATCTGCACTACAATGAAGTCTCACTTCCCCCTGGTCAAAACGGCCATCTGAAAAAAGTGTAAAATCCAGAAAGGCAGGACAGGCCATGGAGAACTGGGAGCCTTGTTATGCTGATGGGCGGGATGTAAATTGCCAACAGACACTCGGGAGAAGTGTATGGTGTTTCCTGAAACATCTAAAAAACAACGCAACAGAGCCTAGTGCACTTCCACTTATGGTCCTATAGCTTAGGGAAATTAAAATCAAAAAGACACAGCCACCCCAAAGTTTGGGACGCCTCTGTTTACAAGAACCTCGTTTACCGTACAAATTCAATATCACAGAAAGTGAAAAATGGAAAAAGAACTTGTGGTACTTACGTACAATGCAGTATCACTCAGCAATGAAATCTATGTCATCAGGCCCGTAGCAGCACAATGAGTGGATTCAGGTACGATGATTCTAACTGAAATAAGTCACACAGAAAAAGAAACATCATAAGATATCACTAATACACGGAATGTAAACTTGGCTACACAGGAACTGAATTCCAAAACAGAACAGGGTCTCAAATTTAGAAAACCAACTTATGCTTCCTTAAGGGGAAAGGTGAGTTGGGGTGCTGCATACAAACAGAGATTGAAATGAGCACACATAAAGTTCCTTAAGCCAAGTATGGAATAGACAAGAGCTACTCCTTGCTCAACGAAATGGACTCAACACCGCATATTAAACGTCTAAGAATGTACCTGACTAGTAAGTATCTTAAAACCTATGGATTGCTATGTCTCCAAAAGAGAATCAAGCGTGTGTACAGGGGCATAAACGCAGCAGTGATAGGATTGGAGAGGTTCGGTGAGCAAATGAAGACCCTTTGAAGTCATATTGCATGGTACCCATTTCACGGGTCTCAACTCTCCAGGTTTAAGGTATTCTTCCTTCAGCTAAAACATGTATGTGGAACCCAGAGTATGATCAACCATGTGAACGGGAGACGTGTTCAAATATGTCTCAGTTTTCCTCCCCTGGTACTCGGGTGCAACATTCCAGACGCTTTACTAACACTCTCCCTACTTGGAGAGTCAGTGCCTTTAACCTCCTGTTTGCCCCAGTTTGCAATTTCTGCGGAAGATGAACAGGAATAGGGAGAACCAATGAGAGACTACCTGGATGTGTCTGAACGGGCAAATTTAACTCTCATTTCCCACCAGGAAGAGGAATTAACCAAAGGCTCAGCGTGCCATGCCGGAACCACATTAGGGCCTGAAGACATCCTGCGGTGTTGCGGCCAGCTCACAAGAAAGCGAGTTGAAGAAAGGAGCTCAGGGGCACTGTAATTCACAAACTTGCAGAGTTATAAATGACAGCTATCGTCCAAAAATATACTGAAGTAAGGCTGCCAAGAGGACTTGAAAGCGGGGCAGAATTGCAGGAAACCGATTTCAGGAGGTAGACAGGAATTGCATTTCAAGCATAGGAAAAGAGGCAGAACGTCCACAGTGATGCACTTGGCCAAAAAGGGCGTATGCGTTTTTTCCTGAATATATTCAGGAAAAAACGCATACGCCCTTTTTGGCCAACCAAGCAAGCTTGCAAAGGAAGTCTGCACTACAATGAAGTCTCACTTCCCCCCGGTCAAAAGGGCCATCTGAAAAAAGTGTAAAATCCAGAAAGGCAGGACAGGCCATGGAGAACTGGGAGCCTTGTTATGCTGATGGGCGGGATGTAAATTGCCAACAGACACTCGGGAGAAGTGTATGGTGTTTCCTGAAACATCTAAAAAACAAAGCAACAGAGCCTAGGGCACTTCCACTTATGGTCCTATAGCTTAGGGAAATTAAAATCAAAAAGACACAGCCACCCCAAAGTTTGGGACGCCTCTTTTTACAAGAACCTCATTTACCGTACAAGTTCAATATCACAGAAAGTGAAAAATGGATAAAGAACTTGTGGTACTTACGTACAATGCAGTATCACTCAGCAATGAAATCTATGTCATCAGGCCCATAGAAGCATAATGAGTGGATTCAGGTACGATGATTCTAACTGAAATAAGTCACACAGAAAAAGAAACATCAAAAGATATCACTAATACATGGAATGTAAACTTGGCTACACAGGAACTGAATTCCAAAACAGAACAGGGTCTCAAATTTAGAAAACCAACTTATGCTTGCTTAAGGGGAAAGGTGAGTTGGGGTGCTGCATAAAACCAGAGATTGAAATGAGCACAGATAAAGTTCCTTAAGCCAAATATGGAACAGTCAAGAGCTACTCCTTGCTCAACGAAATGGACTCAACACCCCATATTAAACGCCTAAGAATGTACCTGACTAGTAATTATCTTAAAACCTAGGGATTGCTATGTCTCCGAAAGAGAATCAAGCGTGTGTACTGGGGCATAAATGCAGCAGTGATAGGATTGGAGAGGTTCGGTGAGCAAATGAAGACCCTTTGAAGTCATATTGCATGGTACCCATTCCACGGGTCTCAACTCTCCAGGTTTAAGGTATTCTTCCTTCAGCTAAAACATGCATGTGGAACCCAGACTATGATCAACCGTGTGATCGGGAGACGTGTTCAAATATGTCTCAGTTTTCATACCCTGGTACTCGGGTGCAACATTCCAGACGCTTTACTAACACTCTCCCGACTTGGACAGTCAGTGCCTTTAACCTCCTGTTTGGCCCAGTTTGCAATTTCTGCGGAAGATGAACAGGAAGAGGGAGAACCAATGAGAGACTAGCTGGAGGTGTCTGAACGGGCAAATTTAACTCTCATTTCCCACCAGGAAGAGGAATTAACCAAAGGCTCAGCGTGCCGTGCCGGAAATAGATTAGGGCCTGAAGCCATCCTGCGGTGTTGCGGCCAGCTCACAAGAAAGTGAGTTGAAGAAAGGAGCTCAGGGGCTCTGTAATTCACAAACCTGCAGAGTTATAAATGACAGCTATCGTCCAAAAATAGACTGAAGTAAGGCTGCCAAGAGGACTTGAAAGCGGGGCAGAATTGCAGGATACCGATTTCAGGAGGTAGACTGGAATTGCATTGAAAGCGTAGGAAAAGAGGCAGAACGTCCACAATGATGCACTTGGCCAAAAGGGCATATGCGTTTTTTCCTGAATATATTCAGGAAAAAACGCATACGCCCTTTTTGGCCAACCAAGCAAGCTTGCAAAGGAAATCTGCACTACAATGAAGTCTCACTTCCCCCCGGTCAAAAGGGCCATCAGAATAAAGTGTAAAATCCAGAAAGGCAGGACAGGCCATGGAGAACTGGGAGCCTTGTTATGCTGATGGGCGGGATGTAAATTGCCAACAGACACTCGGGAGAAGTGTATGGTGTTTCCTGAAACATCTAAAAAACAAAGCAACAGAGCCTAGGGCACTTCCACTTATGGTCCTATAGCTTAGGGAAATTAATATCAAAAAGACACAGCAACCCCAAAATTTGGGACGGCTCTTTTTACAGGAATCTCTTCTACGGCACAAGTTAAATATCCCAGAGAGCAAATAATGGATAAAGAAGTTGCGGTACTTCTGTACAACAGAATACCACTCAGCAATGAAATCTATGTCACCAGGCCCATACCAGCATAATGAGTGGATTGAGGCACGATGATTGTAAGTGAAATAAGTCACACAGAAAAAGAAACATCATAAGGTATCACTAATACACGGAATGTGAACTTGGCTACACATGAACTGAATTACAAAACAGAACAGGGTCTCAAGTTTAGAAAACCAACTTATGCCTGCTTAAGGGGGAAGGTGAGTTGGGGTGCTGCATAAAAGCAGAATTTGAAATTAGCACAGATACCGTTCCATAAGCCAAATATGTAATAGACAAGAGCTACCCCTTGCTCAACGAAATGGATTCAACAATGAGGTATCACCTCACACCTGGTAGAATAGGCATCATTGAAAATCTACAAACAAAAAATGCTGGAAAGGGTGTGGAGAAAAGGAACCCTCTTCCACTATTGTTGGGAATATAAATTGATACAGTCATTATGGAGAACAATATGGAATTTCTTAAGAAACTAACAATAGAATTACCATATGATACAGCAATCCCAGTACTGGACATATACCCAGACAAAACCATAAATCAAAAAGAGTCATTCACCGCAATGTTCATTGCATCACTATTTACAATATCGAGGTAATGGAAGCAACCTAAATGCCCACAGACAGACGAATGCATAAAGCTGTGGTACATATATAAAATGGAATATTACTAAGCCATGAAAAGGAATGAAATTGGGTCATTTGTAGAGACGTCGATGGATCTAGAGACTGTCATACAGAGTGAAGTAAGTCAGAAAGAGAAAAACAAATCTTGTATATTCATGCATATATGTGGAACCTAGAGAAACTGTACAGATTAACCATTTTGCAAGGCATAAATAGAGCAACAGATGTAGACAACAAACGTATGGACAACAAGGGGGGAAAGCTGTGGGGGGGTGGTGGTGGGAGGAGTTGAGAGACTGGGATTGGCATGTATACATTTATATGTATAAAATAGATAACCAATAAGAACCTGCTGTATAAAAATATAAAATAAAATTCAAAATTAATAAGAAATAAAATTTAAAAAATAAAACAGAAAAAACAATTATTCCCTGCACATACATGTATTTATATGAATAAATTATTTCCATGCTTATATCTGTAAATACAAAAAAGAGGAATAAAATCTACCTTGAACCAAAAACGAAAAAGAGAAAAAAAACACAGAACCCACCAGTTACACAGAGGAAAACCGTATCAGGGCACTTGCTCCAGTTGTAAACAATTCTGAAGTTGGTCAGTGGTGGGGAATCGTCTCCCATTCAGCCAGCAGCCCCCACGCAACAAGCGTCCTCATTGCAAAGCTGGGGCACCGTGCCGAGGCATCTGTGAGTAAACGTGAGCTGAGCCCCAGGCCAGTTGCTGCTGAACTATTCCCACCCGTCCCAGGTAAAACACCTGAATATATACAAGGACTTGAAAGCCTAGAGGAAGGGCCATAGAGCCACACGAGTGACAGCATGCCGGCCGACTTGGTGCCTGCAGGCCAGCCAGGATGGTCCTGGCCCTGGGTGCTCTTCTGGAAGATTTCCATTTCCCTGCCTGAGATACCCGTCCTGTCCCTGCCCCCACTGCTTTTTTCCTTCCTCACCTCTGCCCAGGGAGAAATTCCAGCAGCAGGTATGGGTGACACATCCTCTTCTTTAGCAGGTGGCAGCCTGGCAACTGCTGCAGAAAGTCCAGCAGAGCCCCACTCACACTGGGCCACCCACAAAGCCGTGGCCTCTCACTCCCTCCCACCAGCCCAGCCCCGAGACTGCTGACAGGGCAGAGAAAATGGCGTCAGGCACGGCTGCAGGGGCTCTTGCTGCCTGGAGTGGTATTTATATTGATCTCAACCCAGGCACACCTGGGGAGGGCTGGTCGGCACGGTAAGGCTGCCCAGGTCAGCCAATCATCACCCCTCAGGGGCTCACAGTTGCAGAAAATGGAACTTGCTGAACCGGCCAGGTCCAAGGAACAGGTGTGGGCTCCTGAGAGTCAGGATAGACAAGGGGCTGCAGCTTTGGCTTGTTTTCTAATCATTTTATCTGGCCCATGAGTGGGAGACAACTTCAAGAAAACCCTCTCCTAATGAGAGGAACCCAGGAGTCAGGGAGAGGAGGGGTGGGTGGTGGTTGGAGACAGAGGCCTGGTGCCCCGGGTGCAGTGGAAGTCTCTGGAAGACCAGGTGGAGGGAGGCCTCACGGAGTGATGCCCAGGGTCACAGACCTGTCGCAGCTGTTGTTTGTTAGTTCAAGTCCTGCTCTGAGGTGCTCTGTGTCAGCTCTGAGCGACAGGTGAGCTGGGGGTGCTCTGCAATGAGGGCTATGTGCACGGTTCCTGTGTGCCCAGCCCTGCCACGGTACCTGCAAGGGTAGCTCTGTATCCTGGGAGGGGCCTGACCACGAGAGCCCCGTGGGCTGGGGTGGGGGTGGGGTACCTGCCCAGGTGAGCTCCATATTCTGGGATTGGTCTGACCACGAGAGCCCCATGGGCTGCTGGGGACCTGGTAAAGGATGTCAGGACAGTCAGTGAAGCCACCGAGGATATACCTCCAGTTGCTCCTAATTCCTACACCCTGCTGGTCATTCTACCAACCACCAGGACATGGTATTCTGTATTAGTCTTCAATGATGCCTTCTTTTGTATTCCATTAGTCCCAGAGTCACAAGAAATTTTGGCTTGTGAGTGGCAGGACTCAACATACAACTAAAACAATACTTCCAGGCCGTCTGGCCCCAAGGGTGCAAAAATTCCCACACCATCTTTGGGGAAAGCTTAGCTAAAGACCTAAAAGTTCTACCTCTGGAAAAGGAAACCCTCCTTCAATATGCAGACGACATTCTGATCACCAGCCCTACTAAGGAGGCCTCTGAACTACCAAGCCAATAAAGGATAGAAGTTGTCCAAGAAAAAGCTCAAATATCACAGACTGCGGTGACCTGCCTGGGCTTCATTCTCACAGAAGGTCAGAGAAGCCCATCCCAGGAAAGGGAAGAAACCATTTTCAGCCTTACCCCTTTCTAAAACTAGAAGACAGCTTAGGGGTTCCTGGGGAGGCCAGGGTTTGCTGCTTCTGGATCCCTAGCTACAGTCTACTAGCTGGGCCTCTATATGAAACACTGAAAGGAAAAGATGATGATCCTTTTGAATAGAATCCAGAAGTGGCCTTTCAAGAATGGAAAGAGCAGTCAATTCAGACCCTTGCCCTGGAACTCCCTAATTTAGCTAAACCCTTTGACCTTTACATTCCCGGTGAAAGGTGAATCGCCATTGGAGAATTAGTGCAAAAACTGGGACCACTTGAAATGGAACAATGCAAGAATGCCATCCAGGTAGGATAAACTACGGTCACTAAGGGGCTTGGCCCACTGCCACATCTGGCCAAGATACTGGCGGTATCTAAAAACCTGGAAATCAGCAGCCCAAAAGGCCACCTCCCTCCTAAGGGAAAAGGACCCCACGTGGTGATCCTAACCACCAACCATGCCCTGAAGTTGCAGGGTTCGCTCCGTGGGCACACCGACCTCGAGTGAGGAGGCCCTCCAACTCCAACATCCAGAGAGATAACCGGGGGCAACAGGGCACCATGACGACTCGTGTGAACATCACTTGACCTGGAGTTTCTCTCATAAAACAACAAGAGTGTGTCCCAAAAGAGTAGACTACTGCTTGCAGGACTTACTGCACCCAGAGGGGAGCTAATAATCTTGGCGGGGGAACAGTATACCACACTGTCACCATAGAAAAGCCTACAGACACCGTGATGATGGTGGCCAATAAGACCGGCTGGACTCCTGTTTACTTCAAAAGGCTGTTGACTCAGTAGCCATCATGGTCCTTGATCACCACTGACCCTGGACTGTCTGGGAGTTGAGCGGGCAGGGCTCTGACACCTGGTGCTGTTTGTACGTTAATTCAGGGGCCTAATTGAAGAAAGCGCAGACTACTGGTCAGAGCATCTAGGCTGGCAGAGACGGTCAGCCTAAGGTGGCCGAACAAATGTGGGGCGGGGTGAAACCGGCCCCCACAGCGTCTCTGCACATCTCTTTCCTGGACCCTTAAAGGTCATTAGAATCTATAACACTTCCAATGCTGGTGCTCAGGTGGACGAGCAGGGAGGCAGGGGTCCTGGGGACAATCAACGTCACCGGGAGGCTGCTGGGGAGAAGCTCTGACCCTCGCCCCAGGGTATGAGGGCTCCCAACTCAGCACTCAGCAGTTACAGAAGAAGGGTCTGCACCCTCAGCACTCCAAGAATGAGGAACGGGACAAAAGGCAGAGGAGGGGTTTGTCCCCAGCAAAGCCCATTAAAAATCCCTGGGAGATAAAAATAGAATCTGGGCAATAAAGTCAAGTCTAACCTTTTTTATCCTTTGTGCTTTGTCTAATTTCACGTGCTCCTAGGGTCCCGCATGCAGAGGTTCCACACCCGGCACTTCAGACCAGATTTCCTAGTGCAGAATGGCTGGGTCGACACCTCAGCTCCTGGGGCCCAGTGCAGACTCCACGATATAGAGCCTGAGCTACAGCCAACCCGGCCCTCGAGAGCTCCGCCGCCTCCCTCCCTCCCACTGACTCTGACAGGATCTCTACACAGCAGCCCAGCCCACAGCCCACGGGGTAGTGCATGCTCTCACCTCTCCATTCTCTGATCAAAATATAAAGTTTCCTTTGCTTGTGAACCAAACTCAGTCTCGATCTGTTGGCCCCAATGACACTGGGCAGGGGGACACTTGTTGGGGTCCACTCTGGAGGATCAGTAACAGAAATTGAGACTATTGTAACCTCAATGAACAGATGTGTGAGCCAAACTGTAGTTAACATAGAACAGTGTATAAGGCTCGGGTAAAATAAGATGTTTTTAACACTTCCATTTGATATTTCCATCACTTTTTATAAGCAAGTTCAGTGAAAAGGTTTGTCTTATTTGTCAGGTCAATATTAGAGAAACGAAGTGATTTCTTTCCAAGGATGTACAGCTAATAATCTTGGTTAAACCTTCAATCTTGTTTTAAATGCTTTTCCATTGAAAATGATACCTCTCTTTCAGCTCCCCCATTTCTGAGAAGTATAAAATCTTATAATTTATTATTACCAAAGGGGAAAGGTGGGAGGAGGGATAAATTAACAGTTTGGAATTAACACATACACACTGCTATGTATAAAATAGATCATCAACAAGGAACTACTGTATAGCACAGGGAACTACACTCAACATTTTGCAATAACCTATAAGGGGAAATAATCTGAAAAAGAATAGATATTTTTATTGACATCATCTATCAATGACAGTTAAAGTGTAGCCTAAGGGAAGCTGGTGGTGAGTGCTTCTGACCCTGAAGACTTCAATCATCTAAAGTTTGGACTCTGCCTACTTCCCAAGGCCCTTAATGAACATATGTGTAGCCGTAGCTTAAAAAATTCCCCAGTTTGGGTTTCGGGGAGACACTGATTTTGAAAAAGCCCTGGTGTTCTCCTTACATGAATGGGACTCTTCCTACTGCTAAAACATGTCTGTCACACCCAGAGGATGGTATACCATCTGATCGGGAAGAGTTTGGAAAAGGCATCTCATCTCCTCATCTCCTGGTGCTCGGGTTCACCCCTCCAGCGTCTTTACTAACAGTCTCCCCACTTGGAGATGTCAGCACTGTCAACATCCTGTTGCGTACAGTTTGGAATTTGTCCAGAGGATGAAGCGGAAGGATGAGGAACAATGAGAGACAAGTCCTAGGTGTTCAGACAGGCACATGTCACTCTAATTTCCAATCAGGAAGACGAATTGACCAAAGGCTAGGGTTGCCCATGGAAACAGTATAGGGCTTGAGGAAATCCCGCTGCTTTGTGGCCAGTTCCCATAAACACGAGTTGAACAATGGAACTCAGGGGCAGTAAAATTCACAAAACTGCAGAGTTGAAAATATCCATCACTGAAAAATGTCTTGAGGAAAGTCAGAGAAAAGGACTTGTAAGCAAGGGAGAATGGCAGGAAAGGGATTTGAGGAGGTAGAAAGGACTCGCCATTAAGCACAAGAAAAGGAGCTGAACATTGCCAACATTGCAGTTGGCCAAAAAGGGTGTATGCGTTCTTTTCTGTATATATTCAAGAAAAGGGCATACACTTTTTTAGCCAACCAAACAGGTGGGCACTGGAAGTCAATACTACAAAAGATATCACTTCACATCAGTCAGAAGAGCCATCCTCATAAAGCGTAAACAACAGAAATGCAGGACAGGGCAACGAGAAGAGGGAGCCCTGTGAGACTTATAGTGGAAATGTATATTGCCAACGGCCATTCTGGAGAAGTGTATTGTGTTTACTAAAGCATCTACAAAATGAGCTACAGAGCATAGGGCACTTGCACTCATGGGCGTATATCTTGGGAAAAACAAAAATCGAGAGGACACAGGCACCCCAATGTTTACCCCCTCTCTGTTTAAAAGATCCTCGACTAAGATATAACTTAAATGTCTCTGGAGGGAAAAAATGGATAGAGATGTGGTACTTAGGTAGAGTGGAATATTATTCAGCCTGGAAATCAATGAAATATGGCCAGTTGTAACAACTCCGGAGGAGTTACGTATGATCATTCTAAGTGACAGAATTCAAAAAGAAAAAGACACATATCATAAGATATCACTTAAAGGTGGAATCCAAAATGGCTACACATGAAATAAATTACAAAACAAAAACATAGTCAAATATGTAGAAAACACGCATAAGGCTACTAAACGGGAAAGGTGGGGAGGGGTGAGGCATCATCCAGGAGGTTGAAATTAGCAAAGATACCATTCCAAATACCAAACTGATAATCAACAAGGCCTACACGGTAGCTAAAAGAACTGCACTCAGCACACTCAAGTCACCGGAAAAGAATATATACGACTGGTAAGAATCTGAAAAAGAATTTATTGATGTCTCTCTGTACGTGAATCAAGTGGATGTACAGCAGCAAGAAACAGAGCTTTGAAAATCAGCTGTAACCAATATAGTAATAAATTGAAAAAAATAAACGACAGAGAGACAGAGAAAACCTCTTACAACTTTTCCTCAGGGACGGTGATGCAACATGGATTGAACACATCTAGACCCACAGCAGGATGAGACATAAGGCTGGAAACTGTTTGCGCTAAGAGAAATGTGAGGTTGGGTGAGGAAATGCACACCCTTTAAAGTAATATTACCTGGTACCCATTCAATGGGTCCCAAATCTGCAGGTTCAAGGGATCTTCCTACAGCTAAAACATGCATGGAAAACCCAGAGGACTGTACACCATGTGATCGGGAGATGTGTCTAAAATGCACCTCATTTATCCTCTCCTGGTGCTCCTGTTCACCATTCCAGCCACGCTACTTAGAATCTCCCCACTTGGAGAATCAGCACATTTAAACTTCTGTTTCACACATTTTGCAAATTGTGAGGAGGATGAACGGGAAGAGGGGGAACCAATGAGAGAAGAGTTGTAGGGGTTTGGATGGGCACATATCACTCTAATTTCCCATTAAGAATAAGAATTAAAGGAAGGCTCAGCCTGCCTCGCCGGAGCCAAAATAGGGCCTGAAGCAATCCTGCGGGTTTGAGGCCAGCTCACAAAAGAGCAACTTAAAAAATGGAGCTCAGGGTCACTGCAATTCACAAACCTGCAGAGTTATAAATGAAAACTAACGTCCAAAAATATGTTGAGGTAAGGCAAAGAAGAGGATCTGAATGCAAGACAGAATTGCAAGAAACAGATTTCAAGAGATAGATTGGACTCGTCTTTAACGCACATGAAAAGCGGCAGAATTTCGACAATGATGCAGTTGGCCCAAAAGGGCGTATGCGTTTTTTCCTGATTATATCCAGGAAAAAACGCATACGCACTTTATGGGCAACGAAGCAAGCAAGCAATGCAAATGTGCACAACAAAGAAGTCTCACTTCCCACCGGTCAAAAGGGCCATCCTAAAAAATTGTAAAAACCAGAAATGCAGGACAGGCCATGGAGAACAGGGAGCCTTTATACGCTGATGGGCAGTGTGTGAACTGCCGAGAGCCACTCTGGAGAAGTGTATGGTGGTTCCTAAATCATCTAAAAAACAGAGCTACAGAGCATAGGACCCTTCCAATCATGGGAGTATATCTAGGGAAGTCTAAAAATCAACAAGACACAAGCACACCACAGTTTAGGGCTACTCTGTTTACAAGAACCTCAACTTCAGTACACCTTAAATATCCCAGGAAAGAGAACAATGGATAAAGAAGATGTGGTACTTATGTACAATGGAATATCTCTTCACCATGAAATCAATGTAATAAGGCTAGTAGAAGGATAAAGAGTGGATTTAGGTCCGATAATACTACTTGAAATAAGTCAAACAGAAAAAGAAACATATCATAAGATATCACTTATAGAGGGAGGGTAAATATGGCTGCACAAGAAATGAATTACAGAACAGAACAGTGTCTCACATTTAGAAAACACACTTATGTCAGCTTAAGGGGAAAGGAGAGGTGGGGTGATGCATAAAACCAGAGTTTGAAATTAGCACAGATACCGTTCAATAAACCAAATAGGTATTAGACAAGATCTACACCTTGCTCAATGAACAGGCCTCAACACACCCTATACACCGCAGAGAAATATATCTGAGGAATAAGAATCTTAAAACCCATGTATTGATATATCTCCATAAGGGAATCAAGTGTGTGCAGAGCGGCACAAACACAGCAGTGAAAAGGAGCTAAACCCCATTATAGAAATAAATTTTAAAAACAAAACGCTGAAACAATGAAAGAGAGAAAAATTCTTACAAAATTCGCTCAGGGGCTGTGATGCAACCTGGATTGACCACATATAAACCCACAGCTGGATAAGACATAAGGCTGGACACTTGGGGCTGACAGGATTGGTGAGCTTTGGTGAGCAACTGCCGAAAGTTTAATGCAATACTTCATGCTACTCAGTCCAAGGGTCCCAACACTCCAGGTTGAAGGGAATCTTCCTACAGCTAAACCATGCTTGGGAAACCCAGCGACTGGTATACCATATGATCGGGAAAGGTTTCTAAAACGCACCTCATTTTTCCTCTCCTGGGGCTCCGGATCGACATTCCAGCCGCTTTACTAACAACATCCCCACATGGAGTCAATGCCTTTAAGTTCTGGTATCGCACAGTCTGCAGTTAGTGCAGAGGATGAATGGGAATAGGGGGAACCAGTGAGAAACTAGCTGTAGCGGTTTCAATGGGCACATGTCACTCTAATATCACATCAGTAAGAAGAATTAACCAAAGGCACAGCAAGGTGCCCCAGAAGAAAAATAGGGCTTCAAGGAATCCTGTGGTTACGGGGCAAGACCACGAAAATAAGAGCTAAAAAATGGAGATAAGGGCCACTGAAATTCAAAAACCTGCAGAGTTATAAAGGCCAAGTATTTTGAAAAAATAGATTTCAGGAGGTAGACTGGAATTGCATTGAAAACATATGAAGAGAGTCAGAAACTCGACAATGATGCACTTGGCCAAAAAGGGCATATGTGTTTTTTCCTGAATATATTCAGGAAAAAACGCATACGCACTTTTTGGCCAACCAAGTAAGCTTGCAAAGGAAATCTGCACTACAATGAAGTCTCACTTCCCCCTGGTCAAAAGGGCCATCTGAAAAAAGTGTAAAATCCATAAAGGCACGACAGGCCATGGAGAACTGGGAGCCTTCTTATGCTGATGGGCGGGATGTAAATTGCCAACAGCCACTCTGGAGAAGTGTATGGTGTTTCCTGAAACATCTAAAAAACAAAGCAACAGAGCCTAGGGCACTTCCACTTATGGTCCTATAGCTTAGGGAAATTAAAATCAAAAAGACACAGCCACCCCAAAGTTTGGGACGCCTCTGTTTACAAGAACCTCGTTTACCGTACAAGTTCAATATCGCAGAAAGTGAAAAATGGATAAAGAACTTGTGGTACTTACGTACAATGCAATATCACTAAGCAATGAAATCTATGTCATCAGGCCCGTAGCAGCATAATGAGTGGATTCAGGTATGATGATTCTAACTGAAATAAGTCACACAGAAAAGAAACATCATAAGGTATCACTAATACACAGAATGTGAACTTGGCTACAAATGAACTGAATTACAAAACAGAACAGTGTCTCAAGTTTAGAAAACCAACTTATGATTGCTTAACGGGGAAGGTGAGTTGGGGTGCTGCATAAAACCAGAGATTGAAATGAGCACAGATAAAGTTCCTTAAGCCAAATATGGAATAGACAAGAGCTACTCCTTGCTCAACGAAATGGACTCAACACCCCATATTAAACGCCTAAGAATGTACCTGACTAGTAAGTATCTTAAAACCTATGGATTGCTATGTATCCAAAAGAAAATCAAGCGTGTGTACAGGGGCATAAACGCAGCAGTGATAGGATTGGAGAGGTTTGGTGAGCAAATGAAGACCCTTTGAAGTCATATTGCATGGTACCCATTACACGGGTCTCAACTCTCCAGGTTTAAGGTATTCTTCCTTCAGCTAAAACACGCATGTGGAACCCAGAGTATGATCAACCGTGTGAACGGGAGACGTGTTCAAATATGTCTCAGTTTTCCTCCCCTGGTACTCGGGTGCAACATTCAAGATGCTTTACTAACACTCTCCCCACTTGGAGACTCAGCGCCTTTAACCTCCTGTTTGGCCCAGTTTGCAATTTCTGCGCAAGATGAACAGAAATAGCGAGAACCAATGAGAGACTAGCTGGAGGTGTCTGGACGGGCAAACTTAACTCTCATTTCCGACCAGGAAGAGGAAATAACCAAAGGCTCAGCGTGCCGTGCCGGAACCAGATTAGGGCCTGAAGCCATCCTGCGGTGTTGCGGCCAGCTCAAAAGAAAGCGAGTTGAAGAAAGGAGCTCAGGGGCACTGTAATTCACAAACCTGCAGAGTTATAAATGACAGCTATCGTCCAAAAATAGACTGAAGTAAGGCTGCCAAGAGGACTTGAAAGCGGGGCAGAATTGCAGGAAACCGATTTCAGGATGTAGACTGGAATTGCATTGAAAGCATAGGAAAAGAGGCAGAACGTCCACAATGATGCACTTGGCCAAAAAGGGCGTATGCGTTTTTTCCTGAATATATTCAAGAAAAAACGTATACGCCCTTTTTGGCGAACCAAGAAAACTTGCAAAGGAAATCTGCACTACAATGAAGTCTCACTTCCCCCCGGTCAAAAGGGCCATCTGAAAAAAGTGTAAAATCTAGAAAAGCAGGACAGGCCATGGAGAACTGGGAGCCTTGTTATGCTGATGGGCGGGATGTAAATTGCCAACAGACACTCCGGAGAAGTGTATGGTGTTTCCTGAAACATCGAAAAAACAAAGCAACAGAGCCTAGGGCACTTCCACTTATGGTCCTATAGCTTAGGGAAATTAAAATCAAAAAGACACAGCCACCCCAAAGTTTGGGACGCCTCTGTTTACAAGAACCTCGTTTACAGTACAAGTTCAACATCGCAGAAAGTGAAAAATGGATAAAGAAGTTGTGGTATTTACTTACAAAGCAATATCACTCAGCAATGAAATATATGACATCAGGCTCTTAGCAGCACAATGAGTGCTTTCAGGTATGATGATTCTAACTGAAATAAGTCACACAGAAAAAGAAACATCATAAGATATCAGTAATACACGGAATGTAAACCTGGCTACACAGGAACTGAATTCCAAAACAGAACAGGGTCTCAAATTTAGAAAACCAACTTATGCTTGCTTAAGGGGAAAGGTGAGTTTTGGTGCTGCATAAAACCAGAGACTGAAATGAGCACAGATAGTTCCTTAAGCCAAATATGGAATAGACAAGAGCTACTCCTTGCTCAACGAAATGGACTCAACAACCCATATTAAACGCCTAAGAATGTACCTGACTAGTAAGTATCTTAAAACCTATGGATTGCTATGTCTCCGAAAGAGAATCAAGCGTGTGTACAGGGGCATAAACGCAGCAGTGATAGGATTGGAGTGGTTCGGTGAACAATTGAAGACCCTTTGAAGTCATATTGCATGGTACCCTTTACACGGGTCTCAACTCTCCAGGTTTAAGGTATTCTTCCTTCAGCTAAAACATGCATGTGGAACCCAGAGTATGATCAACCGTTTGAACGGGAGACGTGTTCAAATATGTCTCAGTTTTCGTACCCTGCAACTCGGGTGCAACATTCCAGACGCTTTACTAACACTCTCCCGACTTGGAGAGTCAGTCCCTTTAACCTCCTGTTTGGCCCGGTTTGCAATTTCTGCGGAAGATGAACAGGAATAGCGAGAACCAATGAGAGACTAGCTGGAGGTGTCTGGCCGGGCAAATTTAACTCTCATTTCCCACCAGGAAGAGGAATTAACCAAAGGCTCAGCGTGCCGTGCCGGAACCAGATTAGGGCCTGAAGCCATCCTGCGGTGTTGCGGCCAGCTCACAAGAAAGCGAGTTGAAGAAAGGAGCTCAGGGGCACTGTAATTCACAAACCTGCAGAGTTATAAATGACAGCTATCGTCCAAAAATATAGTGAAGTAAGGCTGCCAAGAGGACTTGAAAGCGGGGCAGAATTGCAGGAAACCGATTTCAGGAGGTAGACTGGAATTGCATTGAAAGCATAGGAAAAGAGGCAGAACGTCCACAATGATGCACTTGGCCTAAAACGGCGTATGCGTTTTTTCCTGAATATATTCAGGAGAAAACGCATACGCCCTTTTTGGCCCACCAAGCAAACTTGCAAAGGAAATCTGCACTACAATGAAGTCTCACTTCCCCCCGGTCAAAAGGGCCATCTGAAAAAAGTGTAAAATCCAGAAAGGCAGGACAGGCCATGGAGAACTGGGCGCCTTGTTATGCTGATGGGCGGGATGTAAATTGCCAAAGACACTCGGGAGAAGTGTATGGTGTTTCCTGAAACATCTAAAAAACAAAGCAACAGAGCCTAGGGCACTTCCACTTATGGTCCTATAGCTTAGGGAAATTAAAATCTAAAAGACACAGCCACCCCAAAGTTTGGGACGCCTCTGTTTACAAGAACCTCGTTTACCTTACAAGTTCAATATCACAGAAAGTGAAAAATGGATAAAGAAGTTGTGGTATTTACTAACAAAGCAATATCACTCAGCAATGAAATCTGTGTCATCAGGCCCTTAGTAGCACAATGAGTGGATTCAGGTATGATGATTCTAACTGAAATAAGTCTCACAGAAAAAGAAACATCATAAGATATCAGTAATACACGGAATGGAAACTTGGCTACACAGGAACTGAATTACAGAACAGAACAGGGTCTCAAATTTAGAAAACCAACTTATGCTTGCTTAAGGGGAAAGGTGAGTTGGGGTGCTGCATAAAACCAGAGATTGAAATGAGCACAGATAAATTTACTTAAGCCAAATATGGAATAGACAAGAGCTACTCCTTGCTCAAAGAATTGGACTCAACACCGCATATTAAATGCCTAAGAATGTACCTGACTAGTAATTATCTTAAAACCTATGGATTGCTATGTCTCCGAAAGAGAATCAAGCATGTGTACAGGGGCATAAACGCAGCAGTGATAGGATTGGAGAGGTTCGTGAGCAAATGAAGACCCTTTGAAGTCATATTGCATGGTACCCATTCCATGGGTTTCAACTACCCAGTTTTAAGGTATTCTTCCTTCAGCTAAAACATGCATGTGGAACCTAGAGTATGATCAACCATGTGATCGGGAGACGTGTTCAAATATGTCTCAGTTTTCGTACCCTGGTACTCGGGTGCAACATTCCAGACGCTTTACTAACACTCTCCCCACTTGGAGAGTCAGTCCCTTTAACCTCCTGTTTGGCCCAGTTTAAAATTTCTGTGGAAGATGAACAGGAATAGCGAGAACCAATGAGAGACTAGCTGGAGGTGTCTGGATGGGCAAATTTAACTCTCATTTCCCACCAGGAAGAGGAATTAACCAAAGGCTCAGCGTGCCGTGCCAGAACCAGATTAGGGCCTGAAGACATCCTGCGGTTTTGCGGCCAGGTCACAAGAAAGCGAGTTGACTAAAGGAGCTCAGGGGCACTGTAATTCACAAACCTGCAGAGTTATAAATGACAGCTATCGTCCAAAAATAGACTGAAGTAAGGCTGCCAAGAGGACTTGAAAGCGAGGCAGAATTGCAGGAAACCGATTTCAGGAGGTAGACTGGAATTGCATTGAAAGCATAGGAAAAGAGGCAGAACGTCCATAATGATGCACTTGGCCAACAAGAGCGTATGCGTTTTTTCCTGAATATATTCAGGAAAAAACGCATACGCCCTTTTTGGCCAACCAAGCAAACTTGCAAAGGAAATCTGCACTACAGTGAAGTCTCACTTCTCCCCGGTCAAAAGGGCCATCTGAAAAAAGTGTAAAACCCAGAAAGGCAGGACAGGCCATGGAGAACTGGGAGCCTTGTTATGCTGATGGGCGGGATGTAAATTGCCAACAGACACTCAGGAGAAGTGTATGGTGTTTCCTGAAACATCTAAAAAACAAAGCAACAGAGCCTAGGGCACTGCCACTTATGGTCCTATAGCTTAGGGAAATTAAAATCAAAAAGACACAGCCACCCCAAAGTTTGGGACGCCTCCGTTTATAAGACCCTCATTTACCGTACAAGTTCAATATCACAGAAAGTGAAAAATGGATAAAGAACTTGTGGTACTTATGTACAATGTAGTATCACTCAGCAATGAAATCTATGTAATCAGGCCCATAGCAGAATAATGAGTGGATTCAGGTACGATGATTCTAACTGAAATAAGTCACACAGAAAAAGAAACATCATAAGATATCACTAACACACGGAATGTAAACTTGGCTACACAGGAACTGCATTCCAAAACAGAACAGGGTCTCAAATTTAGAAAACCAACTTATGCTTGCTTAAGGGGAAAGGTGAGTTGGGGTGCTGCATAAAACCAGAGATTGAAATGAGCACAGATAAAGTTCCTTAAGCCAAATATGGAATAGACAAGAGCAACTCCTTGCTCAACGAAATGGACTCAAAACCCCATATTAAACGCCTAAGAATGTACCTGACTAGTAAGTATCTTAAAACCTATGGATTGCTATGTCTCCAAAAGAGAATCAAGCGTGTGTACAGGGGCATAACCGCAGCAGTGATAGGATTGGAGAGGTTCGGTGAGCAAATGAAGACCCTTTGAAGTCATATTGCATGGTACCCTTTACACGGGTCTCAACTCTCCAGGTTTAAGGTATTCTTCCTTCAGCTAAAACATGCATGTGGAACCCAGATTATGATCAACCATGTGAACGGGAGTCGTGTTCAAATATGTCTCAGTTTTCCTCCCCTGGTACTCGGGTGCAACATTCCAGACGCTTTACTAACACTCTCCCGACTTGGAGAGTCAGTCCCTTTAACCTCCTGTTTGGCCCAGTTTGCAATTTCTGCGGAAGATGAACAGGAATAGCGAGAACCAATGAGAGGCTAGCTGGAGGTGTATGGACGGGCAAATTTAACTCTCATTTCCCACCAGGAAGAGGAATTAACCAAAGGCTCAGCATGCCGGCCCGGAACCAGATTAGGGCCTGAAGCCATCCTGCGGTGTTACGGCCAGGTCACAAGAAAGCGAGTTGAAGAAAGGAGCTCAGGGGCACTGTAATTCACAAACCTGCAGAGTTATAAATGACAGCTATCGTCCAAAAATATACTGAAGTAAGGCTGCCAAGAGGACTTGAAAGCGGGGCAGAATTGCAGGAAACCGATTTCAGGAGGTAGACTTGAATTGCATTGAAAGCATAGGAAAAGAGGCAGAACGTCCACAATGATGCACTTGGCCAAAAAGGGCGTATGCGTTTTTTCCTGAATATATTCAGGAAAAAACGCATACGCCCTTTTTGGCCAACCAAGCAAGCTTGCAAAGGAAATCTGCACTACAATGAAGTCTCACTTCTCCCCGGTCAAAAGGGCCATCTGAAAAAAGTGTAAAATCCAGAAAGGCAGGACAGGTCATGGAGAACTGGGAGCCTTGTTATGCTGATGGGCGGGATGTAAATTGCCAACAGACACTCAGGAGAAGTGTATGGTGTTTCCTGAAACATCTAAAAAACAAAGCAACAGAGCCTAGGGCACTTCCACTTATGGTCCTATAGCTTAGGGAAATTAAAATCAAAAAGACACAGCCACCCCAAAGTTTGGAACGGCTCTGTTTACAAGAACCGCATTTACAGTACAAGTTCAACATCGCAGAAAGTGAAAAATGGATAAAGAAGTTGTGGTATTTACTTACAAAGCAATATCACTCAGCAATGAAATCTATGTCATCAGGCCCTTAGCAGCACAATGAGTGGATTCAGGTATGATGATTCTAACTGAAATAAGTCACACAGAAAAAGAAACATCATAACATATCAGTAATACACGGAATGTAAACTTGGCTACACAGGAACTGAATTAAAGAACAGAACAGGGTCTCAAATTTAGAAAACCAACTTATGCTTGCTTAAGGGGAAAGGTGAGTTGGGGTGCTGCATAAAACCAGAGATTGAAATGAGCACAGATAAAGTTCCTTAAGCCAAATATGGAATAGACAAGAGCTACTCCTTGCTCAACGAAATGGACTCAACACCGCATATTAAACGCCTAAGAATGTACCTCACTAGTAAGTATCTTAAAACCTATGGATTGCTATGTCTCCGAAACAGAATCAAGCATGTGTACAGGGGCATAGACGCAGCAGTGATAGGATTGGAGAGGTTCGGTGAGCAAATGAAGACCCTTTGAAGTCATATTGCATGGTACCCATTACACGGGTCTCAACTCTCCATGTTTAAGGTATTCTTCCTTCAGCTAAAACATGCATGTGGAACCCAGAGTATGATCAACCATGTGATCGGGAGACGTGTTCAAATATGTCTCAGTTTTCCTCCCCTGGTACTCGGGTGCAACATTCCAGATGCTTTACTAACACTGTCCCCACTTGGAGAGTCAGTCCCTTTAACCTCCTGTTTGGCCCAGTTTGCAATTTCTGCGGAAGATGAACAGGAATAGCGAGAACCAATGGAGACTAGCTGGAGGTGTCTGGACGGGCAAATTTAACTCTCATTTCCCACCAGGAAGAGGAATTAATCAAAGGCTCAGCGTGCCATGCCAGAACCAGATTAGGGCCTGAAGCCATCCTGCGGTGTTGCGGCCAGGTCACAAGAAAGCGAGTTGAAGAAAGGAGCTCAGGGGCACTGTAATTCACAAACCTGCAGAGTTATAAATGACAGCTATCGTCCAAAAATAGACTGAAGTAAGGCTGCCAAGAGGACTTGAAAGCGGGGCAGAATTGCAGGAAACCGATTTCAGGAGGTAGACTGGAATTGCATTGAAAGCATAGGAAAAGAGGCAGAACGTCCACAATGATGCACTTGGCCAAAAAGGGCGTATGCATTTTTTCCTGAATATATTCAGGAAAAAACGCATACGCCCTTTTTGGCCAACCAAGCAAGCTTGCAAAGGAAATCTGCACTACAATGAAGTCTCACTTCCCCCCGGTCAAAAGGGCCATCTGAAAAAAGTGTAAAATCCAGAAAGGCAGGACAGGCCATGGAGAACTGGGAGCCTTGTTATGCTGATGGGCGGGATGTAAATTGCCAACAACCACTCGGGAGAAGTGTATGGTGTTTCCTGAAACATCTAAAAAACAAAGCAACAGAACCTAGGGCACTTCCACTTATGGTCCTATAGCTTAGGGAAATTAAAATCAAAAAGACACAGCCACCCCAAAGTTTGGAACGGCTCTGTTTACAAGAACCTCATTTACAGTACAAGTTCAACATCGCAGAAAGTGAAAAATGGATAAAGAAGTTGTGGTATTTACTTACAAAGCAATATCACTCAGCAATGAAATCTGTGTCATCAGGCCCTTAGCAGCACAATGAGTGGATTCAGGTATGATGATTCTAACTGAAATAAGTCACACAGAAAACGAAACATCATAAGATATCAGTAATACACGGAATGTAAACTTGGCTACACAGGAACTGAATTACAGAACAGAACAGGGTCTCAAATTTAGAAAACCAACTTATGCTTGCTTAAGGGGAAAGGTGAGTTGGGGTGCTGCATAAAACCAGAGATTGAAATGAGCACAGATAAATTTCCTTAAGCCAAATATGGAATAGACAAGAGCTACTCCTTGCTCAACGAAATGGACTCAACACCCCATATTAAACGCCTAAGTATGTACCTGACTAGTAAGTATCTTGAAACCTATGGATTGCTATGTCTCCAAAAGAGAATCAAGCGTGTGTACAGGGGCATAAACGCAGCAGTGATAGGATTGGAGAGGTTCGGTGAGCCAATGAAGACCCTTTGAAGTCATATTGCATGGTACCCATTCCACGGGTCTCAACTCTCCAGGTTTAAGGTATTCTTCCTTCAGCTAAAACATGCATGTGGAACCCAAGTATGATCAACCATGTGATCGGGAGACGTGTTCAAATATGTCTCAGTTTTCCTCCCCTTGTACTCGGGTGCAACATTCCAGACGCTTTACTAACACTCTCCCCACTTGGAGAGTCAGCGCCTTTAACCTCCTGTTTGGCCCAGTTTGCAATTTCTGCGGAAGATGAACAGGAATAGCGAGAACCAATGAGATGCTAGCTGGAGGTGTCTGGACGGGCAAATTTAACTCTCATTTCCCACCAGGAAGAGGAATTAACCAAAGGCTCAGCGTGCCGTGCCAGAACCAGATTAGGGCCTGAAGACATCCTGCGGTGTTGCGGCCAGGTCACAAGAAAGCGAGTTGAAGAAAGGAGCTCAGGGGCACTGTAATTCACAAACCTGCAGAGTTATAAATGACAGCTATCGTCCAAAAATATACTGAAGTAAGGCTGCCAAGAGGACTTGAAAGCGGGGCAGAATTGCAGGAAACCGATTTCAGGAGGTAGACTGGAATTGCATTGAAAGCATAGGAAAAGAGGCAGGACATCCACAATGATGCACTTGGCCAAAAAGGGCGTATGCGTTTTTTCCTGAATATATTCAGGAAAAAACGCATACGCCCTTTTTGGCCAACCAAGCAAACTTGCAAAGGAAATCTGCACTACAATGAAGTCTCACTTCCCCGCGGTCAAAAGGGCCATCTGAAAAAAGTGTAAAATCCAGAAAGGCAGGACAGGCCATGGAGAACTGGGAGCCTTGTTATGCTGATGGGCGGGATGTAAATTGCCAACAACCACTCGGGAGAAGTGTATGGTGTTTCCTGAAACATCTAAAAAACAAAGCAACAGAGCCTAGGGCACTTCCGCTTATGGTCCTATAGCTTAGGGAAATTAAAATCAAAAAGACAAAGCCACCCCAATGTTTGGGACGCCTCTGTTTACAAGAACCTCGTTTACCGTACAAGTTCAATATCACAGAAAGTGAAAAATGGATAAAGAACTTGTGGTACTTACGAACAATGCCGTATCACTCAGCAATGAAATCTATGTCATCAGTCCCGTAGCAGCATAATGAGTGGATTCAGGTACGATGATTCTAACTGAAATAAGTCACACAGAAAAAGAAACATCATAAGATATCACTAATACACGGAATGTAAACTTGGCTACACAGCAACTGAATTACAAAACAGAACAGGTTCTCAAATTTAGAAAACCAACTTATGCTTGCTTAAGGGGAAAGGTGAGTTGGGTTGCTGCATAAAACCAGAGATTGAAATGAGCACAGATAAAGTTCCTTAAGCCAAATATGGAATAGACAAGAGCTACTCCTTGCTCAACGAAATGGACTCAACACCGCATATTAAACGCCTAAGAATGTACCTGACTAGTAAGTATCTTAAAACCTATGGATTGCTATGTCTCCGAAAGAGAATCAAGCATGTGTACAGGGGCATAAACGCAGCAGTGATAGGATTGGAGAGGTTCGGTGAGCAAATGAAGACCCTTTGAAGTCATATTGCATGGTACCCATTCCACGGGTTTCAACTACCCAGGTTTTAGGTATTCTTCCTTCAGCTAAAACATGCATGTGGAACCCAGAGTATGATCAACCATGTGATCGGGAGACGTGTTCAAATATGTCTCAGTTTTCCTCCCCTGGTACTCGGGTGCAACATTCCAGACGCTTTACTAACACTCTCCCCACTTGGAGAGTCAGCGCCTTTAACCTCCTGTTTGGCACAGTTTGCAATTTCTGCGGAAGATGAACAGGAATAGCGAGAACCAATGAGAGGGTAGCTGGAGGTGTCTGGACGGGCAAATTTAACTCTCATTTCCCACCAGGAAGAGGAAATAACCAAAGGCTCAGCGTGCCGTACCGGAACCAGATTAGGGCCTGAAGCCATCCTGCGGTGTTGCGGCCAGCTCAAAAGAAAGCGAGTTGAAGAAAGGAGCTCAGGGGCACTGTAATTCACAAACCTGCAGAGTTATAAATGACAGCTATCGTCCAAAAATAGACTGAAGTAAGGCTGCCAAGAGGACTTGAAAGCGGGGCAGAATTGCAAGAAACCGATTTCAGGAGGTAGACTGGAATTGCATTGAAAGCATAGGAAAAGAGGCAGAACGTCCACAATGATGCACTTGGCCAAAAAGGGCGTATGCGTTTTTTCCTGAATATATTCAGGAAAAAACGCATATGCCCTTTTTGGCCAACCAAGCAAGCTTGCAAAGGAAATCTGCACTACAATGAAGTCTCACTTCCCCCCGGTCAAAAGGGCCATCTGCAAAAAGTGTAACATCCAGAAATGCAAGACAGGCCATGGAGAACTGGGAGCCTTGTTATGCTGATGGGCGGGATGTAAACTGCCAACAGACACTCGGGAGAAGTGTATGGTGTTTCCTGAAACATCTAAAAAACAAAGCAACAGAACCTAGGGCACTTCCACTTATGGTCCTATAGCTTAGGGAAATTAAAATCAAAAAGACACAGCCACCCCAAAGTTTGGAACGGCTCTGTTTACAAGAACCTCGTTTACAGTACAAGTTCAACATCGCAGAAAGTGAAAAATGGATAAAGAAGTTGTGGTATTTACTAACAAAGCAATATCACTCAGCAATGAAATCTGTGTCATCAGGCCCTTAGTAGCACAATGAGTGGATTCAGGTATGATGATTCTAACTGAAATAAGTCACACAGAAAAAGAAACATCATAAGATATCAGTAATACACGGAATGGAAACTTGGCTACACAGGAACACAATTACAGAACAGAACAGGGTCTCAAATTAGAAAATCAACTTATGCTTACTTAAGGGTAAAGGTGAGTTGGGGTGCTGCATAAAACCAGAGATTGAAATGAGCACAGATAAAGTTCCTTAAGTCAAATATGGAATAGACAAGAGCTACTCCTTGCTCAACGAAATGGACTCAACAGCGCATATTAAACACCTAAGAATGTACCTGACTAGTAAGTATCTTAAAACCTATGGATTGCTATGTCTCCGAAAGAGAATCAAGCATGTGTACAGGGGCATAAACGCAGCAGTGATAGGATTGGAGAGGTTCGGTGAGCAAATGAAGACCCTTTGAAGTCACATTGCATGGTACCCATTCCACGGGTTTCAACTACCCAGGTTTTAGGTATTCTTCCTTCAACTAAAACATGCATGTGGAACCCAGAGTATGATCAACCATGTGATCGGGAGACGTGTTCAAATATGTCTCAGATTTCCTCCCCTGGTACTCGGGTGCAACATTCCAGACGCTTTACTAACACTCTCCCCACTTGGAGAGTCAGCGCCTTTAACCTCCTGTTTGGCACAGTTTGCAATTTCTGCGGAAGATGAACAGGAATAGCAAGAACCAATGAGAGGCTAGCTGGAGGTGTCTGGACGGGCAAATTTAACTCTCATTTCCCACCAGGAAGAGGAAATAACCAAAGGCTCAGTGTGCCATACCGGAACCAGATTAGGGCCTGAAGCCATCCTGCGGTGTTGCGGCCAGCTCAAAAGAAAGCGAGTTGAAGAAAGGAGCTCAGGGGCACTGTAATTCACAAACCTGCAGAGTTATAAATGACAGCTATCGTCCAAAAATAGACTGAAGTAAGGCTGCCAAGAGGACTTGAAAGCGGGGCAGAATTGCAGGAAACCGATTTCAGGAGGTAGACTTGAATTGCATTTCAAGCATAGGAAAAGAGGCAGAACGTCCACAATGATGCACTTGGCCAAAAAGGGCGTATGCGTTTTTTCCTGAATATATTCAGGAAAAAACGCATACGCCCTTTTTGGCCAACCAAGCAAGCTTGCAAAGGAAATCTGCACTACAATGAGTCTCACTTCCCCCTGGTCAAAAGGGCCATCTGAAAAAAGTGTAACATCCAGAAAGGCAGGACAGCCCATGGAGAACTGGGAGCCTTGTTATGCTGATGGGCGGGATGTAAATTGCCAACAGACACTCGGGAGAAGTGTATGGTGTTTCCTGAAACATCTAAAAAACAAAGCAACAGAACCTAGGGCACTTCCACTTATGGTCCTATAGCTTAGGGAAATTAAAATCAAAAAGACACAGCCACCCCAAAGTTTGGAACGGCTCTGTTTACAAGAACCTCGTTTACAGTACAAGTTCAACATCGCAGAAAGTGAAAAATGGATAAAGAAGTTGTGGTATTCACTTACAAAGCAATATCACTCAGCAATGAAATCTGTGTCATCAGGCCCTTAGCAGCACAATGAGTGGATTCAGGTATGATGATTCTAACTGAAATAAGTCACACAGAAAAAGAAACATCATAAGATATCAGTAATACACGGAATGGAAACTTGGCTACACAGGAACTGAATTACAGAACAGAACAGGGTCTCAAATTTAGAAAACCAACTTATTCTTGCTTAAGGGTAAAGGTGAGTTGGGGTGCTGCATAAAACCAGAGATTGAAATGAGCACAGATAAAGTTCCTTAAGCCAAATATGGAATAGACAAGAGCTACTCCTTGCTCAACGAAATGGACTCAACACCGCATATTAAACGCCTAAGAATGTACCTGACTAGTAAGTATCTTAAAACCTATGGATTGCTATGTCTCCGAAAGAGAATCAAGCATGTGTACAGGGGCATAAACGCAGCAGTGATAGGATTGGAGAGGTTCGGTGAGCAAATGAAGACCCTTTGAAGTCATATTGCATGGTACCCATTCCACGGGTTTCAACTACCCAGGTTTTAGGTATTCTTCCTTCAGCTAAAACATGCATGTGGAACCCAGAGTATGATCAACCATGTGATCGGGAGACGTGTTCAAATATGTCTCAGTTTTCTCCCCTGGTACTCGGGTGCAACATTCCAGACGCTTTACTAACACTCTCCCCACTTGGAGAGTCAGTCCCTTTAACCTCCTGTTTGGCGCAGTTTGCAATTTCTGTGGAAGATGAACAGGAATAGCGAGAACCAATGAGAGACTTGCTGGAGGTGTCTGGATGGGCAAATTTAACTCTCATTTCCCACCAGGAAGAGGAATTAACCAAAGGTTCAGCGTGCCGTGCCAGAACCAGATTAGGGCCTGAAGACATCCTGCGGTGTTGCGGCCAGGTCACAAGAAAGCGAGTTGAAGAAAGGAGCTCAGGGGCACTGTAATTCACAAAACTGCAGAGTTATAAATGACAGCTATCGTCCAAAAATAGACTGAAGTAAGGCTGCCAAGAGGACTTGAAAGCGGGGCAGAATTGCAGGAAACCGATTTCAGGAGGTAGACTTGAATTGCATTGAAAGCATAGGAAAAGAGGCAGAACGTCCACAATGATGCACTTGGCCAAAAAGGGCGTATGCGTTTTTTCCTGAATATATTCAGGAAAAAACGCATACGCCCTTTTTGGCCAACCAAGGAAACTTGCAAAGGAAATCTGCACTACAATGAAGTCTCACTTCTCCCCGGTCAAAAGGGCCATCTGAAAAAAGTGTAAAATCCAGAAAGGCAGGACAGGCCATGGAGAACTGGGAGCCTTGTTATGCTGATGGGCGGGATGTAAATTGCCAACAGACACTCAGGAGAAGTGTATGGTGTCTCCTGAAACATCTAAAAAACAAAGCAACAGAGCGTAGGGCACTTCCACTTATGGTCCTATAGCTTAGGGAAATTAAAATCAAAAAGACACAGCCACCCCAAAGTTTGGGATGCCTCCGTTTACAAGAACCTCGTTTACCGTACAAGTTCAATATCACAGAAAGTGAAAAATGGATAAAGAACTTGTGGTACTTACGTACAATGCAGTATCACTCAACAATGAAATCTATGTCATCAGGCCCGTAGCAGCATAATGAGTGGATTCAGGTATGATGATTCTAACTGAAATAAGTCACACAGAAAAAGAAACATCATAAGATATCAGTAATACACGGAATGGAAACTTGGCTACACAGGAACTGAATTACAGAACAGAACAGGGTCTCAAATTTAGAAAACCAACTTATGCTTGCTTAAGGGTAAAGGTGAGTTGGGGTGCTGCATAAAACCAGAGATTGAAATGAGCACAGATAAAGTTCCTTAAGCGAAATATGGAATAGACAAGAGCTACTCCTTGCTCAACGAAATGGACTCAACACCGCATATTAAACGCCTAAGAATGTACCTGACTAGTAAGTATCTTAAAACCTATAGATTGCTATGTCTCCGAAAGAGAATCAAGCATGTGTACAGGGGCATAAACGCAGCAGTGATAGGATTGGAGAGGTTCGGTGAGCAAATGAAGACCCTTTGAAGTCATATTGCATGGTACCCATTCCACGGGTTTCAACTACCCAGGTTTTAGGTATTCTTCCTTCAGCTAAAACATACATGTGGAACCCAGAGTATGATCAACCATGTGATTGGGAGACGTGTTCAAATATGTCTCAGTTTTGCTCCCCTGGTACTCGGGTGCAACATTCCAGACGCTTTACTAACACTTTCCCCACTTGGAGAGTCAGCGCCTTTAACCTCCTGTTTGGCACAGTTTGCAATTTCTCCGGAAGATGAACAGGAATAGCGAGAACCAATGAGAGGCTAGCTGGAGGTGTCTAGACGGGCAAATTTAACTCTCATTTCCCACCAGGAGGAGGAAATAACCAAAGGCTCAGCGTGCCGAGCCAGAACCAGATTAGGGCCTGAAGCCATCCTGCGGTGTTGCGGCCAGGTCAAAAGAAAGCGAGTTGAAGAAAGGAGCTCAGGGGCACTGTAATTCACAAACCTGCAGAGTTATAAATGACAGCTATCGTCCAAAAATAGACTGAAGTAAGGCTGCCAAGAGGACTTGAAAGCGGGGCAGAATTTCAGGAAACCGATTTCAGGAGGTAGACTGGAATTGCATTGAAAGCATAGGAAAAGAGGCAGAACGTCCACAATGATGCACTTGGCCAAAAAGGGCGTATGCGTTTTTTCCTGAATATATTCAGGAAAAAACGCATACGCCCTTTTTGGCCAACCAAGGAAACTTGCAAAGGAAATCTGCACTACAATGAAGTCTCACTTCCCCCCGGTCAAAAGGGCCATCTGCAAAAAGTGTAAAATCCAGAAAGGCAGGACAGGCCATGGAGAACTGGGAGCCTTGTTATGCTGATGGGCGGGATGTAAATTGCCAACAACCACTCGGGAGAAGTGTATGGTGTTTCCTGAAACATCTAAAAAACAAAGCAACAGAACCTAGGGCACTTCCACTTATGGTCCTATAGCTTAGGGAAATTAAAATCAAAAAGACACAGCCACCCCAAAGTTTGGAACGGCTCTGTTTACAAGAACCTCATTTACAGTACAAGTTCAACATCGCAGAAAGTGAAAAATGGATAAAGAAGTTGTGGTATTTACTTACAAAGCAATATCACTCAGCAATGAAATCTGTGTCATCAGGCCCTTAGCAGCACAATGAGTGGATTCAGGTATGATGATTCTAACTGAAATAAGTCACACAGAAAACGAAACATCATAAGATATCAGTAATACACGGAATGTAAACTTGGCTACACAGGAACTGAATTACAGAACAGAACAGGGTCTCAAATTTAGAAAACCAACTTATGCTTGCTTAAGGGGAAAGGTGAGTTGGGGTGCTGCATAAAACCAGAGATTGAAATGAGCACAGATAAATTTCCTTAAGCCAAATATGGAATAGACAAGAGCTACTCCTTGCTCAACGAATTTGACTCAACACCCCATATTAAACGCCTAAGTATGTACCTGACTAGTAAGTATCTTGAAACCTATGGATTGCTATGTCTCCAAAAGAGAATCAAGCGTGTGTACAGGGGCATAAACGCAGCAGTGATAGGATTGGAGAGGTTCGGTGAGCCAATGAAGACCCTTTGAAGTCATATTGCATGGTACCCATTCCACGGGTCTCAACTCTCCAGGTTTAAGGTATTCTTCCTTCAGCTAAAACATGCATGTGGAACCCAAGTATGATCAACCATGTGATCGGGAGACGTGTTCAAATATGTCTCAGTTTTCCTCCCCTTGTACTCGGGTGCAACATTCCAGACGCTTTACTAACACTCTCCCCACTTGGAGAGTCAGCGCCTTTAACCTCCTGTTTGGCCCAGTTTGCAATTTCTGCGGAAGATGAACAGGAATAGCGAGAACCAATGAGATGCTAGCTGGAGGTGTCTGGACGGGCAAATTTAACTCTCATTTCCCACCAGGAAGAGGAATTAACCAAAGGCTCAGCGTGCCGTGCCAGAACCAGATTAGGGCCTGAAGACATCCTGCGGTGTTGCGGCCAGGTCACAAGAAAGCGAGTTGAAGAAAGGAGCTCAGGGGCACTGTAATTCACAAACCTGCAGAGTTATAAATGACAGCTATCGTCCAAAAATATACTGAAGTAAGGCTGCCAAGAGGACTTGAAAGCGGGGCAGAATTGCAGGAAACCGATTTCAGGAGGTAGACTGGAATTGCATTGAAAGCATAGGAAAAGAGGCAGGACATCCACAATGATGCACTTGGCCAAAAAGGGCGTATGCGTTTTTTCCTGAATATATTCAGGAAAAAACGCATACGCCCTTTTTGGCCAACCAAGCAAACTTGCAAAGGAAATCTGCACTACAATGAAGTCTCACTTCCCCCCGGTCAAAAGGGCCATCTGAAAAAAGTGTAAAATCCAGAAAGGCAGGACAGGCCATGGAGAACTGGGAGCCTTGTTATGCTGATGGGCGGGATGTAAATTGCCAACAACCACTCGGGAGAAGTGTATGGTGTTTCCTGAAACATCTAAAAAACAAAGCAACAGAGCCTAGGGCACTTCCGCTTATGGTCCTATAGCTTAGGGAAATTAAAATCAAAAAGACACAGCCACCCCAATGTTTGGGACGCCTCTGTTTACAAGAACCTCATTTACCGTACAAGTTCAATATCACAGAAAGTGAAAAATGGATAAAGAACTTGTGGTACTTACGAACAATGCCGTATCACTCAGCAATGAAATCTATGTCATCAGTCCCGTAGCAGCATAATGAGTGGATTCAGGTACGATGATTCTAACTGAAATAAGTCACACAGAAAAAGAAACATCATAAGATATCACTAATACACGGAATGTAAACTTGGCTACACAGCAACTGAATTACAAAACAGAACAGGTTCTCAAATTTAGAAAACCAACTTATGCTTGCTTAAGGGGAAAGGTGAGTTGGGTTGCTGCATAAAACCAGAGATTGAAATGAGCACAGATAAAGTTCCTTAAGCCAAATATGGAATAGACAAGAGCTACTCCTTGCTCAACGAAATGGACTCAACACCGCATATTAAACGCCTAAGAATGTACCTGACTAGTAAGTATCTTAAAACCTATGGATTGCTATGTCTCCGAAAGAGAATCAAGCATGTGTACAGGGGCATAAACGCAGCAGTGATAGGATTGGAGAGGTTCGGTGAGCAAATGAAGACCCTTTGAAGTCATATTGCATGGTACCCATTCCACGGGTTTCAACTACCCAGGTTTTAGGTATTCTTCCTTCAGCTAAAACATGCATGTGGAACCCAGAGTATGATCAACCATGTGATCGGGAGACGTGTTCAAATATGTCTCAGTTTTCCTCCCCTGGTACTCGGGTGCAACATTCCAGACGCTTTACTAACACTCTCCCCACTTGGAGAGTCAGCGCCTTTAACCTCCTGTTTGGCACAGTTTGCAATTTCTGCGGAAGATGAACAGGAATAGCGAGAACCAATGAGAGGGTAGCTGGAGGTGTCTGGACGGGCAAATTTAACTCTCATTTCCCACCAGGAAGAGGAAATAACCAAAGGCTCAGCGTGCCGTACCGGAACCAGATTAGGGCCTGAAGCCATCCTGCGGTGTTGCGGCCAGCTCAAAAGAAAGCGAGTTGAAGAAAGGAGCTCAGGGGCACTGTAATTCACAAACCTGCAGAGTTATAAATGACAGCTATCGTCCAAAAATAGACTGAAGTAAGGCTGCCAAGAGGACTTGAAAGCGGGGCAGAATTGCAGGAAACCGATTTCAGGAGGTAGACTGGAATTGCATTGAAAGCATAGGAAAAGAGGCAGAACGTCCACAATGATGCACTTGGCCAAAAAGGGCGTATGCGTTTTTTCCTGAATATATTCAGGAAAAAACGCATATGCCCTTTTTGGCCAACCAAGCAAGCTTGCAAAGGAAATCTGCACTACAATGAAGTCTCACTTCCCCCCGGTCAAAAGGGCCATCTGCAAAAAGTGTAACATCCAGAAATGCAAGACAGGCCATGGAGAACTGGGAGCCTTGTTATGCTGATGGGCGGGATGTAAACTGCCAACAGACACTCGGGAGAAGTGTATGGTGTTTCCTGAAACATCTAAAAAACAAAGCAACAGAACCTAGGGCACTTCCACTTATGGTCCTATAGCTTAGGGAAATTAAAATCAAAAAGACACAGCCACCCCAAAGTTTGGAACGGCTCTGTTTACAAGAACCTCGTTTACAGTACAAGTTCAACATCGCAGAAAGTGAAAAATGGATAAAGAAGTTGTGGTATTTACTAACAAAGCAATATCACTCAGCAATGAAATCTGTGTCATCAGGCCCTTAGTAGCACAATGAGTGGATTCAGGTATGATGATTCTAACTGAAATAAGTCACACAGAAAAAGAAACATCATAAGATATCAGTAATACACGGAATGGAAACTTGGCTACACAGGAACACAATTACAGAACAGAACAGGGTCTCAAATTAGAAAATCAACTTATGCTTACTTAAGGGTAAAGGTGAGTTGGGGTGCTGCATAAAACCAGAGATTGAAATGAGCACAGATAAAGTTCCTTAAGTCAAATATGGAATAGACAAGAGCTACTCCTTGCTCAACGAAATGGACTCAACAGCGCATATTAAACACCTAAGAATGTACCTGACTAGTAAGTATCTTAAAACCTATGGATTGCTATGTCTCCGAAAGAGAATCAAGCATGTGTACAGGGGCATAAACGCAGCAGTGATAGGATTGGAGAGGTTCGGTGAGCAAATGAAGACCCTTTGAAGTCACATTGCATGGTACCCATTCCACGGGTTTCAACTACCCAGGTTTTAGGTATTCTTCCTTCAACTAAAACATGCATGTGGAACCCAGAGTATGATCAACCATGTGATCGGGAGACGTGTTCAAATATGTCTCAGATTTCCTCCCCTGGTACTCGGGTGCAACATTCCAGACGCTTTACTAACACTCTCCCCACTTGGAGAGTCAGCGCCTTTAACCTCCTGTTTGGCACAGTTTGCAATTTCTGCGGAAGATGAACAGGAATAGCAAGAACCAATGAGAGGCTAGCTGGAGGTGTCTGGACGGGCAAATTTAACTCTCATTTCCCACCAGGAAGAGGAAATAACCAAAGGCTTAGTGTGCCATACCGGAACCAGATTAGGGCCTGAAGCCATCCTGCGGTGTTGCGGCCAGCTCAAAAGAAAGCGAGTTGAAGAAAGGAGCTCAGGGGCACTGTAATTCACAAACCTGCAGAGTTATAAATGACAGCTATCGTCCAAAAATAGACTGAAGTAAGGCTGCCAAGAGGACTTGAAAGCGGGGCAGAATTGCAGGAAACCGATTTCAGGAGGTAGACTTGAATTGCATTTCAAGCATAGGAAAAGAGGCAGAACGTCCACAATGATGCACTTGGCCAAAAAGGGCGTATGCGTTTTTTCCTGAATATATTCAGGAAAAAACGCATACGCCCTTTTTGGCCAACCAAGCAAGCTTGCAAAGGAAATCTGCACTACAATGAAGTCTCACTTCCCCCTGGTCAAAAGGGCCATCTGAAAAAAGTGTAACATCCAGAAAGGCAGGACAGCCCATGGAGAACTGGGAGCCTTGTTATGCTGATGGGCGGGATGTAAATTGCCAACAGACACTCGGGAGAAGTGTATGGTGTTTCCTGAAACATCTAAAAAACAAAGCAACAGAACCTAGGGCACTTCCACTTATGGTCCTATAGCTTAGGGAAATTAAAATCAAAAAGACACAGCCACCCCAAAGTTTGGAACGGCTCTGTTTACAAGAACCTCGTTTACAGTACAAGTTCAACATCGCAGAAAGTGAAAAATGGATAAAGAAGTTGTGGTATTCACTTACAAAGCAATATCACTCAGCAATGAAATCTGTGTCATCAGGCCCTTAGCAGCACAATGAGTGGATTCAGGTATGATGATTCTAACTGAAATAAGTCACACAGAAAAAGAAACATCATAAGATATCAGTAATACACGGAATGGAAACTTGGCTACACAGGAACTGAATTACAGAACAGAACAGGGTCTCAAATTTAGAAAACCAACTTATTCTTGCTTAAGGGTAAAGGTGAGTTGGGGTGCTGCATAAAACCAGAGATTGAAATGAGCACAGATAAAGTTCCTTAAGCCAAATATGGAATAGACAAGAGCTACTCCTTGCTCAACGAAATGGACTCAACACCGCATATTAAACGCCTAAGAATGTACCTGACTAGTAAGTATCTTAAAACCTATGGATTGCTATGTCTCCGAAAGAGAATCAAGCATGTGTACAGGGGCATAAACGCAGCAGTGATAGGATTGGAGAGGTTCGGTGAGCAAATGAAGACCCTTTGAAGTCATATTGCATGGTACCCATTCCACGGGTTTCAACTACCCAGGTTTTAGGTATTCTTCCTTCAGCTAAAACATGCATGTGGAACCCAGAGTATGATCAACCATGTGATCGGGAGACGTGTTCAAATATGTCTCAGTTTTCTCCCCTGGTACTCGGGTGCAACATTCCAGACGCTTTACTAACACTCTCCCCACTTGGAGAGTCAGTCCCTTTAACCTCCTGTTTGGCGCAGTTTGCAATTTCTGTGGAAGATGAACAGGAATAGCGAGAACCAATGAGAGACTTGCTGGAGGTGTCTGGATGGGCAAATTTAACTCTCATTTCCCACCAGGAAGAGGAATTAACCAAAGGTTCAGCGTGCCGTGCTAGAACCAGATTAGGGCCTGAAGACATCCTGCGGTGTTGCGGCCAGGTCACAAGAAAGCGAGTTGAAGAAAGGAGCTCAGGGGCACTGTAATTCACAAAACTGCAGAGTTATAAATGACAGCTATCGTCCAAAAATAGACTGAAGTAAGGCTGCCAAGAGGACTTGAAAGCGGGGCAGAATTGCAGGAAACCGATTTCAGGAGGTAGACTTGAATTGCATTGAAAGCATAGGAAAAGAGGCAGAACGTCCACAATGATGCACTTGGCCAAAAAGGGCGTATGCGTTTTTTCCTGAATATATTCAGGAAAAAACGCATACGCCCTTTTTGGCCAACCAAGGAAACTTGCAAAGGAAATCTGCACTACAATGAAGTCTCACTTCTCCCCGGTCAAAAGGGCCATCTGAAAAAAGTGTAAAATCCAGAAAGGCAGGACAGGCCATGGAGAACTGGGAGCCTTGTTATGCTGATGGGCGGGATGTAAATTGCCAACAGACACTCAGGAGAAGTGTATGGTGTTTCCTGAAACATCTAAAAAACAAAGCAACAGAGCGTAGGGCACTTCCACTTATGGTCCTATAGCTTAGGGAAATTAAAATCAAAAAGACACAGCCACCCCAAAGTTTGGGATGCCTCCGTTTACAAGAACCTCGTTTACCGTACAAGTTCAATATCACAGAAAGTGAAAAATGGATAAAGAACTTGTGGTACTTACGTACAATGCAGTATCACTCAACAATGAAATCTATGTCATCAGGCCCGTAGCAGCATAATGAGTGGATTCAGGTATGATGATTCTAACTGAAATAAGTCACACAGAAAAAGAAACATCATAAGATATCAGTAATACACGGAATGGAAACTTGGCTACACAGGAACTGAATTACAGAACAGAACAGGGTCTCAAATTTAGAAAACCAACTTATGCTTGCTTAAGGGTAAAGGTGAGTTGGGGTGCTGCATAAAACCAGAGATTGAAATGAGCACAGATAAAGTTCCTTAAGCGAAATATGGAATAGACAAGAGCTACTCCTTGCTCAACGAAATGGACTCAACACCGCATATTAAACGCCTAAGAATGTACCTGACTAGTAAGTATCTTAAAACCTATAGATTGCTATGTCTCCGAAAGAGAATCAAGCATGTGTACAGGGGCATAAACGCAGCAGTGATAGGATTGGAGAGGTTCGGTGAGCAAATGAAGACCCTTTGAAGTCATATTGCATGGTACCCATTCCACGGGTTTCAACTACCCAGGTTTTAGGTATTCTTCCTTCAGCTAAAACATACATGTGGAACCCAGAGTATGATCAACCATGTGATTGGGAGACGTGTTCAAATATGTCTCAGTTTTGCTCCCCTGGTACTCGGGTGCAACATTCCAGACGCTTTACTAACACTTTCCCCACTTGGAGAGTCAGCGCCTTTAACCTCCTGTTTGGCACAGTTTGCAATTTCTGCGGAAGATGAACAGGAATAGCGAGAACCAATGAGAGGCTAGCTGGAGGTGTCTAGACGGGCAAATTTAACTCTCATTTCCCACCAGGAGGAGGAAATAACCAAAGGCTCAGCGTGCCGTGCCAGAACCAGATTAGGGCCTGAAGCCATCCTGCGGTGTTGCGGCCAGGTCACAAGAAAGCGAGTTGAAGAAAGGAGCTCAGGGGCACTGTAATTCACAAACCTGCAGAGTTATAAATGACAGCTATCGTCCAAAAATAGACTGAAGTAAGGCTGCCAAGAGGACTTGAAAGCGGGGCAGAATTTCAGGAAACCGATTTCAGGAGGTAGACTGGAATTGCATTGAAAGCATAGGAAAAGAGGCAGAACGTCCACAATGATGCACTTGGCCAAAAAGGGCGTATGCGTTTTTTCCTGAATATATTCAGGAAAAAACGCATACGTCCTTTTTGGCCAACCAAGGAAACTTGCAAAGGAAATCTGCACTACAATGAAGTCTCACTTCTCCCCGGTCAAAAGGGCCATCTGAAAAAAGTGTAAAATCCAGAAAGGCAGGACAGGCCATGGAGAACTGGGAGCCTTGTTATGCTGATGGGCGGGATGTAAATTGCCAACAGACACTCAGGAGAAGTGTATGGTGTTTCCTGAAACATCTAAAAAACAAAGCAACAGAGCGTAGGGCACTTCCACTTATGGTCCTATAGCTTAGGGAAATTAAAATCAAAAAGACACAGCCACCCCAAAGTTTGGGATGCCTCCGTTTACAAGAACCTCGTTTACCGTACAAGTTCAATATCACAGAAAGTGAAAAATGGATAAAGAACTTGTGGTACTTACGTACAATGCAGTATCACTCAACAATGAAATCTATGTCATCAGGCCCGTAGCAGCATAATGAGTGGATTCAGGTATGATGATTCTAACTGAAATAAGTCACACAGAAAAAGAAACATCATAAGATATCAGTAATACACGGAATGGAAACTTGGCTACACAGGAACTGAATTACAGAACAGAACAGGGTCTCAAATTTAGAAAACCAACTTATGCTTGCTTAAGGGGAAAGGTGAGTTGGGGTGCTGCATAAAACCAGAGATTGAAATGAGCACAGATAAAGTTCCTTAAGCGAAATATGGAATAGACAAGAGCTACTCCTTGCTCAACGAAATGGACTCAACACCGCATATTAAACGCCTAAGAATGTACCTGACTAGTAAGTATCTTAAAACCTATAGATTGCTATGTCTCCGAAAGAGAATCAAGCATGTGTACAGGGGCATAAACGCAGCAGTGATAGGATTGGAGAGGTTCAGTGAGCAAATGAAGACCCTTTGAAGTCATATTGCATGGTACCCATTCCACGGGTTTCAACTACCCAGGTTTTAGGTATTCTTCCTTCAGCTAAAACATACATGTGGAACCCAGAGTATGATCAACCATGTGATTGGGAGACGTGTTCAAATATGTCTCAGTTTTGCTCCCCTGGTACTCGGGTACAACATTCCAGACGCTTTACTAACACTTTCCCCACTTGGAGAGTCAGCGCCTTTAACCTCCTGTTTGGCACAGTTTGCAATTTCTGCGGAAGATGAACAGGAATAGCGAGAACCAATGAGAGGCTAGCTGGAGGTGTCTAGACGGGCAAATTTAACTCTCATTTCCCACCAGGAGGAGGAAATAACCAAAGGCTCAGCGTGCCGTGCCAGAACCAGATTAGGCCCTGAAGACATCCTGCGGTGTTGCGGCCAGGTCACAAGAAAGCGAGTTGAAGAAAGGAGCTCAGGGGCACTGTAATTCACAAACCTGCAGAGTTATAAATGACAGCTATCGTCCAAAAATAGACTGAAGTAAGGCTGCCAAGAGGACTTGAAAGCGGGGCAGAATTTCAGGAAACCGATTTCAGGAGGTAGACTGGAATTGCATTGAAAGCATAGGAAAAGAGGCAGAACGTCCACAATGATGCACTTGGCCAAAAAGGGCGTATGCGTTTTTTCCTGAATATATTCAGGAAAAAACGCATACGCCCTTTTTGGCCAACCAAGGAAACTTGCAAAGGAAATCTGCACTACAATGAAGTCTCACTTCTCCCCGGTAAAAAGGGCCATCTGAAAAAAGTGTAAAATCCAGAAAGGCAGGACAGGCCATGGAGAACTGGGAGCCTTGTTATGCTGATGGGCGGGATGTAAATTGCCAACAGACACTCAGGAGAAGTGTATGGTGTTTCCTGAAACATCTAAAAAACAAAGCAACAGAGCGTAGGGCACTGCCACTTATGGTCCTATAGCTTAGGGAAATTAAAATCAAAAAGACACAGCCACCCCAAAGTTTGGGATGCCTCCGTTTACAAGAACCTCGTTTACCGTACAAGTTCAATATCACAGAAAGTGAAAAATGGATAAAGAACTTGTGGTACTTACGTACAATGCAGTATCACTCAACAATGAAATCTATGTCATCAGGCCCGTAGCAGCATAATGAGTGGATGCAGGTATGATGATTCTAACTGAAATAAGTCACACAGAAAAAGAAACATCATAAGATATCAGTAATACACGGAATGGAAACTTGGCTACACAGGAACTGAATTACAGAACAGAACAGGGTCTCAAATTTAGAAAACCAACTTATGCTTGCTTAAGGGGAAAGGTGAGTTGGGGTGCTGCATAAAACCAGAGATTGAAATGAGCACAGATAAAGTTCCTTAAGCGAAATATGGAATAGACAAGAGCTACTCCTTGCTCAACGAAATGGACTCAACACCGCATATTAAACGCCTAAGAATGTACCTGACTAGTAAGTATCTTAAAACCTATAGATTGCTATGTCTCCGAAAGAGAATCAAGCATGTGTACAGGGGCATAAACGCAGCAGTGATAGGATTGGAGAGGTTCAGTGAGCAAATGAAGACCCTTTGAAGTCATATTGCATGGTACCCATTCCACGGGTTTCAACTACCCAGGTTTTAGGTATTCTTCCTTCAGCTAAAACATACATGTGGAACCCAGAGTATGATCAACCATGTGATTGGGAGACGTGTTCAAATATGTCTCAGTTTTGCTCCCCTGGTACTCGGGTGCAACATTCCAGACGCTTTACTAACACTTTCCCCACTTGGAGAGTCAGCGCCTTTAACCTCCTGTTTGGCACAGTTTGCAATTTCTGCGGAAGATGAACAGGAATAGCGAGAACCAATGAGAGGCTAGCTGGAGGTGTCTAGACGGGCAAATTTAACTCTCATTTCCCACCAGGAGGAGGAAATAACCAAAGGCTCAGATTGCCGTGCCAGAACCAGATTAGGGCCTGAGGCCATCCTGCGGTGTTGCGGCCAGGTCACAAGAAAGCGAGTTGAAGAAAGGAGCTCAGGGGCACTGTAATTCACAAACCTGCAGAGTTATAAATGACAGCTATCGTCCAAAAATAGACTGAAGTAAGGCTGCCAAGAGGACTTGAAAGCGGGGCAGAATTTCAGGAAACCGATTTCAGGAGGTAGACTGGAATTGCATTGAAAGCATAGGAAAAGAGGCAGAACGTCCACAATGATGCACTTGGCCAAAAAGGGCGTATGCGTTTTTTCCTGAATATATTCAGGAAAAAACGCATACGCCCTTTTTGGCCAACCAAGGAAACTTGCAAAGGAAATCTGCACTACAATGAAGTCTCACTTCTCCCCGGTCAAAAGGGCCATCTGAAAAAAGTGTAAAATCCAGAAAGGCAGGACAGGCCATGGAGAACTGGGAGCCTTGTTATGCTGATGGGCGGGATGTAAATTGCCAACAGACACTCGGGAGAAGTGTATGGTGTTTCCTGAAACATCTAAAAAACAAAGCAACAGAGCGTAGGGCACTTCCACTTATGGTCCTATAGCTTAGGGAAATTAAAATCAAAAAGACACAGCCACCCCAAAGTTTGGGATGCCTCCGTTTACAAGAACCTCGTTTACCGTACAAGTTCAATATCACAGAAAGTGAAAAATGGATAAAGAACTTGTGGTACTTACGTACAATGCAGTATCACTCAACAATGAAATCTATGTCATCAGGCCCGTAGCAGCATAATGAGTGGATGCAGGTATGATGATTCTAACTGAAATAAGTCACACAGAAAAAGAAACATCATAAGATATCAGTAATACACGGAATGGAAACTTGGCTACACAGGAACTGAATTACAGAACAGAACAGGGTCTCAAATTTAGAAAACCAACTTATGCTTGCTTAAGGGGAAAGGTGAGTTGGGGTGCTGCATAAAACCAGAGATTGAAATGAGCACAGATAAAGTTCCTTAAGCGAAATATGGAATAGACAAGAGCTACTCCTTGCTCAACGAAATGGACTCAACACCGCATATTAAACGCCTAAGAATGTACCTGACTAGTAAGTATCTTAAAACCTATAGATTGCTATGTCTCCAAAAGAGAATCAAGCATGTGTACAGGGGCATAAACGCAGCAGTGATAGGATTGGAGAGGTTCAGTGAGCAAATGAAGACCCTTTGAAGTCATATTGCATGGTACCCATTCCACGGGTTTCAACTACCCAGGTTTTAGGTATTCTTCCTTCAGCTAAAACATACATGTGGAACCCAGAGTATGATCAACCATGTGATTGGGAGACGTGTTCAAATATGTCTCAGTTTTGCTCCCCTGGTACTCGGGTGCAACATTCCAGACGCTTTACTAACACTTTCCCCACTTGGAGAGTCAGCGCCTTTAACCTCCTGTTTGGCACAGTTTGCAATTTCTGCGGAAGATGAACAGGAATAGCGAGAACCAATGAGAGGCTAGCTGGAGGTGTCTAGACGGGCAAATTTAACTCTCATTTCCCACCAGGAGGAGGAAATAACCAAAGGCTCAGCGTGCCGTGCCAGAACCAGATTAGGGCCTGAAGCCATCCTGCGGTGTTGCGGCCAGGTCACAAGAAAGCGAGTTGAAGAAAGGAGCTCAGGGGCACTGTAATTCACAAACCTGCAGAGTTATAAATGACAGCTATCGTCCAAAAATAGACTGAAGTAAGGCTGCCAAGAGGACTTGAAAGCGGGGCAGAATTTCAGGAAACCGATTTCAGGAGGTAGACTGGAATTGCATTGAAAGCATAGGAAAAGAGGCAGAACGTCCACAATGATGCACTTGGCCAAAAAGGGCGTATGCGTTTTTTCCTGAATATATTCAGGAAAAAACGCATACGCCCTTTTTGGCCAACCAAGCAAGCTTGCAAAGGAAATCTGCACTACAATGAAGTCTCACTTCTCCCCGGTCAAAAGGGCCATCTGAAAAAAGTGTAAAATCCAGAAAGGCAGGACAGGCCATGGAGAACTGGGAGCCTTGTTATGCTGATGGGCGGGATGTAAATTGCCAACAGACACTCGGGAGAAGTGTATGGTGTTTCCTGAAACATCTAAAAAACAAAGCAACAGAGCCTAGGGCACTGCCACTTATGGTCCTATAGCTTAGGGAAATTAAAATCAAAAAGACACAGCCACCCCAAAATTTGGGACGCCTCTGTTTACAAGAACCTCGTTTACAATACAAGTTCAATATCGCAGAAAGTGAAAAATGGATAAAGAAGTTGTCGTATTTACTTACAAAGCAATATCACTCAGCAATGAAATCTATGTCATCAGGCCCATAGAAGCACAATGAGTGGATTCAGGTATGATGATTCTAACTGAAATAAGTCACACAGAAAAAGAAACATCATAAGATATCAGTAATACACGGAACGTAAACTTGGCTACACAGGAACTGAATTACAGAAATGAACAGGGTCTCAAATTTAGAAAACCAACTTATGCTTGCTTAAGGGTAAAGGTGAGTTGGGGTGCTGCATAAAACCAGAGATTGAAATGAGCACAGATAAAGTTCCTTAAGCCAAATATGGAATAGACAAGAGCTACTCCTTGCTCAACGAAATGGACTCAACACCGCATATTAAACGCCTAAGAATGTACCTGGCTAGTAAGTATCTTAAAACCTATGGATTGCTATGTCTCCGAAAGAGAATCAAGCATGTGTACAGGGGCATAAACGCAGCAGTGATAGGATTGGAGAGGTTCGTGAGCAAATGAAGACCCTTTGAAGTCATATTGCATGGTACCCATTCCATGGGTTTCAACTACCCAGGTTTAAGGTATTCTTCCTTCAGCTAAAACATGCATGTGGAACCTAGAGTATGATCAACCATGTGATCGGGAGACGTGTTCAAATATGTCTCAGTTTTCGTACCCTGGTACTCGGGTGCAACATTCCAGACGCTTTACTAACACTCTCCCCACTTGGAGTGTCAGTCCCTTTAACCTCCTGTTTGGCCCAGTTTGCAATTTCTGCGGAAGATGAACAGGAATAGCGAGAACCAATGAGAGACTAGCTGGAGGTGTCTGGATGGGCAAATTTAACTCTCATTTCCCACCAGGAAGAGGAATTAACCAAAGGCTCAGCGTGCCGTGCCAGAACCAGATTAGGGCCTGAAGACATCTTGTGGTGTTGCAGCCAGGTCACAAGAAAGCGAGTTGAAGAAAGGAGCTCGGGGCACTGTAATTCACAAAACTGCAGAGTTATAAATGACAGCTATCGTCCAAAAATATACTGAAGTAAGGCTGCCAAGAGGACTTGAAAGCGGGGCAGAATTGCAGGAAACCGATTTCAGGAGGTAGACTGGAATTGCATTGAAAGCATAGGAAAAGAGGCAGAACATCCACAATGATGCACTTGGCCAAAAAGGGCGTATGCGTTTTTTCCTGAATATATTCAGGAAAAAACGCATACGCCCTTTTTGGCCAACCAAGCAAACTTGCAAAGGAAATCTGCACTACAATGAAGTCTCACTTCTCCCCGGTCAAAAGGACCATCTGAAAAAAGTGTAAAATCCAGAAAGGCAGGACAGGCCATGGAGAACTGGGAGCCTTGTTATGCTGATGGGCGGGATGTAAATTGCCAACAGACACTCAGGAGAAGTGTATGGTGTTTCTTGAAACATCTAAAAAACAAAGCAACAGAGCGTAGGGCACTTCCACTTATGGTCCTATAGCTTAGGGAAATTAAAATCAAAAAGACACAGCCACCCCAAAGTTTGGGACGCCTCCGTTTACAAGAACCACGTTTACCGTACAAGTTCAATATCACAGAAAGTGAAAAATGGATAAAGAACTTGTGGTACTTACGTACAATGCAGTATCACTCAGCAATGAAATCTATGTCATCAGGCCCGTAGCAGCATAATGAGTGGATTCAGGTATGATGATTCTAACTGAAATAAGTCACACAGAAAAAGAAACATCGTAAGATATCACTAATACACGGAATGTAAACTTGGCTACACAGGAACTGCATTCCAAAACAGAACAGGGTCTCAAATTTAGAAAACCAACTTATGCTTGCTTAAGGGGAAAGGTGAGTTGGGGTGCTGCATAAAACCAGAGATTGAAATGAGCACAGATAAAGTTCCTTAAGCCAAATATGGAATAGAAAAGAGCTACTCCTTGCTCAACAAAATGGACTCAACACCGCATATTAAACGCCTAAGAATGTACCTGACTAGTAAGTATCTTAAAACCTATAGATTGCTATGTCTCCGAAAGAGAATCAAGCATGTGTACAGGGGCATAAACGCAGCAGTGATAGGATTGGAGAGGTTCGGTGAGCAAATGAAGACCCTTTGAAGTCATATTGCATGGTACCCATTCCACGGGTTTCAACTACCCAGGTTTTAGGTATTCTTCCTTCAGCTAAAACATGCATGTGGAACCCAGAGTATGATCAACCATGTGATCAGGAGACGTGTTCAAATATGTCTCAGTTTTCCTCCCCTGGTACTCGGGTGCAACATTCCAGACACTTTACTAACACTCTCCCCACTTGGAGAGTCACGCCTTTAACCTCCTGTTTGGCACAGTTTGCAATTTCTGCGGAAGATGAACAGGAATAGCGAGAACCAATGAGAGGCTAGCTGGAGGTGTCTAGACGGGCAAATTTAACTCTCATTTCCCACCAGGAGGAGGAAATAACCAAAGGCTCAGCGTGCCGTGCCAGAACCAGATTAGGGCCTGAAGCCATCCTGCGGTGTTGCGGCCAGGTCACAAGAAAGCGAGTTGAAGCAAGGAGCTCAGGGGCACTGTAATTCACAAACCTGCAGAGTTATAAATGACAGCTATCGTCCAAAAATAGACTGAAGTAAGGCTGCCAAGAGGACTTGAAAGCGGAGCAGAATTGCAGGAAACCGATTTCAGGAGGTAGACTGAAATTGCATTGAAAGCATAGGAAAAGAGGCAGAACGTCCACAATGATGCACTTGGCCAAAAAGGGCGTATGCGTTTTTTCCTGAATATATTCAGGAAAAAACGCATACGCCGTTTTTGGCCAACCAAGCAAGCTTGCAAAGGAAATCTGCACTACAATGAAGTCTCACTTACCCCCGCTCAAAAGGGCCATCTGAAAAAAGTGTAAAATCCAGAAAGGCAGGACAGGCCATGGAGAACTGGGAGCCTTGTTATGCTGATGGGCGGGATGTAAACTGCCAACAACCACTCGGGAGAAGTGTATGGTGTTTCCTGAAACATCTAAAAAACAAAGCAACAGAGCCTAGGGCACTGCCACTTATGGTCCTATAGCTTAGGGAAATTAAAATCAAAAAGACACAGCCACCCCAAAGTTTGGGACGGCTCTGTTTACAAGAACGTCGTTTACAGTACAAGCTCAACATCGCAGAAAGTGAAAAATGGATAAAGAAGTTGTGGTATTCACTTACAAAGCAATATCACTCAGCAATGAAATCTGTGTCATCAGGCCCTTAGCAGCACAATGAGTGGATTCAGGTATGATGATTCTAACTGAAATAAGTCACACAGAAAAAGAAACATCATAAGATATCAGTAATACACGGAATGTAAACTTGGCTACACAGGAACTGAATTACAGAACAGAACAGGGTCTCAAATTTAGAAAACCAACTTATGCTTGCTTAAGGGGAAAGGGGAGTTGGGGTGCTGCATAAAACCAGAGATTGAAATGAGCACAGATAAAGTTCCTTAAGCCAAATATGGAATAGACAAGAGCTACTCCTTGCTCAACAAAATGGACTCAACACCGCATATTAAACGCCTAAGAATGTACCTGACTAGTAAGTATCTTAAAACCTATAGATTGCTATGTCTCCGAAAGAGAATCAAGCATGTGTACAGGGGCAGAAACGCAGCAGTGATAGGATTGGAGAGGTTCGGTGAGCAAATGAAGACCCTTTGAAGTCATATTGCATGGTACCCATTCCACGGGTTTCAACTACCCCGGTTTTAGGTATTCTTCCTTCAGCTAAAACATGCATGTGGAACCCAGAGTATGATCAACCATGTGATCGGGAGACGTGTTCAAATATGTCTCAGTTTTCCTCCCCTGGTACTCAGGTGCAACATTCCAGACACTTTACTAACACTCTCCCCACTTGGAGAGTCACGCCTTTAACCTCCTGTTTGGCACAGTTTGCAATTTCTGCGGAAGATGAACAGGAATAGCGAGAACCAATGAGAGGCTAGCTGGAGGTGTCTAGACGGGCAAATTTAACTCTCATTTCCCACCAGGAGGAGGAAATAACCAAAGGCTCAGCGTGCCGTGCCAGAACCAGATTAGGGCCTGAAGCCATCCTGCGGTGTTGTGGCCAGGTCACAAGAAAGCGAGTTGAAGCAAGGAGCTCAGGGGCACTGTAATTCACAAACCTGCAGAGTTATAAATGACAGCTATCGTCCAAAAATAGACTGAAGTAAGGCTGCCAAGAGGACTTGAAAGCGGGGCAGAATTGCAGGAAACCGATTTCAGGAGGTAGACTGAAATTGCATTGAAAGCATAGGAAAAGAGGCAGAACGTCCACAATGATGCACTTGGCCAAAAAGTGCGTATGCGTTTTTTCCTGAATATATTCAGGAAAAAACGCATACGCCCTTTTTGGCCAACCAAGCAAGCTTGCAAAGGAAATCTGCACTACAATGAAGTCTCACTTCTCCCCGGTCAAAAGGGCCATCTGAAAAAAGTGTAAAATCCAGAAAGGCAGGACAGGCCATGGAGAACTGGGAGCCTTGTTATGCTGATGGGCGGGATGTAAATTGCCAACAGACACTGGGGAAAAGTGTTTGGTTTTTCCTGAAACATCTAAAAAACAAAGCAACAGAGCCTAGGGCACTTCCACTTATGGTCCTATAGCTTAGGGAAATTAAAATCAAAAAGACACAGCCACCCCAAAGTTTGGGACGCCTCTGTTTACAAAACCTCGTTTACAATACAAGTTCAACATCGCAGAAAGTGAAAAATGGATAAAGAAGTTGTGGTATTTACTTACAAAGCAATATCACTCAGCAATGAAATCTATGTCATCAGGCCCTTAGCAGCACAATGAGTGGATTCAGGTATGATGATTCTAACTGAAATAAGTCACACAGAAAAAGAAACATCATAAGATATCAGTAATACACGGAACGTAAACTTGGCTACACAGGAACTGAATTACAGAACAGAACAGGGTCTCAAATTTAGAAAACCAACTTATGCTTGCTTAAGGGGAAAGGTGAGTTGGGGTGCTGCATAAAACCAGAGATTGAAATGAGCACAGATAAAGTTCCTTAAGCCAAATATGGAATAGACAAGAGCTACTCCTTGCTCAACGAAATGGACTCAACACCGCATATTAAACGCCTAAGAATGTACCTGACTAGTAAGTATCTTAAAACCTATGGATTGCTATGTCTCCGAAAGAGAATCAAGCATGTGTACAGGGGCATAAACGCAGCAGTGATAGGATTGGAGAGGTTCGGTGAGCAAATGAAGACCCTTTGAAGTCATATTGCATCGTACCCATTCCACGGGTTTCAACTACCCAGGTTTAAGGTATTCTTCCTTCAGATAAAACATGCATGTGGAACCTAGAGTATGATCAACCATGTGATCGGGAGACGTGTTCAAATATGTCTCAGTTTTCGTACCCTGGTACTCGGGTGCAACATTCCAGACGCTTTACTAACACTCTCCCCACTTGGAGAGTCAGTCCCTTTAACCTCCTGTTTGGCCCATTTTGCAATTTCTGTGGAAGATGAACAGGAATAGCGAGAACCAATGAGAGACTAGCTGGAGGTGTCTGGATGGGCAAATTTAACTCTCATTTCCCACCAGGAAGAGGAATTAACCAAAGGCTCAGCGTGCCGTGCCAGACCCAGATTAGGGCCTGAAGCCATCCTGCGGTGTTGCGGCCAGGTCACAAGAAAGCGAGTTGAAGAAAGGAGCTCAGGGGCACTGTAATTCACAAACCTGCAGAGTTATAAATGACAGCTATCGTCCAAAAATAGACTGAAGTAAGGCCGCCAAGAGGACTTGAAAGCGGGGCAGAATTGCAGGAAACCGATTTCAGGAGGTAGACTGGAATTGCATTGAAAGCATAGGAAAAGAGGCAGAACGTCCACAATGATGCACTTGGCCAAAAAGGGTGTATGCGTTTTTTCCTGAATATATTCAGGAAAAAACGCATACGCCCCTTTTGACCAACCAAGCAAGCTTGCAAAGAAAATCTGCACTACAATGAAGTCTCACTTCCCCCCGGTCAAAAGGGCCATCTGAAAAAAGTGTAAAATCCAGAAAGGCAGGACAGGCCATGGAGAACTGGGAGCCTTGTTATGCTGATGGGCGGGATGTAAATTGCCAACAACCACTCGGGAGAAGTGTATGGTGTTTCCTGAAACATCTAAAAAACAAAGCAACAGAACCTAGGGCACTTCCACTTATGGTCCTATAGCTTAGGGAAATTAAAATCAAAAAGACACAGCCACCCCAAAGTTTGGGACGCCTCTGTTTACAAGAACCTCGTTTACAGTACAAGTTCAACATCGCAGAAAGTGTAAAATGGATAAAGAACTTGTGGTACTTACGTACAATGCAGTATCACTCAGCAATGAAATCTATGTCATCAGGCCCGTAGCAGCATAATGAGTGGATTCAGGTACGATGATTCTAACTGAAATAAGTCACACAGAAAAAGAAACATCATAAGATATCACTAATACACGGAATGTAAACTTGGCTACACAGGAACTGCATTCCAAAACAGAACAGGGTCTCAAATTTAGAAAACCAACTTATGCTTGCTTAAGGGTAAAGGTGAGTTGGGGTGCTGCATAAAACCAGAGATTGAAATGAGCACAGATAAAGTTCCTTAAGCCAAATATGGAATAGACAAGAGCTACTCCATGCTCAACGAAATGGACTCAACACCCCATATTAAACGCCTAAGAATGTACCTGACTAGTAAGTATCTTAAAACCTATGGATTGCTATGTCTCCGAAAGAGAATCAAGCATGTGTACAGGGGCATAAATGCAGCAGTGATAGGATTGGAGAGGTTCGGTGAGCAAATGAAGACCCTTTGAAGTCATATTGCATGGTACCCATTCCACGGGTTTCAACTACCCAGGTTTTAGGTATTCTTCCTTCAGCTAAAACATGCATGTGGAACCCAAGTATGATCAACCCTGTGAACGGGAGACGTGTTCAAATATGTCTCAGTTTTCCTCCCCTGGTACTCGGGTGCAACATTCCAGACGCTTTACTAACACTCTCCCCACTTGGAGAGTCAGCGCCTTTAACCTCCTGTTTGGCCCAGTTTGCAATTTCTGCGGAAGATGAACAGGAATAGCGAGAACCAATGAGAGACTAGCTGGAGGTGTGTGGACGGGCAAAGTTAACTCTCATTTCCCACAAGGAAGAGGAAATAACCAAAGGCTCAGCGTGCCGTGCCGGAACCAGATTAGTGCCTGAAGCCATCCTGCGGTGTTGTGGCCAGGTCACAAGAAAGCAAGTTGAAGAAAGGAGCTCAGGGGTACTGTAATTCACAAACCTGCAGAGTTATAAATGACAGCTATCGTCCAAAAATAGACTGAAGTAAGGCTGCCAAGAGGACTTGAAAGCGGGGCAGAATTGCAGGAAACCGATTTCAGGAGGTAGACTGGAATTGCATTGAAAGCATAGGAAAAGAGGCAGAACGTCCACAATGATGCACTTGGCCAAAAAGGGCGTATGCGTTTTTTCCTGAATATATTCAGGAAAAAACGCATACGCCCTTTTTGGCCAACCAAGCAAGCTTGCAAAGGAAATCTGCACTACAATGAAGTCTCACTTCCCCCCGGTCAAAAGGGCAATCTGAAAAAAGTGTAAAATCCAGAAAGGCAGGACAGGCCATGGAGAACTGGGAGCCTTGTTATTCTGATGGGCGGGATGTAAATTGCCAACAACCACTAGGGAGAAGTGTATGGTGTTTCCTGAAACATCTAAAAAACAAAGCAACAGAGCCTAGGGCACTGCCACTTATGGTCCTATAGCTTAGGGAAATTAAAATCAAAAAGACACAGCCACCCCAAAGTTTGGGACGCCTCTGTTTACAAGAACCTCGTTTACAGTACAAGTTCAACATCGCAGAAAGTGAAAAATGGATAAAGAAGTTGTGGGATTTACTTACAAAGCAATATCACTCAGCAATGAAATGTATGTCATCAGGCCCTTAGCATCACAATGAGTGGATTCAGGTATGATGATTCTAACTGAAATAAGTCACACAGAAAAAGAAACATCATAAGATATCAGTAATACACGGAACGTAAACTTGGCTACACAGGAACTGAATTACAGAACAGAACAGGGTCTCAAATTTAGAAAACCAACTTATGCTTGCTTAAGGGGAAAGGTGAGTTGGGGTGCTGCATAAAACCAGAGATTGAAATGAGCACAGATAAAGTTCCTTAAGCCAAATATGGAATAGACAAGATCTACTCCTTGCTCAACGAAATGGACTCAACACCGCATATTAAACGCCTAAGAATGTACCTGACTAGTAAGTATCTTAAAACCTATGGATTGCTATGTCTCCGAAAGAGAATCAAGCATGTGTACAGGGGCATAAACGCAGCAGTGATAGGATTGGAGAGGTTCGGTGAGCAAATGAAGACCCTTTGAAGTCATATTGCATGGTACCCATTCCACGGGTTTCAACTACCCAGGTTTAAGGTATTCTTCCTTCAGATAAAACATGCATGTGGAACCTAGAGTATGATCAACCATGTGATCGGGAGACGTGTTCAAATATGTCTCAGTTTTCGTACCCTGGTACTCGGGTGCAACATTCCAGACGCTTTACTAACACTCTCCCCACTTGGAGAGTCAGTCCCTTTAACCTCCTGTTTGGCCCATTTTGCAATTTCTGTGGAAGATGAACAGGAATAGCGAGAACCAATGAGAGACTAGCTGGAGGTGTCTGGATGGGCAAATTTAACTCTCATTTCCCACCAGGAAGAGGAATTAACCAAAGGCTCAGCGTGCCGTGCCAGACCCAGATTAGGGCCTGAAGCCATCCTGCGGTGTTGCGGCCAGGTCACAAGAAAGCGAGTTGAAGAAAGGAGCTCAGGGGCACTGTAATTCACAAACCTGCAGAGTTATAAATGACAGCTATCGTCCAAAAATAGACTGAAGTAAGGCCGCCAAGAGGACTTGAAAGCGGGGCAGAATTGCAGGAAACCGATTTCAGGAGGTAGACTGGAATTGCATTGAAAGCATAGGAAAAGAGGCAGAACGTCCACAATGATGCACTTGGCCAAAAAGGGTGTATGCGTTTTTTCCTGAATATATTCAGGAAAAAACGCATACGCCCCTTTTGACCAACCAAGCAAGCTTGCAAAGAAAATCTGCACTACAATGAAGTCTCACTTCCCCCCGGTCAAAAGGGCCATCTGAAAAAAGTGTAAAATCCAGAAAGGCAGGACAGGCCATGGAGAACTGGGAGCCTTGTTATGCTGATGGGCGGGATGTAAATTGCCAACAACCACTCGGGAGAAGTGTATGGTGTTTCCTGAAACATCTAAAAAACAAAGCAACAGAACCTAGGGCACTTCCACTTATGGTCCTATAGCTTAGGGAAATTAAAATCAAAAAGACACAGCCACCCCAAAATTTCGAACGGCTCTGTTTACAAGAACCTCGTTTACAGTACAAGTTCAACATCGCAGAAAGTGAAAAATGGATAAAGAAGTTGTGGTATTTACTTACAAAGCAATATCACTCAGCAATGAAATCTGTGTCATCAGGCCCTTAGCAGCACAATGAGTGGATTCAGGTATGATGATTCTAACTGAAATAAGTCACACAGAAAAAGAAACATCATAAGATATCAGTAATACACGGAATGGAAACTTGGCTACACAGGAACTGAATTCCAAAACAGAACAGGTTCTCAAATTTAGAAAACCAACTTATGCTTGCTTAAGGGTAAAGGTGAGTTGGGGTGCTGCATAAAACCAGAGATTGAAATGAGCACAGATAAAGTTTCTTAAGCCAAATATGGAATAGACAAGAGCTACTCCTTGCTCAACGAAATGGACTCAACACCGCATATTAAACGCCTAAGAATGTACCTGACTAGTAAGTATCTTAAAACCTATGGATTGCTATGTCTCCGAAAGAGAATCAAGCATGTGTACAGGGGCATAAACGCAGCAGTGATAGGATTGGAGAGGTTTGGTGAGCAAATGAAGACCCTTTGAAGTCATATTGCATGGTACCCATTACACGGGTCTCAACTCTCCAGGTTTAACGTATTCTTCCTTCAGCTAAAACATGCATGTGGAACCCAGAGTATGATCAACCATGTGAACGGGAGACGTGTTCAAATATGTCTCAGTTTTCCTCCCCTGGTACTCGGGTGCAACATTGCAGACGCTTTACTAACACTCTCCCGACTTGGAGAGTCAGTCCCTTTAACCTCCTGTTTGGCCCAGTTTGCAATTTCTGCGGAAGATGAACAGGAATAGCGAGAACCAATGAGAGGCTAGCTGGAGGTGTCTGGACGGGCAAATTTAACTCTCATTTCCCACCAGGAAGAGGAATTAACCAAAGGCTCAGCGTGCCGTGCCGGAACCAGATTAGGGCCTGAAGCCATCCTGCGGTGTTTCGGCCAGGTCACAAGAAAGCGAGTTGAAGAAAGGAGCTCAGGGGCACTGTAATTCACAAACCTGCAGAGTTATAAATGACAGCTATCGTCCAAAAATAGACTGAAGTAAGGCTGCCAAGAGGACTTGAAAGCGGGGCAGAATTTCAGGAAACCGATTTCAGGAGGTAGACTGGAATTGCATTGAAAGCATAGGAAAAGAGGCAGAACGTCCACAATGATGCACTTGGCCAAAAAGGGCGTATGCGTTATTTCCTGAATATATTGAGGAAAAAACGCATACGCCCTTTTTGGCCAACCAAGCAAACTTGCAAAGGAAATCTGCACTACAATGAAGTCTCACTTCCCCCCGGTCAAAAGGGCCATCTGAAAAAAGTGTAAAATCCAGAAAGGCAGGACAGGCCATGGAGAAATGGGAGCCTTGTTATGCTGATGGGCGGGATGTAAATTGCCAACAACCACTCGGGAGAAGTGTATGGTGTTTCCTGAAACATCTAAAAAACAAAGCAACAGAGCCTAGGGCACTGCCACTTATGGTCCTATAGCTTAGGGAAATTAAAATCAAAAAGACACAGCCACCCAAAAGTTTGGGACGCCTCTGTTTACAAGAACCCCGTTTACAGTACAAGTTCAACATCGCAGAAAGTGAAAAATGGATAAAGAAGTTGTGGTATTTACTTACAAAGCAATATCACTCAGCAATGAAATCTATGTCATCAGGCCCTTAGCAGCACAATGAGTGGATTAGGGTATGATGATTCTAACTGAAATAAGTCACACAGAAAAAGAAACATCATAAGATATCAGTAATACACGGAATGGAAACTTGGCTACCCAGGAACTGAATTACAGAACAGAACAGGGTCTCAAACTTAGAAAACCAACTTATGTTTGCTTAAGGGTAAAGGTGAGTTGGGGTGCTGCATAAAACCAGAGATTGAAATGAGCACAGATAAAGTTCCTTAAGCCAAATATGGAATAGACAAGATCTACTCCTTGCTCAACGAAATGGACTCAACACCGCATATTAAACTCCTAAGAATGTACCTGACTAGTAAGTATCTTAAAACCTATGGATTGCTATGTCTCCAAAAGAGAATCAAGCATGTGTACAGGGGCATAAAAGCAGCAGTGATAGGATTGGAGAGGTTCGTGAGCAAATGAAGACCCTTTGATGTCATATTGCATGGTACCCATTCCACGGGTTTCAACTACCCAGGTTTAAGGTATTCTTCCTTCAGCTAAAACATGCATGTGGAACCTAGAGTATGATCAACCATGTGATCGGGAGACGTGTTCAAATATGTCTCAGTTTTCGTACCCTGGTACTCGGGTGCAACATTCCAGACGCTTTACTAACACTCTCCCGACTTGGAGAGTCAGCCCCTTCAACCTCCTGTTTGGCCCAGTTTGCAATTTCTGTGGAAGATGAACAGGAATAGCGAGAACCAATGAGAGACTAGCTGGAGGTGTCTGGATGGGCAAATTTAACTCTCATTTCCCACCAGGAAGAGGAATTAACCAAAGGCTCAGCGTGCCGTGCCAGAACCAGATTAGGGCCTGAAGCCATCCTGCGGTGTTGCGGCCAGGTCACAAGAAAGCGAGTTGAAGAAAGAAGCTCAGGGGCACTGTAATTCACAAACCTGCAGAGTTATAAATGACAGCTATCGTCCAAAAATAGACTGAAGTAAGGCTGCCAAGAGGACTTGAAAGCGGGGCAGAATTGCAGGAAACCGATTTCAGGAGGTAGACTGGAATTGCATTGAAAGCATACGAAAAGAGGCAGAACGTCCACAATGATGCACTTGGCCAAAAAGGGCGTATGCGTTTTTTCCTGAATATATTCAGGAAAAAACGCATACGCCCTTTTTGGCCAACCAAGCAAACTTGCAAAGGAAATCTGCACTACAATGAAGTCTCACTTCCCCCCGGTCAAAAGGGCCATCTGAAAAAAGTGCAAAATCCAGAAAGGCAGGACAGGCCATGGAGAACTGGGAGCCTTGTTATGCTGATGGGCGGGATGTAAATTGCCAACAGACACTCGGGAGAAGTGTATGGTGTTTCCTGAAACATCTAAAAAACAAAGCAACAGAGCCTAGGGCACTTCCACTTATGGTCCTATAGCTTAGGGAAATTAAAATCAAAAAGACACAGCCACCCCAAAGTTTGGGACGCCTCTGTTTACAAGAACCTCGTTTACCGTACAAGTTCAATATCACAGAAAGTGAAAAATGGATAAAGAACTTGTGGTACTTAAGTACAATGCAGTATCGCTCAGCAATGAAATCAATGTCATCAGGCCCGTAGCAGCATAATGAGTGTATTCAGGTATGATGATTCTAACTGAAATAAGTCACACAGAAAAAGAAACATCATAAGATATCACTAATACACGGAATGTAAACTTGGCTACACAGGAACTGAATTCCAAAACAGAACAGGTTCTCAAATTTAGAAAACCAACTTATGCTTGCTTAAGGGGAAAGGTGAGTTGGGGTGCTGCATAAAACCAGAGATTGAAATGAGCACAGATAAAGTTCCTTAAGCCAAATATGGAATAGACAAGAGCTACTCCTTGCTCAACAAAATGGACTCAACACCCCATATTAAACGCCTAAGAATGTACCTGACTAGTAAGTATCTTAAAACCTATGGATTGCTATGTCTCTGAAAGAGAATCAAGCATGTGTACAGGGGCATAAACGCAGCAGTGATAGGATTGGAGATGTTCGGTGAGCAAATGAAGACCCTTTGAAGTCATATTGCATGGTACCCATTCCACGGGTTTCAAATACCCAGGTTTAAGGTATTCTTCCTTCAGCTAAAACATGCATGTGGAAACCAGAGTATGATCAACCATGTGATCGGGAGACGTGTTCAAATATGTCTCAGTTTTCGTACCCTGGTACTCGGGTGCAACATTCCAGACGCTTTACTAACACTCTCCCGACCTAGAGAGTCAGTCCCTTTAACCTCCTGTTTGGCCCAGTTTGCAATTTCTGCGGAAGATGAACAGGAATAGCGAGAACCAATGAGAGACTAGCTGGAGGTGTCTGGAAGGGCAAATTTAACTCTCATTTCCCACCAGGAAGAGGAATTAACCAAAGGCTCAGCGGGCCGTGCCCGAACCAGATTAGGGCGTGAAGCCATCCTGCGGTGTTTCGGCCAGCTCACAAGAAAGTGAGTTGAAGAAAAGAGCTCAGGGGCACTGTAATTCACAAACCTTCAGAGTTATAAATGACAGCTATCGTCCAAAAATAGACTGAAGTAAGGCTGCCAAGAGGACTTGAAAGCGGGGCAGAATTGCAGGAAACCGATTTCAGGAGGTAGACTGGAATTGCATTGAAAGCATAGGAAAAGAGGCAGAACGTCCACAATGATGCACTTGGCCATAAAGGGCGTATGCGTTTTTTCCTGAATATATTCAGGAAAAAACGCATACGCCCTTTTTGGCCAAACAAGCAAGCTTGCAAAGGAAATCTGCACTACAATGAAGTCTCACTTCCCCCCGGTCCAAAGGGCTATCTGAAAAAAGTGTAAAATCCAGAAAGGCAGGACAGGCCATGGAGAACTGGGAGCCTTGTTATGCTGATGGGCAGGATGTAAATTGCCAACAACCACTCGGGAGAAGTGTATGGTGTTTCCTGAAACATCTAAAAAACAAAGCAACAGAACCTAGGGCACTTCCACTTATGGTCCTATAGCTTAGGGAAATTAAAATCAAAAAGACACAGCCACCCCAAAATTTCGAACGGCTCTGTTTACAAGAACCTCGTTTACAGTACAAGTTCAACATCGCAGAAAGTGAAAAATGGATAAAGAAGTTGTGGTATTTACTTACAAAGCAATATCACTCAGCAATGAAATCTGTGTCATCAGGCCCTTAGCAGCACAATGAGTGGATTCAGGTATGATGATTCTAACTGAAATAAGTCACACAGAAAAAGAAACATCATAAGATATCAGTAATACACGGAATGGAAACTTGGCTACACAGGAACTGAATTCCAAAACAGAACAGGTTCTCAAATTTAGAAAACCAACTTATGCTTGCTTAAGGGTAAAGGTGAGTTGGGGTGCTGCATAAAACCAGAGATTGAAATGAGCACAGATAAAGTTTCTTAAGCCAAATATGGAATAGACAAGAGCTACTCCTTGCTCAACGAAATGGACTCAACACCGCATATTAAACGCCTAAGAATGTACCTGACTAGTAAGTATCTTAAAACCTATGGATTGCTATGTCTCCGAAAGAGAATCAAGCATGTGTACAGGGGCATAAACGCAGCAGTGATAGGATTGGAGAGGTTTGGTGAGCAAATGAAGACCCTTTGAAGTCATATTGCATGGTACCCATTACACGGGTCTCAACTCTCCAGGTTTAACGTATTCTTCCTTCAGCTAAAACATGCATGTGGAACCCAGAGTATGATCAACCATGTGAACGGGAGACGTGTTCAAATATGTCTCAGTTTTCCTCCCCTGGTACTCGGGTGCAACATTGCAGACGCTTTACTAACACTCTCCCGACTTGGAGAGTCAGTCCCTTTAACCTCCTGTTTGGCCCAGTTTGCAATTTCTGCGGAAGATGAACAGGAATAGCGAGAACCAATGAGAGGCTAGCTGGAGGTGTCTGGACGGGCAAATTTAACTCTCATTTCCCACCAGGAAGAGGAATTAACCAAAGGCTCAGCGTGCCGTGCCGGAACCAGATTAGGGCCTGAAGCCATCCTGCGGTGTTTCGGCCAGGTCACAAGAAAGCGAGTTGAAGAAAGGAGCTCAGGGGCACTGTAATTCACAAACCTGCAGAGTTATAAATGACAGCTATCGTCCAAAAATAGACTGAAGTAAGGCTGCCAAGAGGACTTGAAAGCGGGGCAGAATTGCAGGAAACCGATTTCAGGAGGTAGACTGGAATTGCATTGAAAGCATAGGAAAAGAGGCAGAACGTCCACAATGATGCACTTGGCCAAAAAGGGCGTATGCGTTATTTCCTGAATATATTGAGGAAAAAACGCATTCGCCCTTTTTGGCCAACCAAGCAAACTTGCAAAGGAAATCTGCACTACAATGAAGTCTCACTTCCCCCCGGTCAAAAGGGCCATCTGAAAAAAGTGTAAAATCCAGAAAGGCAGGACAGGCCATGGAGAAATGGGAGCCTTGTTATGCTGATGGGCGGGATGTAAATTGCCAACAACCACTCGGGAGAAGTGTATGGTGTTTCCTGAAACATCTAAAAAACAAAGCAACAGAGCCTAGGGCACTGCCACTTATGGTCCTATAGCTTAGGGAAATTAAAATCAAAAAGACACAGCCACCCCAAAGTTTGGGACGCCTCTGTTTACAAGAACCCCGTTTACAGTACAAGTTCAACATCGCAGAAAGTGAAAAATGGATAAAGAAGTTGTGGTATTTACTTACAAAGCAATATCACTCAGCAATGAAATCTATGTCATCAGGCCCTTAGCAGCACAATGAGTGGATTAGGGTATGATGATTCTAACTGAAATAAGTCACACAGAAAAAGAAACATCATCAGATATCAGTAATACACGGAATGGAAACTTGGCTACACAGGAACTGAATTACAGAACAGAACAGGGTCTCAAACTTAGAAAACCAACTTATGTTTGCTTAAGGGTAAAGGTGAGTTGGGGTGCTGCATAAAACCAGAGATTGAAATGAGCACAGATAAAGTTCCTTAAGCCAAATATGGAATAGACAAGATCTACTCCTTGCTCAACGAAATGGACTCAACACCGCATATTAAACTCCTAAGAATGTACCTGACTAGTAAGTATCTTAAAACCTATGGATTGCTATGTCTCCAAAAGAGAATCAAGCATGTGTACAGGGGCATAAAAGCAGCAGTGATAGGATTGGAGAGGTTCGTGAGCAAATGAAGACCCTTTGATGTCATATTGCATGGTACCCATTCCACGGGTTTCAACTACCCAGGTTTAAGGTATTCTTCCTTCAGCTAAAACATGCATGTGGAACCTAGAGTATGATCAACCATGTGATCGGGAGACGTGTTCAAATATGTCTCAGTTTTCGTACCCTGGTACTCGGGTGCAACATTCCAGACGCTTTACTAACACTCTCCCGACTTGGAGAGTCAGCCCCTTCAACCTCCTGTTTGGCCCAGTTTGCAATTTCTGTGGAAGATGAACAGGAATAGCGAGAACCAATGAGAGACTAGCTGGAGGTGTCTGGATGGGCAAATTTAACTCTCATTTCCCACCAGGAAGAGGAATTAACCAAAGGCTCAGCGTGCCGTGCCAGAACCAGATTAGGGCCTGAAGCCATCCTGCGGTGTTGCGGCCAGGTCACAAGAAAGCGAGTTGAAGAAAGAAGCTCAGGGGCACTGTAATTCACAAACCTGCAGAGTTATAAATGACAGCTATCGTCCAAAAATAGACTGAAGTAAGGCTGCCAAGAGGACTTGAAAGCGGGGCAGAATTGCAGGAAACCGATTTCAGGAGGTAGACTGGAATTGCATTGAAAGCATACGAAAAGAGGCAGAACGTCCACAATGATGCACTTGGCCAAAAAGGGCGTATGCGTTTTTTCCTGAATATATTCAGGAAAAAACGCATACGCCCTTTTTGGCCAACCAAGCAAACTTGCAAAGGAAATCTGCACTACAATGAAGTCTCACTTCCCCCCGGTCAAAAGGGCCATCTGAAAAAAGTGCAAAATCCAGAAAGGCAGGACAGGCCATGGAGAACTGGGAGCCTTGTTATGCTGATGGGCGGGATGTAAATTGCCAACAGACACTCGGGAGAAGTGTATGGTGTTTCCTGAAACATCTAAAAAACAAAGCAACAGAGCCTAGGGCACTTCCACTTATGGTCCTATAGCTTAGGGAAATTAAAATCAAAAAGACACAGCCACCCCAAAGTTTGGGACGCCTCTGTTTACAAGAACCTCGTTTACCGTACAAGTTCAATATCACAGAAAGTGAAAAATGGATAAAGAACTTGTGGTACTTAAGTACAATGCAGTATCGCTCAGCAATGAAATCAATGTCATCAGGCCCGTAGCAGCATAATGAGTGTATTCAGGTATGATGATTCTAACTGAAATAAGTCACACAGAAAAAGAAACATCATAAGATATCACTAATACACGGAATGTAAACTTGGCTACACAGGAACTGAATTCCAAAACAGAACAGGTTCTCAAATTTAGAAAACCAACTTATGCTTGCTTAAGGGGAAAGGTGAGTTGGGGTGCTGCATAAAACCAGAGATTGAAATGAGCACAGATAAAGTTCCTTAAGCCAAATATGGAATAGACAAGAGCTACTCCTTGCTCAACAAAATGGACTCAACACCCCATATTAAACGCCTAAGAATGTACCTGACTAGTAAGTATCTTAAAACCTATGGATTGCTATGTCTCTGAAAGAGAATCAAGCATGTGTACAGGGGCATAAACGCAGCAGTGATAGGATTGGAGATGTTCGGTGAGCAAATGAAGACCCTTTGAAGTCATATTGCATGGTACCCATTCCACGGGTTTCAAATACCCAGGTTTAAGGTATTCTTCCTTCAGCTAAAACATGCATGTGGAACCCAGAGTATGATCAACCATGTGATCGGGAGACGTGTTCAAATATGTCTCAGTTTTCGTACCCTGGTACTCGGGTGCAACATTCCAGACGCTTTACTAACACTCTCCCGACCTAGAGAGTCAGTCCCTTTAACCTCCTGTTTGGCCCAGTTTGCAATTTCTGCGGAAGATGAACAGGAATAGCGAGAACCAATGAGAGACTAGCTGGAGGTGTCTGAACGGGCAAATTTAACTCTCATTTCCCACCAGGAAGAGGAATTAACCAAAGGCTCAGCGGGCCGTGCCCGAACCAGATTAGGGCGTGAAGCCATCCTGCGGTGTTTCGGCCAGCTCACAAGAAAGTGAGTTGAAGAAAAGAGCTCAGGGGCACTGTAATTCACAAACCTTCAGAGTTATAAATGACAGCTATCGTCCAAAAATAGACTGAAGTAAGGCTGCCAAGAGGACTTGAAAGCGGGGCAGAATTGCAGGAAACCGATTTCAGGAGGTAGACTGGAATTGCATTGAAAGCATAGGAAAAGAGGCAGAACGTCCACAATGATGCACTTGGCCATAAAGGGCGTATGCGTTTTTTCCTGAATATATTCAGGAAAAAACGCATACGCCCTTTTTGGCCAACCAAGCAAGCTTGCAAAGGAAATCTGCACTACAATGAAGTCTCACTTCCCCCCGGTCCAAAGGGCTATCTGAAAAAAGTGTAAAATCCAGAAAGGCAGGACAGGCCATGGAGAACTGGGAGCCTTGTTATGCTGATGGGCAGGATGTAAATTGCCAACAACCACTCGGGAGAAGTGTATGGTGTTTCCTGAAACATCTAAAAAACAAAGCAACAGAACCTAGGGCACTTCCACTTATGGTCCTATAGCTTAGGGAAATTAAAATCAAAAAGACACAGCCACCCCAAAGTTTGGAACGGCTCTGTTTACAAGAACCTCGTTTACAGTACAAGTTCAACATCGCAGAAAGTGATAAATGGATAAAGAAGTTGTGGTATTTACTTACAAAGCAATATCACTCAGCAATGAAATCTGTGTCATCAGGCCCTTAGCAGCACAATGAGTGGATTCAGGTATGATGATTCTAACTGAAATAAGTCACACAGAAAAAGAAACATCATAAGATATCAGTAATACACGGAATGGAAACTTGGCTACACAGGAACTGAATTACAGAACAGAACAGGGTCTCAAATTTAGAAAACCAACTTATGCTTGCATAAGGGGAAAGGTGAGTTGTGGTGCTGCATAAAACCAGAGATTGAAATGAGCACAGATAAAGTTCCTTAAGCCAAATATGGAATAGACAAGAGCTACTCCTTGCTCAACGAAATGGACTCAACACCGCATATTAAACGCCTAAGAATGTACCTGACTAGTAAGTATATTAAAACCTATGGATTGCTATGTCTCCGAAAGAGAATCAAGCATGTGTACAGGGGCATAAACGCAGCAGTGATAGGATTGGAGAGGTTCGGTGAGCAAATGAAGACCCTTTGAAGTCATATTGCATGGTACCCATTCCACGGGTTTCAACTACCCAGGTTTTAGGTATTCTTCCTTCAGCTAAAACATGCATGTGGAACCTAGAGTATGATCAACCATGTGATCGGGAGACGTGTTCAAATATGTCTCAGTTTTCCTCCCCTGGTACTCGGGTGCTACATTCCAGACGCTTTACTAACACTCTCCCCACTTGGAGAGTCAGCACCTTTAACCTCCTGTTTGGCCCAGTTTGCAATTTCTGCGGAAAATGAACAGGAATGGCGAGAACCAATGAGAGGCTAGCTGGAGGTGTCTGGACGGGCAAATTTAACTCTCATTTCCCACCAGGAGGAGGAAATAACCAAAGGCTCAGCGTGCCGTACCGGAACCAGATTAGGGCCTGAAGCCATCCTGCAGTGTTGCGGCCAGCTCAAAAGAAAGCGAGTTGAAGAAAGGAGCTCAGGGGCACTGTAAATCACAAACCTGCAGAGTTATAAATGACAGCTATCGTCCAAAAATAGACTGAAGTAAGGCTGCCAAGAGGACTTGAAAGCGGGGCAGAATTGCAGGAAACCGATTTCAGGAGGTAGACTGGAATTGCATTGAAAGCATAGGAAAAGAGGCAGAACGTCCACAATGATGCACTTGGCCAAAAAGGGCGTATGCGTTTTTTCCTGAATATATTCAGGAAAAAACGCATACGCCCTTTTTGGCCAACCAAGGAAGCTTGCAAAGGAAATCTGCACTACAATGAAGTCTCACTTCCCCCCGGTCAAAAGGGCCATCTGAAAAAAGTGCAAAATCCAGAAAGGCAACAGGCCATGGAGAACTGGGAGCCTTGTTATGCTGATGGGCGGGATGTAAATTGCCAACAGACACTCGGGAGAAGTGTATGGTGTTTCCTGAAACATCTAAAAAACAAAGCAACAGAGCCTAGGGCACTTCCACTTATGGTCCTATAGCTTAGGGAAATTAAAATCAAAAAGACACAGCCACCTCAAAGTTTGGGACGCCTCTGTTTACAAGAACCTCGTTTACCATACAAGTTCAATATCACAGAAAGTGAAAAATGGATAAAGAACTTGTGGTACTTACGTACAGTACACTATCACTCAGCAATGAAATCTATGTCATCAGGCCCGTAGCAGCATAATGAGTGTATTCAGGTACGATGATTCTAACTGAAATAAGTCACACAGAAAAAGAAACATCATAAGATATCACTAATACACGGAATGTAAACTTGGCTACACAGGAACTGCATTCCAAAACAGAACAGTGTCTCAAATTTAGAAAACCAACTTATGCTTGCTTAAGGTGAAAGGTGAGTTGGGGTGCTACATAAAACCAGAGATTGAAATGAGCACAGATAAAGTTCCTTAAGCCAAATATGGAATAGACAAGAGCTACTCCTTGCTCAACGAAATGGACTCAACACCGCATATTAAACGCCTAAGAATGTACCTGACTAGTAAGTATCTTAAAACCTATGGATTGCTATGTCTCCGAAAGAGAATCAAGCATGTGTACAGGGGCATAAACGCAGCAGTGATAGGATTGGAGAGGTTTGGTGAGTAAATGAAGACCCTTTGAAATCATATTGCATGGTACCCATTCCAAGGGTTTCAACTACCCAGGTTTAAGGTATTCTTCCTTCAGCTAAAACATGCATGTGGAACCTAGAGTATGATCAACCATGTGATCGGGAGACGTGTTCAAATATGTCTCAGTTTTCGTACCCTGGTACTCGGGTACAACATTCCAGACGCTTTACTAACACTCTCCCCACTTGGAGAGTCAACACCTTTAACCTCCTGTTTGGCCCAGTTTGCAATTTCTGCGGAAGATGAACAGGAATAGCGAGAACCAATGAGAGACTAGCTGGAGGTGTCTGGACGGGCAAATTTAACTCTCATTTCCCACCAGGAAGAGGAAATAACCAAAGGCTCAGCGTGCCGTGCCGGAACCAGATTAGGGCCTGAATCCATCCTGCGGTGTTGCGGCCAGCTCAAAAGAAAGCGAGTTGAAGAAAGGAGCTCAGGGGCACTGTAATTCACAAACCTTCAGAGTTATAAATGACAGCTATCGTCCAAAAATATACTGAAGTAAGGCTGCCAAGAGGACATGAAAGCGGGGCAGAATTGCAGGAAACCGATTTCAGGAGGTAGACTGGAATTGCATTGAAAGCATAGGAAAAGAGGCAGAACGTCCACAATGATGCACTTGGCCAAAAAGGGAGTATGCGTTTTTTCCTGAATACATTCAGGAAAAAACGCATACGCCCTTTTTGGCCAACCAAGCAAGCTTGCAAAGGAAATCTGCACTACAATGAAGTCTCACTTCCCCCAGGTCAAAAGGGCCATATGAAAAAAGTGTAAAATCCAGAAAGGCAGGACAGGCCATGGAGAACTGGGAGCCTTATTATGCTGATGGGCGGGATGTAAATTGCCAACAACCACTTGGGAGAAGTGTATGGTGTTTCCTGAAACATCTAAAAAACAAAGCAACAGAACCTAGGGCACTTCCACTTATGGTCCTATAGCTTAGGGAAATTAAAATCAAAAAGACACAGCCACCCCAAAGTTTGGAACGGCTCTGTTTACAAGAACCTCGTTTACAGTACAAGTTCAACATCGCAGAGAGTGAAAAATGGATAAAAAAGTTGTGGTATTTACTTACAAAGCAATATCACTCAGCAATGAAATCAATGTCATCAGGCCCTTAGCAGCACAATGAGTGGATTCAGGTATGATGATTCTAACTGAAATAAGTCACACAGAAAAAGAAACATCATAAGATATCAGTAATACACGGAATGTAAACTTGGCTACACAGGAACTGAATTACAGAACAAAACAGGGTCTCAAATTTAGAAAACCAACTTATGCTTGCTTAAGGGTAAAGGTGAGTTGGGGTGCTGCATAAAACCAGAGATTGAAATGAGCACAGATAAAGTTCCTTAAGCCAAATATGGAATAGACAAGAGCTACTCCTTGCTCAATGAAATGGACTCAACACCGCATATTAAACGCCTAAGAATGTACCTGACTAGTAAGTATCTTAAAACCTATGGATTGCTATGTCTCCAAAAGAGAATCAAGCATGTGTACAGGGGCATAAACGCAGCAGTGATAGGATTGGAGAGGTTCGGTGAGCAAATGAAGACCCTTTGAAATCATATTGCATGGTACCCATTCCACGGGTTTCAAATACCCAGGTTTAAGGTATTCTTCCTTCAGCTAAAACATGCATGTGGAACCCAGAGTATGATCAACCATGTGATCGGGAGACGTGTTCAAATATGTCTCAGTTTTCGTACCCTGGTACTCGGGTGCAACATTCCAGACGCTTTACTAACACTCTCCCGACCTAGAGAGTCAGTCCCTTTAACCTCCTGTTTGACCCAGTTTGCAATTTCTGCGGAAGATGAACAGGAATAGCGAGAACCAATGAGAGACTAGCTGGAGGTGTCTGGACGGGCAAATTTAACTCTCATTTCCCACCAGGAAGAGGAATTAACCAAAGGCTCAGCGTGCCGTGCCCGAACCAGATTAGGGCCTAAAGCCATCCTGCGGTGTTTCGGCCAGCTCACAAGAAAGTGAGTTGAAGAAAAGAGCTCAGGGGCACTGTAATTCACAAACCTTCAGAGTTACAAATGACAGCTATCGTCCAAAAATATACTGAAGTAAGGCTGCAAAGAGGACTTGAAAGCGGGGCAGAATTGCAGGAAACCGATTTCAGGAGGTAGACTGGAATTGCATTGAAAGCATAGGAAAAGAGGCAGAACGTCCACAATGATGCACTTGGCCAAAAAGGGCGTAGGCGTTTTTTCCTGAATATATTCAGGAAAAAACGCCTACGCCCTTTTTGGCCAAACAAGCAAGCTTGCAATGGAAATGTGCACTACAATGAAGTCTCACTTCCCCCCGGTCAAAAGGGCCATCTGAAAAAAGTGTAAAATCCAGAAAGGCAGGACAGGCCATGGAGAACTGGGAGCCTTATTATGCTGATGGGCGGGATGTAAATTGCCAACAACCACTTGGGAGAAGTGTATGGTGTTTCCTGAAACATCTAAAAAACAAAGCAACAGAACCTAGGGCACTTCCACTTATGGTCCTATAGCTTAGGGAAATTAAAATCAAAAAGACACAGCCACCCCAAAGTTTGGAACGACTCTGTTTACAAGAACCTCGTTTACAGTACAAGTTCAACATCGCAGAGAGTGAAAAATGGATAAAAAAGTTGTGGTATTTACTTACAAAGCAATATCACTCAGCAATGAAATCAATGTCATCAGGCCCTTAGCAGCACAATGAGTGGATTCAGGTATGATGATTCTAACTGAAATAAGTCACACAGAAAAAGAAACATCATAAGATATCAGTAATACACGGAATGGAAACTTGGCTACACAGGAACTGAATTACAGAACAGAACAGGGTCTCAAATTTAGAAAACCAACTTATGCCTGCATAAGGGGAAAGGTGAGTTGGGGTGCTGCATAAAACCAGAGATTGAAATGAGCACAGATAAAGTTCCTTAAGCCAAATATGGAATAGACAAGAGCTACTCCTTGCTCAATGAAATGGACTCAACACCACATATTAAACGCCTAAGAATGTACCTGACTAGTAAGTATCTTAAAACCTATGGATTGCTATGTCTCCGAAAGAGAATCAAGCATGTGTACAGGGGCATAAACGCAGCAGTGATAGGATTGGAGAGGTTCGGTGAGTAAATGAAGACCCTTTGAAATCATATTGCATGGTACCCATTCCACGGGTTTCAACTACCCAGGTTTAAGGTATTCTTCCTTCAGCTAAAACATGCATGTGGAACCTAGAGTATGATCAACCATGTGATCGGGAGACGTGTTCAAATATGTCTCAGTTTTCGTACCCTGGTACTCGGGTACAACATTCCAGACGCTTTACTAACACTCTCCCCACTTGGAGAGTCAGCACCTTTAACCTCCTGTTTGGCCCAGTTTGCAATTTCTGCGGAAGATGAACAGGAATAGCGAGAACCAATGAGAGACTAGCTGGAGGTGTCTGGACGGGCAAATTTAACTCTCATTTCCCACCAGGAAGAGGAAATAACCAAAGGCTCAGCGTGCCGTACCGGAACCAGATTAGGGCCTGAAGCCATCCTGCGGTGTTGCGGCCAGCTCAAAAGAAAGCGAGTTGAAGAAAGGAGCTCAGGGGCACTGTAATTCACAAACCTGCAGAGTTATAAATGACAGCTATCGTCCAAAAATAGACTGAAGTAAGGCTGCCAAGAGGACTTGAAAGTGGGGCAGAATTGCAGGAAACCGATTTCAGGAGGTAGACTGGAATTGCATTGAAAGCATAGGAAAAGAGGCAGAACGTCCACAATGATGCACTTGGCCAAAAAGGGCGTATGCGTTTTTTCCTGAATATATTCAGGAAAAAACGCATACGCCCTTTTTGGCCAACCAAGCAAGCTTGCAAAGGAAATCTGCACTACAATGAAGTCTCACTTCCCCCCGGTCTAAAGGGCCATCTGAAAAAAGTGTAAAATCCAGAAAGGCAGGACAGGCCATGGAGAACTGGGAGCCTTGTTATGCTGATGGGCGGGATGTAAATTGCCAACAACCACTCGGGAGAAGTGTATGGTGTTTCCTGAAACATCTGAAAAACAAAGCAACAGAACCTAGGGCACTTCCACTTATGGTCCTATAGCTTAGGGAAATTAAAATCAAAAAGACACAGCCACCCCAAAGTTTCGAACGGCTCTGTTTAAAAGAACCTCGTTTACAGTACAAGTTCAACATCGCAGAGAGTGAAAAATGGATAAAGAAGTTGTGGTATTTACTTACAAAGCGATATCACTCAGCAATGAAATCTGTGTCATCAGGCCCTTAGCAGCACAATGAGTGGATTCAGGTATGATGATTCTAACTGAAATAAGTCACACAGAAAAAGAAACATCATAAGATATCAGTAATACACGGAATGGAAACTTGGCTACACAGGAACTGAATTACAGAACAGAACAGGGTCTCAAATTTAGAAAACCAACTTATGCTTGCTTAAGGGTAAAGGTGAGTTGGGGTGCTGCATAAAACCAGAGATTGAAATGAGCACAGATAAAGTTCCTTAAGCCAAATATGGAATAGACAAGAGCTACTCCTTGCTCAACGAAATGGACTCAACACCTCATATTAAACGTCTAAGAATGTACCTGACTAGTAAGTATCTTAAAACCTATGGATTGCTATGTCTCCGAAAGAGAATCAAGCACGTGTACAGGGGCATAAACGCAGCAGTGATAGGATTGGAGAGGTTTGGTGAGCAAATGAAGACCCTTTGAAGTCATATTGCATGGTACCCATTCCACAGGTTTCAACTACCCAGGTTTAAGGTATTCTTCCTTCAGCTAAAACATGCATGTGGAACCTAGAGTATGATCAACCATGTGATCGGGAGACGTGTTCAAATATGTCTCAGTTTTCGTACCCTGGTACTCGGGTACAACATTCCAGACGCTTTACTAACACTCTCCCGACTTGGAGAGTCAGTCCCTTTAACCTCCTGTTTGACCCAGTTTGCAATTTCTGCGGAAGATGAACAGGAATAGCGAGAACCAAGGAGAGGCTAGCTGGAGGTGTCTGGACGGGCAAATTTAACTCTCATTTCCCACCAGGAAGAGGAATTAACCAAAGGCTCAGCATGCCATGCCAGAACCAGATTAGGGCCTGAAGTCATCCTGTGGTGTTGCGGCCAGCTCAAAAGAAAGCGAGTTGAAGAAAGGAGCTCAGGGGCACTTTAATTCACAAACCTGCAGAGTTATAAATGACAGCTATCGTCCAAAAATAGACTGAAGTAAGGCTGCCAAGAGGACTTGAAAGCGGGGCAGAATTGCAGGAAACCGATTTCAGGAGGTAGACTGGAATTGCATTGAAAGCATAGGAAAAGAGGCAGAACGTCCACAATGATGCACTTGGCCAAAAAGGGCGTATGCGTTTTTTCCTGAATATATTCAGGAAAAAACGCATACGCCCTTTTTGGCCAACCAAGGAAACTTGCAAAGGAAATCTGCACTACAATGAAGTCTCACTTCTCCCCGGTCAAAAGGGCCATCTGAAAAAAGTGTAAAATCCAGAAAGGCAGGACAGGCCATGGAGAACTGGGAGCCTTGTTATGCTGATGGGCGGGATGTAAATTGCCAACAGACACTCGCGAGAAGTGTATGGTGTTTCCTGAAACATCTAAAAAACAAAGCAAAAGAGCCTAGGGCACTGCCACTTATGGTCCTATAGCTTAGGGAATTTAAAATCAAAAAGACACAGCCACCTCAAAGTTTGGGACGCCTCTGTTTACAAGAACCTCTTTTACCGTACAAGTTCAATATCACAGAAAATGAAAAATGATTAAAGAACTTGTGGTACTTACGTACAGTGCACTATCACTCAGCAATGAAATCTATGTCATCAGGCCCATAGCAGCATAATGAGTGGATTCAGGTACGATGATTCTAACTGAAATAAGTCACACAGAAAAAGAAACATCATAAGATATCAGTAATACACGGAATGTAAACTTGGCTACACAGGAACTGCATTCCAAAACAGAACAGGGTCTCAAATTTAGAAAACCAACTTATGCTTGCTTAATGGTAAAGGTGAGTTGGGGTGCTGCATAAAACCAGAGATTGAAATGAGCACAGATAAAGTTCCTTAAGCCAAATATGGAACAGACAAGAGCTACTCCTTGCTCAACGAAATGGACTCAACACCGCATATTAAACGCCTAAGAATGTACCTGACTAGTAAGTATCTTAAAACCTAGGGATTGCTATGTCTCCGAAAGAGAATCAAGCATGTGTACAGGGGCATAAACGCAGCAGTGATAGGATTGGAGAGCTTTGGTGAGTAAATGAAGACCCTTTGAAGTCATATTGCATGGTACCCATTCCACGGGTTTCAACTACCCAGGTTTAAGGTATTCTTCCTTCAGCTAAAACATGCATGTGGAACCTAGAGTATGATCAACCATGTGATCGGGAGACGTGTTCAAATATGTCTCAGTTTTCGTACCCTGGTACTCGGGTACAACATTCCAGACGCTTTACTAACACTCTCCCGACTTGGAGTTTCAGCGCCTTTAACCTCCTGTTTGGCCCAGTTTGCAATTTCTGCGGAAGATGAACAGGAATAGCGAGAACCAATGAGAGACTAGCTGGAGGTGTCTGGACGGGCAAATTTAACTCTCATTTCCCACCAGGAAGAGGAAATAACCAAAGGCTCAGCGTGCCGTGCCGGAACCAGATTAGGGCCTGAATCCATCCTGCGGTGTTGCGGCCAGGTCACAAGAAAGCGAGTTGAAGAAAGGAGCTCAGGGGCACTGTAATTCACAAACCTGCAGAGTTATAAATGACAGCTATCGTCCAAAAATAGACTGAAGTAAGGCTGCCAAGAGGACTTGAAAGCGGGGCAGCATTGCAGGAAACCAATTTCAGGAGGTAGACTGGAATTGCATTGAAAGCATAGGAAAAGAGGCAGAACGTCCACAATGATGCACTTGGCCAAAAAGGGCGTATGCGTTTTTTCCTGAATATATTCAGGAAAAAACGCATACGCCCTTTTTGGCCAACCAAGCAAGCTTGCAAAGGAAATCTGCACTACAATGAAGTCTCACTTCCCCCCGGTCAAAAGGGCCATCTGAAAAAAGTGTAAAATCCAGAAAGGCAGGACAGGCCATGGAGAACTGGGAGCCTTGTTATGCTGATGGGCGGGATGTAAATTGCCAACAACCACTTGGGAGAAGTGTATGGTGTTTCCTGAAACATCTAAAAAACAAAGCAACAGAACCTAGGGCACTTCCACTTATGGTCCTATAGCTTAGGGAAATTAAAATCAAAAAGACACAGCCACCCCAAAGTTTGGAACGGCTCTGTTTACAAGAACCTCGTTTACAGTACAAGTTCAACATCGCAGAAAGTGAAAAATGGATAAAGAAGTTGTGGTATTTACTTACAAAGCAATATCACTCAGCAATGAAATCTGTGTCATCAGGCCCTTAGCAGCACAATGAGTGGATTCAGGTATGATGATTCTAACTGAAATAAGTCACTCAGAAAAAGAAACATCATAAGATATCAGTAATACACGGAATGTAAACTTAGCTACACAGGAACTGAATTACAGAACAGAACAGTGTCTCAAATTTAGAAAACCAACTTATGCTTGCTTAAGGGGAAAGGTGAGTTGGGGTGCTGCATAAAACCAGAGATTGAAATGAGCACAGATAAAGTTCCTTAAGCCAAATATGGAATAGACAAGAGCTACTCCTTGCTCAATGAAATGGACTCAACACCACATATTAAACGCCTAAGAATGTACCTGACTAGTAAGTATCTTAAAACCTATAGATTGCTATGTCTCCAAAAGAGAATCAAGCATGTGTACAGGGGCATAAACGCAGCAGTGATAGGATTGGAGAGGTTCGGTGAACAAATGAAGACCCTTTGACGTCATATTGCATGGTACCCATTCCACGGGTCTCAACTCTCCAGGTTTAAGGTATTCTTCCTTCAGCTAAAACATGCATGTGGAACCCAGAGTATGATCAACCATGTGATCGGGAGACGTGTTCAAATATGTCTCAGTTTTCCTCCCCTGGTACTCGGGTGCAACATTCTAGACGCTTTACTAACACTCTCCCCAGTTGGAGAGTCAGCGCCTTTAACCTCCTGTTTGACACAGTTTGCAATTTCTGCGGAAGATGAACAGGAATAGCGAGAACCAATGAGAGGCTAGCTGGAGGTGTCTGGATGGGCAAATTTAACTCTCATTTTCCACCAGGATGAGGAATTAACCAAAGGCTCAGCGTGCCATGCCGGAACCAGATTAGGGCCTGAAGCCGTCCTGCGGTGTTGCGGCCAGCTCACAAGAAAGCGAGTTGAAGAAAGGAGCTCAGGGGCACTGTAATTCACAAACTTGCAGAGTTATAAATGACAGCTATCGTCCAAAAATAGACTGAAGTAAGGCTGCCAAGAGGACTTGAAAGCGGGGCAGAATTGCAGGAAACCGATTTCAGGAGGTAGACTGGAATTGCATTGAAAGCATAGGAAAAGAGGCAGAAAGTCCACAATGATGCACTTGGCCAAAAAGGGCGTATGCATTTTTTCCTGAATATATTCAGGAAAAAACGCATACGCCCTTTTTGGCCAGCCAAGCAAGCTTGCAAAGGAAATCTGCACTACAATGAAGTCTCACTTCCCCCGGTCAAAAGGGCCATCTGAAAAAAGTGTAAAATCCAGAAAGGCAGGACAGGCCATGGAGAACTGGGAGCCTTGTTATGCTGATGGGCGGGATGTAAATTGCCAACAGACACTCGGGAGAAGTGTATGGTGTTTCCTGAAACATCTAAAAAACAAAGCAACAGAGCCTAGGGCACTTCCACTTATGGTCCTATAGCTTAGGGAAATTAAAATAAAAAAGACACAGCCACCCCAAAATTTGGGACGCCTCTGTTTACAAGAACCTTGTTTACCATACAAGTTCAATATCACAGAAAGTGAAAAATGGATAAAGAACTTGTGGTACTTACGTACAATGCAGTATCACTCAGCAATGAAATCTATGTCATCAGGCCCGTAACAGCATAATGAGTGGATTCAGGTACGATGATTCTAACTGAAATAAGTCACACAGAAAAAGAAACATCAAAAGATATCAGTAATACACGGAAAGGAAACTTGGCTACACAGGAACTGATTTCCAAAACAGAACAGGGTCTCAAATTTAGAAAACCAACTTATGCTTGCTTAAGAGTAAAGGTGAGTTGGGGTGCTGCATAAAACCAGAGATTGAAATGAGCACAGATAAAGTTCCTTAAGCCAAATATGGAACAGACAAGAGCTACTCCTTGCTCAATGAAATGGACTCAACACCGCATATTAAACGCCTAAGAATGTACCTGACTAGTAAGTATCTTAAAACCTAGGGATTGCTATTTCTCCGAAAGAGAATCAAGCGTGTGTACTGGGGCATAAATGCAGCAGTGATAGGATTGGACAGGTTCGGTGAGCAAATGAAGACCCTTTGAAGTCATATTGCATGGTACCCATTCCACGGGTCTCAACTCTCCAGGTTTAAGGTATTCTTCCTTCAGCTAAAACATGCATGTGGAACCCAGAGTATGATCAACCGTGTGATCGGGAGACGTGTTCAAATATGTCTCAGTTTTCCTCCCCTGGTACTCGGGTGCAACATTCCAGACGCTTTACTAACACTCTCCTGACTTGGACAGTCAGCGCCTTTAACCTCCTGTTTTGCCCAGTTTGCAATTTCTGCGGAAGATGAACAGGAATAGGGAGAACCAATGAGAGACTAGCTGGAGGTGTCTGAACGGGCAAATTTAACTCTTATTTCCCACTAGGAAGAGGAATTAACCAAAGGCTCAGCGTGCCGTGCCGGAAACAGATTAGGGCCTGAAGCCATCCTGCGGTGTTGTGGCCAGCTCACAAGAAAGTGAGTTGAAGAAAGGAGCTCAGGGGCTCTGTAATTCACAAACCTGCAGAGTTATAAATGACAGCTATCGTCCAAAAATATACTGAAGTAAGGCTGCCAAGAGGACTTGAAAGCGGGGCAGAATTGCAGGATACCGATTTCAGGAGGTAGACTGGAATTGCATTGAAAGCGTAGGAAAAGAGGCAGAACGTCCACAATGATGCACTTTGCCAAAAGGGCATATGCGTTTTTTCCTGAATATATTCAGGAAAAAACGCATACGCCCTTTTTGGCCAACCAAGCAAGCTTGCAAAGGAAATCTGCACTACAATGAAGTCTCACTTCCCCCCGGTCAAAAGGGCCATCTGAAAAAAGTGTAAAACCCAGAAAGGCAGGACAGGCCATGGAGAACTGGGAGCCTTGTTATGCTGATGGGCGGGATGTAAATTGCCAACAGACACTCGGGAGAAGTGTATGGTGTTTCCTGAAACATCTAAAAAACAAAGCAACAGAGCCTAGGGCACTTCCACTTATGGTCCTATAGCTTAGGGAAATTAATATCAAAAAGACACAGCAACCCCAAAATTTGGGACGGCTCTTTTTACAGAAATCTCTTCTATGGCACAAGTTAAATATCCCAGGGAGCAAATAATGGATAAAGAAGTTGCGGTACTTATGTACAACAGAATACCACTCAGCAATGAAATCTATGTCACCAGGCCCGTACCAGCATAATGAGTGGATTGAGGCACGATGATTCTAAGTGAAATAAGTCACACAGAAAAAGAAACATCATAAGGTATCACTAATACACGGAATGTGAACTTGGCTACACATGAACTGAATTACAAAACAGAACAGGGTCTCAAGTTTAGAAAACCAACTTATGCCTGCTTAAGGGGGAAGGTGAGTTGGGGTGCTGCATAAAAGCAGAGTTTGAAATTAGCACAGATACCGTTCCATAAGCCAAATATGTAATAGACAAGAGCTACCCCTTGCTCAACGAAATGGATTCAACAATGAGGTATCACCTCACACCTGGTAGAATAGGCATCATTGAAAATCTACAAACAAAAAATGCTGGAAAGGGTGTGGAGAAAAGGAACCCTCTTCCACTATTGTTGGGAATATAAATTGATACAGTCATTATGGAGAACAATATGGAATTTCTTAAGAAACTAACAATAGAATTACCATATGATACAGCAATCCCAGTACTGGACATATACCCAGACAAAACCATAAATCAAAAAGAGTCATTCACCGCAATGTCATTGCATCACTATTTACAATATCGAGGTAATGGAAGCAACCTAAATGCCCACAGACAGACGAATGCATAAAGCTGTGGTACATATATAAAATGGAATATTACTAAGCCATGAAAAGGAATGAAATTGGGTCATTTGTAGAGACGTCGATGGATCTAGAGACTGTCATACAGAGTGAAGTAAGTCAGAAAGAGAAAAACAAATCTTGTATATTCATGCATATATGTGGAACCTAGAAAAACTGTACAGGTTAACCATTTTGCAAGGCATAAATAGAGCAACAGATGTAGACAACAAACGTATGGACAACAAGGGGGGAAAGCTGTTGGGGGGGTGGTGGTGGGAGGAGTTGAGAGACTGGGATTGGCATGTATACATTTATATGTATAAAATAGATAACCAATAAGAACCTGCTGTATAAAAATATAAAATAAAATTCAAAATTAAAAAGAAATAAAATTTAAAAAATAAAACAGAAAAAACAATTATTCCCTGCACATACATGTATTTATATGAATAAATTATTTCCATGCTTATATCTGTAAATACAAAAAAGAGGAATAAAATCTACCTTGAACCAAAAACGAAAAAGAGAAAAAAAACACAGAACCCACCAGTTACACAGAGGAAAACCGTATCAGGGCACTTGCTCCAGTTGTAAACAATTCTGAAGTTGGTCAGTGGTGGGGAATCGTCTCCCATTCAGCCAGCAGCCCCCACGCAACAAGCGTCCTCATTGCAAAGCTGGGGCACCGTGCCAAGGCATCTGTGAGTAAACGTGAGCTGAGCCCCAGGCCAGTTGCTGCTGAACTATTCCCACCCGTCCCAGGTAAAACACCTGAATATATACAAGGACTTGAAAGCCTAGAGGAAGGGCCATAGAGCCACACGAGTGACAGCATGCCGGCCGACTTGGTGCCTGCAGGCCAGCCAGGATGGTCCTGGCCCTGGGTGCTCTTCTGGAAGATTTCCATTTCCCTGCCTGAGATATCCGTCCTGTCCCTGCCCCCACTGCTTTTTTCCTTCCTCACCTCTGCCCAGGGAGAAATTCCAGCAGCAGGTATGGGTGACACATCCTCTTCTTTAGCAGGTGGCAGCCTGGCAACTGCTGCAGAAAGTCCAGCAGAGCCCCACTCACACTGGGCCACCCACAAAGCCGTGGCCTCTCACTCCCTCCCACCAGCCCAGCCCGGAGACTGCTGACAGGGCAGAGAAAATGGCGTCAGGCACGGCTGCAGGGGCTCTTGCTGCCTGGAGTGGTATTTATATTGATCTCAACCCAGGCACACCTGGGGAGGGCTGGCCGGCACGGTAAGGCTGCCCAGGTCAGCCAATCATCACCCCTCAGGGGCTCACAGTTGCAGAAAATGGAACTTGCTGAACCGGCCAGGTCCAAGGAACAGGTGTGGGCTCCTGAGAGTCAGGATAGACAAGGGGCTGCAGCTTTGGCTTGTTTTCTAATCATTTTATCTGGCCCATGAGTGGGAGACAACTTCAAGAAAACCCTCTCCTAATGAGAGGAACCCAGGAGTCAGGGAGAGGAGGGGTGGGTGGTGGTTGGAGACAGAGGCCTGGTGCCCCAGGTGCAGTGGAAGTCTCTGGAAGACCAGGTGGAGGGAGGCCTCACGGAGTGATGCCCAGGGTCACAGACCTGTCGCAGCTGCTGTTTGTTAGTTCAAGTCCTGCTCTGAGGTGCTCTGTGTCAGCTCTGAGTGACAGGTGAGCTGGGGGTGCTCTGCAATGAGGGCTATGTGCACGGTTCCTGTGTGCCCAGCCCTGCCACGGTACCTGCAAGGGTAGCTCTGTATCCTGGGAGGGGCCTGACCACGAGAGCCCCGTGGGCTGGGGTGGGGGTGGGGTACCTGCCCAGGTGAGCTCCATATTCTGGGATTGGTCTGACCACGAGAGCCCCATGGGCTGCTGGGGACCTGGTAAAGGATGTCAGGACAGTCAGTGAAGCCACCGAGGATATACCTCCAGTTGCTCCTAATTCCTACACCCTGCTGGTCATTCTACCAACCACCAGGACATGGTATTCTGTATTAGTCTTCAATGATGCCTTCTTTTGTATTCCATTAGTCCCAGAGTCACAAGAAATTTTGGCTTGTGAGTGGCAGGACTCAACATACAACTAAAACAATACTTCCGGGCCGTCTGGCCCCAAGGGTGCAAAAATTCCCACACCATCTTTGGGGAAAGCTTAGCTAAAGACCTAAAAGTTCTACCTCTGGAAAAGGAAACCCTCCTTCAATATGCAGACGACATTCTGATCACCAGCCCTACTAAGGAGGCCTCTGAACTACCAAGCCAATAAAGGATAGAAGTTGTCCAAGAAAAAGCTCAAATATCACAGACTGCGGTGACCTGCCTGGGCTTCATTCTCACAGAAGGTCAGAGAAGCCCATCCCAGGAAAGGGAAGAAACCATTTTCAGCCTTACCCCTTTCTAAAACTAGAAGACAGCTTAGGGGTTCCTGGGGAGGCCAGGGTTTGCTGCTTCTGGATCCCTAGCTACAGTCTACTAGCTGGGCCTCTATATGAAACACTGAAAGGAAAAGATGATGATCCTTTTGAATAGAATCCAGAAGTGGCCTTTCAAGAATGGAAAGAGCAGTCAATTCAGACCCTTGCCCTGGAACTCCCTAATTTAGCTAAACCCTTTGACCTTTACATTCCCGGTGAAAGGTGAATCGCCATTGGAGAATTAGTGCAAAAACTGGGACCACTTGAAATGGAACAATGCAAGAATGCCATCCAGGTAGGATAAACTACGGTCACTAAGGGGCTTGGCCCACTGCCACATCTGGCCAAGATACTGGCGGTATCTAAAAACCTGGAAATCAGCAGCCCAAAAGGCCACCTCCCTCCTAAGGGAAAAGGACCCCACGTGGTGATCCTAACCACCAACCATGCCCTGAAGTTGCAGGGTTCGCTCCGTGGGCACACCGACCTCGAGTGAGGAGGCCCTCCAACTCCAACATCCAGAGAGATAACCGGGGGCAACAGGGCACCATGACGACTCGTGTGAACATCACTTGACCTGGAGTTTCTCTCATAAAACAACAAGAGTGTGTCCCAAAAGAGTAGACTACTGCTTGCAGGACTTACTGCACCCAGAGGGGAGCTAATAATCTTGGCGGGGGAACAGTATACCACACTGTCACCATAGAAAAGCCTACAGACACCGTGATGATGGTGGCCAATAAGACCGGCTGGACTCCTGTTTACTTCAAAAGGCTGTTGACTCAGTAGCCATCATGGTCCTTGATCACCACTGACCCTGGACTGTCTGGGAGTTGAGCGGGCAGGGCTCTGACACCTGGTGCTGTTTGTACGTTAATTCAGGGGCCTAATTGAAGAAAGCGCAGACTACTGGTCAGAGCATCTAGGCTGGCAGAGACGGTCAGCCTAAGGTGGCCGAACAAATGTGGGGCGGGGTGAAACCGGCCCCCACAGCGTCTCTGCACATCTCTTTCCTGGACCCTTAAAGGTCATTAGAATCTATAACACTTCCAATGCTGGTGCTCAGGTGGACGAGCAGGGAGGCAGGGGTCCTGGGGACAATCAACGTCACCGGGAGGCTGCTGGGGAGAAGCTCTGACCCTCGCCCCAGGGTATGAGGGCTCCCAACTCAGCACTCAGCAGTTACAGAAGAAGGGTCTGCACCCTCAGCATTCCAAGAATGAGGAACGGGACAAAAGGCAGAGGAGGGGTTTGTCCCCAGCAAAGCCCATTAAAAATCCCTGGGAGATAAAAGTAGAATCTGGGCAATAAAGTCAAGTCTAACCTTTTTTATCCTTTGTGCTTTGTCTAATTTCACGTGCTCCTAGGGTCCCGCATGCAGAGGTTCCACACCCGGCACTTCAGACCAGATTTCCTAGTGCAGAATGGCTGGGTCGACACCTCAGCTCCTGGGGCCCAGTGCAGACTCCACGATATAGAGCCTGAGCTACAGCCAACCCGGCCCTCGAGAGCTCCGCCGCCTCCCTCCCTCCCACTGACTCTGACAGGATCTCTACACAGCAGCCCAGCCCACAGCCCACGGGGTAGTGCATGCTCTCACCTCTCCATTCTCTGATCAAAATATAAAGTTTCCTTTGCTTGTGAACCAAACTCAGTCTCGATCTGTTGGCCCCAATGACACTGGGCAGGGGGACACTTGTTGGGGTCCACTCTGGAGGATCAGTAACAGAAATTGAGACTATTGTAACCTCAATGAACAGATGTGTGAGCCAAACTGTAGTTAACATAGAACAGTGTATAAGGCTCGGGTAAAATAAGATGTTTTTAACACTTCCATTTGATATTTCCATCACTTTTTATAAGCAAGTTCAGTGAAAAGGTTTGTCTTATTTGTCGGGTCAATATTAGAGAAACGAAGTGATTTCTTTCCAAGGATGTACATCTAATAATCTTGGTTAAACCTTCAATCTTGTTTTAAATGCTTTTCCATTGAAAATGATACCTCTCTTTTAGCTCCCCCATTTCTGAGAAGTATAAAATCTTATAATTTATTATTACCAAAGGGGAAAGGTGGGAGGAGGGATAAATTAACAGTTTGGAATGAACACATACACACTGCTATGTATAAAATAGATCATCAACAAGGAACTACTGTATAGCACAGGGAACTACACTCAACATTTTGCAATAACCTATAAGGGGAAATAATCTGAAAAAGAATAGATATTTTTATTGACATCATCTATCAATGACAGTTAAAGTGTAGCCTAAGGGAAGCTGGTGGTGAGTGCTTCTGACCCTGAAGACTTCAATCATCTAAAGTTTGGACTCTGCCTACTTCCCAAGGCCCTTAATGAACATATGTGTAGCCGTAGCTTAAAAAATTCCCCAGTTTGGGTTTCGGGGAGACACTGATTTTGAAAAAGCCCTGGTGTTCTCCTTACATGAATGGGACTCTTCCTACTGCTAAAACATGTCTGTCACACCCAGAGGATGGTATACCGTCTGATCGGGAAGAGTTTGGAAAAGGCATCTCATCTCCTCATCTCCTGGTGCTCGGGTTCACCCCTCCAGCGTCTTTACTAACAGTCTCCCCACTTGGAGATGTCAGCACTGTCAACATCCTGTTGCGTACAGTTTGGAATTTGTCCAGAGGATGAAGCGGAAGGATGAGGAACAATGAGAGACAAGTCCTAGGTGTTCAGACAGGCACATGTCACTCTAATTTCCAATCAGGAAGACGAATTGACCAAAGGCTAGGGTTGCCCATGGAAACAGTATAGGGCTTGAGGAAATCCCGCTGCTTTGTGGCCAGTTCCCATAAACACGAGTTGAACAATGGAACTCAGGGGCAGTAAAATTCACAAAACTGCAGAGTTGAAAATATCCATCACTGAAAAATGTCTTGAGGAAAGTCAGAGAAAAGGACTTGTAAGCAAGGGAGAATGGCAGGAAAGGGATTTGAGGAGGTAGAAAGGACTCGCCATTAAGCACAAGAAAAGGAGCTGAACATTGCCAACATTGCAGTTGGCCAAAAAGGGTGTATGCGTTCTTTTCTGTATATATTCAAGAAAAGGGCATACACTTTTTTAGCCAACCAAACAGGTGGGCACTGGAAGTCAATACTACAAAAGATATCACTTCGCATCAGTCAGAAGAGCCATCCTCATAAAGCGTAAACAACAGAAATGCAGGACAGGGCAACGAGAAGAGGGAGCCCTGTGAGACTTATAGTGGAAATGTATATTGCCAACGGCCATTCTGGAGAAGTGTATTGTGTTTACTAAAGCATCTAAAAAATGAGCTACAGAGCATAGGGCACTTGCACTCACGGGCGTATATCTTGGGAAAAACAAAAATCGAGAGGACACAGGCACCCCAATGTTTACCCCCTCTCTGTTTAAAAGATCCTCGACTAGGATATAACTTAAATGTCTCTGGAGGGAAAAAATGGGTAGAGATGTGGTACTTAGGTAGAGTGGAATATTATTCAGCCTGGAAATCAATGAAATATGGCCAGTTGTAACAACTCCGGAGGAGTTACGTATGATCATTCTAAGTGACAGAATTCAAAAAGAAAAAGACACATATCATAAGATATCACTTAAAGGTGGAATCCAAAATGGCTACACATGAAATAAATTACAAAACAAAAACATAGTCAAATATGTAGAAAACACGCATAAGGCTGCTAAACGGGAAAGGTGGGGAGGGGTGAGGCATCATCCAGGAGGTTGAAATTAGCAAAGATACCATTCCAAATACCAAACTGATAATCAACAAGGCCTACACGGTAGCTAAAAGAACTGCACTCAGCACACTCAAGTCACCGGAAAAGAATATATACGACTGGTAAGAATCTGAAAAAGAATTTATTGATGTCTCTCTGTACGTGAATCAAGTGGATGTACAGCAGCAAGAAACAGAGCTTTGAAAATCAGCTGTAACCAATATAGTAATAAATTGAAAAAAATAAACGACAGAGAGACAGAGAAAACCTCTTACAACTTTTCCTCAGGGACGGTGATGCAACATGGATTGAACACATCTAGACCCACAGCAGGATGAGACATAAGGCTGGAAACTGTTTGCGCTAAGAGAAATGTGAGGTTGGGTGAGGAAATGCACACCCTTTAAAGTAATACTACCTGGTACCCATTCAATGGGTCCCAAATCTGCAGGTTCAAGGGATCTTCCTACAGCTAAAACATGCATGGAAAACCCAGAGGACTGTACACCATGTGATCGGGAGATGTGTCTAAAATGCACCTCATTTATCCTCTCCTGGTGCTCCTGTTCACCATTCCAGCCACGCTACTTAGAATCTCCCCACTTGGAGAATCAGCACATTTAAACTTCTGTTTCACACATTTTGCAAATTGTGAGGAGGATGAACGGGAAGAGGGGGAACCAATGAGAGAAGAGTTGTAGGGGTTTGGACGGGCACATATCACTCTAATTTCCCATTAAGAATAAGAATTAAAGGAAGGCTCAGCCTGCCTCGCCGGAGCCAAAATAGGGCCTGAAGCAATCCTGCGGGTTTGAGGCCAGCTCACAAAAGAGCAACTTAAAAAATGGAGCTCAGGGTCACTGCAATTCACAAACCTGCAGAGTTATAAATGAAAACTAACGTCCAAAAATATGTTGAGGTAAGGCAAAGAAGAGGATCTGAATGCAAGACAGAATTGCAAGAAACAGATTTCAAGAGATAGATTGGACTCGTCTTTAACGCACATGAAAAGCGGCAGAATTTCGACAATGATGCAGTTGGCCCAAAAGGGCGTATGCGTTTTTTCCTGATTATATCCAGGAAAAAACGCATACGCACTTTATGGGCAACGAAGCAAGCAAGCAATGCAAATGTGCACAACAAAGAAGTCTCACTTCCCACCGGTCAAAAGGGCCATCCTAAAAAATTGTAAAAACCAGAAATGCAGGACAGGCCATGGAGAACAGGGAGCCTTTATACGCTGATGGGCAGTGTGTGAACTGCCGAGAGCCACTCTGGAGAAGTGTATGGTGGTTCCTAAATCATCTAAAAAACAGAGCTACAGAGCATAGGACACTTCCAATCATGGGAGTATATCTAGGGAAGTCTAAAAATCAACAAGACACAAGCACACCACAGTTTAGGGCTACTCTGTTTACAAGAACCTCAACTTCAGTACACCTTAAATATCCCAGGAAAGAGAACAATGGATAAAGAAGATGTGGTACTTATGTACAATGGAATATCTCTTCACCATGAAATCAATGTAATAAGGCTAGTAGAAGGATAAAGAGTGGATTTAGGTCCGATAATACTACTTGAAATAAGTCAAACAGAAAAAGAAACATATCATAAGATATCACTTATAGAGGGAGGGTAAATATGGCTGCACAAGAAATGAATTACAGAACAGAACAGTGTCTCACATTTAGAAAACACACTTATGTCAGCTTAAGGGGAAAGGAGAGGTGGGGTGATGCATAAAACCAGAGTTTGAAATTAGCACAGATACCGTTCAATAAACCAAATAGGTATTAGACAAGATCTACACCTTGCTCAATGAACAGGCCTCAACACACCCTATACACCGCAGAGAAATATATCTGAGGAATAAGAATCTTAAAACCCATGTATTGATATATCTCCATAAGGGAATCAAGTGTGTGCAGAGCGGCACAAACACAGCAGTGAAAAGGAGCTAAACCCCATTATAGAAATAAATTTTAAAAACAAAACGCTGAAACAATGAAAGAGAGAAAAATTCTTACAAAATTCGCTCAGGGGCTGTGATGCAACCTGGATTGACCACATATAAACCCACAGCTGGATAAGACATAAGGCTGGACACTTGGGGCTGACAGGATTGGTGAGCTTTGGTGAGCAACTGCCGAAAGTTTAATGCAATACTTCATGCTACTCAGTCCAAGGGTCCCAACACTCCAGGTTGAAGGGAATCTTCCTACAGCTAAACCATGCTTGGGAAACCCAGCGACTGGTATACCATATGATCGGGAAAGGTTTCTAAAACGCACCTCATTTTTCCTCTCCTGGGGCTCCGGATCGACATTCCAGCCGCTTTACTAACAACATCCCCACATGGAGTCAATGCCTTTAAGTTCTGGTATCGCACAGTCTGCAGTTAGTGCAGAGGATGAATGGGAATAGGGGGAACCAGTGAGAAACTAGCTGTAGCGGTTTCAATGGGCACATGTCACTCTAATATCACATCAGTAAGAAGAATTAACCAAAGGCACAGCAAGGTGCCCCAGAAGAAAAATAGGGCTTCAAGGAATCCTGTGGTTATGGGGCAAGACCACAAAAATAAGAGCTAAAAAATGGAGCTAAGGGCCACTGCAATTCAAAAACCTGCAGAGTTATAAAGGCCAACTATTTTTAAAAAATATATTGAGGTAAGGCAATGAAGAGGCATTGAAAGCAAGGCAGAATGCAGGAAACCGATTTCAGGAGGTAGACTGGAATTGCATTGAAAGCATATGAAGAGAGTCAGAAACTCGACAATGATGCACTTGGCCAAAAAGGGTGTATGCGTTTTTTCCTGAATATATTCAGGAAAAAACGCATACGCACTTTTTGGCCAACCAAGCAAGCTTGCAAAGGAAATCTGCACTACAATGAAGTCTCACTTCCACCTGGTCAAAAGGGCCATCTGAAAAAACTGTAAAATCCAGAAAGGCAGGACAGGCCATGGAGAACTGGGAGCCTTCTTATGCTGATGGGCGGGATGTAAATTGCCAACAGCCACTCTGGAGAAGTGTATGGGGTTTCCTGAAACATCTAAAAAACAAAGCAACAGAGCCTAGGGCACTTCCACTTATGGTCCTATAGCTTAGGGAAATTAACATCAAAAAGACACAGCCACCCCAAAGTTTGGGATGGCTCTGTTTACAAGAACCTCGTTTAAGGTACAAGTTCAATATCGCAGAAAGTAAAAAATGGATAAAGAACTTGTGGTACTTACGTACAATGCAATATCACTCAGCAATGAAATCTATGTAATCAGGCCCATAGCAGCATAATGAGTGGATTCAGGTACGATGAATCTAACTGAAATAAGTCACACAGAAAAAGAAACATCATAAGATATCACTAATACACGGAATGTAAACTTGGCTACACAGGAACTGCATTCCAAAACAGAACAGGGTCTCAAATTTAGAAAACCAACTTATGCTTGCTTAAGGGGAAAGGTGAGTTGTGGTGCTGCATAAAACCAGAGATTGAAATGAGCACAGATAAAGTTCCTTAAGCCAAATATGGAATAGACAAGAGCTACTCCTTGCTCAACGAAATGGACTCAAAACCCCATATTAAACGCCTAAGAATGTACCTGACTAGTAAGTATCTTAAAACCTATGGATTGCTATGTCTCCAAAAGAGAATCAAGCGTGTGTACAGGGGCATCAACGCAGCAGTGATAGGATTGGAGAGGTTCGGTGAGCAAATGAAGACCCTTTGAAGTCATATTGCATGATACCCATTACACGGGTCTCAACTCTCCAGGTTTAAGTTATTCTTCCTTCAGCTAAAACATGCATGTGGAACCCAGAGTATGATCAACCATGTGAACGGGAGATGTATTCAAATATGTCTCAGTTTTCCTCCCCTGGTACTCGGGTGCAACATTCCAGACGCTTTACTAACACTCTCCCCACTTGGAGAGTCAGTCCCTTTAACCTCCTGTTTGGCCCAGTTTGCAATTTCTGCGGAAGATGAACAGGAATAGCGAGAACAAATGAGAGGCTAGCTGGAGGTGTCTGGACGGGCAAATTTAACTCTCATTTCCCACCAGGAAGAGGAATTAACCAAAGGCTCAGCATGCCGGGCCGGAACCAGATTAGGGCCTGAAGCCATCCTGCGGTGTTGCGGCCAGGTCACAAGAAAGCGAGTTGAAGAAAGGAGCTCAGGGGCACTGTAATTCACAAACCTGCAGAGTTATAAATGACAGCTATCGTCCAAAAATAGACTGAAGTAAGGCTGCCAAGAGGACTTGAAAGCGGGGCAGAATTGCAGGAAACCGAATTCAGGAGGTAGACTGGAATTGCATTGAAAGCATAGGAAAAGAGGCAGAACGTCCACAATGATGCACTTGGCCAAAAAGGGCGTATGCGATTTTTCCTGAATATATTCAGGAAAAAACGCATACGCCCTTTTTGGCCAACCAAGCAAGCTTGCAAAGGAAATCTGCACTACAATGAAGTCTCACTTCCCCCCGGTCAAAAGGGCCATCTGAAAAAAGTGTAAAATCCAGAAAGGCAACAGGCCATTGAGAACTGGGAGCCCTGTTATGCTGATGGGCGGGATGTAAATTGCCAACAACCACTCCGGAGAAGTGTATGGTGTTTCCTGAAACATCTAAAAAACAAAGCAACAGAGCCTAGGGCACTTCCACTTATGGTCTTATAGCTTAGGGAAATTAAAATCAAAAAGACACAGCCACCCCAAAGTTTGGAACGGCTCTGTTTACAAGAACCTCGTTTACAGTACAAGTTCAACATCGCAGAAAGTGAAAAATGGAGAAAGAAGTTGTGGTATTTACTTACAAAGCAATATCACTCAGCAATGAAATCTGTGTCATTAGGCCCTTAGCAGCACAATGAGTGGATTCAGGTATGATGATTCTAACTGAAATAAGTCACACAGAAAAAGAAACATCATAAGATATCAGTAATACACGGAATTTAAACTTGGCTACACAGGAACTGAATTACAGAACAGAACAGGGTCTCAAATTTAGAAAACCAACTTATGCTTGCTTAAGGGTAAAGGTGAGTTGGGGTGCTGCATAAAACCAGAGATTGAAATGAGCACAGATAAAGTTCCTTAAGCCAAATATGGAATAGACAAGAGCTACTCCTTGCTCAACGAAATAGACTCAACACCCCATATTAAACGCCTAAGAATGTACCTGACTTGTAAGTATCTTAAAACCTATGGATTGCTATGTCTCCGAAAGAGAATCAAGCATGTGTACAGGGGCATAAACGCAGCAGTGATAGGATTGGAGAGGTTCGGTGAGCAAATGAAGACCCTTTGAAGTCATATTGCATGGTACCCATTCCACGGGTTTCAACTAAACAAGGTTTAAGGTATTCTTCCTTCAGCTAAAACATGCATGTGGAACCTAGAGTATGATCAACCATGTGATCGGGAGACGTGTTCAAATATGTCTCAGTTTTCGTACCCTGGTACTCGGGTGCAACATTCCAGACGCTTTACTAACACTCTCCCGACTTGGAGAGTCAGTCCCTTTAACCTCCTGCTTGGCCCAGTTTGCAATTTCTGCGGAAGATGAACAGGAATAGCGAGAACCAATGAGAGACTAGTTGGAGGTGTCTGGACGGGCATATTTAACTCTTATTTCCCACCAGGAAGAGGAATTAACCAAAGGCTCTGCGTGCCGCGCCGGAACCAGATTAGGGCCTGAAGCCATCCTGCGGTGTTGCGGCCAGGTCACAAGAAAGCGAGTTGAAGAAAGGAGCTCAGGGGCACTGTAATTCACAAACCTGCAGAGTTATAAATGACAGCTATCGTCCAAAAATATACTGAAGTAAGGCTGCCAAGAGGACTTGAAAGCGGGGCAGAATTGCAGGAATCTGATTTCAGGAGGTAGACTGGAATTGCATTGAAAGCATAGGAAAAGAGGCAGAACGTCCACAATGATGCACTTGGCCAAAAAGGGCGTATGCGTGTTTTCCTGAATATATTCAGGAAAAGACGCATACGCCCTTTTTGGCCAACCAAGCAAGCTTGCAAAGGAAATCTGCACTACAATGAAGTCTCACTTCCCCCCGGTCAAAAGGGCCATCTGAAAAAAGTGTAAAATCCAGAAAGGCAGGACAGGCCATGGAGAACTGGGAGCCTTGTTATGCTGATGGGCGGGATGTAAACTGCCAACAGACACTCGGGAGAAGTGTATGGTGTTTCCTGAAACATCTAAAAAACAAAGCAACAGAGCCTAGGGCACTTCCACTTATGGTCCTATAGCTTAGGGAAATTAAAATCAAAAAGACACAGCCACCCCAAAGTTTGGGACGCCTCCGTTTACAAGAACCTCGTTTACCGTACAAGTTCAATATCACAGAAAGTGAAAAATGGATAAAGAACTTGTGGTACTTACGTACAATGCAGTATCACTCAGCAATGAAATCTATGTCATCAGGCCCGTAGCAGCATAATGAGTGGATTCAGGTACGATGAATCTAACTGAAATAAGTCACACAGAAAAAGAAACATCATAAGATATCACTAATACACGGAATGTAAACTTGGCTACACAGGAACTGCATTCCAAAACAGAACAGGGTCTCAAATTTAGAAAACCAACTTATGCTTGCTTAAGGGGAAAGGTGAGTTGGGGTGCTGCATAAAACCAGAGATTGAAATGAGCACAGATAAAGTTCCTTAAGCCAAATATGGAATAGACAAGAGCTACTCCTTGCTCAATGAAATGGACTCAAAACCCCATATTAAACGCCTAAGAATGTACCTGACTAGTAAGTATCTTAAAACCTATGGATTGCTATGTCTCCAAAAGAGAATCAAGCGTGTGTACAGGGGCATAAACGCAGCAGTGATAGGATTGGAGAGGTTCGGTGAGCAAATGAAGACCCTTTGAAGTCATATTGCATGGTACCCATTCCACGGGTCTCAACTCTCCAGGTTTAAGTTATTCTTCCTTCAGGTAAAACATGCATGTGGAACCCAGAGTATGATCAACCATGTGAACGGGAGACGTGTTCAAATATGTCTCAGTTTTCCTCCCCTGGTACTCGGGTGCAACATTCCAGACGCTTTGCTAACACTCTCCCGACTTGGAGAGTCAGTCCCTTTAACCTCCTGTTTGGCCCAGTTTGCAATTTCTGCGGAAGATGAACAGGAATAGCGAGAACCAATGAGAGGCTAGCTGGAGGTGTCTGGACGGGCAAATTTAACTCTCATTTCCCCCAAGGAAGAGGAATTAACCAAAGGCTCAGCATGCCGTGCCGGAACCAGATTAGGGCCTGAAGCCATCCTGCGGTGTTGCGGCCAGGTCACAAGAAAGCGAGTTGAAGAAAGGAGCTCAGGGGCACTGTAATTCACAAACCTGCAGAGTTATAAATGACAGCTATCGTCCAAAAATAGACTGAAGTAAGGCTGCCAAGAGGACTTGAAAGCGGGGCAGAATTGCAGGAAACCGAATTCAGGAGGTAGACTGGAATTGCATTGAAAGCATAGGAAAAGAGGCAGAACGTCCACAATGATGCACTTGGCCAAAAAGGGCGTATGCGATTTTTCCTGAATATATTCAGGAAAAAACGCATACGCACTTTTTGGCCAACCAAGCAAGCTTGCAAAGGAAATCTGCACTACAATGAAGTCTCACTTCCCCCCGGTCAAAAGGGCCATCTGAAAAAAGTGTAAAATCCAGAAAGGCAACAGGCCATTGAGAACTGGGAGCCTTGTTATGCTGATGGGCGGGATGTAAATTGCCAACAACCACTCGGGAGAAGTGTATGGTGTTTCCTGAAACATCTAAAAAACAAAGCAACAGAGCCTAGGGCACTTCCACTTATGGTCTTATAGCTTAGGGAAATTAAAATCAAAAAGACACAGCCACTCCAAAGTTTGGGACGCCTCTGTTTACAAGAACCTCGTTTACAGTACAAGTTCAACATCGCAGAAAGTGAAAAATGGATAAAGAAGTTGTGGTATTTACTTACAAAGCAATATCACTCAGCAATGAAATCTGTGTCATCAGGCCCTTAGCAGCACAATGAGTGGATTCAGGTATGATGATTCTAACTGAAATAAGTCACACAGAAAAAGAAACATCATAAGATATCAGTAATACACGGAATGTAAACTTGGCTACACAGGAACTGAATTACAGAACAGAACAGGGTTTCAAATTTAGAAAAACAACTTATGCTTGCTTAAGGGTAAAGGTGAGTTGGTGTGCTGCATAAAACCAGAGATTGAAATGAGCACAGATAAAGTTCCTTAAGCCAAATATGGAATAGACAAGAGCTACTCCTTGCTCAACGAAATGGACTCAACACCGCATATTAAATGCCTAAGAATGTACCTGACTTGTAAGTATCTTAAAACCTATGGATTGCTATGTCTCCGAAAGAGAATCAAGCATGTGTACAGGGGCATAAACGCAGCAGTGATAGGATTGGAGAGGTTCGGTGAGCAAATGAAGACCCTTTGAAGTCATATTGCATGGTACCCATTCCACGGGTTTCAACTACCCAGGTTTAAGGTATTCTTCCTTCAGCTAAAACATGCATGTGGAACCTAGAGTATGATCAACCATGTGATCGGGAGACGTGTTCAAATATGTCTCAGTTTTCGTACCCTGGCATTCGGGTGCAACATTCCAGACGCTTTACTAACACTCTCCCGACTTGGAGAGTCAGTACCTTTAACCTCCTGTTTGGCCCAGTTTGCAATTTCTGCGGAAGATGAACAGGAATAGCGAGAACCAATGAGAGACTAGCTGGAGGTGTCTGGACGGGCAAATTTAACTCTCATTTCCCACCAGGAAGAGGAAATAACCAAAGGCTCAGTGTTTCGTGCCGGAACCAGATTAGGCCCTGAAGCCATCCTGCGGTGTTTCGGCCAGCTAAAAAGAAAGCGAGTTGAAGAAAGGAGCTCAGGGGCACTGTAATTCACAAACCTGCAGAGTTATAAATGACAGCTATCGTCCAAAAATAGACTGAAGTAAGGCTGCCACGAGGACTTGAAAGCGGGGCAGAATTGCAGGAAACCGATTTCAGGAGGTAGACTGGAATTGCATTGAAAGCATAGGAAAAGAGGCAGAACGTCCACAATGATGCACTTGGCCAAAAAGGGCGTATGCGTTTTTTCCTGAGTATATTCAGGAAAAAACGCATACGCCCTTTTTGGCCAACCAAGCAAGCTTGCAAAGGAAATCTGCACTACAATGAAGTCTCACTTCCCCCCGGGCAAAAGGGCCATCTGAAAAAAGTGTAAAATCCAGAAAGGCAGGACAGGCCATGGAGAAGTGGGAGCCTTGTTATGCTGAAGGGCGGGATGTAAATTGCCAACAACCACTCGGGAGAAGTGTATGGTGTTTCCTGAAACATCTAAAAAACAAAGCAACAGAGCCTAGGGCACTTCCACTTATGGTCCTATAGCTTAGGGAATTTAAAATCAAAAAGACACAGCCACCCCAAAGTTTGGGACGCCTCTGTTTACAAGAACCTCGTTTACAGTACAAGTTCAACATCGCAGAAAGTGAAAAATGGATAAAGAAGTTGTGGTATTTACTTACAAAGCAATATCACTCAGCAATGAAATCTATGTCATCAGGCCCTTAGCATCACAATGAGTGGGTTCAGGTATGATGATTCTAACTGAAATAAGTCACACAGAAAAAGAAACATCATAAGATATCAGTAATACACGGAATGTAAACTTGGCTACACAGGAACTGAATTACAGAACAGAACAGCGTCTCAAATTTAGAAAACCAACTTATGCTGGCTTAAGGGTAAAGGTGAGTTGGGGTGCTGCATAAAACCAGAGATTGAAATGAGCACAGATAAAGTTCCTTAAGTCAAATATGGAATAGACAAGAGCTACTCCTTGCTCAACGAAATGGACTCAACACCGCATATTAAACGCCTAAGAATGTACCTGACTAGTAAGTATCGTAAAACCTATGGATTGCTATGTCTCCAAAAGAGAATCAAGCATGTGTACAGGGGCATAAACGCAGCAGTGATAGGATTGGAGAGGTTCGGTGAGCAAATGAAGACCCTTTGAAGTCATATTGCATGGTACCCATTCCACGGGTCTCAACTCTCCAGGTTTAAGGTATTCTTCCTTCAGCTAAAACATGCATGTGGAACCTAGAGTATGATCAACCATGTGATCGGGAGACGTGTTCAAATATGTCTCAGTTTTCGTACCCTGGTACTGGGTGCAACATTCCAGACGCTTTACTAACACTCTCCCCACTTGGAGAGTCAGTCCCTTTAACCTCCTGTTTGGCCCAGTTTGCAATTTCTGTGGAAGACGAACAGGAATAGCGAGAACCAATGAGAGACTAGCTGGAGGTGTCTGGATGGGCAAATTTAACTCTCATTTCCCACCAGGAAGAGGAATTAACCAAAGGCTCATCGTGCCGTGCCAGAACCAGATTAGGGCCTGAAGACCTCCTGCGGTGTTGCGGCCAGCTCACAAGAAAGCGAGTTGAAGAAAGGAGCTCAGGGGCACTGTAATTCACAAACCTGCAGAGTTATAAATGACAGCTATCGTCCAAAAATATACTGAAGTAAGGCTGCCAAGAGGACTTGAAAGCGGGGCAGAATTGCAGGAAACCAATTTCAGGAGGTAGACTGGAATTGCATTGAAAGCATAGGAAAAGAGGCAGAACGTCCACAATGATGCACTTGGCCAAAAAGGGCGTATGCGTTTTTTCCTGAATATATTCAGGAAAAAACGCATACGCCCTTTTTGGCCAACCAAGCAAGCTTGCAAAGGAAATCTGCACTACAATGAAGTCTCACTTCCCCCCGGTCAAAAGGGCCATCTGAAAAAAGTGTAAAATCCAGAAAGGCAGGACAGGCCATGGAGAACTGGGAGCCTTGTTATGCTGATGGGCGGGATGTAAATTGCCAACAACCACTCGGGAGAAGTGTATGGTGTTTCCTGAAACATCTAAAAAACAAACCAACAGGACCTAGGGCACTTCCACTTATGGTCCTATAGCTTAGGGAAATTAAAATCAAAAAGACACAGCCACCCCAAAGTTTCGAACGGCTCTGTTTACAAGAACCTCGTTTACAGTACAAGTTCAACATCGCAGAAAGTGAAAAATGGATAAAGAAGTTGTGGTATTTACTTACAAAGCAATATCACTCACCAATGAAATCTATGTCATCAGGCCCTTAGCAGCACAATGAGTGGATTCAGGTATGATGATTCTAACTGAAATAAGTCACACAGAAAAAGAAACATCATAAGATATCAGTAATACACGGAATGTAAACTTGGCTACACAGGAACTGAATTACAGAACAGAACAGGGTCTCAAATTTAGAAAACCAACTTATGCTTGCTTAAGGGGAAAGGTGAGTTGGGGTGCTGCATAAAACCAGAGATTGAAATGAGCACAGATAAAGTTCCTTAAGCCAAATATGGAATAGACAAGAGCTACTCCTTGCTCAACGAAATGGACTCAACACCGCATATTAAACGTCTAAGAATGTACCTGACTAGTAAGTATCTTAAAACCTATGGATTGCTATGTCTCCGAAAGAGAATCAAGCATGTGTACAGGGGCATAAACGCAGCAGTGATAGGATTGGAGAGGTTCGGTGAGCAAATGAAGACCCTTTGAAGTCATATTGCATGGTACCCATTCCACGGGTTTCAACTACCCAGGTTTAAGGTATTCTTCCTTCAGCTAAAACATGCATGTGGAACCTAGAGTATGATCAACCATGTGATCGGGAGACGTGTTCAAATATGTCTCAGTTTTCGTACCCTGGTACTCGGGTGCAACATTCCAGACGCTTTACTAACACTCTCCCCACTTGGAGAGTCAGTCCCTTTAACCTCCTGTTTGGCCCAGTTTGCAATTTCTATGGAAGACGAACAGGAATAGCGAGAACCAATGAGAGACTAGCTGGAGGTGTCTGGATGGGCAAATTTAACTCTCATTTCCCACCAGGAAGAGGAATTAACCAAAGGCTCATCGTGCCGTGCCAGAACCAGATTAGGGCCTGAAGACCTCCTGCGGTGTTGCGGCCAGCTCACAAGAAAGCGAGTTGAAGAAAGGAGCTCAGGGGCTCTGTAATTCACAAACCTGCAGAGTTATAAATGACAGCTATCGTCCAAAAATATACTGAAGTAAGGCTGCCAAGAGGACTTGAAAGCGGGGCAGAATTGCAGGAAACCAATTTCAGGAGGTCGACTGGAATTGCATTGAAAGCATACGAAAAGAGGCAGAACGTCCACAATGATGCACTTGGCCAAAAAGGGCGTATGCGTTTTTTCCTGAATATATTCAGGAAAAAACACATATGCCCTTTTTGGCCAGCCAAGCAAACTTGCAAAGGAAATCTGCACTACAATGAAGTCTCACTTCTCCCAGGTCAAAAGGGCCATCTGAAAAAAGTGTAAAATCCAGAAAGGCAGGACAGGCCATGGAGAACTGGGAGCCTTGTTATGCTGATGGGCGGGATGTAAATTGCCAACAGACACTCGGGAGAAGTGTATGGTGTTTCCTGAAACATCTAAAAAACAAAGGAACAAAGCCTAGGGCACTTCCACTTAAGGTCCTATAGCTTAGGGAAATTAAAATCAAAAAGACACAGCCACCCCAAAGTTTGGGACGCCTCCGTTTACAAGAACCTCATTTACCGTACAAGTTCAATATCACAGAAAGTGAAAAATGGATAAAGAACTTGTGGTACTTACGTACAATGCAGTATCACTCAGCAATGAAATCTATGTCATCAGGCCCGTAGCAGCATAATGAGTGGATTCAGGTACGATGATTCTAACTGAAATAAGTCACACAGAAAAAGAAACATCATATGATATCACTAATACACGGAATGTAAACTTGTCTACACAGGAACTGCATTCCAAAACAGAACAGGGTCTCAAATTTAGAAAACCAACTTATGCTTGCTTAAGGGGAAAGGTGAGTTGGGGTGCTGCATAAAACCAGAGATTGAAATGAGCACAGATAAAGTTCCTTAAGCCAAATATGGAATAGACAAGAGCTACTCCTTGCTCAACGAAATGGACTCAAAACCACATATTAAACGCCTAAGAATGTACCTGACTAGTAAGTATCTTAAAACCTATGGATTGCTATGTCTCCAAAAGAGAATCAAGTGTGTGTACAGGGGCATAAACGCAGCAGTGATAGGATTGGAGAGGATCAGTGCGCAAATGAAGACCCTTTGAAGTCATATTGCATGGTACCCATTACACGGGTCTCAAATCTCCAGGTTTAAGGTATTCTTCCTTCAGCTAAAACATGCATGTGGAACCCAGAGTATGATCAACCATGTGATCGGGAGACGGGTTCAAATATGTCTCAGTTTTCGTACCCTGGTACTCGGGTGCAACATTCCAGACGCTTTACTAACAGTCTCCCAACTTGGAGAGTCAGTGCCTTTAACCTCCTGTTTGGCACAGTTTGCAATTTCTGCGGAAGATGAACAGGAATAACGAGAACCAATGAGAGGCTAGCTGGAGGTGTCTGGACGGGCAAATTTAACTCTCATTTCCCACCAGGAAGAGGAAATAACCAAAGGCTCAGCATGCAGTACCAGAACCAGATTAGGGCCTGAAGCCATCCTGCGGTGTTGCGGCCAGCTCAAAAGAAAGAGAGTTGAAGAAAGGAGCTCAGGGGCACTGTAATTCACAAACCTGCAGAGTTATAAATGACAGATATCGTCCAAAAATAGACTGAAGTAAGGCTGCCAAGAGGACTTGAAAGCGGGGCAGAATTGCAGGAAACCGATTTCAGGAGGTAGACTGGAATTGCATTGAAAGCATAGGAAAAGAGGCAGAACGTCCAAAATGATGCACTTGGCCAAAAAGGGCGTATGCGTTTTTTCCTGAATATATTCAGGAAAAAACGCATACGCCCTTTTTGGCCAACCAAGCAAGCTTGCAAAGGAAATCTGCACTACAATGAAGTCTCACTTCCCCCCGGTCAAAAGGGCCATCTGAAGAAAGTGTAAAATCCAGAAAAGCAGGACAGGCCATGGAGAACTGGGAGCCTTGTTATGCTGATGGGCGGGATGTAAATTGCCAACAACCACTCGGGAGAAGTGTATGGTGTTTCCTGAAACATCTAAAAAACAAAGCAACAGAGCCTAGGGCACTTCCACTTATGGTCCTATAGCTTAGGGAAATTAAAATCAAAAAGACACAGCCACCCAAGGTTTGGAATGGCTCTGTTTACAAGAACCTCGTTTACAGTACAAGTTCAACATCGCAGAAAGTGAAAAATGGATAAAGAAGTTGTGGTATTCACTTACAAAGCAATATCACTCAACAATGAAATCTATGTCATCAGGCCCTTAGCAGCACAATGAGTGGATTCAGGTATGATGATTCTAACTGAAATAAGTCACACAGAAAAAGAAACATCATAAGATATCAGTAATACACGGAATGGAAACTTGGCTACACAGGAACTGAATTACAGAACAGAACAGGGTCTCAAATTTAGAAAACCAACTTATGCTTGCTTAAGGGGAAAGGTGAGTTGGGGTGCTGCATAAAACCAGAGATTGAAATGAGCACAGATAAAGTTCCTTAAGTCAAATATGGAATAGACAAGAGCTACTCCTTGCTCAACGAAATGGACTCAACACCGCATATTAAACGCCTAAGAATGTACCTGACTAGTAAGTATCTTAAAACCTATGGATTGCTATGTCTCCGAAAGAGAATCAAGCATGTGTACAGGGGCATAAACGCAGCAGTGATAGGATTGGAGAGGTTTGGTGAGCAAATGAAGACCCTTTGAAGTCATATTGCATGGTACCCTTTCCACGGGTCTTAACTTTCCAGGTTTAAGGTATTCTTCCTTCAGCTAAAACATGCATGTGGAACCCAAGTATGATCAACCATGTGAACGGGAGACGTGTTCAAATATGTCTCAGTTTTCCTCCCCTGGTACTCGGGTGCAACATTCCAGACGCTTTACTAACACTCTCCCAACTTGGAGAGTCAGTCCCTTTAACCTCTTGTTTGGCCCAGTTTGCAATTTCTGCGGAAGATGAACAGGAATAGCGAGAACCAATGAGAGGCTAGCTGGAGGTGTCTGGACGGGCAAATTTAACTCTCATTTCCCACCAGGAAAAGGAATTAACCAAAGGCTCAGCATGCCGGGCCGGAACCAGATTAGGGCCTGAAGCCATCCTGCGGTGTTACGGCCAGGTCACAAGAAAGCGAGTTGAAGAAAGGAGCTCAGGGGCACTGTAATTCACAAACCTGCAGAGTTATAAATGACAGCTATCGTCCAAAAATAGACTGAAGTAAGGCTGCCAAGAGGACTTGAAAGCGGGGCAGAATTGCAGGAAACCGATTTCAGGAGGTAGACTGGAATTGCATTGAAAGCATAGGAAAAGAGACAGAACGTCCACAATGATGCACTTGGCCAAAAAGGGCGTATGCGTTTTTTCCTGAATATATTCAGGAAAAAACGCATACGCCCTTTTTGGCCAACCAAGCAAGCTTGCAAAGGAAATCTGCACTACAATGAAGTCTCACTTCCCCCCCGGTCAAAAGGGCCATCTGAAAAAAGTGTAAAATCCAGAAAGGCAGGACAGACCATGGAGAACTGGGAGCCTTGTTATGCTGAAGGGCGGGATGTAAATTGCCAACAACCACTCGGGAGAAGTGTATGGTGTTTCCTGAAACATCTAAAAAACAAAGCAACAGAGCCTAGGGCAGTTCCACTTATGGTCCTATAGCTTAGGGAATTTAAAATCAAAAAGACACAGCCACCCCAAAGTTTGGAACGGCTCTGTTTACAAGAACCTCGTTTACAGTACAAGTTCAACATCGCAGAAAGTGAAAAATGGATAAAAAAGTTGTGGTATTTACTTACAAAGCAATATTACTCAGCAATGAAATCTGTGTCATCAGGCCCTTAGCAGCACAATGAGTGGATTCCGGTATGATGATTCTAACTGAAATAAGTCACACAGAAAAAGAAACATCATAAGATATCACTAATACACGGAATGTAAACTTGGCTACACAGGAACTGAATTCCAAAACAGAACAGGGTCTCAAATTTAGAAAACCAACTTATGCTTGCTTAAGGGGAAAGGTGAGTTGGGGTGCTGCATAAAACCAGAGATTGAAATGAGCACAGATAAAGTTCCTTAAGCCAAATATGGAATAGACAAGAGCTACTCCTTGCTCAACGAAATGGACTCAACACCCCATATTAAACACCTAAGAATGTACCTGACTAGTAAGTATCTTAAAACCTATGGATTGCTATGTCTCCAAAAGAGAATCAAGCGTGTGTACAGGGGCATAAACGCAGCAGTGATAGGATTGGAGAGGTTCGGTGAGCAAATGAAGACCCTTTGAAGTCATATTGCATGGTACCCATTCCACGGGTTTCAACTACCCAGGTTTAAGGTATTCTTCCTTCAGGTAAAACATGCATGTGGAACCCAGAGTATGATAAACCGTGTGATCGGGAGACGTGTTCAAATATGTCTCAGTTTTCCTCCCCTGGTACTCGGGTGCAACATTCCAGACGCTTTACTAACACTCTCCCTACTTGGAGAGTCAGCGCCTTTAACCTCCTGTTTGGCCCAGTTTGCAATTTCTGCGGAAGATAAACAGGAATAGGGAGAACCAATGAGAGACTAGCTGGAGGTGTCTGGACGGGCAAATTTAACTCTCATTTCCCACCAGGAAGAGGAAATAACCAAAGGCTCAGCGTGCCGTGCCGGAACCAGATTAGGGCCTGAAGCCATCCTGCGGTGTTGCGGCCAGCTCACAAGAAAGCGAGTTGAAGAAAGGAGCTCAGGGGCACTGTAATTCACAAACCTGCAGAGTTATAAATGACAGCTATCGTCCAAAAATATACTGAAGTAAGGTTGCCAAGAGGACTTGAAAGCAGGGCAGAATTGCAGGAAACCGATTTCAGGAGGTAGACTGGAATTGCATTGAAAGCATAGGAAAAGAGGCAGAACGTCCACAATGATGCACTTGGCCAAAAAGGGCGTATGCGTTTTTTCCTGAATATATTCAGGAAAAAACGCATACGCCCTTTTTGGCCAACCAAGCAAGCTTGCAAAGGAAATCTGCACTACAGTGAAGTCTCACTTCCCCCCGGTCAAAAGGGCCATCTGAAAAAAGTGTAAAATCCAGAAAGGCAGGACAGGCCATGGAGAACTGGGAGCCTTGTTATGCTGATGGGCGGGATGTAAATTGCCAACAGACACTCGGGAGAAGTGTATGGTGTTTCCTGAAACATCTAAAAAACAAAGCAACAGAGCCTAGGGCACTTTCACTTATGGTCCTATAGCTTAGGGAAATTAATATCAAAAAGACACAGCAACCCCAAAATTTGGGACGGCTCTTTTTACAGGAATCTCTTCTACGGCACAAGTTAAATATCCCAGAGAGCAAATAATGGATAAAGAAGTTGCGGTACTTCTGTACAACAGAATACCACTCAGCAATGAAATCTATGTCACCAGGCCCGTACCAGCATAATGAGTGGATTGAGGCACGATGATTCTAAGTGAAATAAGTCACACAGAAAAAGAAACATCATAAGGTATCACTAATACACGGAATGTGAACTTGGCTACACATGAACTGAATTACAAAACAGAACAGGGTCTCAAGTTTAGAAAACCAACTTATGCCTGCTTAAGGGGGAAGGTGAGTTGGGGTGCTGCATAAAAGCAGAGTTTGAAATTAGCACAGATACCGTTCCATAAGCCAAATATGTAATAGACAAGAGCTACCCCTTGCTCAACGAAATGGATTCAACAATGAGGTATCACCTCACACCTGGTAGAATAGGCATCATTGAAAATCTACAAACAAAAAATGCTGGAAAGGGTGTGGAGAAAAGGAACCCTCTTCCACTATTGTTGGGAATATAAATTGATACAGTCATTATGGAGAACAATATGGAATTTCTTAGGAAACTAACAATAGAATTACCATATGATACAGCAATCCCAGTACTGGACATATACCCAGACAAAACCATAAATCAAAAAGAGTCATTCACCGCAATGTTCATTGCATCACTATTTACAATATCGAGGTAATGGAAGCAACCTAAATGCCCACAGACAGACGAATGCATAAAGCTGTGGTACATATATAAAATGGAATATTACTAAGCCATGAAAAGGAATGAAATTGGGTCATTTGTAGAGACGTCGATGGATCTAGAGACTGTCATACAGAGTGAAGTAAGTCAGAAAGAGAAAAACAAATCTTGTATATTCATGCATATATGTGGAACCTAGAAAAACTGTACAGGTTAACCATTTTGCAAGGCATAAATAGAGCAACAGATGTAGACAACAAACGTATGGACAACAAGGGGGGAAAGCTGTTGGGGGGGTGGTGGTGGGAGGAGTTGAGAGACTGGGATTGGCATGTATACATTTATATGTATAAAATAGATAACCAATAAGAACCTGCTGTATAAAAATATAAAATAAAATTCAAAATTAAAAAGAAGTAAAATTTAAAAAATAAAACAGAAAAAACAATTATTCCCTGCACATACATGTATTTATATGAATAAATTATTTCCATGCTTATATCTGTAAATACAAAAAAGAGGAATAAAATCTACCTTGAACCAAAAACGAAAAAGAGAAAAAAAACACAGAACCCACCAGTTACACAGAGGAAAACCGTATCAGGGCACTTGCTCCAGTTGTAAACAATTCTGAAGTTGGTCAGTGGTGGGGAATCGTCTCCCATTCAGCCAGCAGCCCCCACGCAACAAGCGTCCTCATTGCAAAGCTGGGGCACCGTGCCGAGGCATCTGTGAGTAAACGTGAGCTGAGCCCCAGGCCAGTTGCTGCTGAACTATTCCCACCCGTCCCAGGTAAAACACCTGAATATATACAAGGACTTGAAAGCCTAGAGGAAGGGCCATAGAGCCACACGAGTGACAGCATGCCGGCCGACTTGGTGCCTGCAGGCCAGCCAGGATGGTCCTGGCCCTGGGTGCTCTTCTGGAAGATTTCCATTTCCCTGCCTGAGATATCCGTCCTGTCCCTGCCCCCACTGCTTTTTTCCTTCCTCACCTCTGCCCAGGGAGAAATTCCAGCAGCAGGTATGGGTGACACATCCTCTTCTTTAGCAGGTGGCAGCCTGGCAACTGCTGCAGAAAGTCCAGCAGAGCCCCACTCACACTGGGCCACCCACAAAGCCGTGGCCTCTCACTCCCTCCCACCAGCCCAGCCCGGAGACTGCTGACAGGGCAGAGAAAATGGCGTCAGGCACGGCTGCAGGGGCTCTTGCTGCCTGGAGTGGTATTTATATTGATCTCAACCCAGGCACACCTGGGGAGGGCTGGCCGGCACGGTAAGGCTGCCCAGGTCAGCCAATCATCACCCCTCAGGGGCTCACAGTTGCAGAAAATGGAACTTGCTGAACCGGCCAGGTCCAAGGAACAGGTGTGGGCTCCTGAGAGTCAGGATAGACAAGGGGCTGCAGCTTTGGCTTGTTTTCTAATCATTTTATCTGGCCCATGAGTGGGAGACAACTTCAAGAAAACCCTCTCCTAATGAGAGGAACCCAGGAGTCAGGGAGAGGAGGGGTGGGTGGTGGTTGGAGACAGAGGCCTGGTGCCCCGGGTGCAGTGGAAGTCTCTGGAAGACCAGGTGGAGGGAGGCCTCACGGAGTGATGCCCAGGGTCACAGACCTGTCGCAGCTGCTGTTTGTTAGTTCAAGTCCTGCTCTGAGGTGCTCTGTGTCAGCTCTGAGCGACAGGTGAGCTGGGGGTGCTCTGCAATGAGGGCTATGTGCACGGTTCCTGTGTGCCCAGCCCTGCCACGGTACCTGCAAGGGTAGCTCTGTATCCTGGGAGGGGCCTGACCACGAGAGCCCCGTGGGCTGGGGTGGGGGTGGGGTACCTGCCCAGGTGAGCTCCATATTCTGGGATTGGTCTGACCACGAGAGCCCCATGGGCTGCTGGGGACCTGGTAAAGGATGTCAGGACAGTCAGTGAAGCCACCGAGGATATACCTCCAGTTGCTCCTAATTCCTACACCCTGCTGGTCATTCTACCAACCACCAGGACATGGTATTCTGTATTAGTCTTCAATGATGCCTTCTTTTGTATTCCATTAGTCCCAGAGTCACAAGAAATTTTGGCTTGTGAGTGGCAGGACTCAACATACAACTAAAACAATACTTCCGGGCCGTCTGGCCCCAAGGGTGCAAAAATTCCCACACCATCTTTGGGGAAAGCTTAGCTAAAGACCTAAAAGTTCTACCTCTGGAAAAGGAAACCCTCCTTCAATATGCAGACGACATTCTGATCACCAGCCCTACTAAGGAGGCCTCTGAACTACCAAGCCAATAAAGGATAGAAGTTGTCCAAGAAAAAGCTCAAATATCACAGACTGCGGTGACCTGCCTGGGCTTCATTCTCACAGAAGGTCAGAGAAGCCCATCCCAGGAAAGGGAAGAAACCATTTTCAGCCTTACCCCTTTCTAAAACTAGAAGACAGCTTAGGGGTTCCTGGGGAGGCCAGGGTTTGCTGCTTCTGGATCCCTAGCTACAGTCTACTAGCTGGGCCTCTATATGAAACACTGAAAGGAAAAGATGATGATCCTTTTGAATAGAATCCAGAAGTGGCCTTTCAAGAATGGAAAGAGCAGTCAATTCAGACCCTTGCCCTGGAACTCCCTAATTTAGCTAAACCCTTTGACCTTTACATTCCCGGTGAAAGGTGAATCGCCATTGGAGAATTAGTGCAAAAACTGGGACCACTTGAAATGGAACAATGCAAGAATGCCATCCAGGTAGGATAAACTACGGTCACTAAGGGGCTTGGCCCACTGCCACATCTGGCCAAGATACTGGCGGTATCTAAAAACCTGGAAATCAGCAGCCCAAAAGGCCACCTCCCTCCTAAGGGAAAAGGACCCCACGTGGTGATCCTAACCACCAACCATGCCCTGAAGTTGCAGGGTTCGCTCCGTGGGCACACCGACCTCGAGTGAGGAGGCCCTCCAACTCCAACATCCAGAGAGATAACCGGGGGCAACAGGGCACCATGACGACTCGTGTGAACATCACTTGACCTGGAGTTTCTCTCATAAAACAACAAGAGTGTGTCCCAAAAGAGTAGACTACTGCTTGCAGGACTTACTGCACCCAGAGGGGAGCTAATAATCTTGGCGGGGGAACAGTATACCACACTGTCACCATAGAAAAGCCTACAGACACCGTGATGATGGTGGCCAATAAGACCGGCTGGACTCCTGTTTACTTCAAAAGGCTGTTGACTCAGTAGCCATCATGGTCCTTGATCACCACTGACCCTGGACTGTCTGGGAGTTGAGCGGGCAGGGCTCTGACACCTGGTGCTGTTTGTACGTTAATTCAGGGGCCTAATTGAAGAAAGCGCAGACTACTGGTCAGAGCATCTAGGCTGGCAGAGACGGTCAGCCTAAGGTGGCCGAACAAATGTGGGGCGGGGTGAAACCGGCCCCCACAGCGTCTCTGCACATCTCTTTCCTGGACCCTTAAAGGTCATTAGAATCTATAACACTTCCAATGCTGGTGCTCAGGTGGACGAGCAGGGAGGCAGGGGTCCTGGGGACAATCAACGTCACCGGGAGGCTGCTGGGGAGAAGCTCTGACCCTCGCCCCAGGGTATGAGGGCTCCCAACTCAGCACTCAGCAGTTACAGAAGAAGGGTCTGCACCCTCAGCACTCCAAGAATGAGGAACGGGACAAAAGGCAGAGGAGGGGTTTGTCCCCAGCAAAGCCCATTAAAAATCCCTGGGAGATAAAAGTAGAATCTGGGCAATAAAGTCAAGTCTAACCTTTTTTATCCTTTGTGCTTTGTCTAATTTCACGTGCTCCTAGGGTCCCGCATGCAGAGGTTCCACACCCGGTACTTCAGACCAGATTTCCTAGTGCAGAATGGCTGGGTCGACACCTCAGCTCCTGGGGCCCAGTGCAGACTCCACGATATAGAGCCTGAGCTACAGCCAACCCGGCCCTCGAGAGCTCCGCCGCCTCCCTCCCTCCCACTGACTCTGACAGGATCTCTACACAGCAGCCCAGCCCACAGCCCACGGGGTAGTGCATGCTCTCACCTCTCCATTCTCTGATCAAAATATAAAGTTTCCTTTGCTTGTGAACCAAACTCAGTCTCGATCTGTTGGCCCCAATGACACTGGGCAGGGGGACACTTGTTGGGGTCCACTCTGGAGGATCAGTAACAGAAATTGAGACTATTGTAACCTCAATGAACAGATGTGTGAGCCAAACTGTAGTTAACATAGAACAGTGTATAAGGCTCGGGTAAAATAAGATGTTTTTAACACTTCCATTTGATATTTCCATCACTTTTTATAAGCAAGTTCAGTGAAAAGGTTTGTCTTATTTGTCGGGTCAATATTAGAGAAACGAAGTGATTTCTTTCCAAGGATGTACATCTAATAATCTTGGTTAAACCTTCAATCTTGTTTTAAATGCTTTTCCATTGAAAATGATACCTCTCTTTTAGCTCCCCCATTTCTGAGAAGTATAAAATCTTATAATTTATTATTACCAAAGGGGAAAGGTGGGAGGAGGGATAAATTAACAGTTTGGAATGAACACATACACACTGCTATGTATAAAATAGATCATCAACAAGGAACTACTGTATAGCACAGGGAACTACACTCAACATTTTGCAATAACCTATAAGGGGAAATAATCTGAAAAAGAATAGATATTTTTATTGACATCATCTATCAATGACAGTTAAAGTGTAGCCTAAGGGAAGCTGGTGGTGAGTGCTTCTGACCCTGAAGACTTCAATCATCTAAAGTTTGGACTCTGCCTACTTCCCAAGGCCCTTAATGAACATATGTGTAGCCGTAGCTTAAAAAATTCCCCAGTTTGGGTTTCGGGGAGACACTGATTTTGAAAAAGCCCTGGTGTTCTCCTTACATGAATGGGACTCTTCCTACTGCTAAAACATGTCTGTCACACCCAGAGGATGGTATACCGTCTGATCGGGAAGAGTTTGGAAAAGGCATCTCATCTCCTCATCTCCTGGTGCTCGGGTTCACCCCTCCAGCGTCTTTACTAACAGTCTCCCCACTTGGAGATGTCAGCACTGTCAACATCCTGTTGCGTACAGTTTGGAATTTGTCCAGAGGATGAAGCGGAAGGATGAGGAACAATGAGAGACAAGTCCTAGGTGTTCAGACAGGCACATGTCACTCTAATTTCCAATCAGGAAGACGAATTGACCAAAGGCTAGGGTTGCCCATGGAAACAGTATAGGGCTTGAGGAAATCCCGCTGCTTTGTGGCCAGTTCCCATAAACACGAGTTGAACAATGGAACTCAGGGGCAGTAAAATTCACAAAACTGCAGAGTTGAAAATATCCATCACTGAAAAATGTCTTGAGGAAAGTCAGAGAAAAGGACTTGTAAGCAAGGGAGAATGGCAGGAAAGGGATTTGAGGAGGTAGAAAGGACTCGCCATTAAGCACAAGAAAAGGAGCTGAACATTGCCAACATTGCAGTTGGCCAAAAAGGGTGTATGCGTTCTTTTCTGTATATATTCAAGAAAAGGGCATACACTTTTTTAGCCAACCAAACAGGTGGGCACTGGAAGTCAATACTACAAAAGATATCACTTCGCATCAGTCAGAAGAGCCAACCTCATAAAGCGTAAACAACAGAAATGCAGGACAGGGCAACGAGAAGAGGGAGCCCTGTGAGACTTATAGTGGAAATGTATATTGCCAACGGCCATTCTGGAGAAGTGTATTGTGTTTACTAAAGCATCTAAAAAATGAGCTACAGAGCATAGGGCACTTGCACTCACGGGCGTATATCTTGGGAAAAACAAAAATCGAGAGGACACAGGCACCCCAATGTTTACCCCCTCTCTGTTTAAAAGATCCTCGACTAGGATATAACTTAAATGTCTCTGGAGGGAAAAAATGGGTAGAGATGTGGTACTTAGGTAGAGTGGAATATTATTCAGCCTGGAAATCAATGAAATATGGCCAGTTGTAACAACTCCGGAGGAGTTACGTATGATCATTCTAAGTGACAGAATTCAAAAAGAAAAAGACACATATCATAAGATATCACTTAAAGGTGGAATCCAAAATGGCTACACATGAAATAAATTACAAAACAAAAACATAGTCAAATATGTAGAAAACACGCATAAGGCTGCTAAACGGGAAAGGTGGGGAGGGGTGAGGCATCATCCAGGAGGTTGAAATTAGCAAAGATACCATTCCAAATACCAAACTGATAATCAACAAGGCCTACACGGTAGCTAAAAGAACTGCACTCAGCACACTCAAGTCACCGGAAAAGAATATATACGACTGGTAAGAATCTGAAAAAGAATTTATTGATGTCTCTCTGTACGTGAATCAAGTGGATGTACAGCAGCAAGAAACAGAGCTTTGAAAATCAGCTGTAACCAATATAGTAATAAATTGAAAAAAATAAACGACAGAGAGACAGAGAAAACCTCTTACAACTTTTCCTCAGGGACGGTGATGCAACATGGATTGAACACATCTAGACCCACAGCAGGATGAGACATAAGGCTGGAAACTGTTTGCGCTAAGAGAAATGTGAGGTTGGGTGAGGAAATGCACACCCTTTAAAGTAATACTACCTGGTACCCATTCAATGGGTCCCAAATCTGCAGGTTCAAGGGATCTTCCTACAGCTAAAACATGCATGGAAAACCCAGAGGACTGTACACCATGTGATCGGGAGATGTGTCTAAAATGCACCTCATTTATCCTCTCCTGGTGCTCCTGTTCACCATTCCAGCCACGCTACTTAGAATCTCCCCACTTGGAGAATCAGCACATTTAAACTTCTGTTTCACACATTTTGCAAATTGTGAGGAGGATGAACGGGAAGAGGGGGAACCAATGAGAGAAGAGTTGTAGGGGTTTGGACGGGCACATATCACTCTAATTTCCCATTAAGAATAAGAATTAAAGGAAGGCTCAGCCTGCCTCGCCGGAGCCAAAATAGGGCCTGAAGCAATCCTGCGGGTTTGAGGCCAGCTCACAAAAGAGCAACTTAAAAAATGGAGCTCAGGGTCACTGCAATTCACAAACCTGCAGAGTTATAAATGAAAACTAACGTCCAAAAATATGTTGAGGTAAGGCAAAGAAGAGGATCTGAATGCAAGACAGAATTGCAAGAAACAGATTTCAAGAGATAGATTGGACTCGTCTTTAACGCACATGAAAAGCGGCAGAATTTCGACAATGATGCAGTTGGCCCAAAAGGGCGTATGCGTTTTTTCCTGATTATATCCAGGAAAAAACGCATACGCACTTTATGGGCAACGAAGCAAGCAAGCAATGCAAATGTGCACAACAAAGAAGTCTCACTTCCCACCGGTCAAAAGGGCCATCCTAAAAAATTGTAAAAACCAGAAATGCAGGACAGGCCATGGAGAACAGGGAGCCTTTATACGCTGATGGGCAGTGTGTGAACTGCCGAGAGCCACTCTGGAGAAGTGTATGGTGGTTCCTAAATCATCTAAAAAACAGAGCTACAGAGCATAGGACACTTCCAATCATGGGAGTATATCTAGGGAAGTCTAAAAATCAACAAGACACAAGCACACCACAGTTTAGGGCTACTCTGTTTACAAGAACCTCAACTTCAGTACACCTTAAATATCCCAGGAAAGAGAACAATGGATAAAGAAGATGTGGTACTTATGTACAATGGAATATCTCTTCACCATGAAATCAATGTAATAAGGCTAGTAGAAGGATAAAGAGTGGATTTAGGTCCGATAATACTACTTGAAATAAGTCAAACAGAAAAAGAAACATATCATAAGATATCACTTATAGAGGGAGGGTAAATATGGCTGCACAAGAAATGAATTACAGAACAGAACAGTGTCTCACATTTAGAAAACACACTTATGTCAGCTTAAGGGGAAAGGAGAGGTGGGGTGATGCATAAAACCAGAGTTTGAAATTAGCACAGATACCGTTCAATAAACCAAATAGGTATTAGACAAGATCTACACCTTGCTCAATGAACAGGCCTCAACACACCCTATACACCGCAGAGAAATATATCTGAGGAATAAGAATCTTAAAACCCATGTATTGATATATCTCCATAAGGGAATCAAGTGTGTGCAGAGCGGCACAAACACAGCAGTGAAAAGGAGCTAAACCCCATTATAGAAATAAATTTTAAAAACAAAACGCTGAAACAATGAAAGAGAGAAAAATTCTTACAAAATTCGCTCAGGGGCTGTGATGCAACCTGGATTGACCACATATAAACCCACAGCTGGATAAGACATAAGGCTGGACACTTGGGGCTGACAGGATTGGTGAGCTTTGGTGAGCAACTGCCGAAAGTTTAATGCAATACTTCATGCTACTCAGTCCAAGGGTCCCAACACTCCAGGTTGAAGGGAATCTTCCTACAGCTAAACCATGCTTGGGAAACCCAGCGACTGGTATACCATATGATCGGGAAAGGTTTCTAAAACGCACCTCATTTTTCCTCTCCTGGGGCTCCGGATCGACATTCCAGCCGCTTTACTAACAACATCCCCACATGGAGTCAATGCCTTTAAGTTCTGGTATCGCACAGTCTGCAGTTAGTGCAGAGGATGAATGGGAATAGGGGGAACCAGTGAGAAACTAGCTGTAGCGGTTTCAATGGGCACATGTCACTCTAATATCACATCAGTAAGAAGAATTAACCAAAGGCACAGCAAGGTGCCCCAGAAGAAAAATAGGGCTTCAAGGAATCCTGTGGTTATGGGGCAAGACCACAAAAATAAGAGCTAAAAAATGGAGCTAAGGGCCACTGCAATTCAAAAACCTGCAGAGTTATAAAGGCCAACTATTTTTAAAAAATATATTGAGGTAAGGCTATGAAGAGGCATTGAAAGCAAGGCAGAATGCAGGAAACCGATTTCAGGAGGTAGACTGGAATTGCATTGAAAGCATATGAAGAGAGTCAGAAACTCGACAATGATGCACTTGGCCAAAAAGGGCGTATGCGTTTTTTCCTGAATATATTCAGGAAAAAACGCATACGCACTTTTTGGCCAACCAAGCAAGCTTGCAAAGGAAATCTGCACTACAATGAAGTCTCACTTCCACCTGGTCAAAAGGGCCATCTGAAAAAAGTGTAAAATCCAGAAAGGCAGGACAGGCCATGGAGAACTGGGAGCCTTCTTATGCTGATGGGCGGGATGTAAATTGCCAACAGCCACTCTGGAGAAGTGTATGGGGTTTCCTGAAACATCTAAAAAACAAAGCAACAGAGCCTAGGGCACTTCCACTTATGGTCCTATAGCTTAGGGAAATTAACATCAAAAAGACACAGCCACCCCAAAGTTTGGGATGGCTCTGTTTACAAGAACCTCGTTTAAGGTACAAGTTCAATATCGCAGAAAGTAAAAAATGGATAAAGAACTTGTGGTACTTACGTACAATGCAATATCACTCAGCAATGAAATCTATGTAATCAGGCCCATAGCAGCATAATGAGTGGATTCAGGTACGATGAATCTAACTGAAATAAGTCACACAGAAAAAGAAACATCATAAGATATCACTAATACACGGAATGTAAACTTGGCTACACAGGAACTGCATTCCAAAACAGAACAGGGTCTCAAATTTAGAAAACCAACTTATGCTTGCTTAAGGGGAAAGGTGAGTTGTGGTGCTGCATAAAACCAGAGATTGAAATGAGCACAGATAAAGTTCCTTAAGCCAAATATGGAATAGACAAGAGCTACTCCTTGCTCAACGAAATGGACTCAAAACCCCATATTAAACGCCTAAGAATGTACCTGACTAGTAAGTATCTTAAAACCTATGGATTGCTATGTCTCCAAAAGAGAATCAAGCGTGTGTACAGGGGCATAAACGCAGCAGTGATAGGATTGGAGAGGTTCGGTGAGCAAATGAAGACCCTTTGAAGTCATATTGCATGGTACCCATTACACGGGTCTCAACTCTCCAGGTTTAAGTTATTCTTCCTTCAGCTAAAACATGCATGTGGAACCCAGAGTATGATCAACCATGTGAACGGGAGACGTATTCAAATATGTCTCAGTTTTCCTCCCCTGGTACTCGGGTGCAACATTCCAGACGCTTTACTAACACTCTCCCCACTTGGAGAGTCAGTCCCTTTAACCTCCTGTTTGGCCCAGTTTGCAATTTCTGCGGAAGATGAACAGGAATAGCGAGAACAAATGAGAGGCTAGCTGGAGGTGTCTGGACGGGCAAATTTAACTCTCATTTCCCACCAGGAAGAGGAATTAACCAAAGGCTCAGCATGCCGGGCCGGAACCAGATTAGGGCCTGAAGCCATCCTGCGGTGTTGCGGCCAGGTCACAAGAAAGCGAGTTGAAGAAAGGAGCTCAGGGGCACTGTAATTCACAAACCTGCAGAGTTATAAATGACAGCTATCGTCCAAAAATAGACTGAAGTAAGGCTGCCAAGAGGACTTGAAAGCGGGGCAGAATTGCAGGAAACCGAATTCAGGAGGTAGACTGGAATTGCATTGAAAGCATAGGAAAAGAGGCAGAACGTCCACAATGATGCACTTGGCCAAAAAGGGCGTATGCGATTTTTCCTGAATATATTCAGGAAAAAACGCATACGCCCTTTTTGGCCAACCAAGCAAGCTTGCAAAGGAAATCTGCACTACAATGAAGTCTCACTTCCCCCCGGTCAAAAGGGCCATCTGAAAAAAGTGTAAAATCCAGAAAGGCAACAGGCCATTGAGAACTGGGAGCCCTGTTATGCTGATGGGCGGGATGTAAATTGCCAACAACCACTCGAGAGAAGTGTATGGTGTTTCCTGAAACATCTAAAAAACAAAGCAACAGAGCCTAGGGCACTTCCACTTATGGTCTTATAGCTTAGGGAAATTAAAATCAAAAAGACACAGCCACCCCAAAGTTTGGAACGGCTCTGTTTACAAGAACCTCGTTTACAGTACAAGTTCAACATCGCAGAAAGTGAAAAATGGAGAAAGAAGTTGTGGTATTTACTTACAAAGCAATATCACTCAGCAATGAAATCTGTGTCATTAGGCCCTTAGCAGCACAATGAGTGGATTCAGGTATGATGATTCTAACTGAAATAAGTCACACAGAAAAAGAAACATCATAAGATATCAGTAATACACGGAATTTAAACTTGGCTACACAGGAACTGAATTACAGAACAGAACAGGGTCTCAAATTTAGAAAACCAACTTATGCTTGCTTAAGGGTAAAGGTGAGTTGGGGTGCTGCATAAAACCAGAGATTGAAATGAGCACAGATAAAGTTCCTTAAGCCAAATATGGAATAGACAAGAGCTACTCCTTGCTCAACGAAATAGACTCAACACCCCATATTAAACGCATAAGAATGTACCTGACTTGTAAGTATCTTAAAACCTATGGATTGCTATGTCTCCGAAAGAGAATCAAGCATGTGTACAGGGGCATAAACGCAGCAGTGATAGGATTGGAGAGGTTCGGTGAGCAAATGAAGACCCTTTGAAGTCATATTGCATGGTACCCATTCCACGGGTTTCAACTACCCAATGTTTAAGGTATTCTTCCTTCAGCTAAAACATGCATGTGGAACCTAGAGTATGATCAACCATGTGATCGGGAGACGTGTTCAAATATGTCTCAGTTTTCGTACCCTGGTACTCGGGTGCAACATTCCAGACGCTTTACTAACACTCTCCCGACTTGGAGAGTCAGTCCCTTTAACCTCCTGCTTGGCCCAGTTTGCAATTTCTGCGGAAGATGAACAGGAATAGCGAGAACCAATGAGAGGCTAGCTGGAGGTGTCTGGACGGGCAAATTTAACTCTCATTTCCCACCAGGAAGAGGAATTAACCAAAGGCTCAGCATGCCGTGCCGGAACCAGATTAGGGCCTGAAGCCATCCTGCGGTGTTGCGGCCAGGTCACAAGAAAGCGAGTTGAAGAAAGGAGCTCAGGGGCACTGTAATTCACAAACCTGCAGAGTTATAAATGACAGCTATCGTCCAAAAATAGACTGAAGTAAGGCTGCCAAGAGGACTTGAAAGCGGGGCAGAATTGCAGGAAACCGAATTCAGGAGGTAGACTGGAATTGCATTGAAAGCATAGGAAAAGAGGCAGAACGTCCACAATGATGCACTTGGCCAAAAAGGGCGTATGCGATTTTTCCTGAATATATTCAGGAAAAAACGCATACGCACTTTTTGGCCAACCAAGCAAGCTTGCAAAGGAAATCTGCACTACAATGAAGTCTCACTTCCCCCCGGTCAAAAGGGCCATCTGAAAAAAGTGTAAAATCCAGAAAGGCAACAGGCCATTGAGAACTGGGAGCCTTGTTATGCTGATGGGCGGGATGTAAATTGCCAACAACCACTCGGGAGAAGTGTATGGTGTTTCCTGAAACATCTAAAAAACAAAGCAACAGAGCCTAGGGCACTTCCACTTATGGTCTTATAGCTTAGGGAAATTAAAATCAAAAAGACACAGCCACCCCAAAGTTTGGGACGCCTCTGTTTACAAGAACCTCGTTTACAGTACAAGTTCAACATCGCAGAAAGTGAAAAATGGATAAAGAAGTTGTGGTATTTACTTACAAAGCAATATCACTCAGCAATGAAATCTGTGTCATCAGGCCCTTAGCAGCACAATGAGTGGATTCAGGTATGATGATTCTAACTGAAATAAGTCACACAGAAAAAGAAACATCATAAGATATCAGTAATACACGGAATGTAAACTTGGCTACACAGGAACTGAATTACAGAACAGAACAGGGTTTCAAATTTAGAAAAACAACTTATGCTTGCTTAAGGGTAAAGGTGAGTTGGGGTGCTGCATAAAACCAGAGATTGAAATGACCACAGATAAAGTTCCTTAAGCCAAATATGGAATAGACAAGAGCTACTCCTTGCTCAACGAAATGGACTCAACACCGCATATTAAATGCCTAAGAATGTACCTGACTTGTAAGTATCTTAAAACCTATGGATTGCTATGTCTCCGAAAGAGAATCAAGCATGTGTACAGGGGCATAAACGCAGCAGTGATAGGATTGGAGAGGTTCGGTGAGCAAATGAAGACCCTTTGAAGTCATATTGCATGGTACCCATTCCACGGGTTTCAACTACCCAGGTTTAAGGTATTCTTCCTTCAGCTAAAACATGCATGTGGAACCTAGAGTATGATCAACCATGTGATCGGGAGACGTGTTCAAATATGTCTCAGTTTTCGTACCCTGGCATTCGGGTGCAACATTCCAGACGCTTTACTAACACTCTCCCGACTTGGAGAGTCAGTACCTTTAACCTCCTGTTTGGCCCAGTTTGCAATTTCTGCGGAAGATGAACAGGAATAGCGAGAACCAATGAGAGACTAGCTGGAGGTGTCTGGACGGGCAAATTTAACTCTCATTTCCCACCAGGAAGAGGAAATAACCAAAGGCTCAGTGTTTCTTGCCGGAACCAGATTAGGCCCTGAAGCCATCCTGCGGTGTTGCGGCCAGGTCACAAGAAAGCGAGTTGAAGAAAGGAGCTCAGGGGCACTGTAATTCACAAACCTGCAGAGTTATAAATGACAGCTATCGTCCAAAAATAGACTGAAGTAAGGCTGCCACGAGGACTTGAAAGCGGGGCAGAATTGCAGGAAACCGATTTCAGGAGGTAGACTGGAATTGCATTGAAAGCATAGGAAAAGAGGCAGAACGTCCACAATGATGCACTTGGCTAAAAAGGGCGTATGCGTTTTTTCCTGAATATATTCAGGAAAAAACGCATACGCACTTTTTGGCCAACCAAGCAAGCTTGCAAAGGAAATCTGCACTACAATGAAGTCTCACTTCCCCCCGGTCAAAAGGCCCATCTGAAAAAAGTGTAAAATCCAGAAAGGCAGGACAGGCCATGGAGAAGTGGGAGCCTTGTTATGCTGAAGGGCGGGATGTAAATTGCCAACAACCACTCGGGAGAAGTGTATGGTGTTTCCTGAAACATCTAAAAAACAAAGCAACAGAGCCTAGGGCACTTCCACTTATGGTCCTATAGCTTAGGGAATTTAAAATCAAAAAGACACAGCCACCCCAAGTTTGGGACGCCTCTGTTTACAAGAACCTCGTTTACAGTACAAGTTCAACATCGCAGAAAGTGAAAAATGGTTAAAGAAGTTGTGGTATTTACTTACAAAGCAATATCACTCAGCAATGAAATCTATGTCATCAGGCCCTTAGCATCACAATGAGTGGGTTCAGGTATGATGATTCTAACTGAAATAAGTCACACAGAAAAAGAAACATCATAAGATATCAGTAATACACGGAATGTAAACTTGGCTACACAGGAACTGAATTACAGAACAGAACAGCGTCTCAAATTTAGAAAACCAACTTATGCTGGCTTAAGGGTAAAGGTGAGTTGGGGTGCTGCATAAAACCAGAGATTGAAATGAGCACAGATAAAGTTCCTTAAGTCAAATATGGAATAGACAAGAGCTACTCCTTGCTCAACGAAATGGACTCAACACCGCATATTAAACGCCTAAGAATGTACCTGACTAGTAAGTATCGTAAAACCTATGGATTGCTATGTCTCCAAAAGAGAATCAAGCATGTGTACAGGGGCATAAACGCAGCAGTGATAGGATTGGAGAGGTTCGGTGAGCAAATGAAGACCCTTTGAAGTCATATTGCATGGTACCCATTCCACGGGTCTCAACTCTCCAGGTTTAAGGTATTCTTCCTTCAGCAAAAACATGCATGTGGAACCTAGAGTATGATCAACCATGTGATCGGGAGACGTGTTCAAATATGTCTCAGTTTTCGTACCCTGGTACTGGGTGCAACATTCCAGACGCTTTACTAACACTCTCCCCACTTGGAGAGTCAGTCCCTTTAACCTCCTGTTTGGCCCAGTTTGCAATTTCTGTGGAAGACGAACAGGAATAGCGAGAACCAATGAGAGACTAGCTGGAGGTGTCTGGATGGGCAAATTTAACTCTCATTTCCCACCAGGAAGAGGAATTAACCAAAGGCTCATCGTGCCGTGCCAGAACCAGATTAGGGCCTGAAGACCTCCTGCGGTGTTGCGGCCAGCTCACAAGAAAGCGAGTTGAAGAAAGGAGCTCAGGGGCACTGTAATTCACAAACCTGCAGAGTTATAAATGACAGCTATCATCCAAAAATATACTGAAGTAAGGCTGCCAAGAGGACTTGAAAGCGGGGCAGAATTGCAGGAAACCAATTTCAGGAGGTAGACTGGAATTGCATTGAAAGCATAGGAAAAGAGGCAGAACGTCCACAATGATGCACTTGGCCAAAAAGGGCATATGCGTTTTTTCCTGAATATATTCAGGAAAAAACGCATACGCCCTTTTTGGCCAACCAAGCAAGCTTGCAAAGGAAATCTGCACTACAATGAAGTCTCACTTCCCCCCGGTCAAAAGGGCCATCTGAAAAAAGTGTAAAATCCAGAAAGGCAGGACAGGCCATGGAGAACTGGGAGCCTTGTTATGCTGATGGGCGGGATGTAAATTGCCAACAACCACTCGGGAGAAGTGTATGGTGTTTCCTGAAACATCTAAAAAACAAAGCAACAGAACCTAGGGCACTTCCACTTATGGTCCTATAGCTTACGGAAATTAAAATCAAAAAGACACAGCCACCCCAAAGTTTGGAACGGCTCTGTTTACAAGAACCTCGTTTACAGTACAAGTTCAACATCGCAGAAAGTGAAAAATGGATAAAGAAGTTGTGGTATTTACTTACAAAGCAATATCACTCAGCAATGAAATCTATGTCATCAGGCCCTTAGCAGCACAATGAGTGGATTCAGGTATGATGATTCTAACTGAAATAAGTCACACAGAAAAAGAAACATCATAAGATATCAGTAATACACGGAATGTAAACTTGGCTACACAGGAACTGAATTACAGAACAGAACAGGGTCTCAAATTTAGAAAACCAACTTATGCTTGCTTAAGGGGAAAGGTGAGTTGGGGTGCTGCATAAAACCAGAGATTGAAATGAGCACAGATAAAGTTCCTTAAGCCAAATATGGAATAGACAAGAGCTACTCCTTGCTCAACGAAATGGACTCAACACCGCATATTAAACGTCTAAGAATGTACCTGACTAGTAAGTATCTTAAAACCTATGGATTGCTATGTCTCCGAAAGAGAATCAAGCATGTGTACAGGGGCATAAACGCAGCAGTGATAGGATTGGAGAGGTTCGGTGAGCAAATGAAGACCCTTTGAAGTCATATTGCATGGTACCCATTCCACGGGTTTCAACTACCCAGGTTTAAGGTATTCTTCCTTCAGCTAAAACATGCATGTGGAACCTAGAGTATGATCAACCATGTGATCGGGAGACGTGTTCAAATATGTCTCAGTTTTCGTACCCTGGTACTCGGGTGCAACATTCCAGACGCTTTACTAACACTCTCCCAACTTGGAGAGTCAGTCCCTTTAACCTCTTGTTTGGCCCAGTTTGCAATTTCTGCGGAAGATGAACAGGAATAGCGAGAACCAATGAGAGGCTAGCTGGAGGTGTCTGGACGGGCAAATTTAACTCTCATTTCCCACCAGGAAAAGGAATTAACCAAAGGCTCAGCATGCAGTACCAGAACCAGATTAGGGCCTGAAGCCATCCTGCGGTGTTACGGCCAGGTCACAAGAAAGCGAGTTGAAGAAAGGAGCTCAGGGGCACTGTAATTCACAAACCTGCAGAGTTATAAATGACAGCTATCGTCCAAAAATAGACTGAAGTAAGGCTGCCAAGAGGACTTGAAAGCGGGGCAGAATTGCAGGAAACCGATTTCAGGAGGTAGACTGGAATTGCATTGAAAGCATAGGAAAAGAGACAGAACGTCCACAATGATGCACTTGGCCAAAAAGGGCGTATGCGTTTTTTCCTGAATATATTCAGGAAAAAACGCATACGCCCTTTTTGGCCAACCAAGCAAGCTTGCAAAGGAAATCTGCACTACAATGAAGTCTCACTTCCCCCCCGGTCAAAAGGGCCATCTGAAAAAAGTGTAAAATCCAGAAAGGCAGGACAGACCATGGAGAACTGGGAGCCTTGTTATGCTGAAGGGCGGGATGTAAATTGCCAACAACCACTCGGGAGAAGTGTATGGTGTTTCCTGAAACATCTAAAAAACAAAGCAACAGAGCCTAGGGCAGTTCCACTTATGGTCCTATAGCTTAGGGAATTTAAAATCAAAAAGACACAGCCACCCCAAAGTTTGGAACGGCTCTGTTTACAAGAACCTCGTTTACAGTACAAGTTCAACATCGCAGAAAGTGAAAAATGGATAAAAAAGTTGTGGTATTTACTTACAAAGCAATATTACTCAGCAATGAAATCTGTGTCATCAGGCCCTTAGCAGCACAATGAGTGGATTCAGGTATGATGATTCTAACTGAAATAAGTCACACAGAAAAAGAAACATCATAAGATATCACTAATACACGGAATGTAAACTTGGCTACACAGGAACTGAATTCCAAAACAGAACAGGGTCTCAAATTTAGAAAACCAACTTATGCTTGCTTAAGGGGAAAGGTGAGTTGGGGTGCTGCATAAAACCAGAGATTGAAATGAGCACAGATAAAGTTCCTTAAGCCAAATATGGAATAGACAAGAGGTACTCCTTGCTCAACGAAATGGACTCAACACCCCATATTAAACACCTAAGAATGTACCTGACTAGTAAGTATCTTAAAACCTATGGATTGCTATGTCTCCAAAAGAGAATCAAGCGTGTGTACAGGGGCATAAACGCAGCAGTGATAGGATTGGAGAGGTTCGGTGAGCAAATGAAGACCCTTTGAAGTCATATTGCATGGTACCCATTCCACGGGTTTCAACTACCCAGGTTTAAGGTATTCTTCCTTCAGGTAAAACATGCATGTGGAACCCAGAGTATGATAAACCGTGTGATCGGGAGACGTGTTCAAATATGTCTCAGTTTTCCTCCCCTGGTACTCGGGTGCAACATTCCAGACGCTTTACTAACACTCTCCCTACTTGGAGAGTCAGCGCCTTTAACCTCCTGTTTGGCCCAGTTTGCAATTTCTGCGGAAGATAAACAGGAATAGGGAGAACCAATGAGAGACTAGCTGGAGGTGTCTGGACGGGCAAATTTAACTCTCATTTCCCACCAGGAAGAGGAAATAACCAAAGGCTCAGCGTGCCGTGCCGGAACCAGATTAGGGCCTGAAGCCATCCTGCGGTGTTGCGGCCAGCTCACAAGAAAGCGAGTTGAAGAAAGGAGCTCAGGGGCACTGTAATTCACAAACCTGCAGAGTTATAAATGACAGCTATCGTCCAAAAATATACTGAAGTAAGGTTGCCAAGAGGACTTGAAAGCAGGGCAGAATTGTAGGAAACCGATTTCAGGAGGTAGACTGGAATTGCATTGAAAGCATAGGAAAAGAGGCAGAACGTCCACAATGATGCACTTGGCCAAAAAGGGCGTATGCGTTTTTTCCTGAATATATTCAGGAAAAAACGCATACGCCCTTTTTGGCCAACCAAGCAAGCTTGCAAAGGAAATCTGCACTACAGTGAAGTCTCACTTCCCCCCGGTCAAAAGGGCCATCTGAAAAAAGTGTAAAATCCAGAAAGGCAGGACAGGCCATGGAGAACTGGGAGCCTTGTTATGCTGATGGGCGGGATGTAAATTGCCAACAGACACTCGGGAGAAGTGTATGGTGTTTCCTGAAACATCTAAAAAACAAAGCAACAGAGCCTAGGGCACTTTCACTTATGGTCCTATAGCTTAGGGAAATTAATATCAAAAAGACACAGCAACCCCAAAATTTGGGATGGCTCTTTTTACAGGAATCTCTTCTACGGCACAAGTTAAATATCCCAGAGAGCAAATAATGGATAAAGAAGTTGCGGTACTTCTGTACAACAGAATACCACTCAGCAATGAAATCTATGTCACCAGGCCCGTACCAGCATAATGAGTGGATTGAGGCACGATGATTCTAAGTGAAATAAGTCACACAGAAAAAGAAACATCATAAGGTATCACTAATACACGGAATGTGATCTTGGCTACACATGAACTGAATTACAAAACAGAACAGGGTCTCAAGTTTAGAAAACCAACTTATGCCTGCTTAAGGGGGAAGGTGAGTTGGGGTGCTGCATAAAAGCAGAGTTTGAAATTAGCACAGATACCGTTCCATAAGCCAAATATGTAATAGACAAGAGCTACCCCTTGCTCAACGAAATGGATTCAACAATGAGGTATCACCTCACACCTGGTAGAATAGGCATCATTGAAAATCTACAAACAAAAAATGCTGGAAAGGGTGTGGAGAAAAGGAACCCTCTTCCACTATTGTTGGGAATATAAATTGATACAGTCATTATGGAGAACAATATGGAATTTCTTAGGAAACTAACAATAGAATTACCATATGATACAGCAATCCCAGTACTGGACATATACCCAGACAAAACCATAAATCAAAAAGAGTCATTCACCGCAATGTTCATTGCATCACTATTTACAATATCGAGGTAATGGAAGCAACCTAAATGCCCACAGACAGACGAATGCATAAAGCTGTGGTACATATATAAAATGGAATATTACTAAGCCATGAAAAGGAATGAAATTGGGTCATTTGTAGAGACGTCGATGGATCTAGAGACTGTCATACAGAGTGAAGTAAGTCAGAAAGAGAAAAACAAATCTTGTATATTCATGCATATATGTGGAACCTAGAAAAACTGTACAGGTTAACCATTTTGCAAGGCATAAATAGAGCAACAGATGTAGACAACAAACGTATGGACAACAAGGGGGGAAAGCTGTTGGGGGGGTGGTGGTGGGAGGAGTTGAGAGACTGGGATTGGCATGTATACATTTATATGTATAAAATAGATAACCAATAAGAACCTGCTGTATAAAAATATAAAATAAAATTCAAAATTAAAAAGAAATAAAATTTAAAAAATAAAACAGAAAAAACAATTATTCCCTGCACATACATGTATTTATATGAATAAATTATTTCCATGCTTATATCTGTAAATACAAAAAAGAGGAATAAAATCTACCTTGAACCAAAAACGAAAAAGAGAAAAAAAACACAGAACCCACCAGTTACACAGAGGAAAACCGTATCAGGGCACTTGCTCCAGTTGTAAACAATTCTGAAGTTGGTCAGTGGTGGGGAATCGTCTCCCATTCAGCCAGCAGCCCCCACGCAACAAGCGTCCTCATTGCAAAGCTGGGGCACCGTGCCGAGGCATCTGTGAGTAAACGTGAGCTGAGCCCCAGGCCAGTTGCTGCTGAACTATTCCCACCCGTCCCAGGTAAAACACCTGAATATATACAAGGACTTGAAAGCCTAGAGGAAGGGCCATAGAGCCACACGAGTGACAGCATGCCGGCCGACTTGGTGCCTGCAGGCCAGCCAGGATGGTCCTGGCCCTGGGTGCTCTTCTGGAAGATTTCCATTTCCCTGCCTGAGATATCCATCCTGTCCCTGCCCCCACTGCTTTTTTCCTTCCTCACCTCTGCCCAGGGAGAAATTCCAGCAGCAGGTATGGGTGACACATCCTCTTCTTTAGCAGGTGGCAGCCTGGCAACTGCTGCAGAAAGTCCAGCAGAGCCCCACTCACACTGGGCCACCCACAAAGCCGTGGCCTCTCACTCCCTCCCACCAGCCCAGCCCGGAGACTGCTGACAGGGCAGAGAAAATGGCGTCAGGCACGGCTGCAGGGGCTCTTGCTGCCTGGAGTGGTATTTATATTGATCTCAACCCAGGCACACCTGGGGAGGGCTGGCCGGCACGGTAAGGCTGCCCAGGTCAGCCAATCATCACCCCTCAGGGGCTCACAGTTGCAGAAAATGGAACTTGCTGAACCGGCCAGGTCCAAGGAACAGGTGTGGGCTCCTGAGAGTCAGGATAGACAAGGGGCTGCAGCTTTGGCTTGTTTTCTAATCATTTTATCTGGCCCATGAGTGGGAGACAACTTCAAGAAAACCCTCTCCTAATGAGAGGAACCCAGGAGTCAGGGAGAGGAGGGGTGGGTGGTGGTTGGAGACAGAGGCCTGGTGCCCCGGGTGCAGTGGAAGTCTCTGGAAGACCAGGTGGAGGGAGGCCTCACGGAGTGATGCCCAGGGTCACAGACCTGTCGCAGCTGCTGTTTGTTAGTTCAAGTCCTGCTCTGAGGTGCTCTGTGTCAGCTCTGAGCGACAGGTGAGCTGGGGGTGCTCTGCAATGAGGGCTATGTGCACGGTTCCTGTGTGCCCAGCCCTGCCACGGTACCTGCAAGGGTAGCTCTGTATCCTGGGAGGGGCCTGACCACGAGAGCCCCGTGGGCTGGGGTGGGGGTGGGGTACCTGCACAGGTGAGCTCCATATTCTGGGATTGGTCTGACCACGAGAGCCCCATGGGCCGCTGGGGACCTGGTAAAGGATGTCAGGACACTCAGTGAAGCCACCGAAGATATACCTCCAGTTGCTCCTAATTCCTACACCCTGCTGGTCATTCTACCAACCACCAGGACATGGTATTCTGTATTAGTCTTCAATGATGCCTTCTTTTGTATTCCATTAGTCCCAGAGTCACAAGAAATTTTGGCTTGTGAGTGGCAGGACTCAACATACAACTAAAACAATACTTCCGGGCCGTCTGGCCCCAAGGGTGCAAAAATTCCCACACCATCTTTGGGGAAAGCTTAGCTAAAGACCTAAAAGTTCTACCTCTGGAAAAGGAAACCCTCCTTCAATATGCAGACGACATTCTGATCACCAGCCCTACTAAGGAGGCCTCTGAACTACCAAGCCAATAAAGGATAGAAGTTGTCCAAGAAAAAGCTCAAATATCACAGACTGCGGTGACCTGCCTGGGCTTCATTCTCACAGAAGGTCAGAGAAGCCCATCCCAGGAAAGGGAAGAAACCATTTTCAGCCTTACCCCTTTCTAAAACTAGAAGACAGCTTAGGGGTTCCTGGGGAGGCCAGGGTTTGCTGCTTCTGGATCCCTAGCTACAGTCTACTAGCTGGGCCTCTATATGAAACACTGAAAGGAAAAGATGATGATCCTTTTGAATAGAATCCAGAAGTGGCCTTTCAAGAATGGAAAGAGCAGTCAATTCAGACCCTTGCCCTGGAACTCCCTAATTTAGCTAAACCCTTTGACCTTTACATTCCCGGTGAAAGGTGAATCGCCATTGGAGAATTAGTGCAAAAACTGGGACCACTTGAAATGGAACAATGCAAGAATGCCATCCAGGTAGGATAAACTACGGTCACTAAGGGGCTTGGCCCACTGCCACATCTGGCCAAGATACTGGCGGTATCTAAAAACCTGGAAATCAGCAGCCCAAAAGGCCACCTCCCTCCTAAGGGAAAAGGACCCCACGTGGTGATCCTAACCACCAACCATGCCCTGAAGTTGCAGGGTTCGCTCCGTGGGCACACCGACCTCGAGTGAGGAGGCCCTCCAACTCCAACATCCAGAGAGATAACCGGGGGCAACAGGGCACCATGACGACTCGTGTGAACATCACTTGACCTGGAGTTTCTCTCATAAAACAACAAGAGTGTGTCCCAAAAGAGTAGACTACTGCTTGCAGGACTTACTGCACCCAGAGGGGAGCTAATAATCTTGGCGGGGGAACAGTATACCACACTGTCACCATAGAAAAGCCTACAGACACCGTGATGATGGTGGCCAATAAGACCGGCTGGACTCCTGTTTACTTCAAAAGGCTGTTGACTCAGTAGCCATCATGGTCCTTGATCACCACTGACCCTGGACTGTCTGGGAGTTGAGCGGGCAGGGCTCTGACACCTGGTGCTGTTTGTACGTTAATTCAGGGGCCTAATTGAAGAAAGCGCAGACTACTGGTCAGAGCATCTAGGCTGGCAGAGACGGTCAGCCTAAGGTGGCCGAACAAATGTGGGGCGGGGTGAAACCGGCCCCCACAGCGTCTCTGCACATCTCTTTCCTGGACCCTTAAAGGTCATTAGAATCTATAACACTTCCAATGCTGGTGCTCAGGTGGACGAGCAGGGAGGCAGGGGTCCTGGGGACAATCAACGTCACCGGGAGGCTGCTGGGGAGAAGCTCTGACCCTCGCCCCAGGGTATGAGGGCTCCCAACTCAGCACTCAGCAGTTACAGAAGAAGGGTCTGCACCCTCAGCACTCCAAGAATGAGGAACGGGACAAAAGGCAGAGGAGGGGTTTGTCCCCAGCAAAGCCCATTAAAAATCCCTGGGAGATAAAAATAGAATCTGGGCAATAAAGTCAAGTCTAACCTTTTTTATCCTTTGTGCTTTGTCTAATTTCACGTGCTCCTAGGGTCCCGCATGCAGAGGTTCCACACCCGGCACTTCAGACCAGATTTCCTAGTGCAGAATGGCTGGGTCGACACCTCAGCTCCTGGGGCCCAGTGCAGACTCCACGATATAGAGCCTGAGCTACAGCCAACCCGGCCCTCGAGAGCTCCGCCGCCTCCCTCCCTCCCACTGACTCTGACAGGATCTCTACACAGCAGCCCAGCCCACAGCCCACGGGGTAGTGCATGCTCTCACCTCTCCATTCTCTGATCAAAATATAAAGTTTCCTTTGCTTGTGAACCAAACTCAGTCTCGATCTGTTGGCCCCAATGACACTGGGCAGGGGGACACTTGTTGGGGTCCACTCTGGAGGATCAGTAACAGAAATTGAGACTATTGTAACCTCAATGAACAGATGTGTGAGCCAAACTGTAGTTAACATAGAACAGTGTATAAGGCTCGGGTAAAATAAGATGTTTTTAACACTTCCATTTGATATTTCCATCACTTTTTATAAGCAAGTTCAGTGAAAAGGTTTGTCTTATTTGTCAGGTCAATATTAGAGAAACGAAGTGATTTCTTTCCAAGGATGTACAGCTAATAATCTTGGTTAAACCTTCAATCTTGTTTTAAATGCTTTTCCATTGAAAATGATACCTCTCTTTCAGCTCCCCCATTTCTGAGAAGTATAAAATCTTATAATTTATTATTACCAAAGGGGAAAGGTGGGAGGAGGGATAAATTAACAGTTTGGAATTAACACATACACACTGCTATGTATAAAATAGATCATCAACAAGGAACTACTGTATAGCACAGGGAACTACACTCAACATTTTGCAATAACCTATAAGGGGAAATAATCTGAAAAAGAATAGATATTTTTATTGACATCATCTATCAATGACAGTTAAAGTGTAGCCTAAGGGAAGCTGGTGGTGAGTGCTTCTGAACCTGAAGACTTCAATCATCTAAAGTTTGGACTCTGCCTACTTCCCAAGGCCCTTAATGAACATATGTGTAGCCGTAGCTTAAAAAATTCCCCAGTTTGGGTTTCGGGGAGACACTGATTTTGAAAAAGCCCTGGTGTTCTCCTTACATGAATGGGACTCTTCCTACTGCTAAAACATGTCTGTCACACCCTGAGGATGGTATACCGTCTGATCGGGAAGAGTTTGGAAAAGGCATCTCATCTCCTCATCTCCTGGTGCTCGGGTTCACCCCTCCAGCATCTTTACTAACAGTCTCCCCACTTGGAGATGTCAGCACTGTCAACATCCTGTTGCGTACAGTTTGGAATTTGTCCAGAGGATGAAGCGGAAGGATGAGGAACAATGAGAGACAAGTCCTAGGTGTTCAGACAGGCACATGTCACTCTAATTTCCAATCAGGAAGACGAATTGACCAAAGGCTAGGGTTGCCCATGGAAACAGTATAGGGCTTGAGGAAATCCCGCTGCTTTGTGGCCAGTTCCCATAAACACGAGTTGAACAATGGAACTCAGGGGCAGTAAAATTCACAAAACTGCAGAGTTGAAAATATCCATCACTGAAAAATGTCTTGAGGAAAGTCAGAGAAAAGGACTTGTAAGCAAGGGAGAATGGCAGGAAAGGGATTTGAGGAGGTAGAAAGGACTCGCCATTAAGCACAAGAAAAGGAGCTGAACATTGCCAACATTGCAGTTGGCCAAAAAGGGTGTATGCGTTCTTTTCTGTATATATTCAAGAAAAGGGCATACACTTTTTTAGCCAACCAAACAGGTGGGCACTGGAAGTCAATACCACAAAAGATATCACTTCGCATCAGTCAGAAGAGCCATCCTCATAAAGCGTAAACAACAGAAATGCAGGACAGGGCAACGAGAAGAGGGAGCCCTGTGAGACTTATAGTGGAAATGTATATTGCCAACGGCCATTCTGGAGAAGTGTATTGTGTTTACTAAAGCATCTACAAAATGAGCTACAGAGCATAGGGCACTTGCACTCATGGGCGTATATCTTGGGAAAAACAAAAATCGAGAGGACACAGGCACCCCAATGTTTACCCCCTCTCTGTTTAAAAGATCCTCGACTAGGATATAACTTAAATGTCTCTGGAGGGAAAAAATGGATAGAGATGTGGTACTTAGGTAGAGTGGAATATTATTCAGCCTGGAAATCAATGAAATATGGCCAGTTGTAACAACTCCGGAGGAGTTACGTATGATCATTCTAAGTGACAGAATTCAAAAAGAAAAAGACACATATCATAAGATATCACTTAAAGGTGGAATCCAAAATGGCTACACATGAAATAAATTACAAAACAAAAACATAGTCAAATATGTAGAAAACACGCATAAGGCTGCTAAACGGGAAAGGTGGGGAGGGGTGAGGCATCATCCAGGAGGTTGAAATTAGCAAAGATACCATTCCAAATACCAAACTGATAATCAACAAGGCCTACACGGTAGCTAAAAGAACTGCACTCAGCACACTCAAGTCACCGGAAAAGAATATATACGACTGGTAAGAATCTGAAAAAGAATTTATTGATGTCTCTCTGTACGTGAATCAAGTGGATGTACAGCAGCAAGAAACAGAGCTTTGAAAATCAGCTGTAACCAATATAGTAATAAATTGAAAAAAATAAACGACAGAGAGACAGAGAAAACCTCTTACAACTTTTCCTCAGGGACGGTGATGCAACATGGATTGAACACATCTAGACCCACAGCAGGATGAGACATAAGGCTGGAAACTGTTTGCGCTAAGAGAAATGTGAGGTTGGGTGAGGAAATGCACACCCTTTAAAGTAATACTACCTGGTACCCATTCAATGGGTCCCAAATCTGCAGGTTCAAGGGATCTTCCTACAGCTAAAACATGCATGGAAAACCCAGAGGACTGTACACCATGTGATCGGGAGATGTGTCTAAAATGCACCTCATTTATCCTCTCCTGGTGCTCCTGTTCACCATTCCAGCCACGCTACTTAGAATCTCCCCACTTGGAGAATCAGCACATTTAAACTTCTGTTTCACACATTTTGCAAATTGTGAGGAGGATGAACGGGAAGGGGGGGAACCAATGAGAGAAGAGTTGTAGGGGTTTGGACGGGCACATATCACTCTAATTTCCCATTAAGAGTAAGAATTAAAGGAAGGCTCAGCCTGCCTCGCCGGAGCCAAAATAGGGCCTGAAGCAATCCTGCGAGTTTGAGGCCAGCTCACAAAAGAGCAACTTAAAAAATGGAGCTCAGGGTCACTGCAATTCACAAACCTGCAGAGTTATAAATGAAAACTAACGTCCAAAAATATGTTGAGGTAAGGCAAAGAAGAGGATCTGAATGCAAGACAGAATTGCAAGAAACAGATTTCAAGAGATAGATTGGACTCATCTTTAACGCACATGAAAAGCGGCAGAATTTCGACAATGATGCAGTTGGCCCAAAAGGGCGTATGCGTTTTTTCCTGACTATATCCAGGAAAAAACGCATACGCACTTTATGGGCAACGAAGCAAGCAAGCAATGCAAATGTGCACAACAAAGAAGTCTCACTTCCCACCGGTCAAAAGGGCCATCCTAAAAAATTGTAAAAACCAGAAATGCAGGACAGGCCATGGAGAACTGGGAACCTTGTTATGCTGATGGGCGGGATGTAAATTGCCAACAGACACTCGGGAGAAGTGTATGGTGTTTCCTGAAACATCTAAAAAACAAAGCAACAGAGCCTAGGGCACTTCCACTTATGGTCCTATAGCTTAGGGAAATTAAAATCAAAAAGACACAGCCACCCCAAAGTTTGGGACGCCTCTGTTTACAACAACCTCATTTACCGTACAAGTTTAATATCACAGAAAGTGAAAAATGGATAAAGAACTTGTGGTACTTACGTACAATGCAGTATCACTCAGCAATGAAATCTATGTCATCAGGACCGTAGCAGCATAATGAGTGGATTCAGGTACGATGATTCTAAATGAAATAAGTCACACAGAAAAAGAAACATCATAAGATATCACTAATACACGGAATGTAAACTTGGCTACACAGGAACTGCATTCCAAAACAGAACAGCGTCTCAAATATAGAAAACCAACTTATGCTTGCTTAAGGGGAAAGGTGAGTTGGGGTGCTGCATAAAACCAGAGATTGAAATGAGCACAGATAAAGTTCCTTAAGCCAAATATGGAATAGACAAGAGCTACTCCTTGCTCAACGAAATGGACTCAACAACCCATATTAAACGCCTAAGAATGTACCTGACTAGAAAGTATCTTAAAACCTATGGATTGCTATGTCTCCAAAAGAGAATCAAGCGTGTGTACAGGGGCATAAACGCAGCAGTGATAGGATTGGAGAGGTTCGGTGAGCAAATGAAGACCCTTTGAAGACATATTGCATGGTACCCATTCCACGGGTCTCAACTCTCCAGGTTTAAGGTATTCTTCCTTCAGCTAAAACATGCATGTGGAACCCAGAGTATGATAAACCGTGTGAACGGGAGACGTGTTCAAATATGTCTCAGTTTTCCTCCCCTGGTACTCGGGTGCAACATTCCAGACGCTTTACTAACACTCTCCCCACTTGGAGAGTCAGCGCCTTTAACCTCCTGTTTGGCCCAGTTTGCAATTTCTGCGGAAGATGAACAGGAATAGGGAGAACCAATGAGAGACTAGCTGGAGGTGTCTGGACGGGCAAATTTAACTCTCATTTCCCACCAGGAAGAGGAAATAACGAAAGGCTCAGCGTGCCGTGCCGGAACCAGATTAGGGCCTGAAGCCATCCTGCGGTGTTGCGGCCAGCTCACAAGAAAGCGAGTTGAAGAAAGGAGCTCAGGGACACTATAATTCACAAACCTGCAGAGTTATAAATGACAGCTATCGTCCAAAAATAGACTGAAGTAAGGCTGCCAAGAGGACTTGAAAGCAGGGCAGAATTGCAGGAAACCGATTTCAGGAGGTAGACTGGAATTGCATTGAAAGCATAGGAAAAGAGGCAGAACGTCCACAATGATGCACTTGGCCAAAAAGGGCGTATGCGTTTTTTCCTGAATATATTCAGGAAAAAACGTATACACCCTTTTTGGCCAACCAAGCAAGCTTGCAAAGGAAATCTGCACTACAATGAAGTCTCACTTCCCCCCGGTCAAAAGGGCCATCTGAAAAAAGTGTAAAATCCAGAAAGGCAGGACAGGCCATGGAGAAGTGGGAGCCTTGTTATGCTGATGGGCGGGATGTAAATTGCCAACAGACACTCGGGAGAAGTGTATGGTGTTTCCTGAAACATCTAAAAAACAAAGCAACAGAGCCTAGGGCACTTCCACTTATGGTCCTATAGCTTAGGGAAATTAAAATCAAAAAGACACAGCCACCCCAAAGTTTGGGACGCCTCTGTTTACAAGAACCTCGTTTACCGTACAAGTTCAATATCACAGAAAGTGAAAAATGGATAAAGAACTTGTGGTACTTACGTACAATGCAGTATCACTCAGCAATGAAATCTATGTCATCAGGCCCGTAGAAGCATAATGAGTGGATTCAGATACGATGATTCTAAATGAAATAAGTCACACAGAAAAAGAAACATCATAAGATATCACTAATACACGGAATGTAAACTTGGCTACACAGGAACTGCATTCCAAAACAGAACAGGGTCTCAAATTTAGAAAACCAACTTATGCTTGCTTAAGGGGAAAGGTGAGTTGGGGTGCTGCATAAAACCAGAGATTGAAATGAGCACAGATAAAGTTCCTTAAGCCAAATATGGAATAGACAAGAGCTACTCCTTGCTCAACGAAATGGACTCAACACCCCATATTAAACGCCTAAGAATGTACCTGACTAGTAAGTATCTTAAAACCTATGGATTGCTATGTCTCCAAAAGAGAATCAAGCGTGTGTACAGGGGCATAAACGCAGCAGTGATAGGATTGGAGAGGTTCGGTGAGCAAATGAAGACCCTTTGAAGACATATTGCATGGTACCCATTCCACGGGTCTCAACTCTCCAGGTTTAAGGTATTCTTCCTTCAGCTACAACATGCATGTGGAACCCAGAGTATGATCAACCGTGTGAACGGGAGACGTGTTCAAATATGTCTCAGTTTTCCTCCCCTGGTACTCGGGTGCAACATTCCAGACGCTTTACTAACACTCTCCCCACTTGGAGAGTCAGCGCCTTTAACCTCCTGTTTGGCCCAGTTTGCAATTTCTGCGGAAGATGAACAGGAATAGGGAGAACCAATGAGAGACTAGCTGGAGGTGTCTGGACAGGCAAATTTAACTCTCATTTCCCACCAGGAAGAGGAAATAACCAAAGGCTCAGCGTGCCGTGCCGGAACCAGATTAGGGCCTGAAGACATCCTGCGGTGTTGCGGCCAGCTCACAAGAAAGCGAGTTGAAGAAAGGAGCTCAGGGACACTATAATTCACAAACCTGCAGAGTTATAAATGACAGCTATCGTCCAAAAATAGACTGAAGTAAGGCTGCCAAGAGGACTTGAAAGCAGGGCAGAATTGCAGGAAACCGATTTCAGGAGGTAGACTGGAATTGCATTGAAAGCATAGGAAAAGAGGCAGAACGTCCACAATGATGCACTTGGCCAAAAAGAGCGTATGCGTTTTTTCCTGAATATATTCAGGAAAAAACGTATACATGCTTTTTGGCCAACCAAGCAAGCTTGTAAAGGAAATCTGCACTACAATGAAGTCTCACTTCCCCCCGGTCAAAAGGGCCATCTGAAAAAAGTGTAAAATCCAGAAAGGCAGGACAGGCCATGGAGAACTGGGAGCCTTGTTATGCTGATGGGCGGGATGTAAATTGCCAACAGACACTCGGGAGAAGTGTATGGTGTTTTTTACTGAAACATCTAAAAAACAAAGCAACAGAGCCTAGGGCACTTCCACTTATGGTCCTATAGCTTAGGGAAATTAAAATCAAAAAGACACAGCCACCCCAAAGTTTGGGACGTCTCTGTTTACAAGAACCTCATTTACAGTACAAGTTCAACATCACAGAAAGTGAAAAATGGATAAAGAAGTTGTGGTATTTACTTACAAAGCAATATCACTCAGCAATGAAATCTATGTCATCAGGCCCTTAGCAGCATAATGAGTGGATTCAGGTACGATGATTCTAACTGAAATAAGTCACACAGAAAAAGAAACATCATAAGATATCACTAATACACGGAATGTAAACTTGGCTACACAGGAACTGCATTCCAAAACAGAACAGGGTCTCAAATTTAGAAAACCAACTTATGCTTGCTTAAGGGGAAAGGTGAGTTGGGGTGCTGCATAAAACCAGAGATTGAAATGAGCACAGATATAGTTCCTGAAGCCAAATATGGAATAGAAAAGAGCTACTCCTTGCTCAACGAAATGGACTCAACACCCCATATTAAAGGCCTAAGAATGTACCTGACTAGTAAGTATCTTAAAACCTATGGATTGCTATGTCTCCAAAAGAGAATCAAGCACGTGTACAGGGGCATAAACGCAGCAGTGATAGGATTGGAGAGGTTCGGTGAGCAAACGAAGACCCTTTGAAGACATATTGCATGGTACCCATTCCACGGGTCTCAACTCTCCAGGTTTAAGGTATTCTTCCTTCAGCTAAAACATGCATGTGGAACCCAGAGTATGATCAACCGTGTGAACGGGAGACGTGTTCAAATATGTCTCAGTTTTCCTCCCCTGGTACTCGGGTGCAACATTCCAGACGCTTTACTAACACTCTCCCCACTTGGAGAGTCAGCGCCTTTAACCTCCTGTTTGGCCCAGATTGCAATTTCTGCGGAAGATGAACAGGAATAGGGAGAACCAATGAGAGACTAGCTGGAGGTGTCTGGACGGGCAAATTTAACTCTCATTTCCCACCAGGAAGAGGAAATAACCAAAGGCTCAGCGTGCCGTGCCGGAACCAGATTAGGGCCTGAAGACATCCTGCGGTGTTGCGGCCAGCTCACAAGAAAGCGAGTTGAAGAAAGGAGCTCAGGGACACTATAATTCACAAACCTGCAGAGTTATAAATGACAGCTATCGTCCAAAAATAGACTGAAGTAAGGCTGCCAAGAGGACTTGAAAGCAGGGCAGAATTGCAGGAAACCGATTTCAGGAGGTAGACTGGAATTGCATTGAAAGCATAGGAAAAGAGGCAGAACGTCCACAATGATGCACTTGGCCAAAAAGGGCGTATGCGTTTTTTCCTGAATATATTCAGGAAAAAACGCATACGCCCTTTTTGGCCAACCAAGCAAGCTTGCAAAGGAAATCTGCACTACAATGAAGTCTCACTTCCCCCCGGTCAAAAGGGCCATCTGAAAAAAGTGTAAAATCCAGAAAGGCAGGACAGGCCATGGAGAACTGGGAGCCTTGTTATGCTGATGGGCGGGATGTAAATTGCCAACAGACACTCTGGAGAAGTGTATGGTGTTTCCTGAAACATCTAAAAAACAAAGCAACAGAGCCTAGGGCACTTCCACTTATGGTCCTATAGCTTAAGGAAATTAAAATCAAAAAGACACAGCCACCCCAAAGTTTGGGACGCCTCTGTTTACAAGAACCTCGTTTACCGTACAAATTCAATATCACAGAAAGTGAAAAATGGATAAAGAACTTGTGGTACTTACGTACAATGCAGTATCACTCAGCAATGAAATCTATGTCATCAGGCCATTAGCAGCGCAATGAGTGGATTCAGGTACGATGATTCTAACTGAAATAAGTCACACAGAAAAAGAAACATCATAAGATATCACTAATACACGGAATGTAAACTTGGCTACACAGGAACTGAATTCGAAAACAGAACAGGGTCTCAAATTTAGAAAACCAACTTATGCTTGCTTAAGGGGAAAGGTGAGTTGGGGTGCTGCATAAAACCAGAGATTGAAATGAGCACAGATAAAGTTCCTTAAGCCAAATATGGAATAGAGAAGAGCTACTCCTTGCTCAATGAAATGGACTCAACACCCCATATTAAACGCCTAAGAATGTACCTGACTAGTAAGTATCTTAAAACCTATGGATTGCTATGTCTCCAAAAGAGAATCAAGCATGTGTACAGGGGCATAAACGCAGCAGTGATAGGATTGGAGAGGTTCGGTGAGCAAATGAAGACCCTTTGAAGTCATATTGCATGGTACCCATTCCACGGGTTTCAACTACCCAGGTTTTAGGTATTCTTCCTTCAGCTAAAACATGCATGTGGAACCCAGAGTACGATGAACCATGTGATCGGGAGACGTGTTCAAATATGTCTCAGTTTTCGTACCCTGGTACTCGGGTGCAACATTCCAGACGCTTTACTAACACTCTCCCGACTTGGAGAGTCAGCGCCTTTAACCTCCTGTTTGGCCCAGTTTGCAATTTCTGCGGAAGATGAACAGGAATAGCGAGAACCAATGAGAGACTACCTGGAGGTGTCTGGACGGGCAAATTTAACTCTCATTTCCCACCAGGAAGAGGAATTAACCAAAGTTTCAGCGTGCCGTGCCGGAACGAGATTTGGGCCTGAAGCCATCCTGGGGTGTTGCGGCCAGGTCACAAGAAAGCGAGTTGAAGAAAGGAGCTCAGGGGCACTGTAATTCACAAACCTGCAGAGTTATAAATGACAGCTATCGTCCAAAAATAGACTGAAGTAAGGCTGCCAAGAGGACTTGAAAGCGGGGCAGAATTGCAGGATACCGATTTCAGGAGGTAGACTGGAATTGCATTGAAAGCATAGGAAAAGAGGCAGAACGTCCACAATGATGCACTTGGCCAAAAAGGGCGTATGCGTTTTTTCCTGAATATATTCAGGAAAAAACGCATACGCCCTTTTTGGCCAACCAAGCAATCTTGCAAAGGAAATCTGCACTACAATGAAGTCTCACTTCCCCCCGGTCAAAAGGGCCATCTGAAAAAAGTGTAAAATCCAGAAAGGCAGGACAGGCCATGGAGAACTGGGAGCCTTGTTATGCTGATGGGCGGGATGTAAATTGCCAACAGACACTCCGGAGAAGTGTATGGTGTTTCCTGAAACATCTAAAAAACAAAGCAACAGAGCCTAGGGCACTTCCACTTATGGTCCTATAGCTTTGGGAAATTAAAATCAAAAAGACACAGCCACCCCAAAGTTTGGAACGGCTCTGTTTACAAGAACCTCGTTTACAGTACAAGTTCAACATCGCAGAAAGTGAAAAATGGATAAAGAAGTTGTGGTATTTACTTACAAAGCAATATCACTCAGCAATGAAATCTGTGTCATCAGGCCCTTAGCAGCACAATGAGTGGATTCAGGTATGATGATTCTAACTGAAATAAGTCACACAGAAAAAGAAACATCATAAGATATCAGTAATACACGAATGTAAACTTGGCTACACAGGAACTGAATTACAGAACAGAAATAGGGTCTCATATTTAGAAAACCAACTTATTCTTGCTTAAGGGTAAAGGTGAGTTGGGGTGCTGCATAAAACCAGAGATTGAAATGAGCACAGATAAAGTTCCTTAAGCCAAATATGGAATAGACAAGAGCTACTCCTTGCTCAACGAAATGGACTCAACACCGCATATTAAACGCCTAAGAATGTACCTGACTAGTAAGTATGTTAAAACCTATGGATTGCTATGTCTCCGAAAGAGAATCAAGCATGTGTACAGGGGCATAAACGCAGCAGTGATAGGATTGGAGAGGTTCGGTGAGCAAATGAAGACCCTTTGAAGTCATATTGCATGGTACCCATTCCACGGGTCTCAACTCTCCAGGTTTAAGGTATTCTTCCTTCAGCTAAAACATGCATGTGGAACCCAGAGTATGATCAACCATGTGAACGGGAGACGTGTTCAAATATGTCTCAGTTTTCTTCCCCTGGTACTCGGGTGCAACATTCCAGACGCTTTACTAACACTCTCCCCACTTGGAGAGTCAGCGCCTTTAACCTCCTCTTTGGCCCAGTTTGCAATTTCTGTGGAAGATGAACAGGAATAGCGAGAACCAATGACAGACGAGCTGGAGGTGTCTGGACGGGCAAATTTAACTCTCATTTCCCACCAGGAAGAGGAATTAACCAAAGGCTCAGCGTGCCGTGCCGGAACCAGATTAGGGCCTGAAGCCATCCTGCGGTGTTGCGGCCAGCTCACAAGAAAGCGAGTTGAAGAAAGGAGCTCAGGGGCACTGTAATTCACAAACCTGCAGAGTTATAAATGGCAGCTATCGTCCAAAAATATACTGAAGTAAGGCTGCCAAGAGGACTTGAAAGCGGGGCAGAATTGCAGGAAACCGATTTCAGGAGGTAGACTGGAATTGCATTGAAAGCATAGGAAAAGAGGCAGAACGTCCAAAATGATGCACTTGGCCAAAAAGGGCGTATGCGTTTTTTCCTGAATACATTCAGGAAAAAACGCATACGCCCTTTTTGGCCAACCAAGCAAGCTTGCAAAGGAAATCTGCACTACAATGAAGTCTCACTTCCCCCCGGTCAAAAGGGCCATCTGAAAGAAGTGTAAAATCCAGAAAGGCAGGAAAGGCCATGGAGAACTGGGAGCCTTGTTATGCTGATGGGCGGGATGTAAATTGCCAACAGACACTCGGGAGAAGTGTATGGTGTTTCCTGAAACATCGAAAAAACAAAGCAACAGAGCCTAGGGCACTTCCACTTATGGTCCTATAGCTTAGGGAAATTAAAATCAAAAAGACACAGCCACCCCAAAGTTTGGGACGCCTCTGTTTACAAGAACCTCGTTTACCGTACAAGTTCAACATCGCAGAAAGTGAAAAATGGATAAAGAAGTTGTGGTACTTACGTACAATGCAGTATCACTCAGCAATGAAATCTATGTCATCAGGCCCGTAGCAGCATAATGAGTGGATTCAGGTACGATGATTCTAACTGAAATAAGTCACACAGAAAAAGAAACATCAAAAGATATCACTAATACACGGAATGTAACCTTGGCTACATAGGAAATGAATTCCAAAACAGAACAGGGTCTCAAATTTAGAAAACCAACTTATGCTTGCTTAAGGGGAAAGGTGAGTTGGGGTGCTGCATAAAACCACAGATTGAAATGAGCACAGATAAAGTTCCTTAAGCCAAATATGGAACAGACAAGAGCTACTCCTTGCTCAACGAAATGGACTCAACACCCCATATTAAACGCCTAAGAATGTACCTGACTAGTAAGTATCTTAAAACCTATGGATTGCTATGTCTCCAAAAGAGAATCAAGCATGTGTAAAAGGGTCATAAACGCAGCAGTGATAGGATTGGAGAGATTCGTTGAGCAAATGAAGACCCTTTGAAGTCATATTGCATGGTACCCATTCCACGGGTCTCAACTCTCCAGGTTTAAGGTATTCTTTCTTCAGCTAAAACATGCATGTGGAACCCAGAGTATGATGAACCGTGTGATCGGGAGACGTGTTCAAATATGTCTCAGTTTTCGTCCCCTGGTACTTCGGTGCAACATTCCAGACGCTTTACTAACACTCTCCCCACTTGGAGAGTCAGTGCCTTTAACCTCCTGTTTGGCCCAGTTTGCAATTTCTGCGGAAGATGAACAGGAATAGCAAGAACCAATGAGAGGCTAGCTGGAGGTGTCTGGACGGGCAAATTTAACTCTCATTTCCCACCAGGAAGAGGAAATAACGAAAGGCTCAGCGTGCCGTGCCGGAACCAGATTAGGGCCTGAAGCCATCCTGCGGTGTTGCGGCCAGCTCAAAAGAAAGCGAGTTGAAGAAAGGAGCTCAGGGGCACTGTAATTCACAAACCTGCAGAGTTATAAATGACAGCTATCGTCCAAAAATAGACTGAAGTAAGGCTGCCAAGAGGACTTGAAATCGGGGCAGAATTGCAGGAAACCGATTTCAGGAGGTAGACTGGAATTGCATTGAAAGCATAGGAAAAGAGGCAGAACGTCCACAATGATGCACTTGGCCAAAAAGGGCGTATGCGTGTTTTCCTGAATATATTCAGGAAAAAACGCATACGCCCTTTTTGGCCAACCAAGCAAGCTTGCAAAGGAAATCTGCACTACAATGAAGTCTCACTTCCCCCCGGTCAAAAGGGCCATCTGAAGAAAGTGTAAAATCCAGAAAAGCAGGACAGGCCATGGAGAACTGGGAGCCTTGTTATGCTGATGGGCGGGATGTAAATTGCCAACAGACACTCTGGAGAAGTGTATGGTGTTTCCTGAAACATCTAAAAAACAAAGCAACAGAGCCTAGGGCACTTCCACTTATGGTCCTATAGCTTAAGGAAATTAAAATCAAAAAGACACAGGCACCCCAAAGTTTGGGACGCCTCTGTTTACAAGAACCTCGTTTACCGTACAAATTCAATATCACAGAAAGTGAAAAATGGATAAAGAACTTGTGGTACTTACGTACAATGCAGTATCACTCAGCAATGAAATCTATGTCATCAGGCCCGTAGCAGCACAATGAGTGGATTCAGGTACGATGATTCTAACTGAAATAAGTCACACAGAAAAAGAAACATCATAAGATATCACTAATACACGGAATGTAAACTTGGCTACACAGGAACTGAATTCGAAAACAGAACAGGGTCTCAAATTTAGAAAACCAACTTATGCTTGCTTATGGGGAAAGGTGAGTTGGGGTGCTGCATAAAACCAGAGATTGAAATGAGCACAGATAAAGTTCCTTAAGCCAAATATGGAATAGAGAAGAGCTACTCCTTGCTCAATGAAATGGACTCAACACCCCATATTAAACGCCTAAGAATGTACCTGACTAGTAAGTATCTTAAAACCTATGGATTGCTATGTCTCCAAAAGAGAATCAAGCATGTGTACAGGGGCATAAACGCAGCAGTGATAGGATTGGAGAGGTTCGGTGAGCAAATGAAGACCCTTTGAAGTCATATTGCATGGTACCCATTCCACGGGTTTCAACTACCCAGGTTTTAGGTATTCTTCCTTCAGCTAAAACATGCATGTGGAACCCAGAGTATGATCAACCATGTGATCGGGAGACGTGTTCAAATATGTCTCAGTTTTCGTACCCTGGTACTCGGGTGCAACATTCCAGACGCTTTACTAACACTCTCCCGACTTGGAGAGTCAGTCCCTTTAACCTCCTGTTTGGCCCAGTTTGCAATTTCTGCGGAAGATGAACAGGAATAGCGAGAACCAATGAGAGGCTAGCTGGAGGTGTCTGGACGGGCAAATTTAACTCTCATTTCCCACCAGGAAGAGGAATTAACCAAAGGCTCAGCGTGCCATGCCGGAACCAGATTAGGGCCTGAAGCCATCCTGCGGTGTTGCGGCCAGGTCACAAGAAAGCGAGTTGAAGAAAGGAGCTCAGGGGCACTGTAATTCACAAACCTGCAGAGTTATAAATGACAGCTATCGTCCAAAAATAGACTGAAGTAAGGCTGCCAAGAGGACTTGAATGCGGGGCAGAATTGCAGGAAACCGATTTCAGGAGGTAGACTGGAATTGCATTGAAAGCATAGGAAAAGAGGCAGAACGTCCACAATGATGCACTTGGCCAAAAAGGGCGTATGCGTTTTTTCCTGAATATATTCAGGAAAAAACGCATACGCCCTTTTTGGCCAACCAAGCAAGCTTGCAAAGGAAATCTGCACTACAATGAAGTCTCTCTTCCCCCCGGTCAAAAGGGCCATCTGAAAAAAGTGTAAAATCCAGAAAGGCAGGACAGGCCATGGAGAACTGGGAGCCTTGTTATGCTGATGGGCGGGATGTAAATTGCCAACAACCACTCGGAAGAAGTGTATGGTGTTTCCTGAAACATCTAAAAAACAAAGCAACAGAACCTAGGGCACTTCCACTTATGGTCCTATAGCTTAGGGAAATTAAAATCAAAAAGACACAGCCACCCCAAAGTTTGGAACGGCTCTGTTTACAAGAACCTCGTTTACAGTACAAGTTCAACATCGCAGAAAGTGAAAAATGGATAAAGAAGTTGTGGTATTTACTTACAAAGCAATATCACTCAGCAATGAAATCTGTGTCATCAGGCCCTTAGCAGCACAATGAGTGGATTCAGGTATGATGATTCTAACTGAAATAAGTCACACAGAAAAAGAAACATCATAAGATGTCAGTAATACATGGAATGTAAACTTGGCTACACAGGAACTGAATTACAGAACAGAACAGGGTCTCAAATTTAGAAAACCAACTTATGCTTGCTTAAGGGTAAAGGTGAGTTGGGGTGCTGCATAAAACCAGAGATTGAAATGAGCACAGATAAAGTTCCTTAAGCCAAATATGGAATAGACAAGAGCTACTCCTTGCTCAACGAAATGGACTCAACACCGCATATTAAACGCCTAAGAATGTACCTGACTAGTAAGTATGTTAAAACCTATGGATTGCTATGTCTCCGAAAGAGAATCAAGCATGTGTACAGGGGCATAAACGCAGCAGTGATAGGATTGGAGAGGTTCGGTGAGCAAATGAAGACCCTTTGAAGTCATATTGCATGGTACCCATTCCACGGGTTTCAACTACCCAGGTTTTAGGTATTCTTCCTTCAGCTAAAACATGCATGTGGAACCCAGAGTACGATGAACCATGTGATCGGGAGACGTGTTCAAATATGTCTCAGTTTTCGTACCCTGGTACTCGGGTGCAACATTCCAGACGCTTTACTAACACTCTCCCGACTTGGAGAGTCAGTGCCTTTAACCTCCTGTTTGACCCAGTTTGCAATTTCTGCGGAAGATGAACAGGAATAGCGAGAACCAATGAGAGAGTACCTGGAGGTGTCTGGACGGGCAAATTTAACTCTCATTTCCCACCAGGAAGAGGAATTAACCAAAGTTTCAGCGTGCCGTGCCAGAACGAGATTTGGGCCTGAAGCCATCCTGTGGTGTTGCGGCCAGGTCACAAGAAAGCGAGTTGAAGAAAGGAGCTCAGGGGCACTGTAATTCACAAACCTGCAGAGTTATAAATGACAGCTATCGTCCAAAAATAGACTGAAGTAAGGCTGCCAAGAGGACTTGAAAGCGGGGCAGAATTGCAGGATACCGATTTCAGGAGGTAGACTGGAATTGCATTGAAAGCATAGGAAAAGAGGCAGAACGTCCACAATGATGCACTTGGCCAAAAAGGGCGTATGCGTTTTTTCCTGAATATATTCAGGAAAAAACGCATACGCCCTTTTTGGCCAACCAAGCAATCTTGCAAAGGAAATCTGCACTACAATGAAGTCTCACTTCCCCCCGGTCAAAAGGGCCATCTGAAAAAAGTGTAAAATCCAGAAAGGCAGGACAGGCCATGGAGAACTGGGAGCCTTGTTATGCTGATGGGCGGGATGTAAATTGCCAACAGACACTCCGGAGAAGTGTATGGTGTTTCCTGAAACATCTAAAAAACAAAGCAACAGAGCCTAGGGCACTTCCACTTATGGTCCTATAGCTTTGGGAAATTAAAATCAAAAAGACACAGCCACCCCAAAGTTTGGAACGGCTCTGTTTACAAGAACCTCGTTTACAGTACAAGTTCAACATCGCAGAAAGTGAAAAATGGATAAAGAAGTTGTGGTATTTACTTACAAAGCAATATCACTCAGCAATGAAATCTGTGTCATCAGGCCCTTAGCAGCACAATGAGTGGATTCAGGTATGATGATTCTAACTGAAATAAGTCACACAGAAAAAGAAACATCATAAGATATCAGTAATACACGAATGTAAACTTGGCTACACAGGAACTGAATTACAGAACAGAAATAGGGTCTCAAATTTAGAAAACCAACTTATTCTTGCTTAAGGGTAAGGGTGAGTTGGGGTGCTGCATAAAACCAGAGATTGAAATGAGCACAGATAAAGTTCCTTAAGCCAAATATGGAATAGACAAGAGCTACTCCTTGCTCAACGAAATGGACTCAACACCGCATATTAAACGCCTAAGAATGTACCTGACTAGTAAGTATGTTAAAACCTATGGATTGCTATGTCTCCGAAAGAGAATCAAGCATGTGTACAGGGGCATAAACGCAGCAGTGATAGGATTGGAGAGGTTCGGTGAGCAAATGAAGACCCTTTGAAGTCATATTGCATGGTACCCATTCCACGGGTTTCAACTACCCAGGTTTTAGGTATTCTTCCTTCAGCTAAAACATGCATGTGGAACCCAGAGTATGATGAACCATGTGATCGGGAGACGTGTTCAAATATGTCTCAGTTTTCATACCCTGGTACTCGGGTGCAACATTCCAGACGCTTTACTAACACTCTCCCGACTTGGAGAGTCAGTGCCTTTAACCTCCTGTTTGGCCCAGTTTGCAATTTCTGCGGAAGATGAACAGGAATAGCGAGAACCAATGAGAGACTAGCTGGAGGTGTCTGGACGGGCAAATTTAACTCTCATTTCCCACCAGGAAGAGGAATTAACCAAAGTTTCAGCGTGCCGTGCCGGAACGAGATTTGGACCTGAAGCCATCCTGTGGTGTTGCGGCCAGGTCACAAGAAAGCGAGTTGAAGAAAGGAGCTCAGGGGCACTGTAATTCACAAACCTGCAGAGTTATAAATGACAGCTATCGTCCAAAAATAGACTGAAGTAAGGCTGCCAAGAGGACTTGAAAGCGGGGCAGAATTGCAGGATACCGATTTCAGGAGGTAGACTGGAATTGCATTGAAAGCATAGGAAAAGAGGCAGAACGTCCACAATGATGCACTTGGCCAAAAAGGGCGTATGCGTTTTTTCCTGAATATATTCAGGAAAAAACGCATACGCCCTTTTTGGCCAACCAAGCTATCTTGCAAAGGAAATCTGCACTACAATGAAGTCTCACTTCCCCCCGGTCAAAAGGGCCATCTGAAAAAAGTGTAAAATCCAGAAAGGCAGGACAGGCCATGGAGAACTGGGAGCCTTGTTATGCTGATGGGCGGGATGTAAATTGCCAACAGACACTCGGGAGAAGTGTATGGTGTTTCCTGAAACATCTAAAAAACAAAGCAACAGAGCCTAGGGCACTTCCACTTATGGTCCTATAGCTTAGGGAATTTAAAATCAAAAAGACACATCCACCCCAAAGTTTGGAACGGCTCTGTTTACAAGAACCTCGTTTACAGTACAAGTTCAACATCGCAGAAAGTGAAAAATGGATAAAGAAGTTGTGGTATTTACTTACAAAGCAATATCACTCAGCAATGAAATCTGTGTCATCAGGCCCTTAGCAGCACAATGAGTGGATTCAGGTATGATGATTCTAACTGAAATAAGTCACACAGAAAAAGAAACATCATAAGATATCAGTAATACACGAATGTAAACTTGGCTACACAGGAACTGAATTACAGAACAGAACAGGGTCTCAAATTTAGAAAACCAACTTATTCTTGCTTAAGGGTAAAGGTGAGTTGGGGTGCTGCATAAAACCAGAGATTGAAATGAGCACAGATAAAGTTCCTTAAGCCAAATATGGAATAGACAAGAGGTACTCCTTGCTCAACGAAATGGACTCAACACCGCATATTAAACGCCTAAGAATGTACCTGACTAGTAAGTATCTTAAAACCTATGGATTGCTATGTCTCCGAAAGAAAATAAAGCATGTGTACAGGGGCATAAACGCAGCAGTGATAGGATTGGAGAGGTTCGGTGAGCAAATGAAGACCCTTTGAAGTCATATTGCATGGTACCCATTCCACGGGTTTCAAGTACCCAGGTTTAAGGTATTCTTCCTTCAGCTAAAACATGCATGTGGAACCTAGAGTATGATCAACCATGTGATCGGGAGACGTGTTCAAATATGTCTCAGTTTTCGTACCCTGGTACTCAGGTGCAATATTCCAGACGCTTTACTAACACTCTCCCGACTTGGAGAGTCAGTGCCTTTAACCTCCTGTTTGGCCCAGTTTGCAATTTCTGCGGAAGATGAACAGGAATAGCGAGAACCAATGAGAGGCTAGCTGGAGGTGTCTGGACGGGCAAATTTAACTCTCATTTCCCACCAGGAAGAGGAAATAACCAAAGGCTCAGCGTGCCGTACCGGAACCAGATTAGGGCCTGAAGCCATCCTGCGGTGTTGCGGCCAGCTCAAAAGAAAGCGAGTTGAAGAAAGGAGCTCAGGGGCACTGTAATTCACAAACCTGCAGAGTTATAAATGACAGCTATCGTCCAAAAATAGACTGAAGTAAGGCTGCCAAGAGGAGTTGAAAGCGGGGCAGAATTGCAGGAAACCGATTTCAGGAGGTAGACTGGAATTGCATTGAAAGCATAGGAAAAGAGGCAGAACGTCCACAATGATGCACTTGGCCAAAAAGGGCATATGCGTTTTTTCCTGAATATATTCAGGAAAAAACGCATACGCCCTTTTTGGCCAACCAAGCAAGCTTGCAAAGGAAATCTGCACTACAATGAAGTCTCACTTCCCCCCGGTCAAAAGGGCCATCTGAAGAAAGTGTAAAATCCAGAAAAGCAGGACAGGCCATGGAGAACTGGGAGCCTTGTTATGCTGATGGGCGGGATGTAAATTGCCAACAGACACTCTGGAGAAGTGTATGGTGTTTCCTGAAACATCTAAAAAACAAAGCAACAGAGCCTAGGGCACTTCAACTTACGGTCCTATAGCTTAAGGAAATTAAAATCAAAAAGACACAGGCACCCCAAAGTTTGGGACGCCTCTGTTTACAAGAACCTCGTTTACCGTACAAATTCAATATCACAGAAAGTGAAAAATGGATAAAGAAGTTGTGGTACTTACGTACAATGCAGTATCACTCAGCAATGAAATCTATGTCATCAGGCCGGTAGCAGCACAATGAGTGGATTCAGGTACGATGATTCTAACTGAAATAAGTCACACAGAAAAAGAAACATCAAAAGATATCACTAATACACGGAATGTAACCTTGGCTACATAGGAAATGAATTCCAAAACAGAACAGGGTCTCAAATTTAGAAAACCAACTTATGCTTGCTTAAGGGGAAAGGTGAGTTGGGGTGCTGCATAAAACCAGAGATTGAAATGAGCACAGATAAAGTTCCTTAAGCCAAATATGGAATAGACAAGAGCTACTCCTTGCTCAACGAAATGGACTCAACACCCCATATTAAACGCCTAAGAATGTACCTGACTAGTAAGTATCTTAAAACCTATGGATTGCTATGTCTCCAAAAGAGAATCAAGCATGTGTACAGGGGCATAAACGCAGCAGTGATAGGATTGGAGAGGTTCGGTGAGCAAATGAAGACCCTTTGAAGTCATATTGCATGGTACCCATTCCACGGGTTTCAAGTACCCAGGTTTTAGGTATTCTTCCTTCAGCTAAAACATGCATGTGGAACCCAGAGTATGATCAACCATGTGATCGGGAGACGTGTTCAAATATGTCTCAGTTTTCGTACCCTGGAACTCGGGTGCAACATTCCAGACGCTTTACTAACACTCTCCCGACTTGGAGAGTCAGTCCCTTTAACCTCCTGTTTGGCCCAGTTTGCAATTTCTGCGGAAGATGAACAGGAATAGCGAGAACCAATGAGAGGTTAGCTGGAGGTGTCTGGACGGGCAAATTTAACTCTCATTTCCCACCAGGAAGAGGAATTAACCAAAGGCTCAGCGTGCCATGCCGGAACCAGATTAGGGCCTGAAGCCATCCTGCGGTGTTGCGGCCAGGTCACAAGAAAGCGAGTTGAAGAAAGGAGCTCAGGGGCACTGTAATTCACAAACATGCAGAGTTATAAATGACAGCTATCGTCCAAAAATATACTGAAGTAAGGCTGCCAAGAGGACTTGAAAGCGGGGCAGAATTGCAGGAAACCGATTTCAGGAGGTAGACTGGAATTGCATTGAAAGCATAGGAAAAGAGGCAGAACGTCCACAATGATGCACTTGGCCAAAAAGGGCGTATGCGTTTTTTCCTGAATATATTCAGGAAAAAACGCATACGCCCTTTTTGGCCAACCAAGCAAGCTTGCAAAGGAAATCTGCACTACAATGAAGTCTCACTTCCCCCCGGTCAAAAGGGCCATCTGAAAAAAGTGTAAAATCCAGAAAGGCAGGACAGGCCATGGAGAACTGGGAGCCTTGTTATGCTGATGGGCGGGATGTAAATTGCCAACAACCACTCCGGAGAAGTGTATGGTGTTTCCCGAAACATCTAAAAAACAAAGCAACAGAACCTAGGGCACTTCCACTTATGGTCCTATAGCTTAGGGAAATTAAAATCAAAAAGACACAGCCACCCCAAAGTTTGGAACGGCTCTGTTTACAGGAACCTCGTTTACAGTACAAGTTCAACATCGCAGAAAGTGAAAAATGGATAAAGAAGTTGTAGTATTTACTTACAAAGCAATATCACTCAGCAATGAAATCTGTGTCATCAGGCCCTTAGCAGCACAATTAGTGGATTCAGGTATGATGATTCTAACTGAAATAAGTCACACAGAAAAAGAAACATCATAAGATATCAGTAATACACGAATGTAAACTTGGCTACACAGGAACTGAATTACAGAACAGAACAGGGTCTCAAATTTAGAAAACCAACTTATTCTTGCTTAAGGGTAAAGGTGAGTTGGGGTGCTGCATAAAACCAGAGATTGAAATGAGCACAGATAAAGTTCCTTAAGCCAAATATGGAATAGACAAGAGCTACTCCTTGCTCAACGAAATGGACTCAACACCGCATATTAAACGCCTAAGAATGTACCTGACTAGTAAGTATCTTCAAACCTATGGATTGCTATGTCTCCGAAAGAGAATCAAGCATGTGTACAGGGGCATAAACGCAGCAGTGATAGGATTGGAGAGGTTCGGTGAGCAAATGAAGACCCTTTGAAGTCATATTGCATGGTACCCATTCCACGTGTTTCAAGTACCCAGGTTTAAGGTATTCTTCCTTCAGCTAAAACATGCATGTGGAACCTAGAGTATGATCAACCATGTGATCGGGAGACGTGTTCAAATATGTCTCAGTTTTCGTACCCTGGTACTCAGGTGCAATATTCCAGGCGCTTTACTAACACTCTCCCGACTTGGAGAGTCAGTCCCTTTAACCTCCTGTTTGGCCCAGTTTGCAATTTCTGCGGAAGATGAACAGGAATAGCGAGAACCAATGAGAGACTAGCTGGAGGTGTCTGGACGGGCAAATTTAACTCTCATTTCCCACCAGGAAGAGGAATTAACCAAAGGCTCAGCGTGCCGTGCCGGAACCAGATCAGGGCCTGAAGCCATCCTGCGGTGTTGCGGCCAGCTCACAAGAAAGCGAGTTGAAGAAAGGAGCTCAGGGGCACTGTAATTCACAAACCTGCAGAGTTATAAATGACAGCTATCGTCCAAAAATAGACTGAAGTAAGGCTGCCAAGAGGACTTGAAAGCGGGGCAGAATTGCAGGAAACCGATTTCAGGAGGTAGACTGGAATTGCATTGAAAGCATAGGAAAAGAGGCAGAACGTCCACAATGATGCACTTGGCCAAAAAGGGCGTATGCGTTTTTTCCTGAATATATTCAGGAAAAAACGCATACGCCCTGTTTGGCCAACCAAGCAAGCTTGCAAAGGAAATCTGCACTACAATGAAGTCTCACTTCCCCCCGGTCAAAAGGGCCATCTGAAAAAAGTGTAAAATCCAGAAAGGCAGGACAGGCCATGGAGAACTGGGAGCCTTGTTATGCTGATGGGCAGGATGTAAATTGCCAACAACCACTCCGGAGAAGTGTATGGTGTTTCCTGAAACATCTAAAAAACAAAGCAACAGAACCTAGGGCACTTCCACTTATGGTCCTATAGCTTAGGGAAATTAAAATCAAAAAGACACAGCCACCCCAAAGTTTGGTACGGCTCTGTTTACAGGAACCTCGTTTACAGTACAAGTTCAACATCGCAGAAAGTGAAAAATGGATAAAGAAGTTGTGGTATTTACTTACAAAGCAATATCACTCAGCAATGAAATCTGTGTCATCAGGCCCTTAGCAGCACAATGAGTGGATTCAGGTATGATGATTCTAACTGAAGTAAGTCACACAGAAAAAGAAACATCATAAGATATCAGTAATACACGGAATGTAAACTTGGCTACACAGGAACTGAATTACAGAACAGAACAGGGTCTCAAATTTAGAAAACCAACTTATTCTTGCTTAAGGGTAAAGGTGAGTTGGGGTGCTGCATAAAACCAGAGATTGAAATGAGCACACATAAAGTTCCTTAAGCCAAATATGGAATAGACAAGAGCTACTCCTTGCTCAACGAAATGGACTCAACACCGCATATTAAACGCCTAAGAATGTACCTGACTAGTAAGTATGTTAAAACCTATGGATTGCTATGTCTCCGAAAGAGAATCAAGCATGTGTACAGGGGCATAAACGCAGCAGTGATAGGATTGGAGAGGTTCGGTGAGCAAATGAAGACCCTTTGAAGTCATATTGCATGGTACCCATTCCACGGGTTTCAACTACCCAGGTTTTAGGTATTCTTCCTTCAGCTAAAACATGCATGTGGAACCCAGAGTATGATCAACCATGTGATCGGGAGACGTGTTCAAATATGTCTCAGTTTTCGTACCCTGGTACTCGGGTGCAACATTCCAGACGCTTTACTAACACTCTCCCGACTTGGAGAGTCAGTCCCTTTAACCTCCTGTTTGGCCCAGTTTGCAATTTGCGGAAGATGAACAGGAATAGCGAGAACCAATGAGAGACTAGCTGGAGGTGTCTGGACGGGCAAATTTAACTCTCATTTCCCACCAGGAAGAGGAATTAACCAAAGGCTCAGCGTGCCGTGCCGGAACCAGATTAGGGCCTGAAGCCATCCTGCGGTGTTGCGGCCAGCTCACAAGAAAGCGAGTTGAAGAAAGGAGCTCAGGGGCACTGTAATTCACAAACCTGCAGAGTTATAAATGACAGCTATCGTCCAAAAATAGACTGAAGTAAGGCTGCCAAGAGGACTTGAAAGCGGGGCAGAATTGCAGGAAACCGATTTCAGGAGGTAGACTGCAATTGCATTGAAAGCATAGGAAAAGAGGCAGAACGTCCACAATGATGCACTTGGCCAAAAAGGGCGTATGCGTTTTTTCCTGAATATATTCAGGAAAAAACGCATACGCCCTTTTTGGCCAACCAAGCAAGCTTGCAAAGGAAATCTGCACTACAATGAAGTCTCACTTCCCCCCGGTCAAAAGGGCCATATGAAAAAAGTGTAAAATCCAGAAAGGCAGTACAGGCCATGGAGAACTGGGAGCCTTGTTATGCTGATGGGCGGGATGTAAATTGCCAACAACCACTCGGGAGAAGTATATGGTGTTTCCTGAAACATCTAAAAAACAAAGCAACAGAGCCTAGGGCACTTCCACTTATGGTCCTATAGCTTAGGGAAATTAAAATCAAAAAGACACAGCCACCCCAAAGTTTGGGAAGCCTCTGTTTACAAGAACCTCGTTTACAGTACAAGTTCAACATCGCAGAAAGTGAAAAATGGATAAAGAAGTTGTGGTATTTACTTACAAAGCAATATCACTCAGCAATGAAATCTATGTCATCAGGCCCTTAGCATCACAATGAGTGGATTCAGGTATGATGATTCTAACTGAAATAAGTCACACAGAAAAAGAAACATCATAAGATATCACTAATACACGGAATGTAAACTTGGCTACACAGGAACTGAATTACAGAACAGAACAGGGTCTCAAATTTAGAAAACCAACTTATGCTTGCTTAAGGGTAAAGGTGAGTTGGGGTGCTGCATAAAACCAGAGACTGAAATGAGCAGAGATAAAGTTCCTTAAGTCAAATATGGAATAGACAAGAGCTACTCCTTGCTCAACGAAATGGACACAACACCGCATATTAAACGCCTAAGAAAGTACCTTACTAGTAAGTATCGTAAAACCTATGGAATGCCATGTCTCCGAAAGAGAATCAAGCATGTCTACACGGGCATAAACGCAGCAGTGATAGGATTGGAGAGGTTCGGTGAGCAAAGGAAGACCCTTTGAAGTCATATTGCATGGTACCCATTACACGGGTCTCAACTCTCTATGTTTAAGGTATTCTTCCTTCAGCTAAAACATGCATGTGGAACCCAATTATGATCAACAATGTGAACGGGAGACGTGTTCAAATATGTCTCAGTTTTCCTCCCCTGGTACTCGGGTGCAACATTCCAGACGCTTTACTAACACTCTCCCCACTTGGAGAGTCAGCGCCTTTAACCTCCTGTTTGGCCCAGTTTGCAATTTCTGCGGAAGATGAACAGGAATAGCGAGAACCAATGAGAGACTAGCTGGAGGTGTCTGGACGGGCAAATTTAACTCTCATTTCCCACCAGGAAGAGGAATTAACCAAAGGCTCAGTGTGCCGTGCCGGAACCAGATTAGGGCCTGAAGCCATCCTGCGGTGTTGCGGCCAGCTCAAAAGAAAGCGAGTTGAAGAAAGGAGCTCAGGGGCACTGTAATTCACAAACCTGCAGAGTTATAAATGACAGCTATCGTCCAAAAATAGACTGAAGTAAGGCTGCCAAGAGGACTTGAAAGCGGGGCAGAATTGCAGGAAACCGATTTCAGGAGCTAGACTGGAATTGCATTGAAAGCATAGGAAAAGAGGCAGAACGTCCACAATGATGCACTTGGCCAAAAAGGGCGTATGCGTTTTTTCCTGAATATATTCAGGAAAAAACGCATACGCCCTTTTTGGCCAACCAAGCAAGCTTGCGAAGGAAATCTGCACTACAATGAAGTCTCACTTCCCCCCGGTCAAAAGGGCCATCTGAAAAAAGTGTAAAATCCAGAAAGGCAGGACAGGCCATGGAGAACTGGGAGCCTTGTTATGCTGATGGGCGGGATGTAAATTGCCAACAACCACTCGGGAGAAGTGTATGGTGTTTCCTGAAACATCTAAAAAACAAAGCAACAGAGCCTAGGGCACTTCCACTTATGGTCCTATAGCTTAGGGAAATTAAAATCAAAAAGACACAGCCACCCCAAAGTTTGGAACGGCTCTGTTTACAAGAACCTCGTTTACAGTACAAGTTCAACATCGCAGAAAGTGAAAAATGGATAAAGAAGTTGTGGTATTTACTTACAAAGCAATATCACTCAGCAATGAAATCTGTGTCATCAGGCCCTTAGCAGCACAATGAGTGGATTCAGGTATGATGATTCTAACTGAAATAAGTCACACAGAAAAAGAAACATCATAAGATATCAGTAATACACGGAATGTAAACTTGGCTACACAGGAACTGAATTACAGAACAGAACAGGGTCTCAAATTTAGAAAACCAACTTATGCTTGCTTAAGGGTAAAGGTGAGTTGGGGTGCTGCATAAAACCAGAGATTGAAATGAGCACAGATAAAGTTCCTTAAGTCAAATATGGAATAGACAAGAGCTACTCCTTGCTCAACGAAATGGACTCAACACCGCATATTAAACGCCTAAGAATGTACCTGACTAGTAAGTATCTTAAAACCTATGGATTGCTATGTCTCCGAAAGAGAATCAAGCATGTGTACAGGGGCATAAACGCAGCAGTGATAGGATTGGAGAGGTTCGGTGAGCAAATGAAGACCCTTTGAAGTCATACTGCATGGTACCCATTACACGGGTCTTAACTCTCCAGGTTTAAGGTATTCTTCCTTCAGCTAAAACATGCATGTGGAACCTAGAGTATGATCCACCATGTGATCGGGAGACGTGTTCAAATATGTCTCAGTTTTCGTACCTGGTACTCGGGTGCAACATTCCAGACGCTTTACTAACTCTCTCCCCACTTGGAGAGTCAGCGCTTTTAACCTCCTGTTTGGCCCAGTTTGCAATTTCTGCGGAAGATGAACAGGAATAGCGAGAACCAATGAGAGACTAGCTGGAGGTGTCTGGACGGGCAAATATAACTCTCATTTCCCACCAGGAAGAGGAAATAACCAAAGGCTCAGCGTGCCGTGCCGGAACCAGATTAGGGCCTGAAGCCATCCTGCGGTATTGCGGCCAGCTCAAAAGAAAGCGAGTTGAAGAAAGGAGCTCAGGGGCACTGTAATTCACAAACCTGCAGAGTTATAAATGACAGCTATCGTCCAAAAATAGACTGAAGTAAGGCTGCCAAGAGGAGTTGAAAGCGGGGCAGAATTGCAGGAAACCGATTTCAGGAGGTAGACTGGAATTGCATTGAAAGCATAGGAAAAGAGTCAGAACGTCCACAAGATGCACTTGGCCAAAAAGGGCGTATGCGTTTTTTCCTGAATATATTCAGGAAAAAACGCATACGCCCTTTTTGGCCAACCCAGCAAGCTTGCAAAGGAAATCTGCACTACAATGAAGTCTCACTTCCCCCCGGTCAAAAGGGCCATCTGAAAAAAGTGTAAAATCCAGAAAGACAGGACAGGCCATGGAGAACTGGGAGCCTTGTTATGCTGATGGGCGGGATGTAAATTGCCAACAGACACTCGGGAGAAGTGTATGGTGTTTCCTGAAACATCTAAAAAACAAAGCAACAGAGCCTAGGGCAATTCCACTTATGTTCCTATAGCTTAGGGAAATTAAAATCAAAAAGACACAGCCACCCCAAAGTTTGCAAAGGCTCTGTTTACAAGAACCTCGTTTACAGTACAAGTTCAACATCGCAGAAAGTGAAAAATGGATAAAGAAGTTGTGGTATTTACTTACAAAGCAATATCACTCAGCAATGAAATCTGTGTCATCAGGCCCTTAGCAGCACAATGAGTGGATTCAGGTATGATGATTCTAACTGAAGTAAGTCACACAGAAAAAGAAACATCATAAGATATCAGTAATACACGGAATGTAAACTTGGCTACACAGGAACTGAATTACAGAACAGAACAGGGTCTCAAATTTAGAAAACCAACTTATGCTTGCTTAAGGGGAAAGGTGAGTTGGGGTGCTGCATAAAACCAGAGATTGAAATGAGCACACATAAAGTTCCTTAAGCCAAATATGGAATAGACAAGAGCTACTCCTTGCTCAACGAAATGGACTCAACACCGCATATTAAACGCCTAAGAAAGTACCTTACTAGTAAGTATCGTAAAACCTATGGAATGCCATGTCTCCGAAAGAGAATCAAGCATGTCTACAGGGGCATAAACGCAGCAGTGATAGGATTGGAGAGGTTCGGTGAGCAAATGAAGACCCTTTGAAGTCATAGTGCATGGTACCCATTACACGGGTCTCAACTCTCTATGTTTAAGGTATTCTTCCTTCAGCTAAAACATGCATGTGGAACCCAATTATGATCAACAATGTGAACGGGAGACGTGTTCAAATATGTCTCAGTTTTCCTCCCCTGGTACTCGGGTGCAACATTCCAGACGCTTTACTAACACTCTCCCCACTTGGAGAGTCAGCGCCTTTAACCTCCTGTTTGGCCCAGTTTGCAATTTCTGCGGAAGATGAACAGGAATAGCGAGAACCAATGAGAGACTAGCTGGAGGTGTCTGGACGGGCAAATTTAACTCTCATTTCCCACCAGGAAGAGGAATTAACCAAAGGCTCAGTGTGCCGTGCCGGAACCAGATTAGGGCCTGAAGCCATCCTGCGGTGTTGCGGCCAGCTCAAAAGAAAGCGAATTGAAGAAAGGAGCTCAGGGGCACTGTAATTCACAAACCTGCAGAGTTATAAATGACAGCTATCGTCCAAAAATAGACTGAAGTAAGGCTGCCAAGAGGACTTGAAAGCGGGGCAGAATTGCAGGAAACCGATTTCAGGAGCTAGACTGGAATTGCATTGAAAGCATAGGAAAAGAGGCAGAACGTCCACAATGATGCACTTGGCCAAAAAGGGCGTATGCGTTTTTTCCTGAATATATTCAGGAAAAAACGCATACGCCCTTTTTGGCCAACCAAGCAAGCTTGCAAAGGAAATCTGCACTACAATGAAGTCTCACTTCCCCCCAGTCAAAAGGGCCATCTGAAAAAAGTGTAAAATCCAGAAAGGCAGGACAGGCCATGGAGAACTGGGAGCCTTGTTATGCTGATGGGCGGGATGTAAATTGCCAACAACCACTCGGGAGAAGTGTATGGTGTTTCCTGAAACATCTAAAAAACAAAGCAACAGAGCCTAGGGCACTTCCACTTATGGTCCTATAGCTTAGGGAAATTAAAATCAAAAAGACACAGCCACCCCAAAGTTTGGAACGGCTCTGTTTACAAGAACCTCGTTTACAGTACAAGTTCAACATCGCAGAAAGTGAAAAATGGATAAAGAAGTTGTGGTATTTACTTACAAAGCAATATCACTCAGCAATGAAATCTGTGTCATCAGGCCCTTAGCAGCACAATGAGTGGATTCAGGTATGATGATTCTAACTGAAATAAGTCACACAGAAAAAGAAACATCATAAGATATCAGTAATACACGGAATGTAAACTTGGCTACACAGGAACTGAATTACAGAACAGAACAGGGTCTCAAATTTAGAAAACCAACTTATGCTTGCTTAAGGGGAAAGGTGAGTTGGGGTGCTGCATAAAACCAGAGATTGAAATGAGCACAGATAAAGTTCCTTAAGTCAAATATGGAATAGACAAGAGCTACTCCTTGCTCAACGAAATGGACTCAACACCGCATATTAAACGCCTAAGAATGTACCTGACTAGTAAGTATCTTAAAACCTATGGATTGCTATGTCTCCGAAAGAGAATCAAGCATGTGTACAGGGGCATAAACGCAGCAGTGATAGGATTGGAGAGGTTCGGTGAGCAAATGAAGACCCTTTGAAGTCATACTGCATGGTACCCATTACACGGGTCTTAACTCTCCAGGTTTAAGGTATTCTTCCTTCAGCTAAAACATGCATGTGGAACCTAGAGTATGATCCACCATGTGATCGGGAGACGTGTTCAAATATGTCTCAGTTTTCGTACCTGGTACTCGGGTGCAACATTCCAGACGCTTTACTAACACTCTCCCGAGTTGGAGAGTCAGCGCTTTTAACCTCCTGTTTGGCCCAGTTTGCAATTTCTGCGGAAGATGAACAGGAATAGCGAGAACCAATGAGAGACTAGCTGGAGGTGTCTGGACGGGCAAATATAACTCTCATTTCCCACCAGGAAGAGGAATTAACCAAAGGCTCAGCGTGCCGTGCCGGAACCAGATTAGGGCCTGAAGCCATCCTGCGGTATTGCGGCCAGCTCAAAAGAAAGCGAGTTGAAGAAAGGAGCTCAGGGGCACTGTAATTCACAAACCTGCAGAGTTATAAATGACAGCTATCGTCCAAAAATAGACTGAAGTACGGCTGCCAAGAGGACTTGAAAGCGGGGCAGAATTGCAGGAAACCGATTTCAGGAGGTAGACTGCAATTGCATTGAAAGAATAGGAAAAGAGGCAGAACGTCCACAATGATGCACTTGGCCAAAAAGGGCGTATGCGTTTTTTCCTGAATATATTCAGGAAAAAACGCATACGCCCTTTTTGGCCAACCCAGCAAGCTTGCAAAGGAAATCTGCACTACAATGAAGTCTCACTTCCCCCCGGTCAAAAGGGCCATCTGAAAAAAGTGTAAAATCCAGAAAGACAGGACAGGCCATGGAGAACTGGGAGCCTTGTTATGCTGATGGGCGGGATGTAAATTGCCAACAGACACTCGGGAGAAGTGTATGGTGTTTCCTGAAACATCTAAAAAACAAAGCAACAGAGCCTAGGGCAATTCCACTTATGTTCCTATAGCTTAGGGAAATTAAAATCAAAAGACACAGCCACCCCAAAGTTTGGAACGGCTCTGTTTACAAGAACCTCGTTTACAGTACAAGTTCAACATCGCAGAAAGTGAAAAATGGATAAAGAAGTTGTGGTATTTACTTACAAAGCAATATCACTCAGCAATGAAATCTATGTCATCAGGCCCTTAGCAGCACAATGAGTGGATTCAGGTATGATGATTCTAACTGAAATAAGTCACACAGAAAAAGAAACATCATAAGATATCAGTAATACACGGAATGTAAACTTGGCTACACAGGAACGGAATTACAGAACAGAACAGGGTCTCAAATTTAGAAAACCAACTTATGCTTGCTTAAGGGGAAAGGTGAGTTGGGGTGCTGCATAAAACCAGAGATTGAAATGAGCACAGATAAAGTTCCTTAAGTCAAATATGGAATAGACAAGAGCTACTCCTTGCTCAACGAAATGGACTCAACACCGCATATTAAACGCCTAAGAATGTACCTGACTAGTAAGTATCTTAAAACCTATGGATTGCTATGTCTCCGAAAGAGAATCAAGCATGTGTACAGGGGCATAAACGCAGCAGTGATAGGATTGGAGAGGTTCGGTGAGCAAATGAAGACCCTTTGAAGTCATATTGCATGGTACCCATTACACGGGTCTTAACTCTCCAGGTTTAAGGTATTCTTCCTTCAGCTAAAACATGCATGTGGAACCTAGAGTATGATCCACCATGTGATCGGGAGACGTGTTCAAATATGTCTCAGTTTTCGTACCCTGGTACTCAGGTGCAATATTCCAGACGCTTTACTAACACTCTCCCCACTTGGAGAGTCAGTCCCTTTAACCTCCTGTTTGGCCCAGTTTGCAATTTCTGCGGAAGATGAACAGGAATAGTGAGAACCAATTAGAGACTAGCTGGAGGTGTCTGGACGGGCAAATTTAACTCTCATTTCCCACCAGGAAGAGGAATTAACCAAAGGCTCAGCGTGCCGTGCCGGAACCAGATTAGGGCCTGAAGCCATCCTGCGGTGTTGCGGCCAGGTCACAAGAAAGCGAGTTGAAGAAAGGAGCTCAGGGGCACTGTAATTCACAAACCTGCAGAGTTATAAATGACAGCTATCGTCCAAAAATAGACTGAAGTATGGCTGCCAAGAGGACTTGAAAGCGGGGCAGAATTGCAGGAAACCGATTTCAGGAGGTAGACTGGAATTGCATTGAAAGCATAGGAAAAGAGGCAGAACGTCCACAATGATGCACTTGGCCAAAAAGGGCGTATGCGTTTTTTCCTGAATATATTCAGGAAAAAACGCATACGCCCTTTTTGGCCAACCAAGCAAGCTTGCAAAGGAAATCTGCACTACAATGAAGTCTCACTTCCCCCCGGTCAAAAGGGCCATCTGAAAAAAGTGTAAAATCCAGAAAGACAGGACAGGCCATGGAGAACTGGGAGCCTTGTTATGCTGATGGGCGGGATGTAAATTGCCAACAGACACTCGGGAGAAGTGTATGGTGTTTCCTGAAACATCTAAAAAACAAAGCAACAGAGCCTAGGGCAATTCCACTTATGGTCCTATAGCTTAGGGAAATTAAAATCAAAAAGACACAGCCACCCCAAAGTTTGGAAAGGCTCTGTTTACAAGAACCTCGTTTACAGTACAAGTTCAACATCGCAGAAAGTGAAAAATGGATAAAGAAGTTGTGGTATTCACTTACAAAGCAATATCACTCAGCAATGAAATCTATGTCATCAGGCCCTTAGCAGCACAATGAGTGGATTCAGGTATGATGATTCTAACTGAAATAAGTCACACAGAAAAAGAAACATCATAAGATATCAGTAATACACGGAATGTAAACTTGGCTACACAGGAACTGAATTACAGAACAGAACAGGGTCTCAAATTTAGAAAACCAACTTATGCTTGCTTAAGAGTAAAGGTGAGTTGGGGTGCTGCATAAAACCAGAGATTGAAATGAGCACAGATAAAGTTCCTTAAGTCAAATATGGAATAGACAAGAGCTACTCCTTGCTCAACGAAATGGACTCAACACCGCATATTAAACGCCTAAGAATGTACCTGACTAGTAAGTATCTTAAAACCTATGGATCGCTATGTCTCCGAAAGAGAATCAAGCATGTGTACAGGGGCATCAATGCAGCAGTGATAGGATTGGAGATGTTCGGTGAGCAAATGAAGAACCTTTGAAGTCATATTGCATGGTACCCATTCCACGGGTCTTAACTCTCCAGGTTTAAGGTATTCTTCCTTCAGCTAAAACATGCATGTGGAACCTAGAGTATGATCAACCATGTGATCGGGAGACGTGTTCAAATATGTCTCAGTTTTCGTACCCTGGTACTCGGGTGCAACATTCCAGACGCTTTACTAACACTCTCCCGACTTGGAGAGTCAGTCCCTTTAACCTCCTGTTTGGCCCAGTTTGCAATTTCTGCGGAAGATGAACAGGAATAGCGAGAACCAATGAGAGACTAGCTGGAGGTGTCTGGACGGGCAATTTTAACTCTCATTTCCCACCAGGAAGAGGAATTAACCAAAGGCTCAGCGTGCCGTGCCAGAACCAGATTAGGGCCTGAAGCCATCCTGCGGTGTTGCGGCCAGCTCAAAAGAAAGCGAGTTGAAGAAAGGAGCTCAGGGGCACTGTAATTCACAAACCTGCAGAGTTATAAATGACAGCTATCGTCCAAAAATAGACTGAAGTAAGGCTGCCAAGAGGACTTGAAAGCGGGGCAGAATTGCAGGAAACCGATTTCAGGAGGTAGACTGGAATTGCATTGAAAGCATAGGAAAAGAGGCAGAACGTCCACAATGATGCACTTGGCCAAAAAGGGCGTATGCGTTTTTTCCTGAATATATTCAGGAAAAAACGCATACGCCCTTTTTGGCCAACCAAGCAAGCTTGCAAAGGAAATCTGCACTACAATGAAGTCTCACTTCCCCCGGTCAAAAGGGCCATCTGAAAAACGTGTAAAATCCAGAAAGGCAGGACAGGCCATGGAGAACTGGGAGCCTTGTTATGCTGATGGGCGGGATGTAAATTGCCTACAACCACTCGGGAGAAGTGTATGGTGTTTCCTGAAACATCTAAAAAACAAAGCAACAGAGCCTAGGGCACTTCCACTTATGGTCCTATAGCTTAGGGAAATTAAAATCAAAAAGACACAGCCACCCCAACGTTTGGAAAGGCTCTGTTTACAAGAACCTCGTTTACAGTACAAGTTCAACATCGCAGAAAGTGAAAAATGGATAAAGAACTTGTGGTATTTACTTACAAAGCAATATCACTCAGCAATGAAATCTGTGTCATCAGGCCCTTAGCAGCACAATGAGTGGATTCAGGTATGATGATTCTAACTGAAATAAGTCACACAGAAAAAGAAACATCATAAGATATCACTAATACACGGAATGTAAACTTGGCTACACAGGAACTGCATTCCAAAACAGAACAGGGTCTCAAATTTAGAAAACCAACTTATGCTTGCTTAAGGGGAAAGGTGAGTTGGGGTGCTGCATAAAACCAAGATTGAAATGAGCACAGATAAAGTTCCTTAAGCCAAATATGGAATAGACAAGAGCTACTCCTTGCTCAACGAAATGGACTCAAAACCCCATATTAAACGCCTAAGAATGTACCTGACTAGTAAGTATCTTAAAACCTATGGATTGCTATGTCTCCAAAAGAGAATCAAGCGTGTGTACAGGGGCATAAACGCAGCAGTGATAGGATTGGAGAGGTTCGGTGAGCAAATGAAGACCCTTTGAAGTCATATTGCATGGTACCCATTCCACGGGTCTCAACTCTCCAGGTTTAAGGTATTCTTCCTTCAGCTAAAACATGCATGTGGAACCCAGAGTATGATCAACCATGTGAACGGGAGACGTGTTCAAATATGTCTCAGTTTTCCTCCCCTGGTACTCGGGTGCAACATTCCAGACGCTTTACTAACACTCTCCCGACTTGGAGAGTCAGTCCCTTTAACCTCCTGTTTGGCCCAGGTTGCAATTTCTGCGGAAGATGAACAGGAATAGCGAGAACCAATGAGAGGCTAGCTGGAGGTGTCTGGACGGGCAAATTTAACTCTCATTTCCCACCAGGAAGAGGAATTAACCAAAGGCTCAGTATGCCGGGCCGGAACCAGATTAGGGCCTGAAGCCATCCTGCGGTGTTGTGGCCAGCTCAAAAGAAAGCGAGTTGAAGAAAGGAGCTCAGGGGCACTGTAATTCACAAACCTGCAGAGTTATAAATGACAGCTATCGTCCAAAAATAGACTGAAGTAAGGCTGCCAAGAGGACTTGAAAGCGGGGCAGAATTGCAGGAAACCGATTTCAGGAGGTAGACTGGAATTGCATTGAAAGCATAGGAAAAGAGGCAGAACGTCCACAATGATGCACTTGGCCAAAAAGGGCGTATGCGTTTTTTCCTGAATATATTCAGGAAAAAACGCATACGCCCTTTTTGGCCAACCAAGCAAGCTTGCAAAGGAAATCTGCACTACAATGAAGTCTCACTTCCCCCGGTCAAAAGGGCCATCTGAAAAACGTGTAAAATCCAGAAAGGCAGGACAGGCCATGGAGAACTGGGAGCCTTGTTATGCTGATGGGCGGGATGTAAATTGCCTACAACCACTCGGGAGAAGTGTATGGTGTTTCCTGAAACATCTAAAAAACAAAGCAACAGAGCCTAGGGCACTTCCACTTATGGTCCTATAGCTTAGGGAAATTAAAATCAAAAAGACACAGCCACCCCAACGTTTGGAAAGGCTCTGTTTACAAGAACCTCGTTTACAGTACAAGTTCAACATCGCAGAAAGTGAAAAATGGATAAAGAACTTGTGGTATTTACTTACAAAGCAATATCACTCAGCAATGAAATCTGTGTCATCAGGCCCTTAGCAGCACAATGAGTGGATTCAGGTATGATGATTCTAACTGAAATAAGTCACACAGAAAAAGAAACATCATAAGATATCACTAATACACGGAATGTAAACTTGGCTACACAGGAACTGCATTCCAAAACAGAACAGGGTCTCAAATTTAGAAAACCAACTTATGCTTGCTTAAGGGGAAAGGTGAGTTGGGGTGCTGCATAAAACCAAGATTGAAATGAGCACAGATAAAGTTCCTTAAGCCAAATATGGAATAGACAAGAGCTACTCCTTGCTCAACGAAATGGACTCAAAACCCCATATTAAACGCCTAAGAATGTACCTGACTAGTAAGTATCTTAAAACCTATGTATTGCTATGTCTCCAAAAGAGAATCAAGCGTGTGTACAGGGGCATAAACGCAGCAGTGATAGGATTGGAGAGGTTCGGTGAGCAAATGAAGACCCTTTGAAGTCATATTGCATGGTACCCATTCCACGGGTCTCAACTCTCCAGGTTTAAGGTATTCTTCCTTCAGCTAAAACATGCATGTGGAACCCAGAGTATGATCAACCATGTGAACGGGAGACGTGTTCAAATATGTCTCAGTTTTCCTCCCCTGGTACTCGGGTGCAACATTCCAGACGCTTTACTAACACTCTCCCGACTTGGAGAGTCAGTCCCTTTAACCTCCTGTTTGGCCCAGGTTGCAATTTCTGCGGAAGATGAACAGGAATAGCGAGAACCAATGAGAGGCTAGCTGGAGGTGTCTGGACGGGCAAATTTAACTCTCATTTCCCACCAGGAAGAGGAATTAACCAAAGGCTCAGTATGCCGGGCCGGAACCAGATTAGGGCCTGAAGCCATCCTGCGGTGTTGCGGCCAGCTCAAAAGAAAGCGAGTTGAAGAAAGGAGCTCAGGGGCACTGTAATTCACAAACCTGCAGAGTTATAAATGACAGCTATCGTCCAAAAATAGACTGAAGTAAGGCTGCCAAGAGGACTTGAAAGCGGGGCAGAATTGCAGGAAACCGATTTCAGGAGGTAGACTGGAATTGCATTGAAAGCATAGGAAAAGAGGCAGAACGTCCACAATGATGCACTTGGCCAAAAAGGGCGTATGCGTTTTTTCCTGAATATATTCAGGAAAAAACGCATACGCCCTTTTTGGCCAACCAAGCAAGCTTGCAAAGGAAATCTGCACTACAATGAAGTCTCACTTCCCCCCGGTCAAAAGGGCCATCTGAAAAAAGTGTAAAATCCAGAAAGGCAGGACAGGCCATGGAGAACTGGGAGCCTTGTTATGCTGATGGGCGGGATGTAAATTGCCAACAACCACTCGGGAGAAGTGTATGGTGTTTCCTGAAACATCTAAAAAACAAAGCAACAGAACCTAGGGCACTTCCACTTATGGTCCTATAGCTTAGGGAAATTAAAATCAAAAAGACACAGCCACCCCAAAGTTTGGGACGCCTCTGTTTACAAGAACCTCGTTTACAGTACAAGTTCAACATCGCAGAAAGTGAAAAATGGATAAAGAACTTGTGGTATTTACTTACAAAGCAATATCACTCAGCAATGAAATCTGTGTCATCAGGCCCTTAGCAGCACAATGAGTGGATTCAGGTATGATGATTCTAACTGAAGTAAGTCACACAGAAAAAGAAACATCATAAGATATCAGTAATACACGGAATGTAAACTTGGCTACACAGGAACTGAATTACAGAACAGAACAGTGTCTCAAATTTAGAAAACCAACTTATGCTTGCTTAAGGGTAAAGGTGAGTTGGGGTGCTGCATAAAACCAGAGATTGAAATGAGCACAGATAAAGTTCCTTAAGTCAAATATGGAATAGACAAGAGCTACTCCTTGCTCAACGAAATGGACTCAACACCGCATATTAAACGCCTAAGAATGTACCTGACTAGTAAGTATCTTAAAACCTATGGATTGCTATGTCTCCGAAAGAGAATCAAGCATGTGTACAGGGGCATAAACGCAGCAGTGATAGGATTGGAGAGGTTCGGTGAGCAAATGAAGACCCTTTGAAGTCATATTGCATGGTACCCATTACACGGGTCTTAACTCTCCAGGTTTAAGGTATTCTTCCTTCAGCTAAAACATGCATGTGGAACCCAAGTATGATCAACCATGTGAACGGGAGACGTGTTCAAATATGTCTCAGTTTTCCTCCCCTGGTACTCAGGTGCAACATTCCAGACGCTTTACTAACACTCTCCCCACTTGGAGAGTCAGCGCCTTTAACCTCCTGTTTGGCCCAGTTTGCAATTTCTGCGGAAGATGAACAGGAATAGCGAGAACCAATGAGAGGCTAGCTGGAGGTGTCTGGACGGGCAAATTTAACTCTCATTTCCCACCAGGAAGAGGAAATAACCAAAGGCTCAGCGTGCCGTACCGGAACCAGATTAGGGCCTGAAGCCATCCTGCGGTGTTTCGGCCAGCTCAAAAGAAAGCGAGTTGAAGAAAGGAGCTCAGGGGCACTGTAATTCACAAACCTGCAGAGTTATAAATGACAGCTATCGTCCAAAAATAGACTGAAGTAAGGCTGCCAAGAGGACTTGAAAGCGGGGCAGAATTGCAGGAAACCGATTTCAGGAGGTAGACTGGAATTGCATTGAAAGCATAGGAAAAGAGGCAGAACGTCCACAATGATGCACTTGGCCAAAAAGGGCGTATGCGTTTTTTCCTGAATATATTCAGGAAAAAACGCATACGCCCTTTTTGGCCAACCAAGCAAGCTTGCAAAGGAAATCTGCACTACAATGAAGTCTCACTTCCCCGGGTCAAAAGGGCCATCTGAAAAAAGTGTAAAATCCAGAAAGGCAGGACAGGCCATGGAGAACTGGGAGCCTTGTTATGCTGATGGGCGGGATGTAAATTGCCAACAACCACTCGGGAGAAGTGTATGGTGTTTCCTGAAACATCTAAAAAACAAAGCAACAGAACCTAGGGCACTTCCACTTATGGTCCTATAGCTTAGGGAAATTAAAATCAAAAAGACACAGCCACCCCAAAGTTTGGAACGGCTCTGTTTACAAGAACCTCGTTTACAGTACAAGTTCAACATCGCAGAAAGTGAAAAATGGATAAAGAAGTTGTGGTATTTACTTACAAAGCAATATCACTCAGCAATGAAATCTATGTCATAAGGCCCTTAGCAGCACAATGAGTGGATTCAGGTATGATGATTCTAACTGAAGTAAGTCACACAGAAAAAGAAACATCATAAGATATCAGTAATACACTTAATGTAAACTTGGCTACACAGGAACTGAATTACGGAACAGAACAGAGTCTCAAATTTAGAAAACCAACTTATACTTGCTTAAGGGTAAAGGTGAGTTGGGGTGCTGCATAAAACCAGAGATTGAAATGAGCACAGATAAAGTTCCTTAAGTCAAATATGGAATAGACAAGAGCTACTCCTTGCTCAACGAAATGGACTCAACACTGCATATTAAACGCCTAAGAATGTACCTGACTAGTAAGTATCTTAAAACCTATGGATTGCTATGTCTCCGAAAGAGAATCAAGCATGTGTACAGGGGCATAAACGCAGCAGTGATAGGATTGGAGAGGTTCGGTGAGCAAATGAAGACCCTTTGAAGTCATATTGCATGGTACCCATTACACGGGTCTTAACTCTCCAGGTTTAAGGTATTCTTCCTTCAGCTAAAACATGCATGTGGAACCTAGAGTATGATCCACCATGTGATCGGGAGACGTGTTCAAATATGTCTCAGTTTTCGTACCCTGGTACTCAGGTGCAATATTCCAGACGCTTTACTAACACTCTCCCCACTTGGAGAGTCAGTCCCTTTAACCTCCTGTTTGGCCCAGTTTGCAATTTCTGCGGAAGATGAACAGGAATAGCGAGAACCAATGAGAGACTAGCTGGAGGTGTCTGGACGGGCAAATTTAACTCTCATTTCCCACCAGGAAGAGGAAATAACCAAAGGCTCAGCGTGCCGTGCCGGAACCAGATTAGGGCCTGAAGCCATCCTGCGGTGTTGCGGCCAGGTCACAAGAAAGCGAGTTGAAGAAAGGAGCTCAGGGGCACTGTAATTCACAAACCTGCAGAGTTATAAATGACAGCTATCGTCCAAAAATAGACTGAAGTAAGGCTGCCAAGAGGACTTGAAAGCGGGGCAGAATTGCAGGAAACCGATTTCAGGAGGTAGACTGGAATTGCATTGAAAGCATAGGAAAAGAGGCAGAACGTCCACAATGATGCACTTGGCCAAAAAGGGCGTATGCGTTTTTTCCTGAATATATTCAGGAAAAAACGCATACGCCCTTTTTGGCCAACCAAGCAAGCTTGCAAAGGAAATCTGCACTACAATGAAGTCTCACTTCCCCCCGGTCAAAAGGGCCATCTGAAAAAAGTGTAAAATCCAGAAAGGCAGGACAGGCCATGGAGAACTGGGAGCCTTGTTATGCTGATGGGCGGGATGTAAATTGCCAACAACCACTCGGGAGAAGTGTATGGTGTTTCCTGAAACATCTAAAAAACAAAGCAACAGAGCCTAGGGCACTGCCACTTATGGTCCTATAGCTTAGGGAAATTAAAATCAAAAAGACACAGCCACCCCAAAGTTTGGGACGCCTCTGTTTACAAGAACCTCGTTTACAGTACAAGTTCAACATTGCAGAAAGTGAAAAATGGATAAAGAAGTTGTGGTATTTACTTACAAAGCAATATCACTCAGCAATGAAATCTATGTCATCAGGCCCTTAGCATCACAATGAGTGGATTCAGGTATGATGATTCTAACTGAAATAAGTCACACAGAAAAAGAAACATCATAAGATATCAGTAATACATGGAATGTAAACTTGGCTACACAGGAACTGAATTACAGAACAGAACATGGTCTCAAATTTAGAAAACCAACTTATGCTTGCTTAAGGGTAAAGGTGAGTTGGGGTGCTGCATAAAACCAGAGATTGAAATGAGCACAGATAAAGTTCCTTAAGTCAAATATGGAATAGACAAGAGCTACTCCTTGCTCAACGAAATGGACTCAACACCGCATATTAAACGCCTAAGAATGTACCTGACTAGTAAGTATCGTAAAACCTATGGATTGCTATGTCTCCGAAAGAGAATCAAGCATGTGTACAGGGGCATAAACGCAGCAGTGATAGGATTGGAGAGGTTCGGTGAGCAAATGAAGACCCTTTGAAGTCATATTGCATGGTACCCATTACACGGGTCTCAACTCTCCAGGTTTAAGGTATTCTTCCTTCAGCTAAAACATGCATGTGGAACCCAAGTATGATCAACCATGTGAACGGGAGACGTGTTCAAATATGTCTCAGTTTTCCTCCCCTGGTACTCGGGTGCAACATTCCAGACGCTTTACTAACACTCTCCCCACTTGGAGAGTCAGCGCCTTTAACCTCCTGTTTGGCCCAGTTTGCAATTTCTGCGGAAGATGAACAGGAATAGCGAGAACCAATGAGAGGCTAGCTGGAGGTGTCTGGACGGGCAAATTTAACTCTCATTTCCCACCAGGAAGAGGAAATAACCAAAGGCTCAGCGTGCCGTGCCGGAACCAGATTAGGGCCTGAAGCCATCCTGCGGTGTTGCGGCCAGGTCACAAGAAAGCGAGTTGAAGAAAGGAGCTCAGGGGCACTGTAATTCACAAACCTGCAGAGTTATAAATGACAGCTATCGTCCAAAAATAGACTGAAGTAAGGCTGCCAAGAGGACTTGAAAGCGGGGCAGAATTGCAGGAAACCGATTTCAGGAGGTAGACTGGAATTGCATTGAAAGCATAGGAAAAGAGGCAGAACGTCCACAATGATGCACTTGGCCAAAAAGGGCGTATGCGTTTTTTCCTGAATATATTCAGGAAAAAACGCATACGCCCTTTTTGGCCAACCAAGCAAGCTTGCAAAGGAAATCTGCACTACAATGAAGTCTCACTTCCCCCCGGTCAAAAGGGCCATCTGAAAAAAGTGTAAAATCCAGAAAGGCAGGACAGGCCATGGAGAACTGGGAGCCTTGTTATGCTGATGGGCGGGATGTAAATTGCCAACAACCACTCGGGAGAAGTGTATGGTGTTTCCTGAAACATCTAAAAAACAAAGCAACAGAACCTAGGGCACTTCCACTTATGGACCTATAGCTTAGGGAAATTAAAATCAAAAAGACACAGCCACCCCAAAGTTTGGAACGGCTCTGTTTACAAGAACCTCGTTTACAGTACAAGTTCAACATCGCAGAAAGTGAAAAATGGATAAAGAAGTTGTGGTATTTACTTACAAAGCAATATCACTCAGCAATGAAATCTGTGTCATCAGGCCCTTAGCAGCACAATGAGTGGATTCAGGTATGATGATTCTAACTGAAATAAGTCACACAGAAAAAGAAACATCATAAGATATCAGTAATACACGGAATGTAAACTTGGCTACACAGGAACTGAATTACAGAACAGAACAGGGTCTCAAATTTAGAAAACCAACTTATGCTTGCTTAAGGGTAAAGGTGAGTTGGGGTGCTGCATAAAACCAGAGATTGAAATGAGCACAGATAAAGTTCCTTAAGTCAAATATGGAATAGACAAGAGCTACTCCTTGCTCAACGAAATGGACTCAACACCGCATATTAAACGCCTAAGAATGTACCTGACTAGTAAGTATCTTAAAACCTATGGATTGCTATGTCTCCGAAAGAGAATAAAGCATGTGTACAGGGGCATAAACGCAGCAGTGATAGGATTGGAGAGGTTCGGTGAGCAAATGAAGACCCTTTGAAGTCATATTGCATGGTACCCATTACACGGGTCTTAACTCTCCAGGTTTAAGGTATTCTTCCTTCAGCTAAAACATGCATGTGGAACCCAAGTATGATCAACCATGTGAACGGGAGACGTGTTCAAATATGTCTCAGTTTTCCTCCCCTGGTACTCGGGTGCAACATTCCAGACGCTTTACTAACACTCTCCCCACTTGGAGAGTCAGCGCCTTTAACCTCCTGTTTGGCCCAGTTTGCAATTTCTGCGGAAGATGAACAGGAATAGCGAGAACCAATGAGAGACCAGCTGGAGGTGTCTGGACGGGCAAATTTAACTCTCATTTCCCACCAGGAAGAGGAAATAACCAAAGGCTCAGCGTGCCGTACCGGAACCAGATTAGGGCCTGAAGCCATCCTGCGGTGTTGCGGCCAGGTCACAAGAAAGCGAGTTGAAGAAAGGAGCTCAGGGGCACTGTAATTCACAAACCTGCAGAGTTATAAATGACAGCTATCGTCCAAAAATAGACTGAAGTAAGGCTGCCAAGAGGACTTGAAATCGGGGCAGAATTGCAGGAAACCGATTTCAGGAGGTAGACTGGAATTGCATTGAAAGCATAGGAAAAGAGGCAGAACGTCCACAATGATGCACTTGGCCAAAAAGGGCGTATGCGTTTTTTCCTGAATATATTCAGGAAAAAACGCATACGCCCTTTTTGGCCAACCAAGCAAGCTTGCAAAGGAAATCTGCACTACAATGAAGTCTCACTTCCCCCCGGTCAAAAGGGCCATCTGAAAAAAGTGTAAAATCCAGAAAGGCAGTACAGGCCATGGAGAACTGGGAGCCTTGTTATGCTGATGGGCGGGATGTAAATTGCCAACAGACACTCGGGAGAAGTGTATGGTGTTTCCTGAAACATCTAAAAAACAAAGCAACAGAGCCTAGGGCACTGCCACTTATGGTCCTATAGCTTAGGGAAATTAAAATCAAAAAGACACAGCCACCCCAAAGTTTGGAACGGCTCTGTTTACAAGAACCTCTTTTACAGTACAAGTTCAACATCGCAGAAAGTGAAAAATGGATAAAGAAGTTGTGGTATTCACTTACAAAGCAATATCACTCAGCAATGAAATCTATGTCATCAGGCCCTTAGCATCACAATGAGTGGATTCAGGTATGATGATTCTAACTGAAATAAGTCACACAGAAAAAGAAACATCATAAGATATCAGTAATACACGGAATGTAAACTTGGCTACACAGGAACTGAATTACAGAACAGAACAGGGTCTCAAATTTAGAAAACCAACTTATGCTTGCTTAAGGGTAAAGGTGAGTTGGGGTGCTGCATAAAACCAGAGATTGAAATGAGCACAGATAAAGTTCCTTAAGCCAAATATGGAATAGACAAGAGCTACTCCTTGCTCAACGAAATGGACTCAACACCCCATATTAAACGCCTAAGAATGTACCTGACTAGTAAGTATCTTAAAACCTATGGATTGCTATGTCTCCAAAAGAGAATCAAGCGTGTGTACAGTGGCATAAACGCAGCAGTGATAGGATTGGAGAGGTTCGGTGAGCAAATGAAGACCCTTTGAAGTCATATTGCATGGCACCCATTCCACGGGTCTCAACTCTCCAGGTTTAAGGTATTCTTCATTCAGCTAAAACATGCATGTGGAACCCAGAGTATGATCAACCATGTGAACGGGAGACGTGTTCAAATATGTCTCAGTTTTCCGCCCCTGGTACTCGGGTGCAACATTCCAGACGCTTTACTAACACTCTCCCCACTTGGAGAGTCAGCGCCTTTAACCTCCTGTTTGGCCCAGTTTGCAATTTCTGCGGAAGATGAACAGGAATAGCGAGAACCAATGAGAGACTAGCTGGAGGTGTCTGGACGGGCAAATTTAACTCTCATTTCCCACCAGGAAGAGGAAATAACCAAAGGCTCAGCGTGCCGTGCCGGAACCAGATTAGGGCCTGAAGCCATCCTGCGGTGTTGCGGCCAGGTCACAAGAAAGCGAGTTGAAGAAAGGAGCTCAGGGGCACTGTAATTCACAAACCTGCAGAGTTATAAATGACAGCTATCGTCCAAAAATAGACTGAAGTAAGGCTGCCAAGAGGACTTGAAAGCGGGGCAGAATTGCAGGAAACCGATTTCAGGAGGTAGACTGGAATTGCATTGAAAGCATAGGAAAAGAGGCAGAACGTCCACAATGATGCACTTGGCCAAAAAGGACGTATGCGTTTTTTCCTGAATATATCCTGAATATATTCAGGAAAAAACGCATACGCCCTTTTTGGCCAACCAAGCAAGCTTGCAAAGGAAATCTGCACTACAATGAAGTCTCACTTCCCCCCGGTCAAAACGGCCATCTGAAAAAAGTGTAAAATCCAGAAAGGCAGGACAGGCCATGGAGAACTGGGAGCCTTGTTATGCTGATGGGCGGGATGTAAATTGCCAACAACCACTCGGGAGAAGTGTATGGTGTTTCCTGAAACATCTAAAAAACAAAGCAACAGAGCCTAGGGCACTGCCACTTATGGTCCTATAGCTTAGGGAAATTAAAATCAAAAAGACACAGCCACCCCAAAGTTTGGGATGCCTCTGTTTACAAGAACCTCGTTTACAGTACAAGTTCAACATCGCAGAAAGTGAAAAATGGATAAAGAAGTTGTGGTATTTACTTACAAAGCAATATCACTCAGCAATGAAATCTATGTCATCAGGCCCTTAGCATCACAATGAGTGGATTCAGGTATGATGATTCTAACTGAAATAAGTCACACAGAAAAAGAAACATCATAAGATATCAGTAATACACGGAATGTAAACTTGGCTACACAGGAACTGAATTACAGAACAGAACAGGTTCTCAAATTTAGAAAACCAACTTATGCTTGCTTAAGGGGAAAGGTGAGTTGGGGTGCTGCATAAAACCAGAGATTGAAATGAGCACAGATAAAGTTCCTTATGTCAAATATGGAATAGGCAAGAGCTACTCCTTGCTCAACGAAATGGACTCAACACCGCATATTAAACGCCTAAGAATGTACCTGACTAGTAAGTATCTTAAAACCTATGGATTGCTATGTCTCCGAAAGAGAATCAAGCATGTGTACAGGGGCATAAACGCAGCAGTGATAGGATTGGAGAGGTTCGGTGAGCAAATGAAGACCCTTTGAAGTCATATTGCATGGTACCCATTACACGGGTCTCAACTCTCAAGGTTTAAGGTATTCTTCCTTCAGCTAAAACATGCATGTGGAACCCAAGTATGATCAACCATGTGAACGGGAGACGTGTTCAAATATGTCTCATTTTTCCTCCCCTGGTACTCGGGTGCAACATTCCAGACGCTTTACTAACACTCTCCCGACTTGGAGAGTCAGCGCCTTTAACCTCCTGTTTGGCCCAGTTTGCAATTTCTGCGGAAGATGAACAGGAATAGCGAGAACCAATGAGAGGCTAGCTGGAGGTGTCTGGACGGGCAAATTTAACTCTCATTTCCCACCAGGAAGAGGAAATAACCAAAGGCTCAGCGTGCCGTACCGGAACCAGATTAGGGCCTGAAGCCATCCTGCGGTGTTTCGGCCAGCTCAAAAGAAAGCGAGTTGAAGAAAGGAGCTCAGGGGCACTGTAATTCACAAACCTGCAGAGTTATAAATGACAGCTATCGTCCAAAAATAGACTGAAGTAAGGCTGCCAAGAGGACTTGAAAGCGGGGCAGAATTGCAGGAAACCGATTTCAGGAGGTAGACTGGAATTGCATTGAAAGCATAGGAAAAGAGGCAGAACGTCCACAATGATGCACTTGGCCAAAAAGTGCGTATGCGTTTTTTCCTGAATATATTCAAGAAAAAACGCATACGCCCTTTTTGGCCAACCAAGCAAGCTTGCAAAGGAAATCTGCACTACAATGAAGTCTCACCTCCCCGGGTCAAAAGGGCCATCTGAAAAAAGTGTAAAATCCAGAAAGGCAGGACAGGCCATGGAGAACTGGGAGCCTTGTTATGCTGATGGGCGGGATGTAAATTGCCAACAACCACTCGGGAGAAGTGTATGGTGTTTCCTGAAACATCTAAAAAACAAAGCAACAGAACCTAGGGCACTTCCACTTATGGTCCTATAGCTTAGGGAAATTAAAATCAAAAAGACACAGCCACCCCAAAGTTTGGAACGGCTCTGTTTACAAGAACCTCGTTTACAGTACAAGTTCAACATCGCAGAAAGTGAAAAATGGATAAAGAAGTTGTGGTATTTACTTACAAAGCAATATCACTCAGCAATGAAATCTATGTCATAAGGCCCTTAGCAGCACAATGAGTGGATTCAGGTATGATGATTCTAACTGAAGTAAGTCACACAGAAAAAGAAACATCATAAGATATCAGTAATACACTTAATGTAAACTTGGCTACACAGGAACTGAATTACGGAACAGAACAGTGTCTCAAATTTAGAAAACCAACTTATGCTTGCTTAAGGGTAAAGGTGAGTTGGGGTGCTGCATAAAACCAGAGATTGAAATGAGCACAGATAAAGTTCCTTAAGTCAAATATGGAATAGACAAGAGCTACTCCTTGCTCAACGAAATGGACTCAACACTGCATATTAAACGCCTAAGAATGTACCTGACTAGTAAGTATCTTAAAACCTATGGATTGCTATGTCTCCGAAAGAGAATCAAGCATGTGTACAGGGGCATAAACGCAGCAGTGATAGGATTGGAGAGGTTCGGTGAGCAAATGAAGACCCTTTGAAGTCATATTGCATGGTACCCATTACACGGGTCTTAACTCTCCAGGTTTAAGGTATTCTTCCTTCAGCTAAAACATGCATGTGGAACCTAGAGTATGATCCACCATGTGATCGGGAGACGTGTTCAAATATGTCTCAGTTTTCGTACCCTGGTACTCAGGTGCAATATTCCAGACGCTTTACTAACACTCTCCCCACTTGGAGAGTCAGTCCCTTTAACCTCCTGTTTGGCCCAGTTTGCAATTTCTGCGGAAGATGAACAGGAATAGCGAGAACCAATGAGAGACTAGCTGGAGGTGTCTGGACGGGCAAATTTAACTCTCATTTCCCACCAGGAAGAGGAAATAACCAAAGGCTCAGCGTGCCGTGCCGGAACCAGATTAGGGCCTGAAGCCATCCTGCGGTGTTGCGGCCAGGTCACAAGAAAGCGAGTTGAAGAAAGGAGCTCAGGGGCACTGTAATTCACAAACCTGCAGAGTTATAAATGACAGCTATCGTCCAAAAATAGACTGAAGTAAGGCTGCCAAGAGGACTTGAAAGCGGGGCAGAATTGCAGGAAACCGATTTCAGGAGGTAGACTGGAATTGCATTGAAAGCATAGGAAAAGAGGCAGAACGTCCACAATGATGCACTTGGCCAAAAAGGGCGTATGCGTTTTTTCCTGAATATATTCAGGAAAAAACGCATACGCCCTTTTTGGCCAACCAAGCAAGCTTGCAAAGGAAATCTGCACTACAATGAAGTCTCACTTCCCCCCGGTCAAAAGGGCCATCTGAAAAAAGTGTAAAATCCAGAAAGGCAGGACAGGCCATGGAGAACTGGGAGCCTTGTTATGCTGATGGGCGGGATGTAAATTGCCAACAACCACTCGGGAGAAGTGTATGGTGTTTCCTGAAACATCTAAAAAACAAAGCAACAGAGCCTAGGGCACTGCCACTTATGGTCCTATAGCTTAGGGAAATTAAAATCAAAAAGACACAGCCACCCCAAAGTTTGGGACGCCTCTGTTTACAAGAACCTCGTTTACAGTACAAGTTCAACATTGCAGAAAGTGAAAAATGGATAAAGAAGTTGTGGTATTTACTTACAAAGCAATATCACTCAGCAATGAAATCTATGTCATCAGGCCCTTAGCATCACAATGAGTGGATTCAGGTATGATGATTCTAACTGAAATAAGTCACACAGAAAAAGAAACATCATAAGATATCAGTAATACATGGAATGTAAACTTGGCTACACAGGAACTGAATTACAGAACAGAACATGGTCTCAAATTTAGAAAACCAACTTATGCTTGCTTAAGGGTAAAGGTGAGTTGGGGTGCTGCATAAAACCAGAGATTGAAATGAGCACAGATAAAGTTCCTTAAGTCAAATATGGAATAGACAAGAGCTACTCCTTGCTCAACGAAATGGACTCAACACCGCATATTAAACGCCTAAGAATGTACCTGACTAGTAAGTATCGTAAAACCTATGGATTGCTATGTCTCCGAAAGAGAATCAAGCATGTGTACAGGGGCATAAACGCAGCAGTGATAGGATTGGAGAGGTTCGGTGAGCAAATGAAGACCCTTTGAAGTCATATTGCATGGTACCCATTACACGGGTCTCAACTCTCCAGGTTTAAGGTATTCTTCCTTCAGCTAAAACATGCATGTGGAACCCAAGTATGATCAACCATGTGAACGGGAGACGTGTTCAAATATGTCTCAGTTTTCCTCCCCTGGTACTCGGGTGCAACATTCCAGACGCTTTACTAACACTCTCCCCACTTGGAGAGTCAGCGCCTTTAACCTCCTGTTTGGCCCAGTTTGCAATTTCTGCGGAAGATGAACAGGAATAGCGAGAACCAATGAGAGGCTAGCTGGAGGTGTCTGGACGGGCAAATTTAACTCTCATTTCCCACCAGGAAGAGGAAATAACCAAAGGCTCAGCGTGCCGTGCCGGAACCAGATTAGGGCCTGAAGCCATCCTGCGGTGTTGCGGCCAGGTCACAAGAAAGCGAGTTGAAGAAAGGAGCTCAGGGGCACTGTAATTCACAAACCTGCAGAGTTATAAATGACAGCTATCGTCCAAAAATAGACTGAAGTAAGGCTGCCAAGAGGACTTGAAAGCGGGGCAGAATTGCAGGAAACCGATTTCAGGAGGTAGACTGGAATTGCATTGAAAGCATAGGAAAAGAGGCAGAACGTCCACAATGATGCACTTGGCCAAAAAGGGCGTATGCGTTTTTTCCTGAATATATTCAGGAAAAAACGCATACGCCCTTTTTGGCCAACCAAGCAAGCTTGCAAAGGAAATCTGCACTACAATGAAGTCTCACTTCCCCCCAGTCAAAAGGGCCATCTGAAAAAAGTGTAAAATCCAGAAAGGCAGGACAGGCCATGGAGAACTGGGAGCCTTGTTATGCTGATGGGCGGGATGTAAATTGCCAACAACCACTCGGGAGAAGTGTATGGTGTTTCCTGAAACATCTAAAAAACAAAGCAACAGAGCCTAGGGCACTGCCACTTATGGTCCTATAGCTTAGGGAAATTAAAATCAAAAAGACACAGCCACCCCAAAGTTTGGGACGCCTCTGTTTACAAGAACCTCGTTTACAGTACAAGTTCAACATCGCAGAAAGTGAAAAATGGATAAAGAAGTTGTGGTATTTACTTACAAAGCAATATCACTCAGCAATGAAATCTATGTCATCAGGCCCTTAGCATCACAATGAGTGGATTCAGGTATGATGATTCTAACTGAAATAAGTCACACAGAAAAAGAAACATCATAAGATATCAGTAATACACGGAATGTAAACTTGGCTACACAGGAACTGAATTACAGAACAGAACAGGGTCTCAAATTAAGAAAACCAACTTATGCTTGCTTAAGGGTAAAGGTGAGTTGGGGTGCTGCATAAAACCAGAGATTGAAATGAGCACAGATAAAGTTCCTTAAGTCAAATATGGAATAGACAAGAGCTACTCCTTGCTCAACGAAATGGACTCAACACCGCATATTAAACGCCTAAGAATGTACCTGACTAGTAAGTATCGTAAAACCTATGGATTGCTATGTCTCCAAAAGAGAATCAAGCATGTGTACAGGGGCATCAACGCAGCAGTGATAGGATTGGAGAGGTTCGGTGAGCAAATGAAGACCCTTTGAAGTCATATTGCATGGTACCCATTCCACGGGTTTCAAGTACCCAGGTTTAACGTATTCTTCCTTCAGCTAAAACATGCATGTGGAACCCAAGTATGATCAACCATGTGAACGGGAGACGTGTTCAAATATGTCTCAGTTTTCTTCCCCTGGTACTCGGGTGCAATATTCCAGACGCTTTACTAACACTCTCCCGACTTGGAGAGTCAGCGCCTTTAACCTCCTGTTTGGCCCAGTTTGCAATTTCTGCGGAAGATGAACAGGAATAGCGAGAACCAATGAGAGGCTAGCTGGAGGTGTCTGGACGGGCAAATTTAACTCTCATTTCCCACCAGGAAGAGGAAATAACCAAAGGCTCAGCGTGCCGTACCGGAACCAGATTAGGGCCTGAAGCCATCCTGCGGTGTTGCGGCCAGCTCAAAAGAAAGCGAGTTGAAGAAAGGAGCTCAGGGGCACTGTAATTCACAAACCTGCAGAGTTATAAATGACAGCTATCGTCCAAAAATAGACTGAAGTAAGGCTGCCAAGAGGACTTGAAAGCGGGGCAGAATTGCAGGAAACCGATTTCAGGAGGTAGACTGGAATTGCATTGAAAGCATAGGAAAAGAGGCAGAACGTCCACAATGATGCACTTGGCCAAAAAGGGCGTATGCGTTTTTTCCTGAATATATTCAGGAAAAAACGCATACGCCCTTTTTGGCCAACCAAGCAAGCTTGCAAAGGAAATCTGCACTACAATGAAGTCTCACTTCCCCCCGGTCAAAAGGGCCATCTGAAAAAAGTGTAAAATCCAGAAAGGCAGGACAGGCCATGGAGAACTGGGAGCCTTGTTATGCTGATGGGCGGGATGTAAATTGCCAACAACCACTCGGGAGAAGTGTATGGTGTTTCCTGAAACATCTAAAAAACAAAGCAACAGAACCTAGGGCACTTCCACTTATGGACCTATAGCTTAGGGAAATTAAAATCAAAAAGACACAGCCACCCCAAAGTTTGGAACGGCTCTGTTTACAAGAACCTCGTTTACAGTACAAGTTCAACATCGCAGAAAGTGAAAAATGGATAAAGAAGTTGTGGTATTTACTTACAAAGCAATATCACTCAGCAATGAAATCTGTGTCATCAGGCCCTTAGCAGCACAATGAGTGGATTCAGGTATGATGATTCTAACTGAAATAAGTCACACAGAAAAAGAAACATCATAAGATATCAGTAATACACGGAATGTAAACTTGGCTACACAGGAACTGAATTACAGAACAGAACAGGGTCTCAAATTTAGAAAACCAACTTATGCTTGCTTAAGGGTAAAGGTGAGTTGGGGTGCTGCATAAAACCAGAGATTGAAATGAGCACAGATAAAGTTCCTTAAGTCAAATATGGAATAGACAAGAGCTACTCCTTGCTCAACGAAATGGACTCAACACCGCATATTAAACGCCTAAGAATGTACCTGACTAGTAAGTATCTTAAAACCTATGGATTGCTATGTCTCCGAAAGAGAATCAAGCATGTGTACAGGGGCATAAACGCAGCAGTGATAGGATTGGAGAGGTTCGGTGAGCAAATGAAGACCCTTTGAAGTCATATTGCATGGTACCCATTACACGGGTCTTAACTCTCCAGGTTTAAGGTATTCTTCCTTCAGCTAAAACATGCATGTGGAACCCAAGTATGATCAACCATGTGAACGGGAGACGTGTTCAAATATGTCTCAGTTTTCCTCCCCTGGTACTCGGGTGCAACATTCCAGACGCTTTACTAACACTCTCCCCACTTGGAGAGTCAGCGCCTTTAACCTCCTGTTTGGCCCAGTTTGCAATTTCTGCGGAAGATGAACAGGAATAGCGAGAACCAATGAGAGACCAGCTGGAGGTGTCTGGACGGGCAAATTTAACTCTCATTTCCCACCAGGAAGAGGAAATAACCAAAGGCTCAGCGTGCCGTACCGGAACCAGATTAGGGCCTGAAGCCATCCTGCGGTGTTGCGGCCAGGTCACAAGAAAGCGAGTTGAAGAAAGGAGCTCAGGGGCACTGTAATTCACAAACCTGCAGAGTTATAAATGACAGCTATCGTCCAAAAATAGACTGAAGTAAGGCTGCCAAGAGGACTTGAAATCGGGGCAGAATTGCAGGAAACCGATTTCAGGAGGTAGACTGGAATTGCATTGAAAGCATAGGAAAAGAGGCAGAACGTCCACAATGATGCACTTGGCCAAAAAGGGCGTATGCGTTTTTTCCTGAATATATTCAGGAAAAAACGCATACGCCCTTTTTGGCCAACCAAGCAAGCTTGCAAAGGAAATCTGCACTACAATGAAGTCTCACTTCCCCCCGGTCAAAAGGGCCATCTGAAAAAAGTGTAAAATCCAGAAAGGCAGTACAGGCCATGGAGAACTGGGAGCCTTGTTATGCTGATGGGCGGGATGTAAATTGCCAACAGACACTCGGGAGAAGTGTATGGTGTTTCCTGAAACATCTAAAAAACAAAGCAACAGAGCCTAGGGCACTGCCACTTATGGTCCTATAGCTTAGGGAAATTAAAATCAAAAAGACACAGCCACCCCAAAGTTTGGAACGGCTCTGTTTACAAGAACCTCTTTTACAGTACAAGTTCAACATCGCAGAAAGTGAAAAATGGATAAAGAAGTTGTGGTATTTACTTACAAAGCAATATCACTCAGCAATGAAATCTATGTCATCAGGCCCTTAGCATCACAATGAGTGGATTCAGGTATGATGATTCTAACTGAAATAAGTCACACAGAAAAAGAAACATCATAAGATATCAGTAATACACGGAATGTAAACTTGGCTACACAGGAACTGAATTACAGAACAGAACAGGGTCTCAAATTTAGAAAACCAACTTATGCTTGCTTAAGGGTAAAGGTGAGTTGGGGTGCTGCATAAAACCAGAGATTGAAATGAGCACAGATAAAGTTCCTTAAGCCAAATATGGAATAGACAAGAGCTACTCCTTGCTCAACGAAATGGACTCAACACCCCATATTAAACGCCTAAGAATGTACCTGACTAGTAAGTATCTTAAAACCTATGGATTGCTATGTCTCCAAAAGAGAATCAAGCGTGTGTACAGTGGCATAAACGCAGCAGTGATAGGATTGGAGAGGTTCGGTGAGCAAATGAAGACCCTTTGAAGTCATATTGCATGGCACCCATTCCACGGGTCTCAACTCTCCAGGTTTAAGGTATTCTTCATTCAGCTAAAACATGCATGTGGAACCCAGAGTATGATCAACCATGTGAACGGGAGACGTGTTCAAATATGTCTCAGTTTTCCGCCCCTGGTACTCGGGTGCAACATTCCAGACGCTTTACTAACACTCTCCCCACTTGGAGAGTCAGCGCCTTTAACCTCCTGTTTGGCCCAGTTTGCAATTTCTGCGGAAGATGAACAGGAATAGCGAGAACCAATGAGAGACTAGCTGGAGGTGTCTGGACGGGCAAATTTAACTCTCATTTCCCACCAGGAAGAGGAAATAACCAAAGGCTCAGCGTGCCGTGCCGGAACCAGATTAGGGCCTGAAGCCATCCTGCGGTGTTGCGGCCAGGTCACAAGAAAGCGAGTTGAAGAAAGGAGCTCAGGGGCACTGTAATTCACAAACCTGCAGAGTTATAAATGACAGCTATCGTCCAAAAATAGACTGAAGTAAGGCTGCCAAGAGGACTTGAAAGCGGGGCAGAATTGCAGGAAACCGATTTCAGGAGGTAGACTGGAATTGCATTGAAAGCATAGGAAAAGAGGCAGAACGTCCACAATGATGCACTTGGCCAAAAAGGACGTATGCGTTTTTTCCTGAATATATCCTGAATATATTCAGGAAAAAACGCATACGCCCTTTTTGGCCAACCAAGCAAGCTTGCAAAGGAAATCTGCACTACAATGAAGTCTCACTTCCCCCCGGTCAAAAGGGCCATCTGAAAAAAGTGTAAAATCCAGAAAGGCAGGACAGGCCATGGAGAACTGGGAGCCTTGTTATGCTGATGGGCGGGATGTAAATTGCCAACAGACACTCGGGAGAAGTGTATGGTGTTTCCTGAAACATCTAAAAAACAAAGCAACAGAGCCTAGGGCACTTCCACTTATGGTCCTATAGCTTAGGGAAATTAAAATCAAAAAGACACAGCCACCCCAAAGTTTGGAACGGCTCTGTTTACAAGAACCTCGTTTACAGTACAAGTTCAACATCGCAGAAAGTGAAAAATGGATAAAGAAGTTGTGGTATTTACTTACAAAGCAATATCACTCAGCAATGAAATCTGTGTCATCAGGCCCTTAGCAGCACAATGAGTGGATTCAGGTATGATGATTCTAACTGAAGTAAGTCACACAGAAAAAGAAACATCATAAGATATCAGTAATACACGGAATGTAAACTTGGCTACACAGGAACTGAATTACAGAACAGAACATGGTCTCAAATTTAGAAAACCAACTTATGCTTGCTTAAGGGTAAAGGTGAGTTGGGGTGCTGCATAAAACCAGAGATTGAAATGAGCACAGATAAAGTTCCTTAAGTCAAATATGGAATAGACAAGAGCTACTCCTTGCTCAACGAAATGGACTCAACACCGCATATTAAACGCCTAAGAATGTACCTGACTAGTAAGTATCTTAAAACCTATGGATTGCTATGTCTCCGAAAGAGAATCAAGCATGTGTACAGGGGCATAAACGCAGCAGTGATAGGATTGGAGAGGTTCGGTGAGCAAATGAAGACCCTTTGAAGTCATATTGCATGGTACCCATTACACGGGTCTTAACTCTCCAGGTTTAAGGTATTCTTCCTTCAGCTAAAACATGCATGTGGAACCCAAGTATGATCAACCATGTGAACGGGAGACGTGTTCAAATATGTCTCAGTTTTCCTCCCCTGGTACTCGGGTGCAACATTCCAGACGCTTTACTAACACTCTCCCCACTTGGAGAGTCAGCGCCTTTAACCTCCTGTTTGGCCCAGTTTGCAATTTCTGCGGAAGATGAACAGGAATAGCGAGAACCAATGAGAGACTAGCTGGAGGTGTCTGGACGGGCAAATTTAACTCTCATTTCCCACCAGGAAGAGGAAATAACCAAAGGCTCAGCGTGCCGTACCGGAACCAGATTAGGGCCTGAAGCCATCCTGCGGTGTTGCGGCCAGGTCACAAGAAAGCGAGTTGAAGAAAGGAGCTCAGGGGCACTGTAATTCACAAACCTGCAGAGTTATAAATGACAGCTATCGTCCAAAAATAGACTGAAGTAAGGCTGCCAAGAGGACTTGAAATCGGGGCAGAATTGCAGGAAACCGATTTCAGGAGGTAGACTGGAATTGCATTGAAAGCATAGGAAAAGAGGCAGAACGTCCACAATGATGCACTTGGCCAAAAAGGGCGTATGCGTTTTTTCCTGAATATATTCAGGAAAAAACGCATACGCTCTTTTTGGCCAACCAAGCAAGCTTGCAAAGGAAATCTGCACTACAATGAAGTCTCACTTCCCCCTGGTCAAAAGGGCCATCTGAAAAATGTGTAAAATCCAGAAAGGCAGGACAGGCCATGGAGAACTGGGAGCCTTGTTATGCTAATGGGCGGGATGTAAATTGCCAACAGACACTCGGGAGAAGTGTATGGTGTTTCTTGAAACATCTAAAAAACAAAGCAACAGAGCCTAGGGCACTGCCACTTATGGTCCTATAGCTTAGGGAAATTAAAATCAAAAAGACACAGCCACCCCAAAGTTTGGGAAGCCTCTGTTTACAGGAACCTCGTTTACAGTACAAGTTCAACATCGCAGAAAGTGAAAAATGGATAAAGAGGTTGTGGTATTTACTTACAAAGCAATATCACTCAGCAATGAAATCTATGTCATCAGGCCCTTAGCATCACAATGAGTGGATTCAGGTATGATGATTCTAACTGAAATAAGTCACACAGAAAAAGAAACATCATAAGATATCAGTAATACACGGAATGTAAACTTGGCTACACAGGAACTGAATTACAGAACAGAACAGGGTCTCAAATTTAGAAAACCAACTTATGCTTGCTTAAGGGGAAAGGTGAGTTGGGGTGCTGCATAAAACCAGAGATTGAAATGAGCACAGATAAAGTTCCTTAAGCCAAATATGGAATAGACAAGAGCTACTCCTTGCTCAACGAAATGGACTCAACACCCCATATTAAACGCCTAAGAATGTACCTGACTAGTAAGTATCTTAAAACCTATGGATTGCTATGTCTCCAAAAGAGAATCAAGCGTGTGTACAGGGGCATAAACGCAGCAGTGATAGGATTGGAGAGGTTCGGTGAGCAAATGAAGACCCTTTGAAGTCATATTGCATGGCACCCATTACACGGGTCTCAACTCTCCAGGTTTAAGGTATTCTTCCTTCAGCTAAAACATGCATGTGGAACCCAGAGTATGATCAACCATGTGAACGGGAGACGTGTTCAAATATGTCTCAGTTTTCCTCCCCTGGTACTCGGGTGCAACATTCCAGACGCTTTACTAAAAATCTCCCCACTTGGAGAGTCAGCGCCTTTAACCTCCTGTTTGGCCCAGTTTGCAATTTCTGTGGAAGATGAACAGGAATAGCGAGAACCAATGAGAGGCTAGCTGGAGGTGTCTGGACGGGCAAATTTAACTCTCATTTCCCACCAGGAATAGGAAATAACCAAAGGCTCAGCGTGCCGTACCGGAACCAGATTAGGGCCTGAAGCCATCCTGCGGTGTTGCGGCCAGCTCAAAAGAAAGCGAGTTGAAGAAAGGAGCTCAGGGGCACTGTAATTCACAAACCTGCAGAGTTATAAATGACAGCTATCGTCCAAAAATAGACTGAAGTAAGGCTGCCAAGAGGACTTGAAAGCGGGGCAGAATTGCAGGAAACCGATTTCAGGAGGTAGACTGGAATTGCATTGAAAGCATAGGAAAAGAGGCAGAACGTCCACAATGATGCACTTGGCCAAAAAGGGCGTATGCGTTTTTTCCTGAATATATTCAGGAAAAAACGCATACGCCCTTTTTGGCCAACCAAGCAAGCTTGCAAAGGAAATCTGCACTACAATGAAGTCTCACTTCCCCCCGGTCAAAAGGGCCATCTGAAAAAAGTGTAAAATCCTGAAAGGCAGGACAGGCCATGGAGAACTGGGAGCCTTGTTATGCTAATGGGCGGGATGTAAATTGCCAACAGACACTCGGGAGAAGTGTATGGTGTTTCCTGAAACATCTAAAAAACAAAGCAACAGAGCCTAGGGCACTGCCACTTATGGTCCTATAGCTTAGGGAAATTAAAATCAAAAAGACACAGCCACCCCAAAGTTTGGGAAGCCTCTGTTTACAAGAACCTCGTTTACAGTACAAGTTCAACATCGCAGAAAGTGAAAAATGGATAAAGAGGTTGTGGTATTTACTTACAAAGTAATATCACTCAGCAATGAAATCTATGTCATCAGGCCCTTAGCATCACAATGAGTGGATTCAGGTATGATGATTCTAACTGAAATAAGTCACACAGAAAAAGAAACATCATAAGATATCAGTAATACACGGAATGTAAACTTGGCTACACAGGAAATGAATTACAGAACAGAACAGGGTCTCAAATTTAGAAAACCAACTTATGCTTGCTTAAGGGGAAAGGTGAGTTGGGGTGCTGCATAAAACCAGAGATTGAAATGAGCACAGATAAAGTTCCTTAAGCCAAATATGGAATAGACAAGAGCTACTCCTTGCTCAACGAAATGGACTCAACACCCCATATTAAATGCCTAAGAATGTACCTGACTAGTAAGTATCTTAAAACCTATGGATTGCTATGTCTCCAAAAGAGAATCAAGCGTGTGTACAGGGGCATAAACGCAGCAGTGATAGGATTGGAGAGGTTCGGTGAGCAAATGAAGACCCTTTGAAGTCATATTGCATGGCACCCATTCCACGGGTCTCAACTCTCCAGGTTTAAGGTATTCTTCCTTCAGCTAAAACATGCATGTGGAACCCAGAGTATGATCAACCATGTGAACGGGAGACGTGTTCAAATATGTCTCAGTTTTCCTCCCCTGGTACTCGGGTGCAACATTCCAGACGCTTTACTAACACTCTCCCCACTTGGAGAGTCAGCGCCTTTAACCTCCTGTTTGGCACAGTTTGCAATTTCTGCGGAAGATGAACAGGAATAGCGAGAACCAATGAGAGACTAGCTGGAGGTGTCTGGACGGGCAAATTTAACTCTCATTTCCCACCAGGAAGAGGAAATAACCAAAGGCTCAGCGTGCCGTGCCGGAACCAGATTAGGGCCTGAAGCCATCCTGCGGTGTTGCGGCCAGGTCACAAGAAAGCAAGTTGAAGAAAGGAGCTCAGGGGCACTGTAATTCACAAACCTGCAGAGTTATAAATGACAGCTATCGTCCAAAAATAGACTGAAGTAAGGCTGCCAAGAGGACTTGAAAGCGGGGCAGAATTGCAGGAAACCGATTTCAGGAGGTAGACTGGAATTGCATTGAAAGCATAGGAAAAGAGGCAGAACGTCCACAATGATGCACTTGGCCAAAAAGGGCGTATGCGTTTTTTCCTGAATATATTCAGGAAAAAACGCATACGCCCTTTTTGGCCAACCAAGCAAGCTTGCAAAGGAAATCTGCACTACAATGAAGTCTCACTTCCCCCCGGTCAAAAGGGCCATCTGAAAAAAGTGTAAAATCCAGAAAGGCAGGACAGGCCATGGAGAACTGGGAGCCTTGTTATGCTGATGGGCGGGATGTAAATTGCCAACAACCACTCGGGAGAAGTGTATGGTGTTTCCTGAAACATCTAAAAAACAAAGCAACAGAGCCTAGGGCACTTCCACTTATGGTCCTATAGCTTAGGGAAATTAAAATCAAAAAGACACAGCCACCCCAAAGTTTGGGACGCCTCTGTTTACAAGAACCTCGTTTACAGTACAAGTTCAACATCGCAGAAAGTGAAAAATGGATAAAGAAGTTGTGGTATTTACTTACAAAGCAATATCACTCAGCAATGAAATCTATGTCATCAGGCCCTTAGCATCACAATGAGTGGATTCAGGTATGATGATTCTAACTGAAATAAGTCACACAGAAAAAGAAACATCATAAGATATCAGTAATACACGGAATGTAAACTTGGCTACACAGGAACTGAATTACAGAACAGAACAGGGTCTCAAATTTAGAAAACCAACTTATGCTTGCTTAAGGGTAAAGGTGAGTTGGGGTGCTGCATAAAACCAGAGATTGAAATGAGCACAGATAAAGTTCCTTAAGTCAAATATGGAATAGACAAGAGCTACTCCTTGCTCAACGAAATGGACTCAACACCGCATATTAAACGCCTAAGAATGTACCTGACTAGTAAGTATCGTAAAACCTATGGATTGCTATGTCTCCAAAAGAGAATCAAGCATGTGTACAGGGGCATAAACGCAGCAGTGATAGGATTGGAGAGGTTCGGTGAGCAAATGAAGACCCTTTGAAGTCATATTGCATGGTACCCATTACACGGGTCTCAACTCTCCAGGTTTAAGGTATTCTTCCTTCAGCTAAAACACGCATGTGGAACCCAAGTATGATCAACCATGTGAACGGGAGACGTGTTCAAATATGTCTCAGTTTTCCTCCCCTGGTACTCGGGTGCAATATTCCAGACGCTTTACTAACACTCTCCCGACTTGGAGAGTCAGCGCCTTTAACCTCCTGTTTGGCCCAGTTTGCAATTTCTGTGGAAGATGAACAGGAATAGCGAGAACCAATGAGAGGCTAGCTGGAGGTGTCTGGACGGGCAAATTTAACTCTCATTTCCCACCAGGAATAGGAAATAACCAAAGGCTCAGCGTGCCGTACCGGAACCAGATTAGGGCCTGAAGCCATCCTGCGGTGTTGCGGCCAGCTCAAAAGAAAGCGAGTTGAAGAAAGGAGCTCAGGGGCACTGTAATTCACAAACCTGCAGAGTTATAAATGACAGCTATCGTCCAAAAATAGACTGAAGTAAGGCTGCCAAGAGGACTTGAAAGCGGGGCAGAATTGCAGGAAACCGATTTCAGGAGGTAGACTGGAATTGCATTGAAAGCATAGGAAAAGAGGCAGAACGTCCACAATGATGCACTTGGCCAAAAAGGGCGTATGCGTTTTTTCCTGAATATATTCAGGAAAAAACGCATACGCCCTTTTTGGCCAACCAAGCAAGCTTGCAAAGGAAATCTGCACTACAATGAAGTCTCACTTCCCCCCGGTCAAAAGGGCCATCTGAAAAAAGTGTAAAATCCTGAAAGGCAGGACAGGCCATGGAGAACTGGGAGCCTTGTTATGCTAATGGGCGGGATGTAAATTGCCAACAGACACTCGGGAGAAGTGTATGGTGTTTCCTGAAACATCTAAAAAACAAAGCAACAGAGCCTAGGGCACTTCCACTTATGGTCCTATAGCTTAGGGAAATTAAAATCAAAAAGACACAGCCACCCCAAAGTTTGGGACGCCTCTGTTTACAAGAACCTCATTTACAGTACAAGTTCAACATCGCAGAAAGTGAAAAATGCATAAAGAAGTTGTGGTATTTACTTACAAAGCAATATCACTCAGCAATGAAATCTGTGTCATCAGGCCCTTAGCAGCACAATGAGTGGATTCAGGTATGATGATTCTAACTGAAGTAAGTCACACAGAAAAAGAAACATCATAAGATATCAGTAATACACGGAATGTAAACTTGGCTACACAGGAACTGAATTACAGAACAGAACAGGGTCTCAAATTTAGAAAACCAACTTATGCTTTCTTAAGGGTAAAGGTGAGTTGGGGTGCTGCATAAAACCAGAGATTGAAATGAGCACAGATAAAGTTCCTTAAGCCAAATATGGAATAGACAAGAGCTACTCCTTGCTCAACGAAATGGACTCAACACCGCATATTAAACGCCTAAGAATGTACCTGACTAGTAAGTATCTTAAAACCTATGGATTGCTATGTCTCCGAAAGAGAATCAAGCATGTGTACAGGGGCATAAACGCAGCAGTGATAGGATTGGAGAGGTTCGGTGAGCAAATGAAGACCCTTTGAAGTCATATTGCATGGTACCCATTCCACGGGTTTCAACTACCCAGGTTTAAGGTATTCTTCCTTCAGCTAAAACATGCATGTGGAACCTAGAGTATGATCAACCATGTGATCGGGAGACGTGTTCAAATATGTCTCAGTTTTCCTCCCCTGGTACTCGGGTGCAACATTCCAGACGCTTTACTAACACTCTCCCCACTTGGAGAGTCAGTCCCTTTAACCTCCTGTTTGGCCCAGTTTGCAATTTCTGCGGAAGATGAACAGGAATAGCGAGAACCAATGAGAGGCTAGCTGGAGGTGTCTGGACGGGCAAATTTAACACTCATTTCCCACCAGGAAGAGGAATTAACCAAAGGCTCAGCGTGCCGTACCGGAACCAGATTAGGGCCTGAAGCCATCCTGCGGTGTTGCGGCCAGGTCACAAGAAAGCGAGTTGAAGAAAGGAGCTCAGGGGCGCTGTAATTCACAAACCTGCAGAGTTATAAATGACAGCTATCGTCCAAAAATAGACTGAAGTAAGGCTGCCAAGAGGACTTGAAAGCGGGGCAGAATTGCAGGAAACCGATTTCAGGAGGTAGACTGGAATTGCATTGAAAGCATAGGAAAAGAGGCAGAACGTCCACAATGATGCACTTGGCCAAAAAGGGCGTATGCGTTTTTTCCTGAATATATTCAGGAAAAAACGCATACGCCCTTTTTGGCCAACCAAGCAAGCTTGCAAAGGAAATCTGCACTACAATGAAGTCTCACTTCCCCCCGGTCAAAAGGGCCATCTGAAAAAAGTGTAAAATCCAGAAAGGCAGGACAGGCCATGGAGAACTGGGAGCCTTGTTATGCTGATGGGCGGGATGTAAATTGCCAACAACCACTCGGGAGAAGTGTATGGTGTTTCCTGAAACATCTAAAAAACAAAGCAACAGAACCTAGGGCACTTCCACTTATGGTCCTATAGCTTAGGGAAATTAAAATCAAAAAGACACAGCCACCCCAAAGTTTGGGACGCCTCTGTTTACAAGAACCTCGTTTACAGTACAAGTTCAACATCGCAGAAAGTGAAAAATGGATAAAGAAGTTGTGGTATTTACTTACAAAGCAATATCACTCAGCAATGAAATCTATGTCATCAGGCCCTTAGCATCACAATGAGTGGATTCAGGTATGATGATTCTAACTGAAATAAGTCACACAGAAAAAGAAACATCATAAGATATCAGTAATACACGGAATGTAAACTTGGCTACACAGGAACTGAATTACAGAACAGAACAGTGTCTCAAATTTAGAAAACCAACTTATGCTTGCTTAAGGGTAAAGGTGAGTTGGGGTGCTGCATAAAACCAGAGATTGAAATGAGCACAGATAAAGTTCCTTAAGTCAAATATGGAATAGACAAGAGCTACTCCTTGCTCAACGAAATGGACTCAACACCGCATATTAAACGCCTAAGAATGTACCTGACTAGTAAGTATCGTAAAACCTATGGATTGCTATGTCTCCAAAAGAGAATCAAGCATGTGTACAGGGGCATAAACGCAGCAGTGATAGGATTGGAGAGGTTTGGTGAGCAAATGAAGACCCTTTGAAGTCATATTGCATGGTACCCATTACACGGGTCTCAACTCTCCAGGTTTAAGGTATTCTTCCTTCAGCTAAAACATGCATGTGGAACCCAAGTATGATCAACCATGTGAACGGGAGACGTGTTCAAATATGTCTCAGTTTTCCTCCCCTGGTACTCGGGTGCAACATTCCAGACGCTTTACTAACACTCTCCCGACTTGGAGAGACACCGCCTTTAACCTCCTGTTTGGCCCAGTTTGCAATTTCTGCGGAAGATGAACAGGAATAGCGAGAACCAATGAGAGGCTAGCTGGAGGTGTCTGGACGGGCAAATTTAACTCTCATTTCCCACCAGGAAGAGGAAATAAACAAAGGCTCAGCGTGCCGTACCGGAACCAGATTAGGGCCTGAAGCCATCCTGCGGTGTTGCGGCCAGGTCACAAGAAAGCGAGTTGAAGAAAGGAGCTCAGGGGCACTGTAATTCACAAACCTGCAGAGTTATAAATGACAGCTATCGTCCAAAAATAGACTGAAGTAAGGCTGCCAAGAGGACTTGAAAGCGGGGCAGAATTGCAGGAAACCGATTTCAGGAGGTAGACTGGAATTGCATTGAAAGCATAGGAAAAGAGGCAGAACGTCCACAATGATGCACTTGGCCAAAAAGGGCGTATGCGTTTTTTCCTGAATATATTCAGGAAAAAACGCATACGCCCTTTTTGGCCAACCAAGCAAGCTTGCAAAGGAAATCTGCACTACAATGAAGTCTCACTTCCCCCCAGTCAAAAGGGCCATCTGAAAAAAGTGTAAAATCCAGAAAGGCAGGACAGGCCATGGAGAACTGGGAGCCTTGTTATGCTGATGGGCGGGATGTAAATTGCCAACAACCACTCGGGAGAAGTGTATGGTGTTTCCTGAAACATCTAAAAAACAAAGCAACAGAGCCTAGGGCACTGCCACTTATGGTCCTATAGCTTAGGGAAATTAAAATCAAAAAGACACAGCCACCCCAAAGTTTGGAACGGCTCTGTTTACAAGAACCTCGTTTACAGTACAAGTTCAACATCGCAGAACGTGAAAAATGGATAAAGAAGTTGTGGTATTTACTTACAAAGCAATATCACTCAGCAATGAAATCTGTGTCATCAGGCCCTTAGCAGCACAATGCGTGGATTCAGGTATGATGATTCTAACTGAAATAAGTCACACAGAAAAAGAAACATCATAAGATATCAGTAATACACGGAATGTAAACTTGGCTACACAGGAACTGAATTACAGAACAGAACAGGGTCTCAAATTTAGAAAACCAACTTATTCTTGCTTAAGGGTAAAGGTGAGTTGGGGTGCTGCATAAAACCAGAGATTGAAATGAGCACAGATAAAGTTCCTTAAGCCAAATATGGAATAGACAAGAGCTACTCCTTGCTCAACGAAATGGACTCAGTACCCCATATTAAACGCCTAAGAATGTACCTGACTAGTAAGTATCTTAAAACCTATGGATTGCTATGTCTCCGAAAGAGAATCAAGCATGTGTACAGGGGCATAAACGCAGCAGTGATAGGATTGAAGAGGTTCGGTGAGCAAATGAAGACCCTTTGAAGTCATATTGCATGGTACCCATTCCACGGGTTTCAACTACCCAGGTTTAAGGTATTCTTCCTTCAGCTAAAACATGCATGTGGAACCTAGAGTATGATCAACCATGTGATCGGGAGACGTGTTCAAATATGTCTCAGTTTTCCTCCCCTGGTACTCGGGTGCAACATTCCAGACGCTTTACTAACACTCTCCCCACTTGGAGAGTCAGTCCCTTTAACCTCCTGTTTGGCCCAGTTTGCAATTTCTGCGGAAGATGAACAGGAATAGCGAGAACCAATGAGAGGCTAGCTGGAGGTGTCTGGACGGGCAAATTTAACTCTCATTTCCCACCAGGAAGAGGAATTAACCAAAGGCTCAGCATGCCGGGCCGGAACCAGATTAGGGCCTGAAGCCATCCTGCGGTGTTGCGGCCAGGTCACAAGAAAGCGAGTTGAAGAAAGGAGCTCAGGGGCACTGTAATTCACAAACCTGCAGAGTTATAAATGACAGCTATCGTCCAAAAATAGACTGAAGTAAGGCTGCCAAGAGGACTTGAAAGCGGGGCAGAATTGCAGGAAACCGATTTCAGGAGGTAGACTGGAATTGCATTGAAAGCATAGGAAAAGAGGCAGAACGTCCACAATGATGCACTTGGCCAAAAAGGGCGTATGCGTTTTTTCCTGAATATATTCAGGAAAAAACGCATACGCCCTTTTTGGCCAACCAAGCAAGCTTGCAAAGGAAATCTGCACTACAATGAAGTCTCACTTCCCCCCGGTCAAAAGGGCCATCTGAAAAAAGTGTAAAATCCAGAAAGGCAGGACAGGCCATGGAGAACTGGGAGCCTTGTTATGCTGATGGGCGGGATGTAAATTGCCAACAGACACTCGGGAGAAGTGTATGGTGTCTCCTGAAACATCTAAAAAACAAAGCAACAGAGCCTAGGGCACTTCCACTTATGGTCCTATAGCTTAGGGAAATTAAAATCAAAAAGACACAGCCACCCCAAAGTTTGGGACGCCTCTGTTTACAAGAACCTCATTTACAGTACAAGTTCAACATCGCAGAAAGTGAAAAATGGATAAAGAAGTTGTGGTATTTACTTACAAAGCAATATCACTCAGCAATGAAATCTATGTCATCAGGCTCTTAGCATCACAATGAGTGGATTCAGGTATGATGATTCTAACTGAAGTAAGTCACACAGAAAAAGAAACATCATAAGATATCAGTAATACACGGAATGTAAACTTGGCTACACAGGAACTGAATTACAGAACAGAACAGGGTCTCAAATTTAGAAAACCAACTTATGCTTGCTTAAGGGTAAAGGTGAGTTGGGGTGCTGCATAAAACCAGAGATTGAAATGAGCACAGATAAAGTTCCTTAAGTCAAATATGGAATAGACAAGAGCTACTCCTTGCTCAACGAAATGGACTCAACACCCCATATTAAACGCCTAAGAATGTACCTGACTAGTAAGTATCTTCAAACCTATGGATTGCTATGTCTCCGAAAGAGAATCAAGCATGTGTACAGGGGCATAAACGCAGCAGTGATAGGATTGGAGAGGTTCGGTGAGCAAATGAAGACCCTTTGAAGTCATATTGCATGGTACCCATTCCACGGGTTTCAACTACCCAGGTTTAAGGTATTCTTCCTTCAGCTAAAACATGCATGTGGAACCTAGAGTATGATCAACCATGTGATCGGGAGACGTGTTCAAATATGTCTCAGTTTTCCTCACCTGGTACTCGGGTGCAACATTCCAGACGCTTTACTAACACTCTCCCCACTTGGAGAGTCAGTCCCTTTAACCTCCTGTTTGGCCCAGTTTGCAATTTCTGCGGAAGATGAACAGGAATAGCGAGAACCAATGAGAGGCTAGCTGGAGGTGTCTGGACGGGCAAATTTAACTCTCATTTCCCACCAGGAAGAGGAATTAACTAAAGGCTCAGCGTGCCGTGCCGGAACCAGATTAGGGCCTGAAGCCATCCTGCGGTGTTGCGGCCAGGTCACAAGAAAGCGAGTTGAAGAAAGGAGCTCAGGGGCACTGTAATTCACAAACCTGCAGAGTTATAAATGACAGCTATCGTCCAAAAATAGACTGAAGTAAGGCTGCCAAGAGGACTTGAAAGCGGGGCAGAATTGCAGGAAACCGATTTCAGGAGGTAGACTGGAATTGCATTGAAAGCATAGGAAAAGAGGCAGAACGTCCACAATGATGCATTTGGCCAAAAAGGGCGTATGCGTTTTTTCCTGAATATATTCAGGAAAAAACGCATACGCCCTTTTTGGCCAACCAAGCAAGCTTGCAAAGGAAATCTGCACTACAATGAAGTCTCACTTCCCCCCGGTCAAAAGGGCCATCTGAAAAAAGTGTAAAATCCAGAAAGGCAGGACAGGCCATGGAGAACTGGGAGCCTTGTTATGCTGATGGGCGGGATGTAAATTGCCAACAGACACTCGGGAGAAGTGTATGGTGTCTCCTGGAACATCTAAAAAACAAAGCAACAGAGCCTAGGGCACTGCCACTTATGGTCCTATAGCTTAGGGAAATTAAAATCAAAAAGACACAGCCACCCCAAAGTTTGGGACGCCTCTGTTTACAAGAACCTCGTCTACAGTACAAGTTCAACATCGCAGAAAGTGAAAAATGGATAAAGAACTTGTGGTACTTACGTAGAATGCAGTATCACTCAGCAATGAAATCTATGTCATCAGGCCCGTAGCAGCATAATGAGTGGATTCAGGTATGATGATTCTAACTGAAATAAGTCACACAGAAAAAGAAACATCATAAGATATCACTAATACACGGAATGTAAACTTGGCTACACAGGAACTGCATTCCAAAACAGAACAGAGTCTCAAATTTAGAAAACCAACTTATTCTTGCTTAAGGGGAAAGGTGAGTTGGGGTGCTGCATAAAACCAGAGATTGAAATGAGCACAGATAAAGTTCCTTAAGTCAAATATGGAATAGACAAGAGCTACTCCTTGCTCAACGAAATGGACTCAAAACCCCATATTAAACCCCTAAGAATGTACCTGACTAGTAAGTATCTTAAAACCTATGGATTGCTATGTCTCCAAAAGCGAATCAAGCGTGTGTACAGGGGAATAAACGCAGCAGTGATAGGATTGGAGAGGTTCGGTGAGCAAATGAAGACCCTTTGAAGTCATATTGCATGGTACCCATTCCACGGGTCTCAACTCTCCAGGTTTAAGGTATTCTTCCTTCAGCTAAAACATGCATGTGGAACCCAGAGTATGATCAACCATGTGAACGGGAGACGTGTTCAAATATGTCTCAGTTTTCCTCCCCTGGTACTCGGGTGCAACATTCCAGACGCTTTACTAACACTCTCCCCACTTGGAGAGTCAGTCCCTTTAACCTCCTGTTTGGCCCAGTTTGCAATTTCTGCGGAAGATGAAAAGGAATAGCAAGAACCAATGAGAGGCTAGCTGGAGGTGTCTGGACGGGCAAATTTAACTCTCATTTCCCACCAGGAAGAGGAATTAACCAAAGGCTCAGCATGCCGGGCCGGAACCAGATTAGGGCCTGAAGCCATCCTGCGGTGTTGCGGCCAGGTCACAAGAAAGCGAGTTGAAGAAAGGAGCTCAGGGGCACTGTAATTCACAAACCTGCAGAGTTATAAATGACAGCTATCGTCCAAAAATAGACTGAAGTAAGGCTGCCAAGAGGACTTGAAAGCGGGGCAGAATTGCAGGAAACCGATTTCAGGAGGTAGACTGGAATTGCATTGAAAGCATAGGAAAAGAGGCAGAATGTCCACAATGATGCACTTGGCCAAAAAGGGCGTATGCATTTTTTCCTGAATATATTCAGGAAAAAAAGCATACGCCCTTTTTGGCCAACCAAGCAAGCTTGCAAAGGAAATCTGCACTACAATGAAGTCTCACTTCCCCCCGGTCAAAAGGGCCATCTGAAAAAAGTGTAAAATCCAGAAAGGCAGGACAGGCCATGGAGAACTGGGAGCCTTGTTATGCTGATGGGCGGGATGTAAATTGCCAACAACCACTCGGGAGAAGTGTATGGTGTTTCCTGAAACATCTAAAAAACAAAGCAACAGAGCCTAGGGCACTTCCACTTATGGTCCTATAGCTTAGGGAAATTAAAATCAAAAAGACACAGCCACCCCAAGGTTTGGGACGCCTCTGTTTACAAGAACCTCGTTTACAGTACAAGTTCAACATCGCAGAAAGTGAAAAATGCATAAAGAAGTTGTGGTATTTACTTACAAAGCAATATCACTCAGCAATGAAATCTGTGTCATCAGGCCCTTAGCAGCACAATGAGTGGATTCAGGTATGATGATTCTAACTGAAATAAGTCACACAGAAATAGAAACATCATAAGATATCAGTAATACACGGAATGTAAACTTGGCTACACAGGAACTGTATTACAGAACAGAACAGGGTCTCAAATTTAGAAAACCAACTTATTCTTGCTTAAGGGTAAAGGTGAGTTGGGGTGCTGCATAAAACCAGAAATTGAAATGAGCACAGATAAAGTTCCTTAAGCCAAATATGGAATAGACAAGAGCTACTCCTTGCTCAACGAAATGGACTCAACACCCCATATTAAACGCCTAAGAATGTACCTGACTAGTAAGTATCTTAAAACCTATGGATTGCTATGTCTCCGAAAGAGAATCAAGCATGTGTACAGGGGCATAAACGCAGCAGTGATAGGATTGAAGAGGTTCGGTGAGCAAATGAAGACCCTTTGAAGTCATATTGCATGGTACCCATTCCACGGGTTTCAACTACCCAGGTTTAAGGTATTCTTCCTTCAGCTAAAACACGCATGTGGAACCTAGAGTATGATCAACCATGTGATCGGGAGACGTGTTCAAATATGTCTCAGTTTTCCTCCCCTGGTACTCGGGTGCAACATTCCAGACGCTTTACTAACACTCTCCCCACTTGGAGAGTCAGTCCCTTTAACCTCCTGTTTGGCCCAGTTTGCAATTTCTGCGGAAGATGAACAGGAATAGTGAGAACCAATGAGAGGCTAGCTGGAGGTGTCTGGACGGGCAAATTTAACTCTCATTTCCCACCAGGAAGAGGAATTAACCAAAGGCTCAGCGTGCCGTGCCGGAACCAGATTAGGGCCTGAAGCCATCCTGCGGTGTTGCGGCCAGGTCACAAGAAAGCGAGTTGAAGAAAGGAGCTCAGGGGCACTGTAATTCACAAACCTGCAGAGTTATAAATGACAGCTATCGTCCAAAAATAGACTGAAGTAAGGCTGCCAAGAGGACTTGAAAGCGGGGCAGAATTGCAGGAAACCGATTTCAGGAGGTAGACTGGAATTGCATTGAAAGCATAGGAAAAGAGGCAGAACGTCCACAATGATGCACTTGGCCAAAAAGGGCGTATGCGTTTTTTCCTGAATATATTCAGGAAAAAACGCATACGTCCTTTTTGGCCAACCAAGCAAGCTTACAAAGGAAATCTGCACTACAATGAAGTCTCACTTCCCCCCGGTCAAAAGGGCCATCTGAAAAAAGTGTAAAATCCAGAAAGGCAGGACAGGCCATGGAGAACTGGGAGCCTTGTTATGCTGATGGGCGGGATGTAAATTGCCAACAACCACTCGGGAGAAGTGTATGGTGTTTTTTACTGAAACATCTAAAAAACAAAGCAACAGAGCCTAGGGCACTTCCACTTATGGTCCTATAGCTTAGGGAAATTAAAATCAAAAAGACACAGCCACCCCAAAGTTTGGAACGGCTCTGTTTACAAGAACCTCGTTTACAGTACAAGTTCAACATCGCAGAAAGTGAAAAATGGATAAAGAAGTTGTGGTATTTACTTACAAAGCAATATCACTCAGCAATGAAGTCTGTGTCATCAGGCCCTTAGCAGCACAATGAGTGGATTCAGGTATGATGATTCTAACTGAAGTAAGTCACACAGAAAAAGAAACATCATAAGATATCAGTAATACACGGAATGTAAACTTGGCTACACAGGAACTGAATTACAGAACAGAACAGGGTCTCAAATTTAGAAAACCAACTTATGCTTGCTTAAGGGTAAAGGTGAGTTGGGGTGCTGCATAAAACCAGAGATTGAAATGAGCACAGATAAAGTTCCTTAAGTCAAATATGGAATAGACAAGAGCTACGCCTTGCTCAATGAAATGGACTCAACACCGCATATTAAACGCCTAAGAATGTACCTGACTAGTAAGTATCTTAAAACCTATGGATTGCTATGTCTCCGAAAGAGAATCAAGCATGTGTACAGGGGTATAAACGCAGCAGTTATAGGATTGGAGAGGTTCGGTGAGCAAATGAAGACCCTTTGAAGTCATATTGCATGGTACCCATTACACGGGTTTCAAGTACCCAGGTTTAAGGTATTCTTCCTTCAGCTAAAACATGCATGTGGAACCCAAGTATGATCAACCATGTGAACGGGAGACGTGTTCAAATATGTCTCAGTTTTCCTCCCCTGGTACTCGGGTGCAACATTCCAGACGCTTTACTAACACTCTCCCCACTTGGAGAGTCAGCGCCTTTAACCTCCTGTTTGGCCCAGTTTGCAATTTCTGTGGAAGATGAACAGGAATAGTGAGAACCAATGAGAGGCTAGCTGGAGGTGTCTGGACGGGCAAATTTAACTCTCATTTCCCACCAGGAAGAGGAAATAACCAAAGGCTCAGCGTGCCGTACCGGAACCAGATTAGGGCCTGAAGCCATCCTGCGGTGTTGCGGCCAGCTCAAAAGAAAGCGAGTTGAAGAAAGGAGCTCAGGGGCACTGTAATTCACAAACCTGCAGAGTTATAAATGACAGCTATCGTCCAAAAATAGACTGAAGTAAGGCTGCCAAGAGGACTTGAAAGCGGGGCAGAATTGCAGGAAACCGATTTCAGGAGGTAGACTGGAATTGCATTGAAAGCATAGGAAAAGAGGCAGAACGTCCACAATGATGCACTTGGCCAAAAAGGGCGTATGCGTTTTTTCCTGAATATATTCAGGAAAAAACGCATACGCCCTTTTTGGCCAACCAAGCAAGCTTGCAAAGGAAATCTGCACTACAATGAAGTCTCACTTCCCCCCGGTCAAAAGGGCCATCTGAAAAAAGTGTAAAATCCAGAAAGGCAACAGGCCATTGAGAACTGGGAGCCTTGTTATGCTGATGGGCGGGATGTAAATTGCCAACAGACACTCTGGAGAAGTGTATGGTGTTTCCTGAAACATCTAAAAAACAATGCAACAGAGCCTAGGGCACTTCCACTTATGGTCCTATAGCTTAGGGAAATTAAAATCAAAAAGACACAGCCACCCCAAAGTTTGGAACGGCTCTGTTTACAAGAACCTCGTTTACAGTACAAGTTCAACATCGCAGAAAGTGAAAAATGGATAAAGAACTTCTGGTACTTACGTACAATGCAGTATCACTCAGCAATGAAATCTATGTCATCAGGCCCGTAGCAGCATAATGAGTGGATTCAGGTATGATGATTCTAACTGAAATAAGTTACACAGAAAAAGAAACATCATAAGATATCACTAATACACGGAATGTAAACTTGGCTACACAGGAACTGAATTCCAAAACAGAATAGGTTCTCAAATTTAGAAAACCAACTTATGCTTGCTTAAGGGGAAAGGTGAGTTGGGATGCTGCATAAAACCAGAGATTGAAATGAGCACAGATAAAGTTCCTTAAGCCATATATGGAATAGAGAAGAGCTACTCCTTGCTCAACGAAATGGACTCAACACCGCATATTAAACGCCTAAGAATGTACCTGACTAGTAAGTATCTTAAAACCTATGGATTGCTATGTCTCCGAAAGAGAATCAAGCATGTGTACAGGGGCATAAACGCAGCAGTGATAGGATTGGAGAGGTTCGGTGAGCAAATGAAGACCCTTTGAAGTCATATTGCATGGTACCCATTCCACGGGTTTCAACTACCCAGGTTTTAGGTATTCTTCCTTCAGCTAAAACATGCATGTGGAACCCAGAGTATGATCAACCATGTGATCGGGAGACGTGTTCAAATATGTCTCAGTTTTCCTCCCCTGGTACTCGGGTGCAACATTCCAGACGCTTTACTAACACTCTCCCCACTTGGAGAGTCAGCGCCTTTAACCTCCTGTTTGGCCCAGTTTGCAATTTCTGCGGAAGATGAACAGGAATAGCGAGAACCAATGACAGGCTAGCTGGAGGTGTCTGGACGGGCAAATTTAACTCTCATTTCCCACCAGGAAGAGGAAATAACCAAAGGCTCAGCGTGCCGTACCGGAACCAGATTAGGGCCTGAAGCCATCCTGCGGTGTTGCGGCCAGGTCACAAGAAAGCGAGTTGAAGAAAGGAGCTCAGGGGCACTGTAATTCACAAACCTGCAGAGTTATAAATGACAGCTATCGTCCAAAAATAGACTGAAGTAAGGCTGCCAAGAGGACTTGAAAGCGGGGCAGAATTGCAGGAAACCGATTTCAGGAGGTAGACTGGAATTGCATTGAAAGCATAGGAAAAGAGGCAGAACGTCCACAATGATGCACTTGGCCAAAAAGGGCGTATGCGTTTTTTCCTGAATATATTCAGGAAAAAACGCATACGCCCTTTTTGGCCAACCAAGCAAGCTTGCAAAGGAAATCTGCACTACAATGAAGTCTCACTTCCCCCCGGTCAAAAGGGCCATCTGAAAAAAGTGTAAAATCCAGAAAGGCAGGACAGGCCATGGAGAACTGGGAGCCTTGTTATGCTGATGGGCGGGATGTAAATTGCCAACAACCACTCCGGAGAAGTGTATGGTGTTTCCTGAAACATCTAAAAAACAAAGCAACAGAGCCTAGGGCACTGCCACTTATGGTCCTATAGCTTAGGGAAATTAAAATCAAAAAGACACAGCCACCCCAAAGTTTGGGACGGCTCTGTTTACAAGAACCTCGTTTACAGTACATGTTCAACATCGCAGAAAGTGAAAAATGGATAAAGAAGTTGTGGTATTTACTTACAAAGCAATATCACTCAGCAATGAAGTCTGTTTCATCAGGCCCTTAGCAGCACAATGAGTGGATTCAGGTATGATGATTCTAACTGAAATAAGTCACACAGAAAAAGAAACATCATAAGATATCAATAATACACGGAATGTAAACTTGGCTACACAGGAACTGAATTACAGAACAGAACAGGGTCTCAAATTTAGAAAACCAACTTATTCTTGCTTAAGGGTAAAGGTGAGTTGGGGTGCTGCATAAAACCAGAGATTGAAATGAGCACAGATAAAGTTCCTTAAGCCAAATATGGAATAGACAAGAGCTACTCCTTGCTCAACGAAATGGACTCAACACCGCATATTAAACGCCTAAGAATGTACCTGACTAGTAAGTATCTTAAAACCTATGGATTGCTATGTCTCCGAAAGAGAATCAAGCATGTGTACAGGGGCATAAACGCAGCAGTGATAGGATTGGAGAGGTTCGGTGAGCAAATGAAGACCCTTTGAAGTCATATTGCATGGTGCCCATTCCACGGGTTTCAACTACCCAGGTTTAAGGTATTCTTCCTTCAGCTAAAACATGCATGTGGAACCTAGAGTATGATCAACCATGTGATCGGGAGACGTGTTCAAATATGTCTCAGTTTTCCTCCCCTGGTACTCGGGTGCAACATTCCAGACGCTTTACTAACACTCTCCCCACTTGGAGAGTCAGTCCCTTTAACCTCCTGTTTGGCCCAGTTTGCAATTTCTGCGGAAGATGAACAGGAATAGCGAGAACCAATGAGAGGCTAGCTGGAGGTGTCTGGACGGGCAAATTTAACTCTCATTTCCCACCAGGAAGAGGAATTAACCAAACGCTCAGCGTGCCGTGCCGAAACCAGATTAGGGCCTGAAGCCATCCTGCGGTGTTGCGGCCAGCTCAAAAGAAAGCGAGTTGAAGAAAGGAGCTCAGGCACACTGTAATTCACAAACCTGCAGACTTATAAATGACAGCTATCGTCCAAAAATAGACTGAAGTAAGGCTGCCAAGAGGACTTGAAAGCGGGGCAGAATTGCAGGAAACCGATTTCAGGAGGTAGACTGGAATTGCATTGAAAGCATAGGAAAAGAGGCAGAACGTCCACAATGATGCACTTGGCCAAAAAGGGCGTATGCGTTTTTTCCTGAATATATTCAGGAAAAAACGCATACGCCCTTTTTGGCCAACCAAGCAAGCTTGCAAAGGAAATCTGCACTACAATGAAGTCTCACTTCCCCCCGGTCAAAAGGGCCATCTGAAAAAAGTGTAAAATCCAGAAAGGCAGGACAGGCCATGGAGAACTGGGAGCCTTGTTATGCTGATGGGCGGGATGTAAATTGCCAACAGACACTCGGGAGAAGTGTATGGTGTCTCCTGAAACATCTAAAAAACAAAGCAACAGAGCCTAGGGCACTGCCACTTATGGTCCTATAGCTTAGGGAAATTAAAATCAAAAAGACACAGCCACCCCAAAGTTTGGGACGCCTCTGTTTACAAGAACCTCGTTTACAGTACAAGTTCAACATCGCAGAAAGTGAAAAATGGATAAAGAAGTTGTGGTATTTACTTACAAAGCAATATCACTCAGCAATGAAATCTATGTCATCAGGCCCTTAGCATCACAATGAGTGGATTCAGGTATGATGATTCTAACTGAAGTAAGTCACACAGAAAAAGAAACATCATAAGATATCAGTAATACACGGAATGTAAACTTGGCTACACAGGAACTGAATTACAGAACAGAACAGGGTCTCAAATTTAGAAAACCAACTTATGCTTGCTTAAGGGTAAAGGTGAGTTGGGGTGCTGCATAAAACCAGAGATTGAAATGAGCACAGATAAAGTTCCTTAAGTCAAATATGGAATAGACAAGAGCTACTCCTTGCTCAATGAAATGGACTCAACACCGCATATTAAACGCCTAAGAATGTACCTGACTAGTAAGTATCTTAAAACCTATGGATTGCTATGTCTCCGAAAGAGAATCAAGCATGTGTACAGGGGCATAAACGCAGCAGTGATAGGATTGGAGAGGTTCGGTGAGCAAATGAAGACCCTTTGAAGTCATATTGCATGGTAACCATTACACGGGTCTCAACTCTCCAGGTTTAAGGTATTCTTCCTTCAGCTAAAACATGCATGTGGAACCCAAGTATGATCAACCATGTGAACGGGAGACGTGTTCAAATATGTCTCAGTTTTCCTCCCCTGGTACTCGGGTGCAACATTCCAGATGCTTTACTAACACTCTCCCCACTTGGAGAGTCAGCGCCTTTAACCTCCTGTTTGGCCCAGTTTGCAATTTCTGCGGAAGATGAACAGGAATAGTGAGAACCAATGAGAGGCTAGCTGGAGGTGTCTGGACGGGCAAATTTAACTCTCATTTCCCACCAGGAAGAGGAAATAACCAAAGGCTCAGCGTGCCGTACCGGAACCAGATTAGGGCCTGAAGCCATCCTGCGGTGTTGCGGCCAGCTCAAAAGAAAGCGAGTTGAAGAAAGGAGCTCAGGGGCACTGTAATTCACAAACCTGCAGAGTTATAAATGACAGCTATCGTCCAAAAATAGACTGAAGTAAGGCTGCCAAGAGGACTTGAAAGCGGGGCAGAATTGCAGGAAACCGATTTCAGGAGGTAGACTGGAATTGCATTGAAAGCAAAGGAAAAGAGGCAGAACGTCCACAATGATGCACTTGGCCAAAAAGGGCGTATGCGTTTCTTCCTGAATATATTCAGGAAAAAACGCATACGCCCTTTTTGGCCAACCAAGCAAGCTTGCAAAGGAAATCTGCACTACAATGAAGTCTCACTTCCCCCCGGTCAAAAGGGCCATCTGAAAAAAGTGTAAAATCCAGAAAGGCAGGACAGGCCATGGAGAACTGGGAGCCTTGTTATGCTGATGGGCGGGATGTAAATTGCCAACAGACACTCGGGAGAAGTGTATGGTGTTTCCTGAAACATCTAAAAAACAAAGAAACAGAACCTAGGGCACTTCCACTTATGGTCCTATAGCTTAGGGAAATTAAAATCAAAAAGACACAGCCACCCCAAAGTTTGGGACGCCTCTGTTTACAAGAACCTCGTTTACAGTACAAGTTCAACATCGCAGAAAGTGAAAAATGGATAAAGAAGTTGTGGTATTTACTTACAAAGCAATATCACTCAGCAATGAAATCTGTGTCATCAGGCCCTTAGCAGCACAATGAGTGGATTCAGGTATGATGATTCTAACTGAAGTAAGTCACACAGAAAAAGAAACATCATAAGATATCAGTAATACACGGAATGTAAACTTGGCTACACAGGAACTGAATTACAGAACAGAACAGGGTCTCAAATTTAGAAAACCAACTTATGCTTGCTTAAGGGTAAAGGTGAGTTGGGGTGCTGCATAAAACCAGAGATTGAAATGAGCACAGATAAAGTTCCTTAAGCCAAATATGGATTAGACAAGAGCTACTCCTTGCTCAACGAAATGGACTCAACACCGCATATTAAACGCCTAAGAATGTACATGACTAGTAAGTATCTTAAAACCTATGGATTGCTATGTCTCCGAAAGAGAATCAAGCATGTGTACAGGGGCATAAACGCAGCAGTGATAGGATTGGAGAGGTTCGGTGAGCAAATGAAGACCCTTTGAAGTCATATTGCATGGTACCCATTCCACGGGTTTCAACTACCCAGGTTTTAGGTATTCTTCCTTCAGCTAAAACATGCATGTGGAACCCAGAGTATGATCAACCATGTGATTGGGAGACGTGTTCAAATATGTCTCAGTTTTCCTCCCCTGGTACTCGGGTGCAACATTCCAGATGCTTTACTAACACTCTCCCCTCTTGGAGAGTCAGCGCCTTTAACCTCCTGTTTGGCACAGTTTGCAATTTCTGCGGAAGGTGAACAAGAATAGCGAGAACCAATGAGAGGCTAGCTGGAGGTGTCTGGACGGGCAAATTTAACTCTCATTTCCCACCAGGAAGAGGAATTAACCAAAGGCTTAGCGTGCCGTGCCGGAACCAGATTAGGGCCTGAAGCCATCCTGCGGTGTTGCGGCCAGCTCAAAAGAAAGCGAGTTGAAGAAAGGAGCTCAGGGGCACTGTAATTCACAAACCTGCAGAGTTATAAATGACAGCTATCGTCCAAAAATAGACTGAAGTACGGCTGCCAAGAGGACTTGAAAGCGGGGCAGAATTGCAGGAAACCGATTTCAGGAGGTAGACTGGAATTGCATTGAAAGCATAGGAAAAGAGGCAGAACGTCCACAATGATGCACTTGGCCAAAAAGGGCGTATGCGTTTTTTCCTGAATATATTCAGGAAAAAACGCATACGCCCTTTTTGGCCAACCAAGCAAGCTTGCAAAGGAAATCTGCACTACAATGAAGTCTCACTTCCCCCCGGTCAAAAGGGCCATCTGAAAAAAGTGTAAAATCCAGAAAGGCAGGACAGGCCATGGAGAACTGGGAGCCTTGTTATGCTGATGGGCGGGATGTAAATTGCCAACAGACATTCGGGAGAAGTGTATGGTGTCTCCTGAAACATCTAAAAAACAAAGCAACAGAGACTAGGGCACTGCCACTTATGGTCCTATAGCTTAGGGAAATTAAAATCAAAAAGACACAGCCACCCCAAAGTTTGGGACGCCTCTGTTTACAAGAACCTCGTTTACAGTACAAGTTCAACATCGCAGAAAGTGAAAAATGGATAAAGAACTTGTGGTACTTACGTACAATGCAGTATCACTCAGCAATGAAATCTATGTCATCAGGTCCGTAGCAGCATAATGAGTGGATTCAGGTACGATGATTCTAACTGAAATAAGTCACACAGAAAAAGAAACATCATAAGATATCACTAATACACGGAATGTAAACTTGGCTACACAGGAACTGCATTCCAAAACAGAACAGGGTCTCAAATTTAGAAAACCAACTTATGCTTGCTTAAGGGGAAAGGTGAGTTGGGGTGCTGCATAAAACCAGAGATTGAAATGAGCACAGATAAAGTTCCTTAAGCCAAATATGGAATAGACAAGAGCTACTCCTTGCTCAACGAAATGGACTCAAAACCCCATATTAAACGCCTAAGAATGTACCTGACTAGTAAGTATCTTAAAACCTATGGATTGCTATGTCTCTGAAAGAGAATCAAGCATGTGTACAGGGGCATAAACGCAGCAGTGATAGGATTGGAGAGGTTCGGTGAGCAAATGAAGACCCTTTGAAGTCATATTGCATGGTACCCATTCCACGGGTTTCAACTACCCAGGTTTTAGGTATTCTTCCTTCAGCTAAAACATGCATGTGGAACCCAGAGTATGATCAACCATGTGATCGGGAGACGTGTTCAAATATGTCTCAGTTTTCCTCCCCTGGTACTCGGGTGCAACATTCCAGACGCTTTACTAACACTCTCCCCACTTGGAGAGTCAGCGCCTTTAACCTCCTGTTTGGCACAGTTTGCAATTTCTGCGTAAGATGAACAGGAATAGCGAGAACCAATGAGAGGCTAGCTGGAGGTGTCTGGACGGGCAAATTTAACTCTCATTTCCCAACAGGAAGAGGAAATAACCAAAGGCTCAGCGTGCCGTGCCGGAACCAGATTAGGGCCTGAAGCCATCCTGCGGTGTTGCGGCCAGCTCAAAAGAAAGCGAGTTGAAGAAAGGAGTTCAGGGGCACTGTAATTCACAAACCTGCAGAGTTATAAATGACAGCTATCGTCCAAAAATAGACTGAAGTAAGGCTGCCAAGAGGACTTGAAAGCGGGGCAGAATTGCAGGAAACCGATTTCAGGAGGTAGACTGGAATTGCATTGAAAGCATAGGAAAAGAGGCAGAACGTCCACAATGATGCACTTGGCCAAAAAGGGCGTATGCGTTTTTTCCTGAATATATTCAGGAAAAAACGCATACGCCCTTTTTGGCCAACCAAGCAAGCTTGCAAAGGAAATCTGCACTACAATGAAGTCTCACTTCCCCCCGGTCAAAAGGGCCATCTGAAAAAAGTGTAAAATCCAGAAAGGCAGGACAGGCCATGGAGAACTGGGAGCCTTGTTATGCTGATGGGCGGGATGTAAATTGCCAACAACCACTCGGGAGAAGTGTATGGTGTTTCCTGAAACATCTAAAAAACAAAGCAACAGAACCTAGGGCACTTCCACTTATGGTCCTATAGCTTAGGGAAATTAAAATCAAAAAGACACAGCCACCCCAAAGTTTGGAACAGCTCTGTTTACAAGAACCTCGTTTACAAGAACCTCGTTCAACATCGCAGAAAGTGAAAAATGGATAAAGAAGTTGTGGTATTTACTTACAAAGCAATATCACTCAGCAATGAAATCTGTGTCATCAGGCCCTTAGCAGCACAATGAGTGGATTCAGGTATGATGATTCTAACTGAAATAAGTCACACAGAAAAAGAAACATCATAAGATATCAGTAATACACAGAATGTAAACTTGGCTACACAGGAACTGAATTACAGAACAGAACAGGGTGTCAAATTTAGAAAACCAACTTATTCTTGCTTAAGGGTAAAGGTGAGTTGGGGTGCTGCATAAAACCAGAGATTGAAATGAGCACAGATAAAGTTCCTTAAGCCAAATATGGAATAGACAAGAGCTACTCCTTGCTCAACGAAATGGACTCAACACCGCATATTAAGCACCTAAGAATGTACCTGACTAGTAAGTATCTTAAAACCTATGGATTGCTATGTCTCCGAAAGAGAATCAAGCATGTGTACAGGGGCATGAACGCAGCAGTGATAGGATTGGAGAGGTTCGGTGAGCAAATGAAGACCCTTTGAAGTCATATTGCATGGTACCCATTACACGGGTCTTAACTCTCCAGGTTTAAGGTATTCTTCCTTCAGCTAAAACATGCATGTGGAACCCAAGTATGATCAACCATGTGATCGGGAGACGTGTTCAAATATGTCTCAGTTTTCCTCCCGTGGTACTCGGGTGCAACATTCCAGACGCTTTACTAACACTCTCCCCACTTGGAGAGTCAGCACCTTTAACCTCCTGTTTGGCCCAGTTTGCAATTTCTGCGGAAGATGAACAGGAATAGCGAGAACCAATGAGAGGCTAGCTGGAGGTGTCTGGACGGGCAAATTTAACTCTCATTTCCCACCAGGAGGCGGAAATAACCAAAGGCTCAGCGTGCCATGCCGGAACCACATTAGGGCCTGAAGCCATCCTGCGGTGTTGCGGCCAGCTCACAAGAAAGCGAGTTGAAGAAAGGAGCTCAGGGGCACTGTAATTCACAAACCTGCAGAGTTATAAATGACAGCTATCGTCCAAAAATAGACTGAAGTAAGGCTGCCAAGAGGACTTGAAAGCGGGGCAGAATTGCAGGAAACCGATTTCAGGAGGTAGACTGGAATTGCATTGAAAGCATAGGAAAAGAGGCAGAACGTCCACAATGATGCACTTGGCCTAAAAGGGCGTATGCGTTTTTTCCTGAATATATTCAGGAAAAAACGCATACGCCCCTTTTGGCCAACCAAGCAAGCTTGCAAAGGAAATCTGCACTACAATGAAGTCTCACTTCCCCCCGGTCAAAAGGGCCATCTGAAAAAAGTGTAAAATCCAGAAAGGCAGGACAGGCCATGGAGAACTGGGAGCCTTGTTATGCTGATGGGCGGGATGTAAATTGCCAACAACCACTCGGGAGAAGTGTATGGTGTTTCCTGAAACAACTAAAAAACAAAGCAACAGAGCCTAGGGCACTGCCACTTATGGTCCTATAGCTTAGGGAAATTAAAATCAAAAAGACACAGCCACTCCAAAGTTTGGAATGGCTCTCTTTACAAGAACCTCGTTTACAGTACAAGTTCAACATCGCAGAAAGTGAAAAATGGATAAAGAACTTGTGGTACTTACGTACAATGCAGTATCACTCAGCAATGAAATCTATGTCATAAGGCCCGTAGCAGCATAATGAGTGGATTCAGGTACGATGATTCTAACTGAAATAAGTCACACAGAAAAAGAAACATCATAAGATATCACTAATACACGGAATGTAAACTTGGCTACACAGGAACTGCATTCCAAAACAGAACAGGGTCTCAAATTTAGAAAACCAACTTATGCTTGCTTAAGGGGAAAGGTGAGTTGGGGTGCTGCATAAAACCAGAGATTGAAATGAGCACAGATAAAGTTCCTTAAGCCAAATATGGAATAGACAAGAGCTACTCCTTGCTCAATGAAATGGACTCAAAACCCCATATTAAACGCCTAAGAATGTACCTGACTAGTAAGTATCTTAAAACCTATGGATTGCTATGTCTCCGAAAGAGAATCAAGCATGTGTACAGGGGCATAAACGCAGCAGTGATAGGATTGGAGAGGTTCGGTGAGCAAATGAAGACCCTTTGAAGTCATATTGCATGGTACCCATTCCACGGGTTTCAACTACCCAGGTTTTAGGTATTCTTCCTTCAGCTAAAACATGCATGTGGAACCCAGAGTATGATCAACCATGTGATCGGGAGACGTGTTCAAATATGTCTCAGTTTTCCTCCCCTGGTACTCGGGTGCAACATTCCAGACGCTTTACTAACACTCTCCCCACTTGGAGAGTCAGCGCCTTTAACCTCCTGTTTGGCCCAGTTTGCAATTTCTGCGGAAGATGAACAGGAATAGCGAGAACCAATGAGAGGCTAGCTGGAGGTGTCTGGACGGGCAAATTTAACTCTCATTTCCCACCAGGAAGAGGAAATAACCAAAGGCTCAGCGTGCCGTGCCGGAACCAGATTAGGGCCTGAAGCCATCCTGCGGTGTTGCGGCCAGGTCACAAGAAAGCGAGTTGAAGAAAGGAGCTCAGGGGCACTGTAATTCACAAACCTGCAGAGTTATAAATGACAGCTATCGTCCAAAAATAGACTGAAGTAAGGCTGCCAAGAGGACTTGAAAGCGGGGCAGAATTGCAGGAAACCGATTTCAGGAGGTAGACTGGAATTGCATTGAAAGCATAGGAAAAGAGGCAGAACGTCCACAATGATGCACTTGGCCAAAAAGGGCGTATGCGTTTTTTCCTGAATATATTCAGGAAAAAACGCATACGCCCTTTTTGGCCAACCAAGCAAGCTTGCAAAGGAAATCTGCACTACAATGAAGTCTCACTTCCCCCCGGTCAAAAGGGCCATCTGAAAAAAGTGTAAAATCCAGAAAGGCAGGACAGGCCATGGAGAACTGGGAGCCTTGTTATGCTGATGGGCGGGATGTAAATTGCCAACAAGCACTTGGGAGAAGTGTATGGTGTTTCCTGAAACATCTAAAAAACAAAGCAACAGAACCTAGGGCACTTCCACTTATGGTCCTATAGCTTAGGGAAATTAAAATCAAAAAGACACAGCCACCCCAAAGTTTGGAACGGCTCTGTATACAAGAACCTCGTTTACAGTACAAGTTCAACATCGCAGAAAGTGAAAAATGGATAAAGAACTTGTGGTACTTACGTACAATGCAGTATCACTCAGCAATGAAATCTATGTCATAAGGCCCGTAGCAGCATAATGAGTGGATTCAGGTACGATGATTCTAACTGAAATAAGTCACACAGAAAAAGAAACATCATAAGATATCACTAATACACGGAATGTAAACTTGGCTACACAGGAACTGCATTCCAAAACAGAACAGGGTCTCAAATTTAGAAAACCAACTTATGCTTGCTTAAGGGGAAAGGTGAGTTGGGGTGCTGCATAAAACCAGAGATTGAAATGAGCACAGATAAAGTTCCTTAAGCCAAATATGGAATAGACAAGAGCTACTCCTTGCTCAACGAAATGGACTCAAAACCCCATATTAAACGCCTAAGAATGTACCTGACTAGTAAGTATCTTAAAACCTATGGATTGCTATGTCTCCAAAAGAGAATCAAGCATGTGTACAGGGGCATAAACGCAGCAGTGATAGGATTGGAGAGGTTCGGTGAGCAAATGAAGACCCTTTGAAGTCATATTGCATGGTACCCATTCCACGGGTTTCAACTACCCAGGTTTTAGGTATTCTTCCTTCAGGTAAAACATGCATGTGGAACCCAGAGTATGATCAACCATGTGATCGGGAGACGTGTTCAAATATGTCTCAGTTTTCCTCCCCTGGTACTCGGGTGCAACATTCCAGACGCTTTACTAACACTCTCCCCACTTGGAGAGTCAGCGCCTTTAACCTCCTGTTTGGCACAGTTTGCAATTTCTGCGGAAGATGAACAGGAATACCGAGAACCAATGAGAGGCTAGCTGGAGGTGTCTGGACGGGCAAATTTAACTCTCATTTCCCAACAGGAAGAGGAAATAACCAAAGGCTCAGCGTGCCGTGCCGGAACCAGATTAGGGCCTGAAGCCATCCTGCGGTGTTGCGGCCAGGTCAAAAGAAAGCGAGTTGAAGAAAGGAGCTCAGGGGCACTGTAATTCACAAACCTGCAGAGTTATAAATGACAGCTATCGTCCAAAAATTGACTGAAGTAAGGCTGCCAAGAGGACTTGAAAGCGGGGCAGAATTGCACGAAACCGATTTCAGGAGGTAGACTGGAATTGCATTGAAAGCATAGGAAAAGAGGCAGAACGTCCACAATGATGCACTTGGCCAAAAAGGGCGTATGCGTTTTTTCCTGAATATATTCAGGAAAAAACGCATACGCCCTTTTTGGCCAACCAAGCAAGCTTGCAAAGGAAATCTGCACTACAATGAAGTCTCACTTCCCCCCGGTCAAAAGGGCCATCTGAAAAAAGTGTAAAATCCAGAAAGGCAGGACAGGCCATGGAGAACTGGGAGCCTTGTTATGCTGATGGGCGGGATGTAAATTGCCAACAACCACTTGGGAGAAGTGTATGGTGTTTCCTGAAACATCTAAAAAACAAAGCAACAGAACCTAGGGCACTTCCACTTATGGTCCTATAGCTTAGGGAAATTAAAATCAAAAAGACACAGCCACCCCAAAGTTTGGAACAGCTCTGTTTACAAGAACCTCGTTTACAGTACAAGTTCAACATCACAGAAAGTGAAAAATGGATAAAGAAGTTGTGGTATTTACTTACAAAGCAATATCACTCAGCAATGAAGTCTGTGTCATCAGGCCCTTAGCAGCACAATGAGTGGATTCAGGTATGATGATTCTAACTGAAATAAGTCACACAGAAAAAGAAACATCATAAGATATCAGTAATACACGGAATGGAAACTTGGCTACACAGGAACTGAATTACAGAACAGAACAGGGTGTCAAATTTAGAAAACCAACTTATTCTTGCTTAAGGGGAAAGGTGAGTTGGGGTGCTGCATAAAACCAGAGATTGAAATGAGCACAGATAAAGTTCCTTAAGCCAAATATGGAATAGACAAGAGCTACTCCTTGCTCAACGAAATGGACTCAACACCCCATATTAAACGCCTAAGAATGTACCTGACTAGTAAGTATCTTAAAACCTATGGATTGCTATGTCTCCGAAAGACAATCAAGCATGTGTACAGGGGCATAAACGCAGCAGTGATAGGATTGGAGAGATGCGGTGAGCAAATGAAGACCCTTTGAAGTCATATTGCATGGTACCCATTCCACGGGTTTCAACTACCCAGGTTTTAGGTATTCTTCCTTCAGCTAAAACATGCATGTGGAACCTAGAGTATGATCAACCATGTGATCGGGAGACGTGTTCAAATATGTCTCAGTTTTCCTCCCCTGGTACTCGGGTGCAACATTCCAGACGCTTTACTAACACTCTCCGCACTTGGAGAGTCAGTCCCTTTAACCTCCTGTTTGGCCCAGTTTGCAATTTCTGCGGAAGATGAACAGGAATACCGAGAACCAATGAGAGGCTAGCTGGAGGTGTCTGGACGGGCAAATTTAACTCTCATTTCCCACCAGGAAGAGGAATTAACCAAAGGCTCAGCATGCCGGGCCGGAACCAGATTAGGGCCTGAAACCATCCTGTGGTGTTGCGGCCAGGTCACAAGAAAACGAGTTGAAGAAAGGAGCTCAGGGGCACTGTAATTCACAAACCTGCAGAGTTATAAATGACAGCTATCGTCCAAAAATAGACTGAAGTAAGGCTGCCAAGAGGACTTGAAAGCGGGGCAGAATTGCAGGAAACCGATTTCAGGAGGTAGACTGGAATTGCATTGAAAGCATAGGAAAAGAGGCAGAACGTCCACAATGATGCACTTGGCCAAAAAGGGCGTATGCGTTTTTTCCTGAATATATTCAGGAAAAAACGCATACGCCCTTTTTGGCCAACCAAGCAAGCTTGCAAAGGAAATCTGCACTACAATGAAGTCTCACTTCCCCCCGGTCAAAAGGGCCATCTGAAAAAAGTGTAAAATCCAGAAAGGCAGGACAGGCCATGGAGAACTGGGAGCCTTGTTATGCTGATGGGCGGGATGTAAATTGCCAACAGACACTTGGGAGAAGTGTATGGTGTTTCCTGAAACATCTGAAAAACAAAGCAACAGAGCCTAGGGCACTTCCACTTACGGTCCTAGAGATTAGGGAAATTAAAATCAAAAAGACACAGCCACCCCAAAGTTTGGAACGGCTCTGTTTACAAGAACCTCGTTTACAGTACAAGTTCAACATCGCAGAAAGTGAAAAATGGATAAAGAAGTTGTGGTATTTACTTACAAAGCAATATCACTCAGCAATGAAGTCTGTGTCATCAGGCCCTTAGCAGCACAATGAGTGGATTCAGGTATGATGATTCTAACTGAAATAAGTCACACAGAAAAAGAAACATCATAAGATATCAGTAATACACGGAATGTAAACTTGGCTACACAGGAACTGAATTACAGAACAGAACAGGGTCTCAAATTTAGAAAACCAACTTATGCTTGCTTAAGGGTAAAGGTGAGTTGGGGTGCTGCATAAAACCAGAGATTGAAATGAGCACAGATAAAGTTCCTTAAGTCAAATATGGAATAGACAAGAGCTACTCCTTGCTCAACGAAATGGACTCAACACCGCATATTAAACGCCTAAGAATGTACCTGACTAGTAAGTATCGTAAAACCTATGGATTGCTATGTCTCCAAAAGAGAATCAAGCATGTGTACAGGGGCATAAACGCAGCAGTGATAGGATTGGAGAGGTTCGGTGAGCAAATGAAGACCCTTTGAAGTCATATTGCATGGTACCCATTCCACGGGTCTCAACTCTCAGGTTTAAGGTATTCTTCCTTCAGCTAAAACATGCATGTGGAACCCAAGTATGATCAACCATGTGAACGGGAGACGTGTTCAAATATGTCTCAGTTTTCCTCCCCTGGTACTCGGGTGCAACATTCCAGACGCTTTACTAACACTCTCCCCACTTGGAGAGTCAGCGCCTTTAACCTCCTGTTTGGCCCAGTTTGCAATTTCTGCGGAAGATGAACAGGAATAGCGAGAACCAATGAGAGGCTAGCTGGAGGTGTCTGGACGGGCAAATTTAACTCTCATTTCCCACCAGGAAGAGGAATTAACCAAAGGCTCAGCGTGCCGTGCCGGAACCAGATTAGGGCCTGAAGCCATCCTGCGGTGTTGCGGCCAGGTCACAAGAAAGCGAGTTGAAGAAAGGAGCTCAGGGGCACTGTAATTCACAAACCTGCAGAGTTATAAATGACAGCTATCGTCCAAAAATAGACTGAAGTAAGGCTGCCAAGAGGACTTGAAAGCGGGGCAGAATTGCAGGAAACCGATTTCAGGAGGTAGACTGGAATTGCATTGAAAGCATAGGAAAAGAGGCAGAACGTCCACAATGATGCACTTGGCCAAAAAGGGCGTATGCGTTTTTTCCTGAATATATTCAGGAAAAAACGCATACGCACTTTTTGGCCAACCAAGCAAGCTTGCAAAGGAAATCTGCACTACAATGAAGTCTCACTTCCCCCCGGTCAAAAGGGCCATCTGAAAAAAGTGTAAAATCCAGAAAGGCAACAGGCCATTGAGAACTGGGAGCCTTGTTATGCTGATGGGCGGGATGTAAATTGCCAACAGACACTCGGGAGAAGTGTATGGTGTTTCCTGAAACATCTAAAAAACAAAGCAACAGAGCCTAGGGCACTTCCACTTATGGTCCTATAGCTTAGGGAAATTAAAATCAAAAAGACACAGCCACCCCAAAGTTTGGAATGGCTCTGTTTACAAGAACCTCGTTTCCAGTACAAGTTCAACATCGCAGAAAGTGAAAAATGGATAAAGAAGTTGTGGTATTTACTTACAAAGCAATATCACTCAGCAATGAAATCTATGTCATCAGGCCCTTAGCAGCACAATGAGTGGATTCAGGTATGATGATTCTAACTGAAATAAGTCACACAGAAAAAGAAACATCATAAGATATCAGTAATACACGGAATGTAAACTTGGCTACACAGGAACTGAATTACAGAAGAGAAAAGGGTCTCAAATTTAGAAAACCAACTTATGCTTGCTTAAGGGTAAAGGTGAGTTGGGGTGCTGCATAAAACCAGAGATTGAAATGAGCACAGATAAAGTTCCTTAAGCCAAATATGGAATAGACAAGAGCTACTCCTTGCTCAACGAAATGGACTCAAAACCCCATATTAAACGCCTAAGAATGTACCTGGCTAGTAAGTATCTTAAAACCTATGGATTGCTATGTCTCCAAAAGAGAATCAAGCGTGTGTACAGGGGCATAAACGCAGCAGTGATAGGATTGGAGAGGTTCGGTGAGCAAATGAAGACCCTTTGAAGTCATATTGCATGGTACCCATTACACGGGTCTCAACTCTCCAGGTTTAAGGTATTCTTCCTTCAGCTAAAACATGGATGTGGAACCCAGAGTATGATCAACCATGTGAACGGGAGACGTGTTCAAATATGTCTCAGTTTTCCTCCCCTGGTACTCGGGTGCAACATTCCAGACGCTTTACTAACACTCTCCCGACTTGGAGAGTCAGTCCCTTTAACCTCCTGTTTGGCCCAGTTTGCAATTTCTGCGGAAGATGAACAGGAATAGCGAGAACCAATGAGAGACTAGCTGGAGGTGTCTGAACGGGCAAATTTAACTCTCATTTCCCACCAGGAAGAGGAATTAGCCAAAGGCTAAGCGTGCCGTGCCGGAACCAGATTAGGGCCTGAAGCCATCCTGCGGTGTTGCGGCCAGCTCACAAGAAAGCGAGTTGAAGAAAGGAGCTCAGGGGCACTGTAATTCACAAACCTGCAGAGTTATAAATGACAGCTATCGTCCAAAAAGAGACTGAAGTAAGGCTGCCAAGAGGACTTGAAAGCGGGGCAGAATTGCAGGAAACCGATTTCAGGAGGTAGACTGGAATTGCATTGAAAGCATAGGAAAAGAGGCAGAACGTCCACAGTGATGCACTTGGCCAAAAAGGGCGTATGCGTTTTTTCCTGAATATATTCAGGAAAAAACGCATACGCCCTTTTTGGCCAACCAAGCAAGCTTGCAAAGGAAATCTGCACTACAATGAAGTCTCACTTCCCCCCGGTCAAAAGGGCCATCTGAAAAAAGTGTAAAATCCAGAAAGGCAGGACAGGCCATGGAGAACTGGGAGCCTTGTTATGCTGATGGGCGGGATGTAAATTGCCAACAACCACTCGGGAGAAGTGTATGGTGTTTCCTGAAACATCTAAAAAACAAAGCAACAGAACCTAGGGGACTTCCACTTATGGTCCTATAGCTTAGGGAAATTAAAATCAAAAAGACACAGCCACCCCAAAGTTTGGAAAGGCTCTGTTTACAAGAACCTCGTTTACAGTACAAGTTCAACATCGCAGAAAGTGAAAAATGGATAAAGAAGTTGTGGTATTTACTTACAAAGCAATATCACTCAGCAATGAAATCTGTGTCATCAGGCCCTTAGCAGCACAATGAGTGGATTCAGGTATGATGATTCTAACTGAAATAAGTCACACAGAAAAAGAAACATCATAAGATATCAGTAATACACGGAATGTAAACTTGGCTACACAGGAACTGAATTACAGAACAGAACAGGGTCTCAAATTTAGAAAACCAACATATTCTTGCTTATGGGTAAAGGTGAGTTGGGGTGCTGCATAAAACCAGAGATTGAAATGAGCACAGATAAAGTTCCTTAAGTCAAATATGGAATAGACAAGAGCTACTCCTTGCTCAACGAAATGGACTCAACACCGCATATTAAACACCTAAGAATGTACCTGACTAGTAAGTATCTTAAAACCTATGGATTGCTATGTCTCCGAAAGAGAATCAAGCATGTGTACAGGGGCATAAACGCAGCAGTGATAGGATTGGAGAGGTTCGGTGAGCAAATGAAGACCCTTTGAAGTCATATTGCATGGTACCCATTCCACGGGTTTCAACTACCCAGGTTTAAGGTATTCTTCCTTCAGCTAAAACATGCATGTGGAACCTAGAGTATGATCAACCATGTGATCGGGAGACGTGTTCAAATATGTCTCAGTTTTCGTACCCTGGTACTCGGGTGCAACATTCCACACGCTTTACTAACACTCTCCCGACTTGGAGAGTCAGTCCCTTTAACCTCCTGTTTGGCCCAGTTTGCAATTTCTGCGGAAGATGAACAGGAATAGCGAGAACCAATGAGAGGCTATCTGGAGGTGTCTGGATGGGCAAATTTAACTCTCATTTCCCACCAGGAAGAGGAATTAACCAAAGGCTCAGCGTGCCGTGCCGGAACCAGATTAGGGCCTGAAGCCATCCTGTGGTGTTGCGGCCAGGTCACAAGAAAGCAAGTTGAAGAAAGGAGCTCAGGGGCACTGTAATTCACAAACCTGCAGAGTTATAAATGACAGCTATCGTCCAAAAATAGACTGAAGTAAGGCTGCCAAGAGGACTTGAAAGCGGGGCAGAATTGCAGGAAGCCGATTTCAGGAGGTAGACTGGAATTGCATTGAAAGCATAGGAAAAGAGGCAGAACGTCCACAATGATGCACTTGGCCAAAAAGGGCGTATGCGTTTTTTCCTGAATATATTCAGGAAAAAACGCATACGCACTTTTTGGCCAACCAAGCAAGCTTGCAAAGGAAATCTGCACTACAATGAAGTCTCACTTCCCCCCGGTCAAAAGGGCCATCTGAAAATAGTGTAAAATCCAGAAAGACAGGACAGGCCATGGAGAACTGGGAGCCTTGTTATGCTGATGGGCGGGATGTAAATTGCCAACAGACACTCGGGAGAAGTGTATGGTGTTTCCTGAAACATCTAAAAAACAAAGCAACAGAGCCTAGGGCACTTCCACTTATGGTCCTATAGCTTAGGGAAATTAAAATCAAAAAGACACAGCCACCCCAAAATTTGGAAAGGCTCTGTTTACAAGAACCTCGTTTACAGTACAAGTTCAACATCGCAGAAAGTGAAAAATGGATAAAGAACTTGTGGTATTTACTTACAAAGCAATATCACTCAGCAATGAAATCTGTGTCATCAGGCCCTTAGCAGCACAATGAGTGGATTCAGGTATGATGATTCTAACTGAAATAAGTCACACAGAAAAAGAAACATCATAAGATATCTGTAATACACGGAATGTAAACTTGGCTACACAGGAACTGAATTACAGAACAGAACAGGGTCTCAAATTTAGAAAACCAACTTATTCTTGCTTAAGGGTAAAGGTGAGTTGGGGTGCTGCATAAAACCAGAGATTGAAATGAGCACAGATAAAGTTCCTTAAGCCAAATATGGAATAGACAAGAGCTACTCATGCTCAATGAAATGGACTCAACACCCCATATTAAACGCCTAAGAATGTACCTGACTAGGAAGTATCTTAAAACCTATGGATTGCTATGTGTCCCAAAGAGAATCAAGCATGTGTACAGGGGCATAAACGCAGCAGTGATAGGATTGGAGAGGTTCGGTGAGCAAATGAAGACCCTTTGAAGTCATATTGCATGGTTCCCATTCCACGGGTTTCAACTACCCAGGTTTAAGGTATTCTTCCTTCAGCTAAAACATGCATGTGGAACCTAGAGTATGATCAACCATGTGATCGGGAGACGTGTTCAAATATGTCTCAGTTTTCATACCCTGGTACTCGGGTGCAACATTCCACACGCTTTACTAACACTCTCCCGACTTGGAGAGTCAGTCCCTTTAACCTCCTGTTTGGCCCAGTTTGCAATTTCTGCGGAAGATGAACAGGAATAGCGAGAACCAATGAGAGGCTAGCTGGAGGTGTCTGGATGGGCAAATTTAACTCTCATTTCCCACCATGAAGAGGAATTAACCAAAGGCTCAGCGTGCCGGGCCAGAACCAGATTAGGGCCTGAAGCCATCCTGTGGTGTTGCGGCCAGGTCACAAGAAAGCAAGTTGAAGAAAGGAGCTCAGGGGCACTGTAATTCACAAACCTGCAGAGTTATAAATGACAGCTATCGTCCAAAAATAAACTGAAGTAAGGCTGCCAAGAGGACTTGAAAGCGGGGCAGAATTGCAGGAAACCGATTTCAGGAGCTACACTGGAATTGCATTGAAAGCATAGGAAAAGAGGCAGAACGTCCACAATGATGCACTTGGCCAAAAAGGGCGTATGTGTTTTTTCCTGAATATATTCAGGAAAAAACGCATACGCCCTTTTTGGCCAACCAAGCAAGCTTGCAAAGGAAATCTGCACTACAATGAAGTCTCACTTCCCCCCGGTCAAAAGGGCCATCTGAAAAAAGTGTAAAATCCAGAAAGACAGGACAGGCCATGGAGAACTGGGAGCCTTGTTATGCTGATGGGCGGGATGTAAATTGTCAACAGACACTCGGGAGAAGTGTATGGTGTTTCCTGAAACATCTAAAAAACAAAGCAACAGAGCCTAGGGCACTTCCACTTATGGTCCTATAGCTTAGGGAAATTAAAATCAAAAAGACACAGCCACCCCAAAGTTTGGAAAGGCTCTGTTTACAAGAACCTCGTTTACAGTACAAGTTCAACATCGCAGAAAGTGAAAACTGGATAAAGAAGTTGTGGTATTTACTTACAAAGCAATATCACTCAGCAATGAAATCTGTGTCATCAGGCCCTTAGCAGCACAATGAGTGGATTCAGGTATGATGATTCTAACTGAAATAAGTCACACAGAAAAAGAAACATCATAAGATATCAGTAATACACGGAATGTAAACTTGGCTACACAGGAACTGAATTACAGAACAGAACAGGGTCTCAAATTTAGAAAACCAACTTATTCTTGCTTAAGGGTAAAGGTGAGTTGCGGTGCTGCATAAAACCAGAGATTGAAATGAGCACAGATAAAGTTCCTTAAGCCAAATATGGAATAGACAAGAGCTACTCCTTGCTCAATGAAATGGACTCAACACCCCATATTAAACGCCTAAGAATGTACCTGACTAGTAAGTATCTTAAAACCTATGGATTGCTATGTCTCCGAAAGAGAATCAAGCATGTGTACAGGGGCATAAACGCAGCAGTGATAGGATTGGAGAGGTTCGGTGAGCAAATGAAGACCCTTTGAAGTCATATTGCATGGTACCCATTCCACGAGTTTCAACTACCCAGGTTTAAGGTATTCTTCCTTCAGCTAAAACATGCATGTGGAACCTAGAGTATGATCAACCATGTGATCGGGAGACGTGTTCAAATATGTCTCAGTTTTCGTACCCTGGTACTCGGGTGCAACATTCCAGACGCTTTACTAACACTCGCCCGACTTGGAGAGTCAGTCCCTTTAACCTCCCGTTTGGCCCAGTTTGCAATTTCTGCGGAAGATGAACAGGAATAGCGAGAACCAATGAGAGGCTAGCTGGAGGTGTCTGGACGGGCAAATTTAACTCTCATTTTCCACCATGAAGAGGAATTAACCAAAGGCTCAGCGTGCCCTGCCGGAACCAGATTAGGGCATAGAGCCATCCTGTGGTGTTGCGGCAAGGTCACAAGAAAGCAAGTTGAAGAAAGGAGCTCAGGGGCACTGTAATTCACAAACCTGCAGAGTTATAAATGACAGCTATCGTCCAAAAATAGACTGAAGTAAGGCTGCCAAGAGGACTTGAAAGCGGGTCAGAATTGCAGGAAACCGATTTCAGGAGCTAGACTGGAATTGCATTGAAAGCATAGGAAAAGAGGCAGAACGTCCACAATGATGCACTTGGCCAAAAAGGGCGTATGCGTTTTTTCCTGAATATATTCAGGAAAAAACGCATACGCCCTTTTTGGCCAACAAGCAAGCTTGCAAAGGAAATCTGCACTACAATGAAGTCTCACTTCCCCCCGGTCAAAAGGGCCATCTGAAAAACGTGTAAAATCCAGAAAGGCAGGACAGGCCATGGAGAACTGGGAGCCTTGTTATGCTGATGGGCGGGATGTAAATTGCCAACAACCACTCGGGAGAAGTGTATGGTGTTTCCTGAAACATCTAAAAAACAAAGCAACAGAGCCTAGGGCACTGCCACTTATGGTCCTATAGATTAGGGAAATTAAAATCAAAAAGACACAGCCACCCCAAAGTTTGGGACGCCTCTGTTTACAAGAACCTCGTTTACAGTACAAGTTCAACATCGCAGAAAGTGAAAAATGGATAAAGAAGTTGTGGTATTTACTTACAAAGCAATATCACTCAGCAATGAAATCTGTGTCATCAGGCCCTTAGCAGCACAATGAGTGGATTCAGGTATGATGATTCTAACTGAAATAAGTCACACAGAAAAAGAAACATCATAAGATATCTGTAATACACGGAATGTAAACTTGGCTACACAGGAACTGAATTACAGAACAGAACAGGGTCTCAAATTTAGAAAACCAACTTATGCTTGCTTAAGGGTAAAGGTGAGTTGTGGTGTTGCATAAAACCAGAGATTGAAATGAGCACAGATAAAGTTCCTTAAGTCAAATATGGAATAGATAAGAGCTACTCCTTGCTCAACGAAATGGACTCAACACCGCATATTAAACGCCTAAGAATGTACCTGACTAGTAAGTATCTTAAAACCTATGAATTGCTATGTCTCCGATAGAGAATCAAGCATGTGTACAGGGGCATAAACGCAGCAGTGATAGGATTGGAGAGGTTCGGTGAGCAAATGAAGACCCTTTGAAGTCATATTGCATGGTACCCATTACACTGGTCTTAACTCTCCAGGTTTAAGGTATTCTTCCTTCAGCTAAATCATGCATGTGGAACCTAGAGTATGATCAACCATGTGATCGGGAGACGTGTTCAAATATGTCTCAGTTTTCGTACCCTGGTACTCGGGTGCAACATTCCAGACGCTTTACTAACACTCTCCCCACTTGGAGAGTCAGTCCCTTTAACCTCCTGTTTGGCCCAGTTTGCAATTTCTGCGGAAGATGAACAGGAATAGCGAGAACCAATGAGAGACTAGCTGGAGGTGTCTGGACGGGCAAATTTAACTCTCATTTCCCACCAGGAAGAGGAAATAACCAAAGGCTCAGCGTGCCGTGCCGGAACCAGATTAGGGCCTGAAGCCATCCTGCGGTGTTGCGGCCAGCTCAAAAGAAAGCGAGTTGAAGAAAGGAGCTCAGGGGCACTGTAATTCACAAACCTGCAGAGTTATAAATGACAGCTATCGTCCAAAAATAGACTGAAGTAAGGCTGCCAAGAGGACTTGAAAGCGGGGCAGAATTGCAGGAAACCGATTTCAGGAGGTAGACTGGAATTGCATTGAAAGCATAGGAAAAGAGGCAGAACGTCCACAATGATGCACTTGGCCAAAAAGGGCGTATGCGTTTTTTCCTGAATATATTCAGGAAAAAACGCATACGCCCTTTTTGGCCAACCAAGCAAGCTTGCAAAGGAAATCTGCACTACAATGAAGTCTCACTTCCCCCCGGTCAAAAGGGCCATCTGAAAAAAGTGTAAAATCCAGAAAGGCAGGACAGGCCATGGAGAACTGGGAGCCTTGTTATGCTGATGGGCGGGATGTAAATTGCCAACAGACACTTGGGAGAAGTGTATGGTGTTTCCTGAAACATCTAAAAAACAAAGCAACAGAACCTAGGGCACTTCCACTTATGGTCCTATAGCTTAGGGAAATTAAAATCAAAAAGACACAGCCACCCCAAAGTTTGGAACGGCTCTGTTTACAAGAACCTCGTTTACAGTACAAGTTCAACATCGCAGAAAGTGAAAAATGGATAAAGAAGTTGTGGTATTTACTTACAAAGCAATATCACTCAGCAATGAAATCTGTGTCATCAGGCCCTTAGCAGCACAATGAGTGGATTCAGGTATGATGATTCCAACTGAAATAAGTCACACAGAAAAAGAAACATCATAAGATATCACTAATACACGGAATGTAAACTTGGCTACACAGGAACTGAATTACAGAACAGAACAGGGTCTCAAATTTAGAAAACCAACTTATGCTTGCTTAAGGGGAAAGGTGAGTTGTGGTGCTGCATAAAACCAGAGATTGAAATGAGCACAGATAAAGTTCCTTAAGTCAAATATGGAATAGTCAAGAGCTACTCCTTGCTCAACGAAATGGACTCAACACCCCATATTAAACGCCTAAGAATGTACCTGACTAGTAAGTATCTTAAAACCTATGGATTGCTATGTCTCCGAAAGAGAATCAAGCATGTGTACAGGGGCATAAACGCAGCAGTGATAGGATTGGAGAGGTTCGGTGAGCAAATGAAGACCCTTTGAAGTCATATTGCATGGTACCCATTACACGGGTCTCAACTCTCCAGGTTTAAGGTATTCTTCCTTCAGCTAAAACATGCATGTGGAACCTAGAGTATGATCAACCATGTGATCGGGAGACGTGTTCAAATATGTCTCAGTTTTCGTACCCTGGTACTCGGGTGCAACATTCCAGACGCTTTACTAACACTCTCCCCACTTGGAGAGTCAGTCCCTTTAACCTCCTGTTTGGCCCAGTTTGCAATTTCTGCGGAAGATGAACAGGAATAGTGAGAACCAATGAGAGGCTAGCTGGAGGTGTCTGGACGGGCAAATTTAACTCTCATTTTCCACCATGAAGAGGAAATAACCAAAGGCTCAGCGTGCCCTGCCGGAACCAGATTAGGGCCTGAAGCCATCCTGTGGTGTTGCGGCCAGCTCAAAAGTAAGCAAGTTGAAGAAAGGAGCTCAGGGGCACTGTAATTCACAAACCTGCAGAGTTATAAATGACAGCTATCGTCCAAAAATAGACTGAAGTAAGGCTGCCAAGAGGACTTGAAAGCGGGGCAGAATTGCAGGAAACCGATTTCAGGAGGTAGACTGGAATTGCATTGAAAGCATAGGAAAAGAGGCAGAACGTCCACAATGATGTACTTGGCCAAAAAGGGCGTATGCGTTTTTTCCTGAATATATTCAGGAAAAAACGCATACGCCCTTTTTGGCCAACCAAGCAAGCTTGCAAAGGAAATCTGCACTACAATGAAGTCTCACTTCCCCCGGTCAAAAGGGCCATCTGAAAAAAGTGTAAAATCCAGAAAGGCAGGACAGGCCATGGAGAACTGGGAGCCTTGTTATGCTGATGGGCGGGATGTAAATTGCCAACAACCACTCGGGAGAAGTGTATGGTGTTTCCTGAAACATCTAAAAAACAAAGCAACAGAACCTAGGGCACTTCCACTTATGGTCCTATAGCTTAGGGAAATTAAAATCAAAAAGACACAGCCACCCCAAAGTTTGGAATGGCTCTGTTTACAAGAACCTCGTTTAGAGTACAAGTTCAACATCGCAGAAAGTGAAAAATGGATAAAGAAGTTGTGGTACTTACTTACAAAGCAATATCACTCAGCAATGAAATCTGTGTCATCAGGCCCTTAGCAGCACAATGAGTGGATTCAGGTACGATGATTCTAACTGAAGTAAGTCACACAGAAAAAGAAACATCATAAGATATCAGTAATACACGGAATGTAAACTTGGCTACACAGGAACTGAATTACAGAACAGAACAGGGTCTCAAATTTAGAAAACCAACTTATGCTTGCTTAAGGGTAAAGGTGAGATGGGGTGCTGCATAAAACCAGAGATTGAAATGAGCACACATAAAGTTCCTTAAGTCAAATATGGAATAGACAAGAGCTACTCCTTGCTCAACGAAATGGACTCAACACCGCATATTAAACACCTAAGAATGTACCTGACTAGTAAGTATCTTAAAACCTATGGATTGCTATGTCTCCGAAAGAGAATCAAGCATGTGTACAGGGGCATAAACGCAGCAGTGATAGGATTTGGAGAGGTTCGGTGAGCAAATGAAGACCCTTTGAAGTCATATTGCATGGTACCCATTCCACGGGTCTCAACTCTCCAGGTTTAAGGTATTCTTCCTTCAGCTAAAACATGCATGTGGAACATAGAGTATGATCAACCATGTGATCGGGAGATGTGTTCAAATATGTCTCAGTTTTCGTACCCTGGTACTCGGGTGCAACATTCCAGACGCTTTACTAACACTCTCCCGACTTGGAGAGTCAGTCCCTTTAACCTCCTGTTTGGCCCAGTTTGCAATTTCTGCGGAAGATGAACAGGAATAGCGAGAACCAATGAGAGGCTAGCTGGAGGTGTCTGGACGGGCAAATTTAACTCTCATTTCCCACCAGGAAGAGGAATTAACCAAAGGCTCAGCGTGCCGTGCCGGAACCAGATTAGGGCCTGAAGCCATCCTGCGGTGTTGCGGCCAGCTCAAAAGAAAGCGAGTTGAAGAAAGGAGCTCAGGGGCACTGTAATTCACAAACCTGCAGAGTTATAAATGACAGCTATCGTCCAAAAATAGACTGAAGTAAGGCTGCCAAGAGGACTTGAAAGCGGGGCAGAATTGCAGGAAACCGATTTCAGGAGGTAGACTGGAATTGCATTGAAAGCATAGGAAAAGAGGCAGAACGTCCACAATGATGCACTTGGCCAAAAAGTGCGTATGCGTTTTTTCCTGAATATATTCAGGAAAAAACGCATACGCCCTTTTTGGCCAACCAAGCAAGCTTGCAAAGGAAATCTGCACTACAATGAAGTCTCACTTCCCCCCGGTCAAAAGGGCCATCTGAAAAAAGTGTAAAATCCAAAAAGGCAGGACAGGCCATGGAGAACTGGGAGCCTTGTTATGCTGATGGGCGGGATGTAAATTGCCAACAACCACTCGGGAGAAGTGTATGGTGTTTCCTGAAACATCTAAAAAACAAAGCAACAGAACCTAGGGCACTTCCACTTATGGTCCTATAGCTTAGGGAAATTAAAATCAAAAAGACACAGCCACCCCAAAGTTTGGAACGGCACTGTTTACAAGAACCTCGTTTACAGTACAAGTTCAACATCGCAGAAAGTGAAAAATGGATAAAGAAGTTGTGGTATTCACTTACAAAGCAATATCACTCAGCAATGAAATCTATGTCATCAGGCCCTTAGCAGCACAATGAGTGGATTCAGGTATGATGATTCTAACTGAAATAAGTCACACAGAAAAAGAAACATCATAAGATATCAGTAATACACGGAAAGGAAATTGGCTACACAGGAACTGAATTACAGAACAGAACAGGGTCTCAAATTTAGAAAACCAACTTATGCTTGCTTAAGGGTAAAGGTGAGTTGGGGTGCTGCATAAAACCAGAGATTGAAATGAGCACAGATAAAGTGTCTTAAGCCAAATATGGAATAGACAAGAGCTACTCCTTGCTCAATGAAATGGACTCAACACCGCATATTAAACGCCTAAGAATGTACCTGACTAGTAAGTATCTTAAAACCTATGGATTGCTATGTCTCCGAAAGAGAATCAAGCATGTGTACAGGGGCATAAACGCAGCAGTGATAGGATTGGAGAGGTTCGGTGAGCAAATGAAGACCCTTTGAAGTCATATTGCATGGTACCCATTCCACGGGTTTCAACTACCCAGGTTTTAGGTATTCTTCCTTCAGCTAAAACATGCATGTGGAACTCAGAGTATGATCAACCATGTGATCGGGAGACGTGTTCCAATATGTCTCAGTTTTCCTCCCCTGGTACTCGGGTGCAACATTCCAGACGCTTTACTAACACTCTCCCCACTTGGAGAGTCAGCGCCTTTAACCTCCTGTTTGGCCCAGTTTGCAATTTCTGCGGAAGATGAACAGGAATAGCGAGAACCAATGAGAGGCTAGCTGGAGGTGTCTGGACGGGCAAATTTAACTCTCATTTCCCACCAGGAAGAGGAATTAACCAAAGGCTCAGCATGCCGGGCCGGAACCAGATTAGGGCCTGAAGCCATCCTGCGGTGTTGCGGCCAGGTCACAAGAAAGCGAGTTGAAGAAAGGAGCTCAGGGGCACTGTAATTCACAAACCTGCAGAGTTATAAATGACAGCTATCGTCCAAAAATAGACTGAAGTAAGGCTGCCAAGAGGACTTGAAAGCGGGGCAGAATTGCAGGAAACCGATTTCAGGAGGTAGACTGGAATTGCATTGAAAGCATAGGAAAAGAGGCAGAACGTCCACAATGATGCACTTGGCCAAAAAGGGCGTATGCGTTTTTTCCTGAATATATTCAGGAAAAAACGCATACGCCCTTTTTGGCCAACCAAGCAAGCTTGCAAAGGAAATCTGCACTACAATGAAGTCTCACTTCCCCCCGGTCAAAAGGGCCATCTGAAAAAAGTGTAAAATCCAGAAAGGCAGGACAGGCCATGGAGAACTGGGAGCCTTGTTATGGTGATGGGCGAGATGTAAATTGCCAACAACCACTCGGGAGAAGTGTATGGTGTTTCCTGAAACATCTAAAAAACAAAGCAACAGAACCTAGGGCACTTCCACTTATGGTCCTATAGCTTAGGGAAATTAAAATCAAAAAGACACAGCCACCCCAAAGTTTGGAACGGCTCTGTTTACAAGAACCTCGCTTACAGTACAAGTTCAACATCGCAGAAAGTGAAAAATGGATAAAGAAGTTGTGGTATTAACTTACAAAGCAATATCACTCAACAATGAAATCTGTGTCATCAGGCCATTAGCAGCACAATGAGTGGATTCAGGTATGATGATTCTAACTGAAATAAGTCACACAGAAAAAGAAACATCATAAGATATCAGTAATACACGGAATGTAAACTTGGCTACACAGGAACTGAATTACAGAACAGAACAGGGTCTCAAATTTAGAAAACCAACTTATTCTTGCTTAAGGGTAAAGGTGAGTTGGGGTGCTGCATAAAACCAGAGATTGAAATGAGCACAGATAAAGTTCCTTAAGCCAAATATGGAATAGACAAGAGCTACTCCTTGCTCAACGAAATGGACTCAACACCCCATATTAAACGCCTAAGAATGTACCTGACTAGTAAGTATCTTAAAACCTATGGATTGCTATGTCTCCGAAAGAGAATCAAGCATGTGTACAGGGGCATAAACGCAGCAGTGATAGGATTGGAGAGGTTCGGTGAGCAAATGAAGACCCTTTGAAGTCATATTGCATGGTACCCATTCCACGGGTTTCAACTACCCAGGTTTTAGGTATTCTTCCTTCAGCTAAAACATGCATGTGGAACCCAGAGTATGATCAACCATGTGATCGGGAGACGTGTTCCAATATGTCTCAGTTTTCCTCCCCTGGTACTCGGGTGCAACATTCCAGACGCTTTACTAACACTCTCCCCACTTGGAGAGTCAGTCCCTTTAACCTCCTGTTTGGCCCAGTTTGCAATTTCTGCGGAAGATGAACAGGAATAGCGAGAACCAATGAGAGGCTAGCTGGAGGTGTCTGGACGGGCAAATTTAACTCTCATTTCCCACCAGGAAGAGGAATTAACCAAAGGCTCAGCATGCCGGGCCGGAACCAGATTAGGGCCTGAAGCCATCCTGCCGTGTTGCGGCCAGGTCACAAGAAAGCGAGTTGAAGAAAGGAGCTCAGGGGCACTGTAATTCACAAACCTGCAGAGTTATAAATGACAGCTATCGTCCAAAAATAGACTGAAGTAAGGCTGCCAAGAGGACTTGAAAGCGGGGCAGAATTGCAGGAAACCGATTTCAGGAGGTAGACTGGAATTGCATTGAAAGCATAGGAAAAGAGGCAGAACGTCCACAATGATGCACTTGGCCAAAAAGGGCGTATGCGTTTTTTCCTGAATATATTCAGGAAAAAATGCATACGCCCTTTTTGGCCAACCAAGCAAGCTTGCAAAGGAAATCTGCACTACAATGAAGTCTCACTTCCCCCCAGTCAAAAGGGCCATCTGAAAAAAGTGTAAAATCCAGAAAGGCAGGACAGGCCATGGAGAACTGGGAGCCTTGTTATGGTGATGGGCGGGATGTAAATTGCAAACAACCACTCGGGAGAAGTGTATGGTGTTTCCTTAAACATCTAAAAAACAAAGCAACAGAACCTAGGGCACTTCCACTTATGGTCCTATAGCTTAGGGAAATTAAAATCAAAAAGACACAGCCACCCCAAAGTTTGGAACGGCTCTGTTTACAAGAACCTCGTTTACAGTACAAGTTCAACATCGCAGAAAGTGAAAAATGGATAAAGAAGTTGTGGTATTTACTTACAAAGCAATATCACTCAGCAATGAAATCTGTGTCATCAGGCCCTTAGCAGCACAATGAGTGGATTCAGGTATGATGATTCTAACTGAAATAAGTCACACAGAAAAAGAAACATCATAAGATATCAGTAATACACGGAATGTAAACTTGGCTACACAGGAACTGCATTCCAAAACAGAACAGGGTCTCAAATTTAGAAAACCAACTTATGCTTGCTTAAGGGGAAAGGTGAGTTGGGGTGCTGCATAAAACCAGAGATTGAAATGAGCACAGATAAAGTTCCTTAAGCCAAATATGGAATAGAAAAGAGCTACTCCTTACTCAACGAAATGGACTCAACACCCCATATTAAACGCCTAAGAATGTACCTGACTAGTAAGTATCTTAAAACCTATGGATTGCTATGTCTCCGAAAGAGAATCAAGCATGTGTACAGGGGCATAATGGCAGCAGTGATAGGATTGGAGAGGTTCGGTGAGCAAATGAAGACCCTTTGAAGTCATATTGCATGGTACCCATTCCACGGGTTTCAACTACCCAGGTTTAAGGTATTCTTCCTTCAGCTAAAACATGCATGTGGAACCCAAGTATGATCAACCATGTGATCGGGAGACGTGTTCAAATATGTCTCAGTTTTCCTCCCCTGGTACTCGGGTGCAACATTCCAGACGCTTTACTAACACTCTCCCGACTTGGAGAGTCAGTCCCTTTAACCTCCTGTTTGGCCCAGTTTGCAATTTCTGCGGAAGATGAAAAGGAATAGCAAGAACCAATGAGAGGCTAGCTGGAGGTGTCTGGACGGGCAAATTTAACTCTCATTTCCCACCAGGAAGAGGAATTAACCAAAGGCTCAGCATGCCGGGCCGGAACCAGATTAGGGCCTGAAGCCATCCTGCGGTGTTGCGGCCAGGTCACAAGAAAGCGAGTTGAAGAAAGGAGCTCAGGGACACTGTAATTCACAAACCTGCAGAGTTATAAATGACAGCTATCGTCCAAAAATAGACTGAAGTAAGGCTGCCAAGAGGACTTGAAAGTGGGGCAGAATTGCAGGAAACCGATTTTAGGAGGTAGACTGGAATTGCATTGAAAGCATAGGAAAAGAGGCAGAACGTCCACAATGATGCACTTGGCCAAAAAGGGCGTATGCGTTTTTTCCTGAATATATTCAGGAAAAAACGCATACGCCCTTTTTGGCCAACCAAGCAAGCTTGCAAAGGAAATCTGCACTACAATGAAGTCTCACTTCCCCCCGGTCAAAAGGGCCATCTGAAAAAAGTGTAAAATCCAGAAAGGCAGGACAGGCCATGGAGAACTGGGAGCCTTGTTATGCTGATGGGCGGGATGTAAATTGCCAACAGACACTCTGGAGAAGTGTGTGGTGTTTCCTGAAACATCTAAAAAACAAAGCAACAGAGCCTAGGGCACTGCCACTTATGGTCCTATAGCTTAGGGAAATTAAAATCAAAAAGACACAGCCACCCCAAAGTTTGGGACGCCTCTGTTTACAAGAACCTCGTTTACAGTACAAGTTCAACATTGCAGAAAGTGAAAAATGGATAAAGACGTTGTGGTATTTACTTACAAAGCAATATCACTCAGCAATGAAATCTATGTTATCAGGCCCTTAGCATCACAATGAGTGGATTCAGGTATGATGATTCTAACTGAAATAAGTCACACAGAAAAAGAAACATCATAAGATATCAGTAATACACGGAATGTAAACTTGGCTACACAGGAACTGAATTACAGAACAGAACAGGGTCTAAAATTTAGAAAACCAACTTATGCTTGCTTAAGGGTAAAGGTGAGTTGGGGTGCTGCATAAAACCAGAGATTGAAATGAGCACAGATAAAGTTCCTTAAGTCAAATATGGAATAGACAAGAGCTACTCCTTGCTCAATGAAATGGACTCAACACCGCATATTAAACGCCTAAGAATGTACCTGACTAGTAAGTATCTTAAAACCTATGGATTGCTATGTCTCTGAAAGAGAATCAAGCATGTGTACAGGGGCATAAATGCAGCAGTGATAGGATTGGAGAGGTTCGGTGAGCAAATGAAGACCCTTTTAAGACATATTGCATGGTACCCATTACACGGGTCTCAACTCTCCAGGTTTAAGGTATTCTTCCTTCAGCTAAAACATGCATGTGGAACCTAGAGTATGATCAACCATGTGATCGGGAGACGTGTTCAAATATGTCTCAGTTTTCCTCCCCTGGTACTCGGGTGCAACATTCCAGACGCTTTACTAACACTCTCCCCACTTGGAGAGTCAGTCCCTTTAACCTCCTGTTTGGCCCAGTTTGCAATTTCTGCGGAAGATGAACAGGAATAGCGAGAACCAATGAGAGGCTAGCTGGAGGTGTCTGGACGGGCAAATTTAACTCTCATTTCCCACCAGGAAGAGGAATTAACCAAAGGCTCAGCGTGCCGTGCCGGAACCAGATTAGGGCCTGAAGCCATCCTGCGGTGTTGCGGCCAGGTCACAAGAAAGCGAGTTGAAGAAAGGAGCTCAGGGGCACTGTAATTCACAAACCTGCAGAGTTATAAATGACAGCTATCGTCCAAAAATAGACTGAAGTAAGGCTGCCAAGAGGACTTGAAAGCGGGGCAGAATTGCAGGAAACCGATTTCAGGAGGTAGACTGGAATTGCATTGAAAGCATAGGAAAAGAGGCAGAACGTCCACAATGATGCACTTGGCCAAAAAGGGCGTATGCGTTTTTTCCTGAATATATTCAGGAAAAAACGCATACGCCCTTTTTGGCCAACCAAGCAAGCTTGCAAAGGAAATCTGCACTACAATGAAGTCTCACTTCCCCCCGGTCAAAAGGGCCATCTGAAAAAAGTGTAAAATCCAGAAAGGCAGGACAGGCCATGGAGAACTGGGAGCCTTGTTATGCTGATGGGCGGGATGTAAATTGCAAACAACCACTCCAGAGAAGTGTATGGTGTTTCCTGAAACATCTAAAAAACAAAGCAACAGAGCCTAGGGCACTTCCACTTATGGTCCTATAGCTTAGGGAAATTAAAATCAAAAAGACACAGCCACCCCAAAGTTTGGGACGCCTCCGTTTACAAGAACCTCGTTTACCGGACAAGTTCAATATCACAGAAAGTGAAAAATGGATAAAGAACTTGTGGTACTTACGTACAATGCAGTATCACTCAGCAATGAAATCTATGTCATCAGGCCCGTAGCAGCATAATGAGTGGATTCAGGTACGATGATTCTAACTGAAATAAGTCACACAGAAAAAGAAACATCATAAGATATCACTAATACACGGAATGTAAACTTGGCTACACAGGAACTGCATTCCAAAACAGAACAGGGTCTCAAATTTAGAAAACCAACTTATGCTTGCTTAAGGGGAAAGGTGAGTTGGGGTGCTGCATAAAACCAGAGATTGAAATGAGCACAGATAAAGTTCCTTAAGCCAAATATGGAATAGACAAGAGCTACTCCTTACTCAACGAAATGGACTCAACACCCCATATTAAACGCCTAAGAATGTACCTGACTAGTAAGTATCTTAAAACCTATGGATTGCTATGTCTCCAAAACAGAATCAAACGTGTGTACAGGGGCATAAACGCAGCAGTGATAGGATTGGAGAGGTTCGGTGAGCAAATGAAGACCCTTTGAAGTCATATTGCATGGTACCCATTCCACGGGTCTCAACTCTCCAGGTTTAAGGTATTCTTCCTTCAGCTAAAACATGCATGTGGAACCTAGAGTATGATCAACCATGTGATCGGGAGACGTGTTCAAATATGTCTCAGTTTTCCTCCCCTGGTACTCGGGTGCAACATTCCAGACGCTTTACTAACACTCTCCCCACTAGGAGAGTCAGTCCCTTTAACCTCCTGTTTGGCCCAGTTTGCAATTTCTGCGGAAGATGAACAGGAATAGCGAGAACCAATGAGAGGCTAGCTGGAGGTGTCTGGACGGGCAAATTTAACTCTCATTTCCCACCAGGAAGAGGAATTAACCAAAGGCTCAGCGTGCCGTACCGGAACCAGATTAGGGCCTGAAGCCATCCTGCGGTGTTGCGGCCAGCTCAAAAGAAAGCGAGTTGAAGAAAGGAGCTCAGGGGCACTGTAATTCACAAACCTGCAGAGTTATAAATGACAGCTATCGTCCAAAAATAGACTGAAGTAAGGCTGCCAAGAGGACTTGAAAGCGGGGCAGAATTGCAGGAAACCGATTTCAGGAGGTAGACTGGAATTGCATTGAAAGCATAGGAAAAGAGGCAGAACGTCCACAATGATGCACTTGGCCAAAAAGGGCGTATGCGTTTTTTCCTGAATATATTCAGGAAAAAACGCATACGGCCTTTTTGGCCAACCAAGCAAGCTTGCAAAGGAAATCTGCACTACAATGAAGTCTCACTTCCCCCCGGTCAAAAGGGAAATCTGAAAAAAGTGTAAAATCCAGAAAGGCAGGACAGGCCATGGAGAACTGGGAGCCTTGTTATGCTGATGGGCGGGATGTAAATTGCCAACAACCACTCGGGAGAAGTGTATGGTGTTTCCTGAAACATCTAAAAAACAAAGCAACAGAACCTAGGGCACTTCCACTTATGGTCCTATAGCTTAGGGAAATTAAAATCAAAAAGACACAGCCACCCCAAAGTTTGGAACGGCTCTGTTTACAAGAACCTCGTTTACAGTACAAGTTCAACATCGCAGAAAGTGAAAAATGGATAAAGAATTTGTGGTATTTACTTACAAAGCAATATCACTCAGCAATGAAATCTGTGTCATCAGGCCCTTAGCAGCACAATGAGTGGATTCAGGTATGATGATTCTAACTGAAATAAGTCACACAGAAAAAGAAACATCATAAGATATCAGTAATACACGGAATGTAAATTTGGCTACACAGGAACTGAATTACAGAACAGAACAGGGTCTCAAATTTAGAAAACCAACTTATGCTTGCTTAAGGGGAAAGGTGAGTTGGGGTGCTGCATAAAACCAGAGATTGCAATGACCACAGATAAAGTTCCTTAAGCCAAATATGGAATAGACAAGAGCTACTCCTTGCTCAATGAAATGGACTCAACACCCCATATTAAATGCCTAAGAATGTACCTGACTAGTAAGTATCTTAAAACCTATGGATTGCTATGTCTCCGAAAGAGAATCAAGCATGTGTACAGGGGCATAAACGCAGCAGTGATAGGATTGGAGAGGTTCGGTGAGCAAATGAAGACCCTTTGAAGTCATATTGCATGGTACCCATTCCACGGGTTTCAACTACCCAGGTTTAAGGTATTCTTCCTTCAGCTAAAACATGCATGTGGAACCTAGAGTATGATCAACCATGTGATCGGGAGACGTGTTCAAATATGTCTCAGTTTTCCTCCCCTGGTACTCGGGTGCAACTTTCCAGACGCTTTACTAACACTCTCCTGACTTGGAGAGTCAGTCCCTTTAACCTCCTGTTTGGCCCAGTTTGCAATTTCTGCGGAAGATGAAAAGGAATAGCAAGAACCAATGAGAGGCTAGCTGGAGGTGTCTGGACGGGCAAATTTAACTCTCATTTCCCACCAGGAAGAGGAATTAACCAAAGGCTCAGCATGCCGGGCCGGAACCAGATTAGGGCCTGAAGCCATCCTGCGGTGTTGCGGCCAGGTCACAAGAAAGCGAGTTGAAGAAAGGAGCTCAGGGACACTGTAATTCACAAACCTGCAGAGTTATAAATGACAGCTATCGTCCAAAAATAGACTGAAGTAAGGCTGCCAAGAGGACTTGAAAGCGGGGCAGAATTGCAGGAAACCGATTTCAGGAGGTAGACTGGAATTGCATTGAAAGCATAGGAAAAGAGGCAGAACGTCCACAATGATGCACTTGGCCAAAAAGGGCGTATGCGTTTTTTCCTGAATATATTCAGGAAAAAACGCATACGCCCTTTTTGGCCAACCAAGCAAGCTTGCAAAGGAAATCTGCACTACAATGAAGTCTCACTTCCCCCCGGTCAAAAGGGCCATCTGAAAAAAGTGTAAAATCCAGAAAGGCAGGACAGGCCATGGAGAACTGGGAGCCTTGTTATGCTGATGGGCGGGATGTAAATTGCAAACAACCACTCCAGAGAAGTGTATGGTGTTTCCTGAAACATCTAAAAAACAAAGCAACAGAGCCTAGGGCACTTCCACTTATGGTCCTATAGCTTAGGGAAATTAAAATCAAAAAGACACAGCCACCCCAAAGTTTGGGACGCCTCCGTTTACAAGAACCTCGTTTACCGGACAAGTTCAATATCACAGAAAGTGAAAAATGGATAAAGAACTTGTGGTACTTACGTACAATGCAGTATCACTCAGCAATGAAATCTATGTCATCAGGCCCGTAGCAGCATAATGAGTGGATTCAGGTACGATGATTCTAACTGAAATAAGTCACACAGAAAAAGAAACATCATAAGATATCACTAATACACGGAATGTAAACTTGGCTACACAGGAACTGCATTCCAAAACAGAACAGGGTCTCAAATTTAGAAAACCAACTTATGCTTGCTTAAGGGGAAAGGTGAGTTGGGGTGCTGCATAAAACCAGAGATTGAAATGAGCACAGATAAAGTTCCTTAAGCCAAATATGGAATAGACAAGAGCTACTCCTTACTCAACGAAATGGACTCAACACCCCATATTAAACGCCTAAGAATGTACCTGACTAGTAAGTATCTTAAAACCTATGGATTGCTATGTCTCCAAAAGAGAATCAAACGTGTGTACAGGGGCATAAACGCAGCAGTGATAGGATTGGAGAGGTTCGGTGAGCAAATGAAGACCCTTTGAAGTCATATTGCATGGTACCCATTCCACGGGTCTCAACTCTCCAGGTTTAAGGTATTCTTCCTTCAGCTAAAACATGCATGTGGAACCCAGAGTATGATCAACCATGTGAACGGGAGACGTGTTCAAATATGTCTCAGTTTGCCTCCCCTGGTACTCGGGTGCAACATTCCAGACGCTTTACTAACACTCTCCCGACTTGGAGAGTCAGTCCCTTTAAACTCCTGTTTGGCCCAGTTTGCAATTTCTGCGGAGGATGAACAGGAATAGCGAGAACCAATGAGAGACTAGCTGGAGGTGTCTGGACGGGCAAATTTAACTCTCATTTCCCAACAGGAAGATGAAATAACCAAAGGCTCAGCATGCCGTACCGGAACCAGATTAGGGCCTGAAGCCATCCTGCGGTGTTGCGGCCAGCTCAAAAGAAAGCGAGTTGAAGAAAGGAGCTCAGGGGCACTGTAATTCACAAACCTGCAGAGTTATAAATGACAGCTATCGTCCAAAAATAGACTGAAGTAAGGCTGCCAAGAGGACTTGAAAGCGGGGCAGAATTGCAGGAAACCGATTTCAGGAGGTAGACTGGAATTGCATTGAAAGCATAGGAAAAGAGGCAGAACGTCCACAATGATGCACTTGGCCAAAAAGGGCGTATGCGTTTTTTTCCTGAATATATTCAGGAAAAAACGCATACGCCCTTTTTGGCCAACCAAGCAAGCTTGCAAAGGAAATCTGCACTACAATGAAGTCTCACTTCCCCCCAGTCAAAAGGGCCATCTGAAAAAAGTGTAAAATCCAGAAAGGCAGGACAGGCCATGGAGAACTGGGAGCCTTGTTATGCTGATGGGCGGGATGTAAATTGCCAACAACCACTCGGGAGAAGTGTATGGTGTTTCCTGAAACATCTAAAAAACAAAGCAACAGAACCTAGGGCACTTCCACTTATGGTCCTATAGCTTAGGGAAATTAAAATCAAAAAGACACAGCCACCCCAAAGTTTGGAACGGCTCTGTTTACAAGAACCTCGTTTACAGTACAAGTTCAACATCGCAGAAAGTGAAAAATGGATAATGAAGTTGTGGTATTTACTTACAAAGCAATATCACTCAGCAATGAAATCTGTGTCATCAGGCCCTTAGCAGCACAATGAGTGGATTCAGGTATGATGATTCTAACTGAAATAAGTCACACAGAAAAAGAAACATCATAAGATATCAGTAATACACGGAATGTAAATTTGGCTACACAGGAACTGAATTACAGAACAGAACAGGGTCTCAAATTTAGAAAACCAACTTATGCTTGCTTAAGGGGAAAGGTGAGTTGGGGTGCTGCATAAAACCAGAGATTGAAATGAGCACAGATAAAGTTCCTTAAGCCAAATATGGAATAGACAAGAGCTACTCCTTGCTCAACGAAATGGACTCAACACCCCATATTAAATGCCTAAGAATGTACCTGACTAGTAAGTATCTTAAAACCTATGGATTGCTATGTCTCCGAAAGAGAATCAAGCATGTGTACAGGGGCATAAACGCAGCAGTGATAGGATTGGAGAGGTTCGGTGAGCAAATGAAGACCCTTTGAAGTCATATTGCATGGTACCCATTCCACGGGTTTCAACTACCCAGGTTTAAGGTATTCTTCCTTCAGCTAAAACATGCATGTGGAACCTAGAGTATGATCAACCATGTGATCGGGAGACGTGTTCAAATATGTCTCAGTTTTCCTCCCCTGGTACTCGGGTGCAACATTCCAGACGCTTTACTAACACTCTCCCGACTTGGAGAGTCAGTCCCTTTAACCTCCTGTTTGGCCCAGTTTGCAATTTCTGCGGAAGATGAAAAGGAATAGCAAGAACCAATGAGAGGCTAGCTGGAGGTGTCTGGACGGGCAAATTTAACTCTCATTTCCCACCAGGAAGAGGAATTAACCAAAGGCTCAGCATGCCGGGCCGGAACCAGATTAGGGCCTGAAGCCATCCTGCGGTGTTGCAGCCAGGTCACAAGAAAGCGAGTTGAAGAAAGGAGCTCAGGGACACTGTAATTCACAAACCTGCAGAGTTATAAATGACAGCTATCGTCCAAAAATAGACTGAAGTAAGGCTGCCAAGAGGACTTGAAAGCGGGGCAGAATTGCAGGAAACCGATTTCAGGAGGTAGACTGGAATTGCATTGAAAGCATAGGAAAAGAGGCAGAACGTCCACAATGATGCACTTGGCCAAAAAGGGCGTATGCGTTTTTTCCTGAATATATTCAGGAAAAAACGCATACGCCCTTTTTGGCCAACCAAGCAAGCTTGCAAAGGAAATCTGCACTACAATGAAGTCTCACTTCCCCCCGGTCAAAAGGGCCATCTGAAAAAAGTGTAAAATCCAGAAAGGCAGGACAGGCCGTGGAGAACTGGGAGCCTTTTTATGCTGATGGGCGGGATGTAAATTGCCAACAGACACTCGGGAGAAGTGTATGGTGTTTCCTGAAACATCTAAAAAACAAAGCAACAGAGCCTAGGGCACTGCCACTTATGGTCCTATAGCTTAGGGAAATTAAAATCAAAAAGACACAGCCACCCAGAAGTTTGGGACGTCTCTGTTTACAAGAACCTCGTTTACAGTACAAGTTCAACATCGCAGAAAGTGAAAAATGGATAAAGACGTTGTGGTATTTACTTACAAAGCAATATCACTCAGCAATGAAATCTATGTTATCAGGCCCTTAGCATCACAATGAGTGGATTCAGGTATGATGATTCTAACTGAAATAAGTCACACAGAAAAAGAAACATCATAAGATATCAGTAATACACGGAATGTAAACTTGGCTACACAGGAACTGAATTACAGAACAGAACAGGGTCTAAAATTTAGAAAACCAACTTATGCTTGCTTAAGGGTAAAGGTGAGTTGGGGTGCTGCATAAAACCAGAGATTGAAATGAGCACAGATAAAGTTCCTTAAGTCAAATATGGAATAGACAAGAGCTACTCCTTGCTCAACGAAATGGACTCAACACCGCATATTAAACGCCTAAGAATGTACCTGACTAGTAAGTATCTTAAAACCTATGGATTGCTATGTCTCTGAAAGAGAATCAAGCATGTGTACAGGGGCATAAATGCAGCAGTGATAGGATTGGAAAGGTTCGGTGAGCAAATGAAGACCCTTTGAAGACATATTGCATGGTACCCATTACACGGGTCTCAACTCTCCAGGTTTAAGGTATTCTTCCTTCAGCTAAAACATGCATGTGGAACCTAGAGTATGATCAACCATGTGATCGGGAGACGTGTTCAAATATGTCTCAGTTTTCCTCCCCTGGTACTCGGGTGCAACATTCCAGACGCTTTACTAACACTCTCCCCACTTGGAGAGTCAGTCCCTTTAACCTCCTGTTTGGCCCAGTTTGCAATTTCTGCGGAAGATGAACAGGAATAGCGAGAACCAATGAGAGGCTAGCTGGAGGTGTCTGGACGGGCAAATTTAACTCTCATTTCCCACCAGGAAGAGGAATTAACCAAAGGCTCAGCGTGCCGTACCGGAACCAGATTAGGGCCTGAAGCCATCCTGCGGTGTTGCGGCCAGCTCAAAAGAAAGCGAGTTGAAGAAAGGAGCTCAGGGGCACTGTAATTCACAAACCTGCAGAGTTATAAATGACAGCTATCGTCCAAAAATAGACTGAAGTAAGGCTGCCAAGAGGACTTGAAAGCGGGGCAGAATTGCAGGAAACCGATTTCAGGAGGTAGACTGGAATTGCATTGAAAGCATAGGAAAAGAGGCAGAACGTCCACAATGATGCACTTGGCCAAAAAGGGCGTATGCGTTTTTTCCTGAATATATTCAGGAAAAAACGCATACGCCCTTTTTGGCCAACCAAGCAAGCTTGCAAAGGAAATCTGCACTACAATGAAGTCTCACTTCCCCCCAGTCAAAAGGGCCATCTGAAAAAAGTGTAAAATCCAGAAAGGCAGGACAGGCCATGGAGAACTGGGAGCCTTGTTATGCTGATGGGCGGGATGTAAATTGCAAACAACCACTCCGGAGAAGTGTATGGTGTTTCCTGAAACATCTAAAAAACAAAGCAACAGAGCCTAGGGCACTTCCACTTATGGTCCTATTGCTTAGGGAAATTAAAATCAAAAAGACACAGCCACCCCAAAGTTTGGGACGCCTCCGTTTACAAGAACCTTGTTTACCGTACAAGTTCAATATCACAGAAAGTGAAAAATGGATAAAGAACTTGTGGTACTTACGTACAATGCAGTATCACTCAGCAATGAAATCTATGTCATCAGGCCCGTAGCAGCATAATGAGTGGATTCAGGTACGGTGATTCTAACTGAAATAAGTCACACAGAAAAAGAAACATCATAAGATATCACTAATACACGGAATGTAAACTTGGCTACACAGGAACTGCATTCCAAAACAGAACAGGGTCTCAAATTTAGAAAACCAACTTATGCTTGCCTAAGGGGAAAGGTGAGTTGGGGTGCTGCATAAAACCAGAGATTGAAATGAGCACAGATAAAGTTCCTTAAGCCAAATATGGAATAGACAAGAGCTACTCCTTGCTCAACGAAATGGACTCAACACCCCGTATTAAACGCCTAAGAATGTACCTGACTAGTAAGTATCTTAAAACCTATGGATTGCTATGTCTCCAAAAGAGAATCAAGCGTGTGTACAGGGGCATAAACGCAGCAGTGATAGGATTGGAGAGGTTCGGTGAGCAAATGAAGACCCTTTGAAGTCATATTGCATGGTACCCATTCCACGGGTCTCAACTCTCCAGGTTTAAGGTATTCTTCCTTCAGCTAAAACATGCATTTGGAACCCAGAGTATGATCAACCATGTGAACGGGAGACGTGTTCAAATATGTCTCAGTTTTCCTCCCATGGTACTCGGGTGCAACATTCCAGACGCTTTACTAACACTCTCCCGACTTGGAGAGTCAGTCCCTTTAACCTCCTGTTTGGCCCAGTTTGCAATTTCTGCGGAGGATGAACAGGAATAGCGAGAACCAATGAGAGACTAGCTGTAGGTGTCTGGATGGGCAAATTTAACTCTCATTTCCCAACAGGAAGAGGAAATAACCAAAGGCTCAGCGTGCCGGGCCGGAACCAGATTAGGGCCTGAAGCCATCCTGCGGTGTTGCGGCCAGGTCACAAGAAAGCGAGTTGAAGAAAGGAGCTCAGGGGCACTGTAATTCACAAACCTGCAGAGTTATAAATGACAGCTATCGTCCAAAAATAGACTGAAGTAAGGCTGCCAAGAGGACTTGAAAGCGGGGCAGAATTGCAGGAAACCGATTTCAGGAGGTAGACTGGAATTGCATTGAAAGCATAGGAAAAGAGGCAGAACGTCCACAATGATGCACTTGGCCAAAAAGGGCGTATGCGTTTTTTCCTGAATATATTCAGGAAAAAACGCATACGCCCTTTTTGGCCAACCAAGCAAGCTTGCAAAGGAAATCTGCACTACAATGAAGTCTCACTTCCCCCCAGTCAAAAGGGCCATCTGAAAAAAGTGTAAAATCCAGAAAGGCAGGACAGGCCATGGAGAACTGGGAGCCTTGTTATGCTGATGGGCGGGATGTAAATTGCCAACAACCACTCGGGAGAAGTTTATGGTGTTTCCTGAAACATCTAAAAAACAAAGCAACAGAACCTAAGGCACTTCCACTTATGGTCCTATAGCTTAGGGAAATTAAAATCAAAAAGACACAGCCACCCCAAAGTTTGGAACGGCTCTGTTTACAAGAACCTCGTTTACAGTACAAGTTCAACATCGCAGAAAGTGAAAAATGGATAAAGAATTTGTGGTATTTACTTACAAAGCAATATCACTCAGCAATGAAATCTGTGTCATCAGGCCCTTAGCAGCACAATGAGTGGATTCAGGTATGATGATTCTAACTGAAGTAAGTCACACAGAAAAAGAAACATCATAAGATATCAGTAATACACGGAATGTAAACTTGGCTACACAGGAACTGAATTACAGAACAGAACAGGGTCTAAAATTTAGAAAACCAACTTATGCTTGCTTAAGGGTAAAGGTGAGTTGGGGTGCTGCATAAAACCAGAGATTGAAATGAGCACAGATAAAGTTCCTTAAGTCAAATATGGAATAGACAAGAGCTACTCCTTGCTCAACGAAATGGACTCAACACCGCATATTAAACGCCTAAGAATGTACCTGACTAGTAAGTATCTTAAAACCTATGGATTGCTATGTCTCTGAAAGAGAATCAAGCATGTGTACAGGGGCATAAATGCAGCAGTGATAGGATTGGAGAGGTTCGGTGAGCAAATGAAAACCCTTTGAAGACATATTGCATGGTACCCATTACACGGGTCTCAACTCTCCAGGTTTAAGGTATTCTTCCTTCAGCTAAAACATGCATGTGGAACCTAGAGTATGATCAACCATGTGATCGGGAGACGTGTTCAAATATGTCTCAGTTTTCCTCCCCTGGTACTCGGGTGCAACATTCCAGACGCTTTACTAACACTCTCCCCACTTGGAGAGTCAGTCCCTTTAACCTCCTGTTTGGCCCAGTTTGCAATTTCTGCGGAAGATGAACAGGAATAGCGAGAACCAATGAGAGGCTAGCTGGAGGTGTCTGGACGGGCAAATTTAACTCTCATTTCCCACCAGGAAGAGGAATTAACCAAAGGCTCAGCGTGCCGTGCCGGAACCAGATTAGGGCCTGAAGCCATCCTGCGGTGTTGCGGCCAGGTCACAAGAAAGCGAGTTGAAGAAAGGAGCTCAGGGGCACTGTAATTCACAAACCTGCAGAGTTATAAATGACAGCTATCGTCCAAAAATAGACTGAAGTAAGGCTGCCAAGAGGACTTGAAAGCGGGGCAGAATTGCAGGAAACCGATTTCAGGAGGTAGACTGGAATTGCATTGAAAGCATAGGAAAAGAGGCAGAACGTCCACAATGATGCACTTGGCCAAAAAGGGCGTATGCGTTTTTTCCTGAATATATTCAGGAAAAAACGCATACGCCCTTTTTGGCCAACCAAGCAAGCTTGCAAAGGAAATCTGCACTACAATGAAGTCTCACTTCCCCCCGGTCAAAAGGGCCATCTGAAAAAAGTGTAAAATCCAGAAAGGCAGGACAGGCCATGGAGAACTGGGAGCCTTGTTATGCTGATGGGCGGGATGTAAATTGCAAACAACCACTCCGGAGAAGTGTATGGTGTTTCCTGAAACATCTAAAAAACAAAGCAACAGAGCCTAGGGCACTTCCACTTATGGTCCTATAGCTTAGGGAAATTAAAATCAAAAAGACACAGCCACCCCAAAGTTTGGGACGCCTCCGTTTACAAGAACCTCGTTTACCGTACAAGTTCAATATCACAGAAAGTGAAAAATGGATAAAGAACTTGTGGTACTTACGTACAATGCAGTATCACTCAGCAATGAAATCTATGTCATCAGGCCCGTAGCAGCATAATGAGTGGATTCAGGTACGATGATTCTAACTGAAATAAGTCACACAGAAAAAGAAACATCATAAGATATCACTAATACACGGAATGTAAACTTGGCTACACAGGAACTGCATTCCAAAACAGAACAGGGTCTCAAATTTAGAAAACCAACTTATGCTTGCTTAAGGGGAAAGGTGAGTTGGGGTGCTGCATAAAACCAGAGATTGAAATGAGCACAGATAAAGTTCCTTAAGCCAAATATGGAATAGACAAGAGCTACTCCTTGCTCAACGAAATGGACTCAACACCCCGTATTAAACGCCTAAGAATGTACCTGACTAGTAAGTATCTTAAAACCTATGGATTGCTATGTCTCCAAAAGAGAATCAAGCGTGTGTACAGGGGCATAAACGCAGCAGTGATAGGATTGGAGAGGTTCGGTGAGCAAATGAAGACCCTTTGAAGTCATATTGCATGGTACCCATTCCACGGGTCTCAACTCTCCAGGTTTAAGGTATTCTTCCTTCAGCTAAAACATGCATTTGGAACCCAGAGTATGATCAACCATGTGAACGGGAGACGTGTTCAAATATGTCTCAGTTTTCCTCCCCTGGTACTCGGGTGCAACATTCCAGACGCTTTACTAACACTCTCCCGACTTGGAGAGTCAGTCCCTTTAACCTCCTGTTTGGCCCAGTTTGCAATTTCTGCGGAGGATGAACAGGAATAGCGAGAACCAATGAGAGACTAGCTGGAGGTGTCTGGATGGGCAAATTTAACTCTCATTTCCCAACAGGAAGAGGAAATAACCAAAGTCTCAGCGTGCCGGGCCGGAACCAGATTAGGGCCTGAAGCCATCCTGCGGTGTTGCGGCCAGGTCACAAGAAAGCGAGTTGAAGAAAGGAGCTCAGGGGCACTGTAATTCACAAACCTGCAGAGTTATAAATGACAGCTATCGTCCAAAAATAGACTGAAGTAAGGCTGCCAAGAGGACTTGAAAGCGGGGCAGAATTGCAGGAAACCGATTTCAGGAGGTAGACTGGAATTGCATTGAAAGCATAGGAAAAGAGGCAGAACGTCCACAATGATGCACTTGGCCAAAAAGGGCGTATGCGTTTTTTCCTGAATATATTCAGGAAAAAACGCATACGCCCTTTTTGGCCAACCAAGCAAGCTTGCAAAGGAAATCTGCACTACAATGAAGTCTCACTTCCCCCCGGTCAAAAGGGCCATCTGAAAAAAGTGTAAAATCCAGAAAGGCAGGACAGGCCATGGAGAACTGGGAGCCTTGTTATGCTGATGGGCGGGATGTAAATTGCAAACAACCACTCCGGAGAAGTGTATGGTGTTTCCTGAAACATCTAAAAAACAAAGCAACAGAGCCTAGGGCACTTCCACTTATGGTCCTATAGCTTAGGGAAATTAAAATCAAAAAGACACAGCCACCCCAAAGTTTGGGACGCCTCCATTTACAAGAACCTCGTTTACCGTACAAGTTCAATATCACAGAAAGTGAAAAATGGATAAAGAACTTGTGGTACTTACGTACAATGCAGTATCACTCAGCAATGAAATCTATGTCATCAGGCCCGTAGCAGCATAATGAGTGGATTCAGGTACGATGATTCTAACTGAAATAAGTCACACAGAAAAAGAAACATCATAAGATATCACTAATACACGGAATGTAAACTTGGCTACACAGGAACTGCATTCCAAAACAGAACAGGGTCTCAAATTTAGAAAACCAACTTATGCTTGCTTAAGGGGAAAGGTGAGTTGGGGTGCTGCGTAAAACCAGAGATTGAAATGAGCACAGATAAAGTTCCTTAAGCCAAATATGGAATAGACAAGAGCTACTCCTTGCTCAACGAAATGGACTCAACACCGCATATTAAACGCCTAAGAATGTACCTGACTAGTAAGTATCTTAAAACCTATGGATTGCTATGTCTCTGAAAGAGAATCAAGCATGTGTACAGGGGCATAAATGCAGCAGTGATAGGATTGGAGAGGTTCGGTGAGCAAATGAAAACCCTTTGAAGACATATTGCATGGTACCCATTACACGGGTCTCAACTCTCCAGGTTTAAGGTATTCTTCCTTCAGCTAAAACATGCATGTGGAACCTAGAGTATGATCAACCATGTGATCGGGAGACGTGTTCAAATATGTCTCAGTTTTCCTCCCCTGGTACTCGGATGCAACATTCCAGACGCTTTACTAACACTCTCCCCACTTGGAGAGTCAGTCCCTTTAACCTCCTGTTTGGCCCAGTTTGCAATTTCTGCGGAAGATGAACAGGAATAGCGAGAACCAATGAGAGGCTAGCTGGAGGTGTCTGGACGGGCAAATTTAACTCTCATTTCCCACCAGGAAGAGGAATTAACCAAAGGCTCAGCGTGACGTGCCGGAACCAGATTAGGGCTTGAAGCCATCCTGCGGTGTTGCGGCCAGGTCACAAGAAAGCGAGTTGAAGAAAGGAGCTCAGGGGCACTGTAATTCACAAACCTGCAGAGTTATAAATGACAGCTATCGTCCAAAAATAGACTGAAGTAAGGCTGCCAAGAGGACTTGAAAGCGGGGCAGAATTGCAGGAAACCGATTTCAGGAGGTAGACTGGAATTGCATTGAAAGCATAGGAAAAGAGGCAGAACGTCCACAATGATGCACTTGGCCAAAAAGGGCGTATGCGTTTTTTCCTGAATATATTCAGGAAAAAACGCATACGCCCTTTTTGGCCAACCAAGCAAGCTTGCAAAGGAAATCTGCACTACAATGAAGTCTCACTTCCCCCCGGTCAAAAGGGCCATCTGAAAAAAGTGTAAAATCCAGAAAGGCAGGACAGGCCATGGAGAACTGGGAGCCTTGTTATGCTGATGGGCGGGATGTAAATTGCCAACAGACACTTGGGAGAAGTGTATGGTGTTTCCTGAAACATCTAAAAAACAAAGCAACAGAGCCTAGGGCACTTCCACTTATGGTCCTATAGCTTAGGGAAATTAAAATCAAAAAGACACAGCTCCCCAAAGTTTGGAACGGCTCTGTTTACAAGAACCTCGTTTACAGTACAAGTTCAACATCGCAGAAAGTGAAAAATGGATAAAGAAGTTGTGGTATTCACTTACAAAGCAATATCACTCAGCAATGAAATCTATGTCATCAGGCCCTTAGCAGCACAATGAGTGGATTCAGGTATGATGATTCTAACTGAAATAAGTCACACAGAAAAAGAAACATCATCAGATATCAGTAATACATGGAATGGAAACTTGGCGACACAGGAACTGAATTACAGAACAGAACAGGGTCTCAAATTTAGAAAGACAACTTATGCTTGCTTAAGGGTAAAGGTGAGTTGGGGTGCTGCATAAAACCAGAGATTGAAATGAGCACAGATAAAGTTCCTTAAGCCAAATATGGAATAGACAAGAGCTACTCCTTGCTCAACGAAATGGACTCAACACCGCATATTAAACGCTTAAGAATGTACCTGACTTGTAAGTATCTTAAAACCTATGGATTGCTATGTCTCCAAAAGAGAATCAAGCATGTGTACAGGGGCATAAACGCAGCAGTGATAGGATTGGAGAGGTTCGGTGAGCAAATGAAGACCCTTTGAAGTCATATTGCATGGTACCCATTCCACGGGTTTCAACTACCCAGGTTTAAGGTATTCTTCCTTCAGCTAAAACATGCATGTGGAACCTAGAGTATGATCAACCATGTGATCGGGAGACGTGTTCAAATATGTCTCAGTTTTCCTCCCCTGGTACTCGGGTGCAACATTCCAGACGCTTTACTAACACTCTCCCCACTTGGAGAGTCAGTCCCTTTAACCTCCTGTTTGGCCCAGTTTGCAATTTCTGCGGAAGATGAACAGGAATAGCGAGAACCAATGAGAGGCTAGCTGGAGGTGTCTGGACGGGCAAATTTAACTCTCATTTCCCACCAGGAAGAGGAATTAACCAAAGGCTCAGCATGCCGGGCCGGAACCAGATTAGGGCCTGAAGCCATCCTGCGGTGTTGCGGCCAGGTCACAAGAAAGCGAGTTGAAGAAAGGAGCTCAGGGGCACTGTAATTCACAAACCTGCAGAGTTATAAATGACAGCTATCGTCCAAAAATAGACTGAAGTAAGGCTGCCAAGAGGACTTGAAAGCGGGGCAGAATTGCAGGAAACCGATTTCAGGAGGTAGACTGGAATTGCATTGAAAGCATAGGAAAAGAGGCAGAACGTCCACAATGATGCACTTGGCCTAAAAGGGCGTATGCGTTTTTTCCTGAATATATTCAGGAAAAAACGCATACGCCCTTTTTGGCCAACCAAGCAAGCTTGCAAAGGAAATCTGCACTACAATGAAGTCTCACTTCCCCCCGGTCAAAAGGGCCATCTGAAAAAAGTGTAAAATCCAGAAAGGCAGGACAGGCCATGGAGAACTGGGAGCCTTGTTATGCTGATGGGCGGGATGTAAATTGCCAACAACCACTCGGGAGAAGTGTATGGTGTTTCCTGAAACATCTAAAAAACAAAGCAACAGAACCTAGGGCACTTCCACTTATGGTCCTATAGCTTAGGGAAATTAAAATCAAAAAGACACAGCCACCCCAAAGTTTGGAACGGCTCTGTTTACAAGAACCTCGTTTACAGTACAAGTTCAACATCGCAGAAAGTGAAAAATGGATAAAGAAGTTGTGGTATTTACTTACAAAGCAATATCACTCAGCAATGAAATCTGTGTCATCAGGCCCTTAGCAGCACAATGAGTGGATTCAGGTATGATGATTCTAACTGAAGTAAGTCACACAGAAAAAGAAACATCATAAGATATCAGTAATACACGGAATGTAAACTTGGCTACACAGGAACTGAATTACAGAACAGAACAGGGTCTCAAATTTAGAAAAGCAACTTATGCTTGCTTAAGGGTAAAGGTGAGTTGGGGTGCTGCATAAAACCAGAGATTGAAATGAGCACAGATAAAGTTCCTTAAGTCAAATATGGAATAGACAAGAGCTACTCCTTGCTCAACGAAATGGACTCAACACCGCATATTAAACGCCTAAGAATGTACCTGACTAGTAAGTATCTTAAAACCTATGGATTGCTATGTCTCCGAAAGAGAATCAAGCATGTGTACAGGGGCATAAACGCAGCAGTGATAGGATTGGAGAGGTTCGGTGAGCAAATGAAGACCCTTTGAAGTCATATTGCATGGTACCCATTCCACGGGTTTCAACTAGCCAGGTTTAAGGTATTCTTCCTTCAGCTAAAACATGCATGTGGAACCTGGAGTATGATCAACCATGTGATCGGGAGACGTGTTCAAATATGTCTCAGTTTTCCTCCCCTGGTACTTGGGTGCAACATTCCAGACGCTTTACTAACACTCTCCCCACTTGGAGAGTCAGCGCCTTTAACCTCCTGTTTGGCCCAGTTTGCAATTTCTGCGGAAGATGAACAGGAATAGTGAGAACCAATGAGAGGCTAGCTGGAGGTGTCTGGACGGGCAAATTTAACTCTCATTTCCCACCATGAAGAGGAATTAACCAAAGGCTCAGCGTGCCGTGCCGGAACCAGATTAGGGCCTGAAGCCATCCTGCGGTGTTGCGGCCAGGTCACAAGAAAGCGAGTTGAAGAAAGGAGCTCAGGGGCACTGTAATTCACAAACCTGCAGAGTTATAAATGACAGCTATCGTCCAAAAATAGACTGAAGTAAGGCTGCCAAGAGGACTTGAAAGCGGGGCAGAATTGCAGGAAACCGATTTCAGGAGGTAGACTGGAATTGCATTGAAAGCATAGGAAAAGAGGCAGAACGTCCACAATGATGCACTTGGCCAAAAAGGGCGTATGCGTTTTTTCCTGAATATATTCAGGAAAAAACGCATACGCCCTTTTTGGCCAACCAAGCAAGCTTGCAAAGGAAATCTGCACTACAATGAAGTCTCACTTCCCCCCGGTCAAAAGGGCCATCTGAAAAAAGCGTAAAATCCAGAAAGGCAAGACAGGCCATGGAGAACTGGGAGCCTTGTTATGCTGATTGGCGGGATGTAAATTGCCAACAGACACTCGGGAGAAGTGTATGGTGTTTCCTGAAACATCTAAAAAAGAAAGCAACAGAGCCTAGGGCACTGCCACTTATGGTCCTATAGCTTAGGGAAATTAAAATCAAAAAGACACAGCCACCCCAAAGTTTGGGACGCCTCTGTTTACAAGAACCTCGTTTACAGTACAAGTTCAACATCGCAGAAAGTGAAAAATGGATAAAGAACTTGTGGTACTTACGTACAATGCAGTATCACTCAGCAATGAAATCTATGTCATCAGGCCCGTAGCACCATAATGAGTGGATTCAGGTACGATGATTCTAACTGAAATAAGTCACACAGAAAAAGAAACATCATAAGATATCACTAATACACGGAATGTAAACTTGGCTACACAGGAACTGAATTCCAAAACAGAACAGGGTCTCAAATTTAGAAAACCAACTTATGCTTGCTTAAGGGGAAAGGTGAGTTGGGGTGCTGCATAAAACCAGAGATTGAAATGAGCACAGATAAAGTTCCTTAAGCCAAATATGGAATAGACAAGAGCTACTCCTTGTTCAACGAAATGGACTCAACACCCCATATTAAATGCCTAAGAATGTACCTGACTAGTAAGTATCTTAAAACCTATGAATTGCTATGTCTCCAAAAGAGAATCAAGCGTGTGTACAGGGGCATAAACGCAGCAGTGATAGGATTGGAGAGGTTCGGTGAGCAAATGAAGACCCTTTGAAGTCATATTGCATGGTACCCATTCCACGGGTTTCAACTACCCAGGTTTAAGGTATTCTTCCTTCAGCTAAAACATGCATGTGGAACCTAGAGTATGATCAACCATGTGATCGGGAGACGTGTTCAAATATGTCTCAGTTTTCCTCCCCTGGTACTCGGGTGCAACATTCCAGACGCTTTACTAACACTCTCCCCACTTGGAGAGTCAGTCCCTTTAACCTCCTGTTTGGCCCAGTTTGCAATTTCTGCGGAAGATGAACAGGAATAGCGAGAACCAATGAGAGGCTAGCTGGAGGTGTCTGGACGGGCAAATTTAACTCTCATTTCCCACCAGGAAGAGGAATTAACCAAAGGCTCAGCATGCCGGGCCGGAACCAGATTAGGGCCTGAAGCCATCCTGCGGTGTTGCGGCCAGGTCACAAGAAAGCGAGTTGAAGAAAGGAGCTCAGGGGCACTGTAATTCACAAACCTGCAGAGTTATAAATGACAGCTATCGTCCAAAAATAGACTGAAGTAAGGCTGCCAAGAGGACTTGAAAGCGGGGCAGAATTGCAGGAAACCGATTTCAGGAGGTAGACTGGAATTGCATTGAAAGCATAGGAAAAGAGGCAGAACGTCCACAATGATGCACTTGGCCAAAAAGGGCGTATGCGTTTTTTCCTGAATATATTCAGGAAAAAACGCATACGCCCTTTTTGGCCAACCAAGCAAGCTTGCAAAGGAAATCTGCACTACAATGAAGTCTCACTTCCCCCCGGTCAAAAGGGCCATCTGAAAAACGTGTAAAATCCAGAAAGGCAGGACAGGCCATGGAGAACTGGGAGCCTTGTTATGCTGATGGGCGGGATGTAAATTGCCTACAACCACTCGGGAGAAGTGTATGGTGTTTCCTGAAACATCTAAAAAACAAAGCAACAGAACCTAGGGCACTTCCACTCTTGGTCCTATAGCTTAGGGAAATTAAAATCAAAAAGACACAGCCACCCCAAAGTTTGGAACGGCTCTGTTTACAAGAACCTCGTTTACAGTACAAGTTCAACATCGCAGAAAGTGAAAAATGGATAAAGACGTTGTGGTATTTACTTACAAAGCAATATCACTCAGCAATGAAATTTGTGTCATCAGGCACTTAGCAGCACAATGAGTGGATTCAGGTATGATGATTCTAACTGAAATAAGTCACACAGAAAAAGAAACATCATAAGATATCAGTAATACACGGAATGTAAACTTGGCTACACAGGAACTGAATTACAGAACAGAACAGGGTCTCAAATTTAGAAAACCAACGTATTCTTGCTTAAGGGTAAAGGTGAGTTGGGGTGCTGCATAAAACCAGAGATTGAAATGAGCACAGATAAAGTTCCTTAAGCCAAATATGGAATAGACAAGAGCTACTCCTTGCTCAACGAAATGGACTCAACACCCCATATTAAACGCCTAAGAATGTACCTGACTAGTAAGTATCTTAAAACCTATGGATTGCTATGTCTCCGAAAGAGAATCAAGCATGTGTACAGGGGCATAAACGCAGCAGTGATAGGATTGGAGAGGTTCGGTGAGCAGATGAAGACCCTTTGAAGTCATATTGCATGGTACCCATTCCACGGGTTTCAACTACCCAGGTTTAAGGTATTCTTCCTTCAGCTAAAACATGCATGTGGAACCTAGAGTATGATCAACCATGTGATCGGGAGACGTGTTCAAATATGTCTCAGTTTTCCTCCCCTGGTACTCGGGTGCAACATTCCAGACGCTTTACTAACACTCTCCCCACTTGGAGAGTCAGTCCCTTTAACCTCCTGTTTGGCCCAGTTAGCAATTTCTGCGGAAGATGAACAGGAATAGCGAGAACCAATGAGAGGCTAGCTGGAGGTGTCTGGACGGGCAAATTTAACTCTCATTTCCCACCAGGAAGAGGAATTAACCAAAGGCTCAGCATGCCGGCCCAGAACCAGATTAGGGCCTGAAGCCATCCTGCGGTGTTGCGGCCAGGTCACAAGAAAGCGAGTTGAAGAAAGGAGCTCAGGGGCACTGTAATTCACAAACCTGCAGAGTTATAAATGACAGCTATCGTCCAAAAATAGACTGAAGTAAGGCTGCCAAGAGGACTTGAAAGCGGGGCAGAATTGCAGGAAACCGATTTCAGGAGGTAGACTGGAATTGCATTGAAAGCATAGGAAAAGAGGCAGAACGTCCACAATGATGCACTTGGCCAAAAAGGGCGTATGCGTTTTTTCCTGAATATATTCAGGAAAAAACGCATACGCCCTTTTTGGCCAACCAAGCAAGCTTGCAAAGGAAATCTGCACTACAATGAAGTCTCACTTCCCCCCGGTCAAAAGGGCCATCTGAAAAAAGTGTAAAATCCAGAAAGGCAACAGGCCATTGAGAACTGGGAGCCTTGTTATGCTGAAGGGCGGGATGTAAATTGCCAACAGACACTTGGGAGAAGTGTATGGTGTTTCCTGAAACATCTAAAAAACAAAGCAACAGAGCCTAGGGCACTTCCACTTATGGTCCTATAGCTTAGGGAAATTAAAATCAAAAAGACACAGCTCCCCAAAGTTTGGAACTGCTCTGTTTACAAGAACCTCGTTTACAGTACAAGTTCAACATCGCAGAAAGTGAAAAATGGATAAAGAAGTTGTGGTATTCACTTACAAAGCAATATCACTCAGCAATGAAATCTATGTCATCAGGCCCTTAGCAGCACAATGAGTGGATTCAGGTATGATGATTCTAACTGAAATAAGTCACACAGAAAAAGAAACATCATCAGATATCAGTAATACATGGAATGGAAACTTGGCGACACAGGAACTGAATTACAGAACAGAACAGGGTCTCAAATTTAGAAAGACAACTTATGCTTGCTTAAGGGTAAAGGTGAGTTGGGGTGCTGCATAAAACCAGAGATTGAAATGAGCACAGATAAAGTTCCTTAAGCCAAATATGGAATAGACAAGAGCTACTCCTTGCTCAACGAAATGGACTCAACACCGCATATTAAACGCTTAAGAATGTACCTGACTTGTAAGTATCTTAAAACCTATGGATTGCTATGTCTCCAAAAGAGAATCAAGCATGTGTACAGGGGCATAAACGCAGCAGTGATAGGATTGGAGAGGTTCGGTGAGCAAATGAAGACCCTTTGAAGTCATATTGCATGGTACCCATTCCACGGGTTTCAACTACCCAGGTTTAAGGTATTCTTCCTTCAGCTAAAACATGCATGTGGAACCTAGAGTATGATCAACCATGTGATCGGGAGACGTGTTCAAATATGTCTCAGTTTTCCTCCCCTGGTACTCGGGTGCAACATTCCAGACGCTTTACTAACACTCTCCCCACTTGGAGAGTCAGTCCCTTTAACCTCCTGTTTGGCCCAGTTTGCAATTTCTGCGGAAGATGAACAGGAATAGCGAGAACCAATGAGAGGCTAGCTGGAGGTGTCTGGACGGGCAAATTTAACTCTCATTTCCCACCAGGAAGAGGAATTAACCAAAGGCTCAGCATGCCGGGCCGGAACCAGATTAGGGCCTGAAGCCATCCTGCGGTGTTGCGGCCAGGTCACAAGAAAGCGAGTTGAAGAAAGGAGCTCAGGGGCACTGTAATTCACAAACCTGCAGAGTTATAAATGACAGCTATCGTCCAAAAATAGACTGAAGTAAGGCTGCCAAGAGGACTTGAAAGCGGGGCAGAATTGCAGGAAACCGATTTCAGGAGGTAGACTGGAATTGCATTGAAAGCATAGGAAAAGAGGCAGAACGTCCACAATGATGCACTTGGCCAAAAAGGGCGTATGCGTTTTTTCCTGAATATATTCAGGAAAAAACGCATACGCCCTTTTTGGCCAACCAAGCAAGCTTGCAAAGGAAATCTGCACTACAATGAAGTCTCACTTCCCCCCGGTCAAAAGGGCCATCTGAAAAAAGTGTAAAATCCAGAAAGGCAGGACAGGCCATGGAGAACTGGAAGCCTTGTTATGCTGATGGGCGGGATGTAAATTGCCAACAGACACTCGGGAGAAGTGTATGGTGTTTCCTGAAACATCTAAAAAACAAAGCAACAGAGCCTAGGGCACTGCCACTTATGGTCCTATAGCTTAGGGAAATTAAAATCAAAAAGACACAGCCACCCCAAAGTTTGGGACGCCTCTGTTTACAAGAACCTCGTTTACAGTACAAGTTCAACATCGCAGAAAGTGAAAAATGGATAAAGACGTTGTGGTATTTACTTACAAAGCAATATCACTCAGCAATGAAATCTATGTCATCAGGCCCTTAGCATCACAATGAGTGGATTCAGGTATGATGATTCTAACTGAAATAAGTCACACAGAAAAAGAAACATCATAAGATATCAGTAATACACGGAATGTAAACTTGGCTACACAGGAACTGAATTACAGAACAGAACAGGGTCTCAAATTTAGAAAACCAACTTATGCTTGCTTAAGGGTAAAGGTGAGTTGGGGTGCTGCATAAAACCAGAGATTGAAATGAGCACAGATAAAGTTCCTTAAGTCAAATATGGAATAGACAAGAGCTACTCCTTGCTCAACGAAATGGACTCAACACCGCATATTAAACGCCTAAGAATGTACCTGACTAGTAAGTATCTTAAAACCTATGGATTGCTATGTCTCTGAAAGAGAATCAAGCATGTGTACAGGGGCATAAATGCAGCAGTGATAGGATGGGAGAGGTTCGGTGAGCAAATGAAGACCCTTTGAAGTCATATTGCATGGTACCCATTACACGGGTCTCAACTCTCCAGGTTTAAGGTATTCTTCCTTCAGCTAAAACATGCATGTGGAACCTAGAGTATGATCAACCATGTGATCGGGAGACATGTTCAAATATTTCTCAGTTTTCCTGCCCTGGTACTCGGGTGCAACATTCCAGACGCTTTACTAACACTCTCCCCACTTGGAGAGTCAGCCCCTTTAACCTCCTGTTTGGCCCAGTTTGCAATTTCTGCGGAAGATGAACAGGAATAGCGAGAACCAATGAGAGGCTAGCTGGAGGTGTCTGGACGGGCAAATTTAACTCTCATTTCCCACCAGGAAGAGGAATTAACCAAAGGCTCAGCATGCCGGGCCGGAACCAGATTAGGGCCTGAAGCCATCCTGCGGTGTTGCGGCCAGCTCAAAAGAAAGCGAGTTGAAGAAAGGAGCTCAGGGGCACTGTAATTCACAAACCTGCAGAGTTATAAATGACAGCTATCGTCCAAAAAGAGACTGAAGTAAGGCTGCCAAGAGGACTTGAAAGCGGGGCAGAATTGCAGGAAACCGATTTCAGGAGGTAGACTGGAATTGCATTGAAAGCATAGGAAAAGAGGCAGAACGTCCACAATGATGCACTTGGCCAAAAAGGGCGTATGCGTTTTTTCCTGAATATATTCAGGAAAAAACGCATACGCCCTTTTTGGCCAACCAAGCAAGCTTGCAAAGGAAATCTGCACTACAATGAAGTCTCACTTCCCCCCGGTCAAAAGGGCCATCTGAAAAAAGTGTAAAATCCAGAAAGGCAGGACAGGCCATGGAGAACTGGGAGCCTTGTTATGCTGATGGGCGGGATGTAAATTGCCAACAACCACTCGGGAGAAGTGTATGGTGTTTCCTGAAACATCTAAAAAACAAAGCAACAGAACCTAGGGCACTTCCACTTATGGTCCTATAGCTTAGGGAAATTAAAATCAAAAAGACACAGCCACCCCAAAGTTTGGAACGGCTCTGTTTACAAGAACCTCGTTTACAGTACAAGTTCAACATCGCAGAAAGTGAAAAATGGATAAAGAAGTTGTGATATTTACTTACAAAGCAATATCACTCAGCAATGAAATCTGTGTCATCAGGCCCTTAGCAGCACAATGAGTGGATTCAGGTATGATGATTCTAACTGAAGTAAGTCACACAGAAAAAGAAACATCATAAGATATCAGTAATACACGGAATGTAAACTTGGCTACACAGGAACTGAATTACAGAACAGAACAGGGTCTCAAATTTAGAAAACCAACTTATGCTTGCTTAAGGGTAAAGGTGAGTTGGGGTGCGGCATAAAACCAGAGATTGAAATGAGCACAGATAAAGTTCCTTAAGTCAAATATGGAATAGACAAGAGCTACTCCTTGCTCAACGAAATGGACTCAACACCGCATATTAAACGCCTAAGAATGTACCTGACTAGTAAGTATCTTAAAACCTATGGATTGCTATGTCTCCGAAAGAGAATCAAGCATGTGTACAGGGGCATAAACGCAGCAGTGATAGGATTGGAGAGGTTCGGTGAGCAAATGAAGACCCTTTGAAGTCATATTGCATGGTACCCATTACACGGGTCTTAACTCTCCAGGTTTAAGGTATTCTTCCTTCAGCTAAAACATGCATGTGGAACCCAAGTATGATCAACCATGTGAATGGGAGACGTGTTCAAATATGTCTCAGTTTTCCTCCCCTGGTACTCGGGTGCAACATTCCAGATGCTTTACTAACACTCTCCCCACTTGGAGAGTCAGTCCCTTTAACCTCCTGTTTGGCCCAGTTTGCAATTTCTGCGGAAGATGAACAGGAATAGCGAGAACCAATGAGAGGCTAGCTGGAGGTGTCTGGACGGGCAAATTTAACTCTCATTTCCCACCAGGAAGAGGAATTAACCAAAGGCTCAGCATGCCGGGCCGGAACCAGATTAGGGCCTGAAGCCATCCTGCGGTGTTGCGGCCAGGTCACAAGAAAGCGAGTTGAAGAAAGGAGCTCAGGGGCACTGTAATTCACAAACCTGCAGAGTTATAAATGACAGCTATCGTCCAAAAATAGACTGAAGTAAGGCTGCCAAGAGGACTTGAAAGCGGGGCAGAATTGCAGGAAACCGATTTCAGGAGGTAGACTGGAATTGCATTGAAAGCATAGGAAAAGAGGCAGAACGTCCACAATGATGCACTTGGCCAAAAAGGGCGTATGCGTTTTTTCCTGAATATATTCAGGAAAAAACGCATACGCCCTTTTTGGCCAACCAAGCAAGCTTGCAAAGGAAATCTGCACTACAATGAAGTCTCACTTCCCCCCGGTCAAAAGGGCCATCTGAAAAAAGTGTAAAATCCAGAAAGGCAGGACAGGCCATGGAGAACTGGAAGCCTTGTTATGCTGATGGGCGGGATGTAAATTGCCAACAGACACTCGGGAGAAGTGTATGGTGTTTCCTGAAACATCTAAAAAACAAAGCAACAGAGCCTAGGGCACTGCCACTTATGGTCCTATAGCTTAGGGAAATTAAAATCAAAAAGACACAGCCACCCCAAAGTTTGGGACGCCTCTGTTTACAAGAACCTCGTTTACAGTACAAGTTCAACATCGCAGAAAGTGAAAAATGGATAAAGAAGTTGTGGTATTTACTTACAAAGCAATATCACTCAGCAATGAAATCTGTGTCATCAGGCCCTCAGCAGCACAATGAGTGGATTCAGGTACGATGATTCTAACTGAAATAAGTCACACAGAAAAAGAAACATCATAAGATATCAGTAATACACGGAATGTAAACTTGGCTACACAGGAACTGAATTACAGAACAGAACAGGGTCTCAAATTTAGAAAACCAACTTATGCTTGCTTAAGGGTAAAGGTGAGTTGGGGTGCTGCATAAAACCAGAGATTGAAATGAGCACAGATAAAGTTCCTTAAGCCAAATATGGAATAGACAAGAGCTACTCCTTGCTCAACGAAATGGACTCAACACCGCATATTAAACGCCTAAGAATGTACCTTACTAGTAAGTATCTTAAAACCTATGGATTGCTATGTCTCCGAAAGAGAATCAAGCATGTGTACAGGGGCATAAACGCAGCAGTGATAGGATTGGAGAGGTTCGGTGAGCAAATGAAGACCCTTTGAAGTCATATTGCATGGTACCCATTCCACGGGTTTCAACTACCCAGGTTTAAGGTATTCTTCCTTCAGCTAAAACATGCATGTGGAACCTAGAGTATGATCAACCATGTGATCGGGAGACGTGTTCAAATATGTCTCAGTTTTCGTACCCTGGTACTCGGGTGCAACATTCCACACGCTTTACTAACACTCTCCCGACTTGGAGAGTCAGTCCCTTTAACCTCCTGTTTGGCCCAGTTTGCAATTTCTGCGGAAGATGAACAGGAATAGCGAGAACCAATGAGAGACTAGCTGGAGGTGTCTGGACGGGCAAATTTAACTCTCATTTCCCAACAGGAAGAGGAAATAACCAAAGGCTCAGCGTGCCGTTCCGGAACCAGATTAGGGCCTGAAGCCATCCTGCGGTGTTGCGGCCAGCTCAAAAGAAACCGAGTTGAAGAAAGGAGCTCAGGGGCACTGTAATTCACAAACCTGCAGAGTTATAAATGACAGCTATCGTCCAAAAATAGACTGAAGTAAGGCTGCCAAGAGGACTTGAAAGCGGGGCAGAATTGCAGGAAACCGATTTCAGGAGGTAGACTGGAATTGCATTGAAAGCATAGGAAAAGAGGCAGAACGTCCACAATGATGCACTTGGCCAAAAAGGGCGTATGCGTTTTTTCCTGAATATATTCAGGAAAAAACGCATACGCCCTTTTTGGCCAACCAAGCAAGCTTGCAAAGGAAATCTGCACTACAATGAAGTCTCACTTCCCCCCGGTCAAAAGGGCCATCTGAAAAAAGTGTAAAATCCAGAAAGGCAGGACAGGCCATGGAGAACTGGGAGCCTTGTTATGCTGATGGGCGGGATGTAAATTGCCAACAGACACTCGGGAGAAGTGTATGGTGTTTCCTGAAACATCTAAAAAACAAAGCAACAGAGCCTAGGGCACTGCCACTTATGGTCCTATAGCTTAGGGAAATTAAAATCAAAAAGACACAGCCACCCCAAAGTTTGGGACGCCTCTGTTTACAAGAACCCCGTTTACAGTACAAGTTCAACATCACAGAAAGTGAAAAATGGATAAAGAAGTTGTGGTATTTACTTACAAAGCAATATCACTCAGCAATGAAATCTATGTCATTAGGCCCTTAGCATCACAATGAGTGGATTCAGGTATGATGATTCTAACTGAAATAAGTCACACAGAAAAAGAAACATCATAAGATATCAGTAATACACGGAATGTAAACTTGGCTACATAGGAACTGAATTACAGAACAGAACAGGGTCTCAAATTTAGAAAACCAACTTATGCTTGCTTAAGGGTAAAGGTGAGTTGGGGTGCTGCATAAAACCAGAGATTGAAATGAGCACAGATAAAGTTCCTTAAGTCAAATATGGAATAGACAAGAGCTACTCCTTGCTCAACGAAATGGACTCAACACCCCATATTAAACGCCTAAGAATGTACCTGACTAGTAAGTATCTTAAAACCTATGGATTGCTATGTCTCCGAAAGAGAATCAAGCATGTGTACAGGGGCATAAACGCAGCAGTGATAGGATTGGAGAGGTTCGGTGAGCAAATGAAGACCCTTTGAAATCATATTGCATGGTACCCATTACACGGGTGTCAACTCTCCAGGTTTAAGGTATTCTTCCTTCAGCTAAAACATGCATGTGGAACCCAAGTATGATCAACCATGTGAACGGGAGACGTGTTCAAATATGTCTCAGTTTTCCTCCCCTGGTACTCGGGTGCAACATTCCAGACGCTTTACTAACACTCTCCCCACTTGGAGAGTCAGTCCCTTTAACCTCCTGTTTGGCCCAGTTTGCAATTTCTGCGGAAGATGAACAGGAATAGCGAGAACCAATGAGAGGCTAGCTGGAGGTGTCTGGACGGGCAAATTTAACTCTCATTTCCCAACAGGAAGTGGAAATAACCAAAGGCTCAGCGTGCCGTACCGGAACCAGATTAGGGCCTGAAGCCATCCTGCGGTGTTGCGGCCAGCTCAAAAGAAACCGAGTTGAAGAAAGGAGCTCAGGGGCACTGTAATTCACAAACCTGCAGAGTTATAAATGACAGCTATCGTCCAAAAATAGACTGAAGTAAGGCTGCCAAGAGGACTTGAAAGCGGGGCAGAATTGCAGGAAACTGATTTCAGGAGGTAGACTGGAATTGCATTGAAAGCATAGGAAAAGAGGCAGAACGTCCACAATGATGCACTTGGCCGAAAAGGGCGTATGAGTTTTTTCCTGAATATATTCAGGAAAAAACGCATACGCCCTTTTTGGCCAACCAAGCAAGCTTGCAAAGGAAATCTGCACTACAATGAAGTCTCACTTCCCCCCGGTCAAAAGGGCCATCTGAAAAAAGTGTAAAATCCAGAAAGGCAGGACAGGCCATGGAGAACTGGGAGCCTTGTTATGCTGATGGGTGGGATGTAAATTGCCAACAACCACTCGGGAGAAGTGTATGGTGTTTCCTGAAACATCTAAAAAACAAAGCAACAGAACCTAGGGCACTTCCACTTATGGTCCTATAGCTTAGGGAAATTAAAATCAAAAAGACACAGCCACCCCAAAGTTTGGAACGGCTCTGTTTACAAGAACCTCGTTTACAGTACAAGTTCAACATCGCAGAAAGTGAAAAATGGATAAAGAAGTTGTGGTATTTACTTACAAAGCAATATCACTCAGCAATGAAATCTGTGTCATCAGGCCCTTAGCAGCACAATGAGTGGATTCAGGTATGATGATTCTAACTGAAATAAGTCACACAGAAAAAGAAACATCATAAGATATCAGTAATACACGGAATGTAAACTTGGCTACACAGGAACTGAATTACAGAACAGAACAGGGTCTCAAATTTAGAAAAGCAACTTATGCTTGCTTAAGGGTAAAGGTGAGTTGGGGTGCTGCATAAAACCAGAGATTGAAATGAGCACAGATAAAGTTCCTTAAGTCAAATATGGAATAGACAAGAGCTACTCCTTGCTCAACGAAATGGACTCAACACCCCATATTAAACACCTAAGAATGTACCTGACTAGTAAGTATCTTAAAACCTATGGATTGCTATGTCTCCGAAAGAGAATCAAACATGTGTACAGGGGCATAAACGCAGCAGTGATAGGATTGGAGAGGTTCGGTGAGCAAATGAAGACCCTTTGAAGTCATATTGCATGGTACCCATTCCACGGGTTTCAACTACCCAGGTTTAAGGTATTCTTCCTTCAGCTAAAACATGCATGTGGAACCTAGAGTATGATCAACCATGTGATCGGGAGACGTGTTCAAATATGTCTCAGTTTTCCTCCGCTGGTACTCGGGTGCAACATTCCAGACGCTTTACTAACACTCTCCCCACTTGGAGAGTCAGTCCCTTTAACCTCCTGTTTGGCCCAGTTTGCAATTTCTGCGGAAGATGAACAGGAATAGCGAGAACCAATGAGAGGCTAGCTGGAGGTGTCTGGACGGGCAAATTTAACTCTCATTTCCCACCAGGAAGAGGAATTAACCAAAGGCTCAGCATGCCGGGCCGGAACCAGATTAGGGCCTGAAGCCATCCTGCGGTGTTGCGGCCAGGTCACAAGAGAGCGAGTTGAAGAAAGGAGCTCAGGGGCACTGTAATTCACAAACCTGCAGAGTTATAAATGACAGCTATCGTCCAAAAATAGACTGAAGTAAGGCTGCCAAGAGGACTTGAAAGCGGGGCAGAATTGCAGGAAACCGATTTCAGGAGGTAGACTGGAATTGCATTGAAAGCATAGGAGAAGAGGCAGAACGTCCACAATGATGCACTTGGCCAAAAAGGGCGTATGCGTTTTTTCCTGAATATATTCAGGAAAAAACGCATACGCCCTTTTTGGCCAACCAAGCAAGCTTGCAAAGGAAATCTGCACTACAATGAAGTCTCACTTCCCCCCGGTCAAAAGGGCCATCTGAAAAAAGTGTAAAATCCAGAAAGGCAGGACAGGCCATGGAGAACTGGGAGCCTTGTTATGCTGATGGGCAGGATGTAAATTGCCAACAACCACTCGGGAGAAGTGTATGGTGTTTCCTGAAACATCTAAAAAACAAAGCAACAGAGCCTAGGGCACTTCCACTTATGGTCCTATAGTTTGGGAAATTAAAATCAAAAAGACACAGCCACCCCAAAGTTTGGGACGCCTCCGTTTACAAGAACCTCGTTTACCGTACAAGTTCAATATCACAGAAAGTGAAAAATGGATAAAGAACTTGTGGTACTTACGTACAATGCAGTATCACTCAGCAATGAAATCTGTGTCATCAGGCCCGTAGCAGCATAATGAGTGGATTCAGGTACGATGATTCTAACTGAAATAAGTCACACAGAAAAAGAAACATCATAAGATATCACTAATACACGGAATGTAAACTTGGCTACACAGGAACTGCATTCCAAAACAGAACAGGGTCTCAAATTTAGAAAACCAACTTATGCTTGCTTAAGGGGAAAGGTGAGTTGGGGTGCTGCATAAAACCAGAGATTGAAATGAGCACAGATAAAGTTCCTTAAGTCAAATATGGAATAGACAAGAGCTACTCCTTGCTCAACGAAATGGACTCAACACCGCATATTAAACGCCTAAGAATGTACCTGACTAGTAAGTATCTTAAAACCTATGGATTGCTATGTCTCCGAAAGAGAATCAAGCATGTGCACAGGGGCATAAACGCAGCAGTGATAGGATTGGAGAGGTTCGGTGAGCAAATGAAGACCCTTTGAAATCATATTGCATGGTACCCATTACACGGGTGTCAACTCTCCAGGTTTAAGGTATTCTTCCTTCAGCTAAAACATGCATGTGGAACCCAAGTATGATCAACCATGTGAACGGGAGACGTGTTCAAATATGTCTCAGTTTTCCTCCCCTGGTACTCGGGTGCAACATTCCAGACGCTTTACGAACACTCTCCCCACTTGGAGAGTCAGTCCCTTTAACCTCCTGTTTGGCCCAGTTTGCAATTTCTGCGGAAGATGAACAGGAATAGCGAGAACCAATGAGAGGCTAGCTGGAGGTGTCTGGACGGGCAAATTTAACTCTCATTTCCCACCAGGAAGAGGAAATAACCAAAGGCTCAGCGTGCCGTACCGGAACCAGATTAGGGCCTGAAGCCATCCTGCGGTGTTGCGGCCAGCTCAAAAGAAAGCGAGTTGAAGAAAGGAGCTCAGGGGCACTGTAATTCACAAACCTGCAGAGTTATAAATGACAGCTATCGTCCAAAAATAGACTGAAGTAAGGCTGCCAAGAGGACTTGAAAGCGGGGCAGAATTGCAGGAAACCGATTTCAGGAGGTAGACTGGAATTGCATTGAAAGCATAGGAGAAGAGGCAGAACGTCCACAATGATGCACTTGGCCAAAAAGGGCGTATGCGTTTTTTCCTGAATATATTCAGGAAAAAACGCATACGCCCTTTTTGGCCAACCAAGCAAGCTTGCAAAGGAAATCTGCACTACAATGAAGTCTCACTTCCCCCCAGTCAAAAGGGCCATCTGAAAAAAGTGTAAAATCCAGAAAGGCAGGACAGGCCATGGAGAACTGGGAGCCTTGTTATGCTGATGGGCGGGATGTAAATTGCCAACAACCACTCGGGAGAAGTGTATGGTGTTTCCTGAAACATCTAAAAAACAAAGCAACAGAACCTAGGGCACTTCCACTTATGGTCCTATAGCTTAGGGAAATTAAAATCAAAAAGACACAGCCACCCCAAAGTTTGGAATGGCTCTGTTTACAAGAACCTCGTTTACAGTACAAGTTCAACATCGCAGAAAGTGAAAAATGGATAAAGAAGTTGTGGTATTTACTTACAAAGCAATATCACTCAGCAATGAAATCTGTGTCATCAGGCCCTTAGCAGCACAATGAGTGGATTCAGGTATGATGATTCTAACTGAAGTAAGTCACACAGAAAAAGAAACATCATAAGATATCAGTAATACACGGAATGTAAACTTGGCTACACAGGAACTGAATTACAGAACAGAACAGGGTCTCAAATTTAGAAAACCAACTTATGCTTGCTTAAGGGTAAAGGTGAGTTGGGGTGCTGCATAAAACCAGAGATTGAAATGAGCACAGATAAAGTTCCTTAAGTCAAATATGGAATAGACAAGAGCTACTCCTTGCTCAACGAAATGGACTCAACACCGCATATTAAACGCCTAAGAATGTACCTGACTAGTAAGTATCTTAAAACCTATGGATTGCTATGTCTCCGAAAGAGAATCAAGCATGTGTACAGGGGCATAAACGCAGCAGTGATAGGATTGGAGAGGTTCGGTGAGCAAATGAAGACCCTTTGAAGTCATATTGCATGGTACCCATTACACGGGTCTTAACTCTCCAGGTTTAAGGTATTCTTCCTTCAGCTAAAACATGCATGTGGAACCCAAGTATGATCAACCATGTGAACGGGAGACGTGTTCAAATATGTCTCAGTTTTCATCCCCTGGTACTCGGGTGCAACATTCCAGACGCTTTACTAACACTCTCCCCACTTGGAGAGTCAGTCCCTTTAACCTCCTGTTTGGCCCATTTTGCAATTTCTGCGGAAGATGAACAGGAATAGCGAGAACCAATGAGAGGCTAGCTGGAGGTGTCTGGACGGGCAAATTTAACTCTCATTTCCCACCAGGAAGAAGAAATAACCAAAGGCACAGTGTGCCGTACCGGAACCAGATTAGGGCCTGAAGCCATCCTGCGGTGTTGCGGCCAGCTCAAAAGAAAGCGAGTTGAAGAAAGGAGCTCAGGGGCACTGTAATTCACAAACCTGCAGAGTTATAAATGACAGCTATCGTCCAAAAATAGACTGAAGTAAGGCTGCCAAGAGGACTTGAAATCGGGGCAGAATTGCAGGAAACCGATTTCCGGAGGTAGACTGGAATTGCATTGAAAGCATAGGAAAAGAGGCAGAACGTCCACAATGATGCACTTGGCCAAAAAGGGCGTATGCGTTTTTTCCTGAATATATTCAGGAGAAAACGCATACGCCCTTTTTGGCCAACCAAGCAAGCTTGCAAAGGAAATCTGCACTACAATGAAGTCTCACTTCCCCCCGGTCAAAAGGGCCATCTGAAAAAAGTGTAAAATCCAGAAAGGCAGAACAGGCCATGGAGAACTGGGAGCCTTGTTATGCTGATGGGCGGGATGTAAATTGCCAACAACCACTCGGGAGAAGTGTATGGTGTTTCCTGAAACATCTAAAAAACAAAGCAACAGAACCTAGGGCACTTCCACTTATGGTCCTATAGCTTAGGGAAATTAAAATCAAAAAGACACAGCCACCCCAAAGTTTGGAACGGCACTGTTTACAAGAACCTCGTTTACAGTACAAGTTCAACATCGCAGAAAGTGAAAAATGGATAAAGAAGTTGTGGTATTTACTTACAAAGCAATATCACTCAGAAATGAAATCTGTGTCATCAGGCCCTTAGCAGCACAATGAGTGGATTCAGGTATGATGATTCTAACTGAAATAAGTCACACAGAAAAAGAAACATCATAAGATATCAGTAATACACGGAATGTAAACTTGGCTACACAGGAACTGAATTACAGAACAGAACAGGGTCTCAAATTTAGAAAAGCAACTTATGCTTGCTTAAGGGTAAAGGTGAGTTGGGGTGCTGCATAAAACCAGAGATTGAAATGAGCACAGATAAAGTTCCTTAAGCCAAATATGGAATAGACAAGAGCTACTCCTTGCTCAACGAAATGGACTCAACACCGCATATTAAACGCCTAAGAATGTACCTGACTAGTAAGTATCTTAAAACCTATGGATTGCTATGTCTCCGAAAGAGAATCAAGCATGTGTACAGGGGCATAAACGCAGCAGTGATAGGATTGGAGAGGTTCGGTGAGCAAATGAAGACCCTTTGAAGTCATATTGCATGGTACCCATTCCACGGGTTTCAACTACCCAGGTTTAAGGTATTCTTCCTTCAGCTAAAACATGCATGTGGAACCTAGAGTATGATCAACCATGTGATCGGGAGACGTGTTCAAATATGTCTCAGTTTTCCTCCCCTGGTACTCGGGTGCAACATTCCAGACGCTTTACTAACACTCTCCCCACTTGGAGAGTCAGTCCCTTTAACCTCCTGTTTGGCCCAGTTTGCAATTTCTGCGGAAGATGAACAGGAATAGCGAGAACCAATGAGAGGCTAGCTGGAGGTGTCTGGACGGGCAAATTTAACTCTCATTTCCCAACAGGAAGTGGAAATAACCAAAGGCTCAGCGTGCCGTACCGGAACCAGATTAGGGCCTGAAGCCATCCTGCGGTGTTGCGGCCAGCTCAAAAGAAACCGAGTTGAAGAAAGGAGCTCAGGGGCACTGTAATTCACAAACCTGCAGAGTTATAAATGACAGCTATCGTCCAAAAATAGACTGAAGTAAGGCTGCCAAGAGGACTTGAAAGCGGGGCAGAATTGCAGGAAACTGATTTCAGGAGGTAGACTGGAATTGCATTGAAAGCATAGGAAAAGAGGCAGAACGTCCACAATGATGCACTTGGCCGAAAAGGGCGTATGAGTTTTTTCCTGAATATATTCAGGAAAAAACGCATACGCCCTTTTTGGCCAACCAAGCAAGCTTGCAAAGGAAATCTGCACTACAATGAAGTCTCACTTCCCCCCGGTCAAAAGGGCCATCTGAAAAAAGTGTAAAATCCAGAAAGGCAGGACAGGCCATGGAGAACTGGGAGCCTTGTTATGCTGATGGGTGGGATGTAAATTGCCAACAACCACTCGGGAGAAGTGTATGGTGTTTCCTGAAACATCTAAAAAACAAAGCAACAGAACCTAGGGCACTTCCACTTATGGTCCTATAGCTTAGGGAAATTAAAATCAAAAAGACACAGCCACCCCAAAGTTTGGAACGGCTCTGTTTACAAGAACCTCGTTTACAGTACAAGTTCAACATCGCAGAAAGTGAAAAATGGATAAAGAAGTTGTGGTATTTACTTACAAAGCAATATCACTCAGCAATGAAATCTGTGTCATCAGGCCCTTAGCAGCACAATGAGTGGATTCAGGTATGATGATTCTAACTGAAATAAGTCACACAGAAAAAGAAACATCATAAGATATCAGTAATACACGGAATGTAAACTTGGCTACACAGGAACTGAATTACAGAACAGAACAGGGTCTCAAATTTAGAAAAGCAACTTATGCTTGCTTAAGGGTAAAGGTGAGTTGGGGTGCTGCATAAAACCAGAGATTGAAATGAGCACAGATAAAGTTCCTTAAGTCAAATATGGAATAGACAAGAGCTACTCCTTGCTCAACGAAATGGACTCAACACCCCATATTAAACACCTAAGAATGTACCTGACTAGTAAGTATCTTAAAACCTATGGATTGCTATGTCTCCGAAAGAGAATCAAACATGTGTACAGGGGCATAAACGCAGCAGTGATAGGATTGGAGAGGTTCGGTGAGCAAATGAAGACCCTTTGAAGTCATATTGCATGGTACCCATTCCACGGGTTTCAACTACCCAGGTTTAAGGTATTCTTCCTTCAGCTAAAACATGCATGTGGAACCTAGAGTATGATCAACCATGTGATCGGGAGACGTGTTCAAATATGTCTCAGTTTTCCTCCGCTGGTACTCGGGTGCAACATTCCAGACGCTTTACTAACACTCTCCCCACTTGGAGAGTCAGTCCCTTTAACCTCCTGTTTGGCCCAGTTTGCAATTTCTGCGGAAGATGAACAGGAATAGCGAGAACCAATGAGAGGCTAGCTGGAGGTGTCTGGACGGGCAAATTTAACTCTCATTTCCCACCAGGAAGAGGAATTAACCAAAGGCTCAGCATGCCGGGCCGGAACCAGATTAGGGCCTGAAGCCATCCTGCGGTGTTGCGGCCAGGTCACAAGAGAGCGAGTTGAAGAAAGGAGCTCAGGGGCACTGTAATTCACAAACCTGCAGAGTTATAAATGACAGCTATCGTCCAAAAATAGACTGAAGTAAGGCTGCCAAGAGGACTTGAAAGCGGGGCAGAATTGCAGGAAACCGATTTCAGGAGGTAGACTGGAATTGCATTGAAAGCATAGGAGAAGAGGCAGAACGTCCACAATGATGCACTTGGCCAAAAAGGGCGTATGCGTTTTTTCCTGAATATATTCAGGAAAAAACGCATACGCCCTTTTTGGCCAACCAAGCAAGCTTGCAAAGGAAATCTGCACTACAATGAAGTCTCACTTCCCCCCGGTCAAAAGGGCCATCTGAAAAAAGTGTAAAATCCAGAAAGGCAGGACAGGCCATGGAGAACTGGGAGCCTTGTTATGCTGATGGGCAGGATGTAAATTGCCAACAACCACTCGGGAGAAGTGTATGGTGTTTCCTGAAACATCTAAAAAACAAAGCAACAGAGCCTAGGGCACTTCCACTTATGGTCCTATAGTTTGGGAAATTAAAATCAAAAAGACACAGCCACCCCAAAGTTTGGGACGCCTCCGTTTACAAGAACCTCGTTTACCGTACAAGTTCAATATCACAGAAAGTGAAAAATGGATAAAGAACTTGTGGTACTTACGTACAATGCAGTATCACTCAGCAATGAAATCTGTGTCATCAGGCCCGTAGCAGCATAATGAGTGGATTCAGGTACGATGATTCTAACTGAAATAAGTCACACAGAAAAAGAAACATCATAAGATATCACTAATACACGGAATGTAAACTTGGCTACACAGGAACTGCATTCCAAAACAGAACAGGGTCTCAAATTTAGAAAACCAACTTATGCTTGCTTAAGGGGAAAGGTGAGTTGGGGTGCTGCATAAAACCAGAGATTGAAATGAGCACAGATAAAGTTCCTTAAGTCAAATATGGAATAGACAAGAGCTACTCCTTGCTCAACGAAATGGACTCAACACCGCATATTAAACGCCTAAGAATGTACCTGACTAGTAAGTATCTTAAAACCTATGGATTGCTATGTCTCCGAAAGAGAATCAAGCATGTGCACAGGGGCATAAACGCAGCAGTGATAGGATTGGAGAGGTTCGGTGAGCAAATGAAGACCCTTTGAAATCATATTGCATGGTACCCATTACACGGGTGTCAACTCTCCAGGTTTAAGGTATTCTTCCTTCAGCTAAAACATGCATGTGGAACCCAAGTATGATCAACCATGTGAACGGGAGACGTGTTCAAATATGTCTCAGTTTTCCTCCCCTGGTACTCGGGTGCAACATTCCAGACGCTTTACGAACACTCTCCCCACTTGGAGAGTCAGTCCCTTTAACCTCCTGTTTGGCCCAGTTTGCAATTTCTGCGGAAGATGAACAGGAATAGCGAGAACCAATGAGAGGCTAGCTGGAGGTGTCTGGACGGGCAAATTTAACTCTCATTTCCCACCAGGAAGAGGAAATAACCAAAGGCTCAGCGTGCCGTACCGGAACCAGATTAGGGCCTGAAGCCATCCTGCGGTGTTGCGGCCAGCTCAAAAGAAAGCGAGTTGAAGAAAGGAGCTCAGGGGCACTGTAATTCACAAACCTGCAGAGTTATAAATGACAGCTATCGTCCAAAAATAGACTGAAGTAAGGCTGCCAAGAGGACTTGAAAGCGGGGCAGAATTGCAGGAAACCGATTTCAGGAGGTAGACTGGAATTGCATTGAAAGCATAGGAGAAGAGGCAGAACGTCCACAATGATGCACTTGGCCAAAAAGGGCGTATGCGTTTTTTCCTGAATATATTCAGGAAAAAACGCATACGCCCTTTTTGGCCAACCAAGCAAGCTTGCAAAGGAAATCTGCACTACAATGAAGTCTCACTTCCCCCCAGTCAAAAGGGCCATCTGAAAAAAGTGTAAAATCCAGAAAGGCAGGACAGGCCATGGAGAACTGGGAGCCTTGTTATGCTGATGGGCGGGATGTAAATTGCCAACAACCACTCGGGAGAAGTGTATGGTGTTTCCTGAAACATCTAAAAAACAAAGCAACAGAACCTAGGGCACTTCCACTTATGGTCCTATAGCTTAGGGAAATTAAAATCAAAAAGACACAGCCACCCCAAAGTTTGGAATGGCTCTGTTTACAAGAACCTCGTTTACAGTACAAGTTCAACATCGCAGAAAGTGAAAAATGGATAAAGAAGTTGTGGTATTTACTTACAAAGCAATATCACTCAGCAATGAAATCTGTGTCATCAGGCCCTTAGCAGCACAATGAGTGGATTCAGGTATGATGATTCTAACTGAAGTAAGTCACACAGAAAAAGAAACATCATAAGATATCAGTAATACACGGAATGTAAACTTGGCTACACAGGAACTGAATTACAGAACAGAACAGGGTCTCAAATTTAGAAAACCAACTTATGCTTGCTTAAGGGTAAAGGTGAGTTGGGGTGCTGCATAAAACCAGAGATTGAAATGAGCACAGATAAAGTTCCTTAAGTCAAATATGGAATAGACAAGAGCTACTCCTTGCTCAACGAAATGGACTCAACACCGCATATTAAACGCCTAAGAATGTACCTGACTAGTAAGTATCTTAAAACCTATGGATTGCTATGTCTCCGAAAGAGAATCAAGCATGTGTACAGGGGCATAAACGCAGCAGTGATAGGATTGGAGAGGTTCGGTGAGCAAATGAAGACCCTTTGAAGTCATATTGCATGGTACCCATTACACGGGTCTTAACTCTCCAGGTTTAAGGTATTCTTCCTTCAGCTAAAACATGCATGTGGAACCCAAGTATGATCAACCATGTGAACGGGAGACGTGTTCAAATATGTCTCAGTTTTCATCCCCTGGTACTCGGGTGCAACATTCCAGACGCTTTACTAACACTCTCCCCACTTGGAGAGTCAGTCCCTTTAACCTCCTGTTTGGCCCATTTTGCAATTTCTGCGGAAGATGAACAGGAATAGCGAGAACCAATGAGAGGCTAGCTGGAGGTGTCTGGACGGGCAAATTTAACTCTCATTTCCCACCAGGAAGAAGAAATAACCAAAGGCACAGTGTGCCGTACCGGAACCAGATTAGGGCCTGAAGCCATCCTGCGGTGTTGCGGCCAGCTCAAAAGAAAGCGAGTTGAAGAAAGGAGCTCAGGGGCACTGTAATTCACAAACCTGCAGAGTTATAAATGACAGCTATCGTCCAAAAATATACTGAAGTAAGGCTGCCAAGAGGACTTGAAATCGGGGCAGAATTGCAGGAAACCGATTTCCGGAGGTAGACTGGAATTGCATTGAAAGCATAGGAAAAGAGGCAGAACGTCCACAATGATGCACTTGGCCAAAAAGGGCGTATGCGTTTTTTCCTGAATATATTCAGGAGAAAACGCATACGCCCTTTTTGGCCAACCAAGCAAGCTTGCAAAGGAAATCTGCACTACAATGAAGTCTCACTTCCCCCCGGTCAAAAGGGCCATCTGAAAAAAGTGTAAAATCCAGAAAGGCAGAACAGGCCATGGAGAACTGGGAGCCTTGTTATGCTGATGGGCGGGATGTAAATTGCCAACAACCACTCGGGAGAAGTGTATGGTGTTTCCTGAAACATCTAAAAAACAAAGCAACAGAACCTAGGGCACTTCCACTTATGGTCCTATAGCTTAGGGAAATTAAAATCAAAAAGACACAGCCACCCCAAAGTTTGGAACGGCACTGTTTACAAGAACCTCGTTTACAGTACAAGTTCAACATCGCAGAAAGTGAAAAATGGATAAAGAAGTTGTGGTATTTACTTACAAAGCAATATCACTCAGAAATGAAATCTGTGTCATCAGGCCCTTAGCAGCACAATGAGTGGATTCAGGTATGATGATTCTAACTGAAATAAGTCACACAGAAAAAGAAACATCATAAGATATCAGTAATACACGGAATGTAAACTTGGCTACACAGGAACTGAATTACAGAACAGAACAGGGTCTCAAATTTAGAAAAGCAACTTATGCTTGCTTAAGGGTAAAGGTGAGTTGGGGTGCTGCATAAAACCAGAGATTGAAATGAGCACAGATAAAGTTCCTTAAGCCAAATATGGAATAGACAAGAGCTACTCCTTGCTCAACGAAATGGACTCAACACCCCATATTAAACGCCTAAGAATGTACCTGACTAGTAAGTATCTTAAAACCTATGGATTGCTATGTCTCCGAAAGAGAATCAAGCATGTGTACAGGGGCATAAACGCAGCAGTGATAGGATTGGAGAGGTTCGGTGAGCAAATGAAGACCCTTTGAAGTCATATTGCATGGTACCCATTCCACGGGTTTCAACTACCCAGGTTTAAGGTATTCTTCCTTCAGCTAAAACATGCATGTGGAACCTAGAGTATGATCAACCATGTGATCGGGAGACGTGTTCAAATATGTCTCAGTTTTCCTCCCCTGGTACTCGGGTGCAACATTCCAGACGCTTTACTAACACTCTCCCCACTTGGAGAGTCAGTCCCTTTAACCTCCTGTTTGGCCCAGTTTGCAATTTCTGCGGAAGATGAACAGGAATAGCGAGAACCAATGAGAGGCTAGCTGGAGGTGTCTGGACGGGCAAATTTAACTCTCATTTCCCACCAGGAAGAGGAATTAACCAAAGGCTCAGCATGCCGGGCCGGAACCAGATTAGGGCCTGAAGCCATCCTGCGGTGTTGCGGCCAGGTCACAAGAAAGCGAGTTGAAGAAAGGAGCTCAGGGGCACTGTAATTCACAAACCTGCAGAGTTATAAATGACAGCTATCGTCCAAAAATAGACTGAAGTAAGGCCACCAAGAGGACTTGAAAGCAGGGCAGAATTGCAGGAAACCGATTTCAGGAGGTAGACTGGAATTGCATTGAAAGCATAGGAAAAGAGGCAGAACGTCCAAAATGATGCACTTGGCCAAAAAGGGCGTATGCGTTTTTTCCTGAATATATTCAGGAAAAAACGCATACGCCCTTTTTGGCCAACCAAGCAAGCTTGCAAAGGAAATCTGCACTACAATGAAGTCTCACTTCCCCCCGGTCAAAAGGGCCATCTGAAAAAAGTGTAAAATCCAGAAAGGCAGGACAGGCCATGGAGAACAGGGAGCCTTGTTATGCTGATGGGCGGGATGTAAATTGCCAACAACCACTCGGGAGAAGTGTATGGTGTTTCCTGAAACATCTAAAAAACAAAGCAACAGAACCTAGGGCACTTCCACTTATGGTCCTATAGCTTAGGGAAATTAAAATCAAAAAGACCCAGCCACCCCAAAGTTTGGGACGCCTCTGTTTACAAGAACCTCGTTTATAGTACAAGTTTAACATCACAGAAAGTGAAAAATGGATAAAGAACTTTTGGTACTTACGTACAATGCAGTATCACTCAGCAATGAAATCTATGTCATCAGGCCCGTAGCAGCATAATGAGTGGATTCAGGTACGATGATTCTAACTGAAATAAGTCACACAGAAAAAGAAACATCATAAGATATCACTAATACACGGAATGTAAACTTGGCTACACAGGAACTGCATTCCAAAACAGAACAGGGTCTCAAACTTAGAAAACCAACTTATGATTGCTTAAGGGTAAAGGTGAGTTGGGGTGCTGCATAAAACCAGAGATTGAAATGAGCACAGATAAAGTTCCTTAAGCCAAATATGGAATAGACAAGAGCTACTCCTTGCTCAACGAAATGGACTCAAAACCCCATATTAAACCCCTAAGAATGTACCTGACTAGTAAGTATCTTAAAACCTATGGATTGCTATGTCTCCAAAAGAGAATCAAGCATGTGTACAGGGGAATTAACGCAGCAGTGATAGGACTGGAGAGGTTCGGTGAGCAAATGAAGACCCTTTGAAGTCATATTGCATGGTACCCATTCCACGGGTCTCAACTCTCCATGTTTAAGGTATTCTTCCTTCAGCTAAAACATGCATGTGGAACCCAGAGTATGATCAACCATGTGAATGGGAGACGTGTTCAAATATGTCTCAGTTTTCCTCCCCTGGTACTTGGGTGCAACATTCCAGACGCTTTACTAACACTCTCCCGACTTGGAGAGTCAGTCCCTTTAACCTCCTGTTTGGCCCAGTTTGCAATTTCTGCGGAAGATGAACAGGAATAGCGAGAACCAATGAGAGACTAGCTGGAGGTGTCTGGACGGGCAAATTTAACTCTCATTTCCCACCAGGAAGAGGAATTAACCAAAGGCTCAGCATGCCGGGCCGGAACCAGAATAGGGCCTGAAGCCATCCTGCGGTGTTGCGGCCAGCTCAAAAGAAAGCGAGTTGAAGAAAGGAGCTCAGGGGCACTGTAATTCACAAACCTGCAGAGTTATAAATGACAGCTATCGTCCAAAAATAGACTGAAGTAAGGCTGCCAAGAGGACTTGAAAGCGGGGCAGAATTGCAGGAAACCGATTTCAGGAGGTAGACTGGAATTGCATTGAAAGCATAGGAAAAGAGGCAGAACGTCCACAATGATGCACTTGGCCAAAAAGGGCGTATGCGTTTTTTCCTGAATATATTCAGGAAAAAACACATACGCCCTTTTTGGCCAACCAAGCAAGCTTGCAAAGGAAATCTGCACTACAATGAAGTCTCACTTCCCCCTGGTCAAAAGGGCCATCTGAAAAAAGTGTAAAATCCAGAAAGGCAGGACAGGACATGGAGAACTGAGAGCCTTGTTATGCTGATGGGCGGGATGTAGATTGCCAACAATCACTCGGGAGAAGTGTATGGTGTTTCCTGAAACATCTAAAAAACAAAGCAACAGAGCCTAGGGCACTTCCACTTACGGTCCTATAGCTTAGGGAAATTAAAATCAAAAAGACACAGCCACCCCAAAGTTTGGAACGGCACTGTTTACAAGAACCTCGTTTACAGTACAAGTTCAACATCGCAGAAAGTGAAAAATGGATAAAGAAGTTGTGGTATTTACTTACAAAGCAATATCACTCAGCAATGAAATCTGTGTCATCAGGCCCTTAGCAGCACAATGAGTGGATTCAGGTATGATGATTCTAACTGAAATAAGTCACACAGAAAAAGAAACATCATAAGATATCAGTAATACACGGAATGTAAACTTGGCTACACAGGAACTGAATTACAGAACAGAACAGGGTCTCAAATTTAGAAAAGCAACTTATGCTTGCTTAAGGGTAAAGGTGAGTTGGGGTGCTGCATAAAACCAGCGATTGAAATGAGCACAGATAAAGTTCCTTAAGCCAAATATGGAATAGACAAGAGCTACTCCTTGCTCAACGAAATGGACTCAACACCCCATATTAAACGCCTAAGAATGTACCTGACTAGTAAGTATCTTAAAACCTATGGATTGCTATGTCTCCGAAAGAGAATCAAGCATGTGTACAGGGGCATAAACGCAGCAGTGATAGGATTGGAGAGGTTCGGTGAGCAAATGAAGACCCTTTGAAGTCATATTGCATGGTACCCATTCCACGGGTTTCAACTACCCAGGTTTAAGGTATTCTTCCTTCAGCTAAAACATGCATGTGGAACCTAGAGTATGATCAACCATGTGATCGGGAGACGTGTTCAAATATGTCTCAGTTTTCCTCCCCTGGTACTCGGGTGCAACATTCCAGACGCTTTACTAACACTCTCCCCACTTGGAGAGTCAGTCCCTTTAACCTCCTGTTTGGCCCAGTTTGCAATTTCTGCGGAAGATGAACAGGAATAGCGAGAACCAATGAGAGACTAGCTGGAGGTGTCTGGACGGGCAAATTTAACTCTCATTTCCCACCAGGAAGAGGAATTAACCAAAGGCTCAGCATGCCGGGCCGGAACCAGATTAGGGCCTGAAGCCATCCTGCGGTGTTGCGGCCAGCTCAAAAGAAAGCGAGTTGAAGAAAGGAGCTCAGGGGCACTGTAATTCACAAACCTGCAGAGTTATAAATGACAGCTATCGTCCAAAAATAGACTGAAGTAAGGCTGCCAAGAGGACTTGAAAGCGGGGCAGAATTGCAGGAAACCGATTTCAGGAGGTAGACTGGAATTGCATTGAAAGCATAGGAAAAGAGGCAGAACGTCCACAATGATGCACTTGGCCAAAAAGGGCGTATGCGTTTTTTCCTGAATATATTCAGGAAAAAACACATACGCCCTTTTTGGCCAACCAAGCAAGCTTGCAAAGGAAATCTGCACTACAATGAAGTCTCACTTCCCCCTGGTCAAAAGGGCCATCTGAAAAAAGTGTAAAATCCAGAAAGGCAGGACAGGACATGGAGAACTGAGAGCCTTGTTATGCTGATGGGCGGGATGTAAATTGCCAACAATCACTCGGGAGAAGTGTATGGTGTTTCCTGAAACATCTAAAAAACAAAGCAACAGAGCCTAGGGCACTTCCACTTATGGTCCTATAGCTTAGGGAAATTAAAATCAAAAAGACACAGCCACCCCAAAGTTTGGAACGGCTCTGTTTACAAGAACCTCGTTTACAGTACAAGTTCAACATCGCAGAAAGTGAAAAATGGATAAAGAATTTGTGGTATTTACTTACAAAGCAATATCACTCAGCAATGAAATCTGTGTCATCAGGCCCTTAGCAGCACAATGAGTGGATTCAGGTATGATGATTGTAACTGAAGTAAGTCACACAGAAAAAGAAACATCATAAGATATCAGTAATACACGGAATGTAAACTTGGCTACACAGGAACTGAATTACAGAACAGAACAGGGTCTCAAATTTAGAAAACCAACTTATGCTTGCTTAAGGGTAAAGGTGAGTTGGGGTGCTGCATAAAACCAGAGATTGAAATGAGCACAGATAAAGTTCCTTAAGTCAAATATGGAATAGACAAGAGCTACTCCTTGCTCAACGAAATGGACTCAACACCGCATATTAAACGCCTAAGAATGTACCTGACTAGTAAGTATCTTAAAACCTATGGATTGCTATGTCTCCAAAAGAGAATCAAGCATGTGTACAGGTGCATAAACGCAGCAGTGATAGGATTGGAGAGGTTCGGTGAGCAAATGAAGACCCTTTAAAGTCATATTGCATGGTACCCATTACACGGGTCTTAACTCTCCAGGTTTAAGGTATTCTTCCTTCAGCTAAAACATACATGTGGAACCCAAGTATGATCAACCATGTGAACGGGAGACGTGTTGAAATATGTCTCAGTTTTCCTCCCCTGGTACTCGGGTGCAACATTCCAGACGCTTTACTAACACTCTCCCCACTTGGAGAGTCAGCGCCTTTAACATCCTGTTTGGCCCAGTTTGCAATTTCTGCGGAAGATGAACAGGAATAGCGAGAACCAATGAGAGGCAAGCTGGAGGTGTCTGGACGGGCAAATTTAACTCTCATTTCCCACCATGAAGAGGAAATAACCAAAGGCTCAGCGTGCCGTGCCGGAACCAGATTAGGGCCTGAAGCCAGCCTGCGTTGTTGCGGCCAGGTCACAAGAAAGCAAGTTGAAGAAAGGAGCTCAGGGGCACTGTAATTCACAAACCTGCAGAGTTATAAATGACAGCTATCGTCCAAAAATAGACTGAAGTAAGGCTGCCAAGAGGACTTGAAAGCGGGGCAGAATTGCAGGAAACCGATTTCAGGAGGTAGACTGGAATTGCATTGAAAGCATAGGAAAAGAGGCAGAACGTCCACAATGATGCACTTGGCCAAAAAGGGCGTATGCGTTTTTTCCTGAATATATTCAGGAAAAAACGCATACGCCCTTTTTGGCCAACCAAGCAAGCTTGCAAAGGAAATCTGCACTACAATGAAGTCTCACTTCCCCCCGGTCAAAAGAGCCATCTGAAAAAAGTGTAAAATCCAGAAAGGCAGGACAGGCCATGGAGAACTGGGAGCCTTGTTATGCTGATGGGTGGGATGTAAATTGCCAACAACCACTCGGGAGAAGTGTATGGTGTTTCCTGAAACATCTAAAAAACAAAGCAACAGAACCTAGGGCACTTCCACTTATGGTCCTATAGCTTAGGGAAATTAAAATCAAAAAGACACAGCCACCCCAAAGTTTGGAACGGCTCTGTTTACAAGAACCTCGTTTACAGTACAAGTTCAACATCGCAGAAAGTGAAAAATGGATAAAGAAGTTGTGGTATTTACTTACAAAGCAATATCACTCAGCAATGAAATCTGTGTCATCAGGCCCTTAGCAGCACAATGAGTGGATTCAGGTATGATGATTCTAACTGAAATAAGTCACACAGAAAAAGAAACATCATAAGATATCAGTAATACACGGAATATAAACTTGGCTACACAGGAACTGAATTACAGAACAGAACAGGGTCTCAAATTTAGAAAACCAACGTATTCTTGCTTAAGGGTAAAGGTGAGTTGGGGTGCTGCATAAAACCAGAGATTGAAATGAGCACAGATAAAGTTCCTTAAGCCAAATATCGAATAGACAAGAGCTACTCCTTGCTCAACGAAATGGACTCAACACCCCATATTAAACGCCTAAGAATGTACCTGACTAGTAAGTATCTTAAAACCTATGGATTGCTATGTCTCCGAAAGAGAATCAAGCATGTGTACAGGGGCATAAACGCAGCAGTGATAGGATTGGAGAGGTTCGGTGAGCAGATGAAGACCCTTTGAAGTCATATTGCATGGTACCCATTCCACGGGTTTCAACTACCCAGGTTTAAGGTATTCTTCCTTCAGCTAAAACATGCATGTGGAACCTAGAGTATGATAAACCATGTGATCGGGAGACGTGTTCAAATATGTCTCAGTTTTCCTCCCCTGGTACTCGGGTGCAACATTCCAGACGCTTTACTAACACTCTCCCCACTTGGAGAGTCAGTCCCTTTAACCTCCTGTTTGGCCCAGTTTGCAATTTCTGCGGAAGATGAACAGGAATAGCGAGAACCAATGAGAGGCTAGCTGGAGGTGTCTGGACGGGCAAATTTAACTCTCATTTCCCACCAGGAAGAGGAATTAACCAAAGGCTCAGCATGCCGGGCCGGAACCAGATTAGGGCCTGAAGCCATCCTGCGGTGTTGCGGCCAGGTCACAAGAAAGCGAGTTGAAGAAAGGAGCTCAGGGGCACTGTAATTCACAAACCTGCAGAGTTATAAATGACAGCTATCGTCCAAAAATAGACTGAAGTAAGGCTGCCAAGAGGACTTGAAAGCGGGGCAGAATTGCAGGAAACCGATTTCAGGAGGTAGACTGGAATTGCATTGAAAGCATAGGAAAAGAGGCAGAACGTCCACAATGATGCACTTGGCCAAAAAGGGCGTATGCGTTTTTTCCTGAATATATTCAGGAAAAAACGCATACGCCCTTTTTGGCCAACCAAGCAAGCTTGCAAAGGAAATCTGCACTACAATGAAGTCTCACTTCCCCCCGGTCAAAAGGGCCATCTGAAAAAAGTGTAAAATCCAGAAAGGCAACAGGTAATTGAGAACTGGGAGCCTTGTTATGCTGAAGGGCGGGATGTAAATTGCCAACAGACACTTGGGAGAAGTGTATGGTGTTTCCTGAAACATCTAAAAAACAAAGCAACAGAACCTAGGGCACTTCCACTTATGGTCCTATAGCTTAGGGAAATTAAAATCAAAAAGACACAGCCACCCCAAAGTTTGGAACGGCTCTGTTTACAAGAACCTCGTTTACAGTACAAGTTCAACATCGCAGAAAGTGAAAAATGGATAAAGAAGTTGTGGTATTTACTTACAAAGCAATATCACTCAGCAATGAAATCTATGTCATCAGGCCCTTAGCAGCACAATGAGTGGATTCAGGTATGATGATTCTAACTGAAATAAGTCACACAGAAAAAGAAATATCATAAGATATCACTAATACACGGAATGTAAACTTGGCTACACAGGAACTGCATTCCAAAACAGAACAGGGTCTCAAATTTAGAAAACCAACTTATGCTTGCTTAAGGGGAAAGGTGAGTTGGGGTGCTGCATAAAACCAGAGATTGAAATGAGCACAGATAAAGTTCCTTAAGCCAAATATGGAATAGACAAGAGCTACTCCTTGCTCAACGAAATGGACTCAAAACCCCATATTAAACCCCTAAGAATGTACCTGACTAGTAAGTATCTTAAAACCTATGGATTGCTATGTCTCCAAAAGAGAATCAAGCGTGTGTACAGGGGAATAAATGCAGCAGTGATAGGATTGGAGAGGTTCGGTGAGCAAATGAAGACCCTTTGAAGTCATATTGCATGGTACCCATTCCACGGGTCTCAACTCTCCATGTTTAAGGTATTCTTCCTTCAGCTAAAACATGCATGTGGAACCCAGAGTATGATCAACCATGTGAATGGGAGACGTGTTCAAATATGTCTCAGTTTTCCTCCCCTGGTACTCGGGTGCAACATTCCAGATGCTTTACTAACACTCTCCCGACTTGGAGAGTCAGTCCCTTTAACCTCCTGTTTGGCCCAGTTTGCAATTTCTGCGGAAGATGAACAGGAATAGCGAGAACCAATGAGAGGCTAGCTGGAGGTGTCTGGACCGGCAAATTTAACTCTCATTTCCCACCAGGAAGAGGAATTAACCAAAGGCTCAGCATGCCGGGCCGGAACCAGATTAGGGCCTGAAGCCATCCTGCGGTGTTGCGGCCAGGTCACAAGAAAGCGAGTTGAAGAAAGGAGCTCAGGGGCACTGTAATTCACAAACCTGCAGAGTTATAAATGACAGCTATCGTCCAAAAATAGACTGAAGTAAGGCTGCCAAGAGGACTTGAAAGCGGGGCAGAATTGCAGGAAACCGATTTCAGGAGGTAGACTGGAATTGCATTGAAAGCATAGGAAAAGAGGCAGAACGTCCACAATGATGCACTTGGCCAAAAAGGGCGTATGCGTTTTTTCCTGAATATATTCAGGAAAAAACGCATACGCCCTTTTTGGCCAACCAAGCAAGCTTGCAAAGGAAATCTGCACTACAATGAAGTCTCACTTCCCCCCGGTCAAAAGGGCCATCTGAAAAAAGTGTAAAATCCAGAAAGGCAGGACAGGACATGGAGAACTGGGAGCCTTGTTATGCTGATGGGCGGGATGTAAATTGCCAACAACCACTCGGGAGAAGTGTATGGTGTTTCCTGAAACATCTAAAAAACAAAGCAACAGAGCCTAGGTCACTGCCACTTATGGTCCTATAGCTTAGGGAAATTAAAATCAAAAAGACACAGCCACCCCAAAGTTTGGGGCACCTCTGTTTACAAGAACCTCGTTTACAGTACAAGTTCAACATCACAGAAAGTGAAAAATGGATAAAGAAGTTGTGGTATTTACTTACAAAGCAATATCACTCAGCAATGAAATCTATGTCATCAGGCCCTTCGCATCACAATGAGTGGATTCAGGTATGATGATTCTAACTGAAATAAGTCACACAGAAAAAGAAACATCATAAGATATCAGTAATACACGGAATGTAAACTTGGCTACACAGGAACTGAATTACAGAACAGAAAAGGGTCTCAAATTTAGAAAACCAACTTATGCTTGCTTAAGGGTAAAGGTGAGTTGGGGTGCTGCATAAAACCAGAGATTGAAATGAGCACAGATAAAGTTCCTTAAGTCAAATATGGAATAGAAAAGAGCAACTCCTTGCTCAACGAAATGGACTCAACACCGCATATTAAACGCCTAAGAATGTACCTGACTAGTAAGTATCGTAAAACCTATGGATTGCTATGTCTCCAAAAGAGAATCAAGCATGTGTACAGGGGCATAAACGCAGCAGTGATAGGATTGGAGAGGTTCGGTGAGCAAATGAAGACCCTTTGAAGTCATATTGCATGGTACCCATTACACGGGTCTCAACTCTCCAGGTTTAAGGTATTCTTCCTTCAGCTAAACCATGCATGTGGAACCCAAGTATGATCAACCATGTGAACGGGAGACGTGTTCAAATATGTCTCAGTTTTCCTCCCCTGGTACTCGGGTGCAACATTCCAGACGCTTTACTAACACTCTCCCCACTTGGAGAGTCAGCGCCTTTAACCTCCTGTTTGGCCCAGTTTGCAATTTCTGCGGAAGATGAACAGGAATAGCGAGAACCAATGAGAGACTAGCTGGAGGTGTCTGGACGGGCAAATTTAACTCTCATTTCCCACCAGGAAGAGGAATTAACCAAAGGCTCAGCATGCCGGGCCGGAACCAGATTAGGGCCTGAAGCCATCCTGCCGTGTTGCGGCCAGCTCAAAAGAAAGCGAGTTGAAGAAAGGAGCTCAGGGGCACTGTAATTCACAAACCTGCAGAGTTATAAATGACAGCTATCGTCCAAAAATAGACTGAAGTAAGGCTGCCAAGAGGACTTGAAAGCGGGGCAGAATTGCAGGAAACCGATTTCAGGAGGTAGACTGGAATTGCATTGAAAGCATAGGAAAAGAGGCAGAACGTCCACAATGATGCACTTGGCCAAAAAGGGCGTATGCGTTTTTTCCTGAATATATTCAGGAAAAAACACATACGCCCTTTTTGGCCAACCAAGCAAGCTTGCAAAGGAAATCTGCACTACAATGAAGTCTCACTTCCCCCCGGTCAAAAGGGCCATCTGAAAAAAGTGTAAAATCCAGAAAGGCAGGACAGGACATGGAGAACTGGGAGCCTTGTTATGCTGATGGGCGGGATGTAAATTGCCAACAACCACTCGGGAGAAGTGTATGGTGTTTCCTGAAACATCTAAAAAACAAAGCAACAGAGCCTAGGGCACTTCCACTTATGGTCCTATAGCTTAGGGAAATTAAAATAAAAAAGACACAGCCACCCCAAAGTTTGGAACGGCTCTGTTTACAAGAACCTCGTTTACAGTACAAGTTCAACATCGCAGAAAGTGAAAAATGGATAAAGAAGTTGTGGTATTTACTTACAAAGCAATATCACTCAGCAATGAAATCTGTGTCATCAGGCCCTTAGCAGCACAATGAGTGGATTCAGGTATGATGATTCTAACTGAAGTAAGTCACACAGAAAAAGAAACATCATAAGATATCAGTAATACACGGAATGTAAACTTGGCTACACAGGAACTGAATTACAGAACAGAACAGGGTCTCAAATTTAGAAAACCAACTTATGCTTGCTTAAGGGTAAAGGTGAGTTGGGGTGCTGCATAAAACCAGAGATTGAAATGAGCACAGATAAAGTTCCTTAAGTCAAATATGGAATAGACAAGAGCTACTCCTTGCTCAACGAAATGGACTCAACACCGCATATTAAACGCCTAAGAATGTACCTGACTAGTAAGTATCTTAAAACCTATGGATTGCTATGTCTCCAAAAGAGAATCAAGCATGTGTACAGGGGCATAAACGCAGCAGTGATAGGATTGGAGAGGTTCGGTGAGCAAATGAAGACCCTTTAACGTCATATTGCATGGTACCCATTACACGGGTCTTAACTCTCCAGGTTTAAGGTATTCTTCCTTCAGCTAAAACATGCATGTGGAACCCAAGTATGATCAACCATGTGAACGGGAGACGTGTTGAAATATGTCTCAGTTTTCCTCCCCTGGTACTCGGGTGCAACATTCCAGACGCTTTACTAACACTCTCCCCACTTGGAGAGTCAGCGCCTTTAACCTCCTGTTTGGCCCAGTTTGCAATTTCTGCGGAAGATGAACAGGAATAGCGAGAACCAATGAGAGGCTAACTGGAGGTGTCTGGACGGGCAAATTTAACTCTCATTTCCCACCATGAAGAGGAAATAACCAAAGGCTCAGCGTGCCGTGCCGGAACCAGATTAGGGCCTGAAGCCAGCCTGCGGTGTTGTGGCCAGGTCACAAGAAAGCAAGTTGAAGAAAGGAGATCAGGGGCACTGTAATTCACAAACCTGCAGAGTTATAAATGACAGCTATCGTCCGAAAATAGACTGAAGTAAGGCTGCCAAGAGGACTTGAAAGCGGGGCAGAATTGCAGGAAACCGATTTCAGGAGGTAGACTGGAATTGCATTGAAAGCATAGGAAAAGAGGCAGAACGTCCACAATGATGCACTTGGCCAAAAAGGGCGTATGCGTTTTTTCCTGAATATATTCAGGAAAAAACGCATACGCCCTTTTTGGCCAACCAAGCAAGCTTGCAAAGGAAATCTGCACTACAATGAAGTCTCACTTCCCCCCGGTCAAAAGGGCGATCTGAAAAAAGTGTAAAATCCAGAAAGGCAGGACAGGCCATGGAGAACTGGGAGCCTTGTTATGCTGATGGGCGGGATGTAAATTGCCAACAACCACTCGGGAGAAGTGTATGGTGTTTCCTGAAACATCTAAAAAACAAAGCAACAGAACCTAGGGCACTTCCACTTATGGTCCTATAGCTTAGGGAAATTAAAATCAAAAAGACACAGCCACCCCAAAGTTTGGAACGGCTCTGTTTACAAGAACCTCGTTTACAGTACAAGTTCAACATCGCAGAAAGTGAAAAATGGATAAAGAAGTTGTGGTATTTACTTACAAAGCAATATCACTCAGCAATGAAATCTGTGTCATCAGGCCCTTAGCAGCACAATGAGTGGATTCAGGTATGATGATTCTAACTGAAATAAGTCACACAGAAAAAGAAACATCATAAGATATCAGTAATACACGGAATGTAAACTTGGCTACACAGGAACTGATTTACAGAACAGAACAGGGTCTCAAATTTAGAAAACCAACGTATTCTTGCTTAAGGGTAAAGGTGAGTTGGGGTGCTGCATAAAACCAGAGATTGAAATGAGCACAGATAAAGTTCCTTAAGCCAAATATGGAATAGACAAGAGCTACTCCTTGCTCAACGAAATGGACTCAACACCCCATATTAAACGCCTAAGAATGTACCTGACTAGTAAGTATCTTAAAACCTATGGATTGCTATGTCTCCGAAAGAGAATCAAGCATGTGTACAGGGGCATAAACGCAGCAGTGATAGGATTGGAGAGGTTCGGTGAGCAGATGAAGACCCTTTGAAGTCATATTGCATGGTACCCATTCCACGGGTTTCAACTACCCAGGTTTAAGGTATTCTTCCTTCAGCTAAAACATGCATGTGGAACCTAGAGTATGATCAACCATGTGATCGGGAGACGTGTTCAAATATGTCTCAGTTTTCCTCCCCTGGTACTCGGGTGCAACATTCCAGACGCTTTACTAACACTCTCCCCACTTGGAGAGTCAGTCCCTTTAACCTCCTGTTTGGCCCAGTTTGCAATTTCTGCGGAAGATGAACAGGAATAGCGAGAACCAATGAGAGGCTAGCTGGAGGTGTCTGGACCGGCAAATTTAACTCTCATTTCCCACCAGGAAGAGGAATTAACCAAAGGCTCAGCATGCCGGGCCGGAACCAGATTAGGGCCTGAAGCCATCCTGCGGTGTTGCGGCCAGGTCACAAGAAAGCGAGTTGAAGAAAGGAGCTCAGGGGCACTGTAATTCACAAACCTGCAGAGTTATAAATGACAGCTATCGTCCAAAAATAGACTGAAGTAAGGCTGCCAAGAGGACTTGAAAGGGGGGCAGAATTGCAGGAAACCGATTTCAGGAGGTAGACTGGAATTGCATTGAAAGCATAGGAAAAGAGGCAGAACGTCCACAATGATGCACTTGGCCAAAAAGGGCATATGCGTTTTTTCCTGAATATATTCAGGAAAAAACGCATACGCCCTTTTTGGCCAACCAAGCAAGCTTGCAAAGGAAATCTGCACTACAATGAAGTCTCACTTCCCCCCGGTCAAAAGGGCCATCTGAAAAAAGTGTAAAATCCAGAAAGGCAACAGGCCATTGAGAACTGGGAGCCTTTTTATGCTGAAGGGCGGGATGTAAATTGCCAACAGACACTTGGGAGAAGTGTATGGTGTTTCCTGAAACATCTAAAAAACAAAGCAACAGAGCCCAGGGCACTTCCACTTATGGTCCTATAGCTTAGGGAAATTAAAATCAAAAAGACACAGCTTCCCAAAGTTTGGAACGGCTCTGTTTACAAGAACCTCGTTTACAGTACAAGTTCAACATCGCAGAAAGTGAAAAATAGATAAAGAAGTTGTGGTATTTACTTACAAAGCAATATCACTCAGCAATGAAATCTGTGTCATCAGGCCCTTAGCAGCACAATGAGTGGATTCAGGTATGATGATTCTAACTGAAGTAAGTCACACAGAAAAAGAAACATCATAAGATATCAGTAATACACGGAATGTAAACTTGGCTACACAGGAACTGAATTACAGAACAGAACAGGGACTCAAATTTAGAAAACCAACTTATGCTTGCTTAAGGGTAAAGGTGAGTTGGGGTGCTGCATAAAACCAGAGATTGAAATGAGCACAGATAAAGTTCCTTAAGTCAAATATGGAATAGACAAGAGCTACTCCTTGCTCAACGAAATGGACTCAACACCGCATATTAAACGCCTAAGAATGTACCTGACTAGTAAGTATCTTAAAACCTATGGATTGCTATGCCTCCGAAAGAGAATCAAGCATGTGTACAGGGGCATAAACGCAGCAGTGATAGGATTGGAGAGGTTCGGTGAGCAAATGAAGACCCTTTGAAGTCATATTGCATGGTACCCATTCCACGGGTTTCAACTACCCAGGTTTAAGGTATTCTTCCTTCAGCTAAAACATGCATGTGGTACCTAGAGTATGATCAACCATGTGATCGGGAGACGTGTTCAAATATGTCTCAGTTTTCGTACCCTGGTACTCGGGTGCAACATTCCAGACGCTTTACTAACACTCTCCCGACTTGGAGAGTCAGTCCCTTTAACCTCCTGTTTGGCCCAGTTTGCAATTTCTGCGGAAGATGAACAGGAATAGCGAGAACCAATGAGAGGCTAGCTGGAGGTGTCTGGACGGGCAAATTTAACTCTCATTTCCCACCAGGAAGAGGAATTAACCAAAGGCTCAGCATGCCGGGCCGGAACCAGATTAGGGCCTGAAGCCATCCTGCGGTGTTGCGGCCAGGTCACAAGAAAGCGAGTTGAAGAAAGGAGCTCAGGGGCACTGTAATTCACAAACCTGCAGAGTTATAAATGACAGCTATCGTCCAAAAATAGACTGAAGTAAGGCTGCCAAGAGGACTTGAAAGCGGGGCAGAATTGCAGGAAACCGATTTCAGGAGGTAGACTGGAATTGCATTGAAAGCATAGGAAAAGAGGCAGAACGTCCACAATGATGCACTTGGCCAAAAAGGGCGTATGCGTTTTTTCCTGAATATATTCAGGAAAAAACGCATACGCCCTTTTTGGCCAACCAAGCAAGCTTGCAAAGGAAATCTGCACTACAATGAAGTCTCACTTCCCCCCGGTCAAAAGGGCCATCTGAAAAAAGTGTAAAATCCAGAAAGGCAGGACAGGCCATGGAGAACTGGGAGCCTTGTTATGCTGATGGGCGGGATGTAAATTGCCAACAGACACTCGGGAGAAGTGTATGGTGTTTCCTGAAACATCTAAAAAACAAAACAACAGAACCTAGGGCACTTCCACTTATGGTCATATAGCTTAGGGAAATTAAAATCAAAAAGACACAGCCACCCCAAAGTTTGGAACGGCTCTGTTTACAAGAACCTCGTTTACAGTACAAGTTCAACATCGCAGAAAGTGAAAAATGGATAAAGAACTTGTGGTACTTACGTACAATGCAGTATCACTCAGCAATGAAATCTATGTCATCAGGCCCTTAGCAGCATAATGAGTAGATTCAGGTACGATGATTCTAACTGAAGTAAGTCACACAGAAAAAGAAACATCATAAGATATCAGTAATACACGGAATGTAAACTTGGCTACACAGGAACTGAATTACAGAACAGAACAGGGTCTCAAATTTAGAAAACCAACTTATGCTTGCTTAAGGGTAAAGGTGAGTTGGGGTGCTGCATAAAACCAGAGATTGAAATGAGCACAGATAAAGTTCCTTAAGTCAAATATGGAATAGACAAGAGCTACTCCTTGCTCAACGAAATGGACTCAACACCGCATATTAAACGCCTAAGAATGTACCTGACTAGTAAGTATCTTAAAACCTATGGATTGCTATGTCTCTGAAAGAGAATCAAGCATGTGTACAGGGGCATAAACGCAGCAGTGATAGGATTGGAGAGGTTCGGTGAGCAAATGAAGACCCTTTGAAGTCATATTGCATGGTACCCATTACACGGGTCTTAACTCTCCAGGTTTAAGGTATTCTTCCTTCAGCTAAAACATGCATGTGGAACCCAAGTATGATCAACCATGTGAACGGGAGATGTGTTCAAATATGTCTCAGTTTTCCTCCCCTGGTACTCGGGTGCAACATTCCAGACGCTTTACTAACACTCTCCCCACTTGGAGAGTCACCGCCTTTAACCTCCTGTTGGCCCAGTTTGCAATTTCTGCGGAAGATGAACAGGAATAGCGAGAACCAATGAGAGACTAGCTGGAGGTGTCTGGACGGGCAAATTTAACTCTCATTTCCCACCAGGAAGAGGAAATAACCAAAGGATCAGCGTGCCGTGCCGGAACCAGATTAGGGCCTGAAGCCATCCTGCGGTGTTGCGGCCAGGTCACAAGAAAGCGAGTTGAAGAAAGGAGCTCTGGGGCACTGTAATTCACAAACCTGCAGAGTTATAAATGACAGCTATCGTCCAAAAATAGACTGAAGTAAGGCTGCCAAGAGGACTTGAAAGCGGGGCAGAATTGCAGGAAACCGATTTCAGGAGGTAGACTGGAATTGCATTGAAAGCATAGCAAAAGAGGCAGAACGTCCACAATGATGCACTTGGCCAAAAAGGGCGTATGCGTTTTTTCCTGAATATATTCAGGAAAAAACGCATACGCCCTTTTTGGCCAACCAAGCAAGCTTGCAAAGGAAATCTGCACTACAATGAAGTCTCACTTCCCCCCGGTCAAAAGGGCCATCTGAAAAAAGTGTAAAATCCAGAAAGGCAGGACAGGCCATGGAGAACTGGGAGCCTTGTTATGCTGATGGGCGGGATGTAAATTGCCAACAGACACTCGGGAGAAGTGTATGGTGTTTCCTGAAACATCTAAAAAACAAAGCAACAGAGCCTAGGGCACTGCCACTTATGGTCCTATAGCTTAGGGAAATTAAAATCGAAAAGACACAGCCACCCCAAAGTTTGGGACGCCTCTGTTTACAAGAACCTCATTTACAGTACAAGTTCAACATCGCAGAAAGTGAAAAATGGATAAAGAAGTTGTGGTATTTACTTACAAAGCAATATCACTCAGCAATGAAATCTATGTCATCAGGCCCTTAGCAGAACAATGAGTGGATTCAGGTATGATGATTCTAACTGAAATAAGTCACACAGAAAAAGAAACATCATAAGATATCAGTAATACATGGAATGTAAACTTGGCTACACAGGAACTGAATTGCAGAACAGAACAGGGTCTCAAATTTAGAAAACCAACTTATGCTTGCTTAAGGGTAAAGGTGAGTTGGGGTGCTGCATAAAACCAGAGATTGAAATGAGCACAGATAAAGTTCCTTAAGTCAAATATGGAATAGACAAGAGCTACTCCTTGCTCAATGAAATGGACTCAACACCGCATATTAAACGCCTAAGAATGTACCTGACTAGTAAGTATCGTAAAACCTATGGATTGCTATGTCTCCAAAAGAGAATCAAGCATGTATGCAGAGGCATAAACGCAGCAGTGATAGGATTGGAGAGGTTCGGTGAGCAAATGAAGACCCTTTGAAGTCATATTGCATGGTACCCATTACACGGGTCTCAACTCTCCAGGTTTAAGGTATTCTTCCTTCAGCTAAAACATGCATGTGGAACCCAAGTATGATCAACCATGTGAACGGGAGACGTGTTCAAATATGTCTCAGTTTTCCTCCCCTGGTACTCGGGTGCAACATTACAGACGCTTTACTAACACTCTCCCCACTTGGAGAGTCACCGCCTTTAACCTCCTGTTTGGCCCAGTTTGCAATTTCTGCGGAAGATGAACAGGAATAGTGAGAACCAATGAGAGGCTATCTGGAGGTGTCTGGACGGGCAAATTTAACTCTCATTTCCCACCAGGAAGAGGAAATAACCAAAGGCTCAGCGTGCCGTACCGGAACCAGATTAGGGCCTGAAGCCATCCTGCGGTGTTGCGGCCAGCTCAAAAGAAAGCGAGTTGAAGAAAGGAGCTCAGGGGCACTGTAATTCACAAACCTGCAGAGTTATAAATGACAGCTATCGTCCAAAAATAGACTGAAGTAAGGCTGCCAAGAGGACTTGAAAGCGGGGCAGAATTACAGGAAACCGATTTCAGGAGGTAGACTGGAATTGCATTGAAAGCATAGGAAAAGAGGCAGAACGTCCACAATGATGCACTTGGCCAAAAAGGGCGTATGCGTTTTTTCCTGAATATATTCAGGAAAAAACGCATACGCCCTTTTTGGCCAACCAAGCAAGCTTGCAAAGGAAATCTGCACTACAATGAAGTCTCACTTCCCCCCGGTCAAAAGGGCCATCTGAAAAAAGTGTAAAATCCAGAAAGGCAGGACAGGCCATGGAGAACTGGGAGCCTTGTTATGCTGATGGGCGGGATGTAAATTGCCAACAACCACTCGGGAGAAGTGTATGGTGTTTCCTGAAACATCTAAAAAACAAACCAACAGGACCTAGGGCACTTCCACTTATGGTCCTATAGCTTAGGGAAATTAAAATCAAAAAGACACAGCCACCCCAAAGTTTGGAACGGCTCTGTTTACAAGAACCTCGTTTACAGTACAAGTTCAACATCGCAGAAAGTGAAAAATGGATAAAGAAGTTGTGGTATTTACTTACAAAGCAATATCACTCAGCAATGAAATCTGTGTCATCAGGCCCTTAGCAGCACAATGAGTGGATTCAGGTATATTGATTCTAACTGAAGTAAGTCACACAGAAAAAGAAACATCATAAGATATCAGTAATACACGGAATGTAAACTTGGCTACACAGGAACTGAATTACAGAACAGAACAGGGTCTCAAATTTAGAAAACCAACTTATGCTTGCTTAAGGGTAAAGATGAGTTGGGGTGCTGCATAAAACCAGAGATTGAAATGAGCACAGATAAAGTTCCTTAAGTCAAATATGGAATAGACAAGAGCTACTCCTTGCTCAACGAAATGGACTCAACACCCCATATTAAACGCCTAAGAATGTACCTGACTAGTAAGTATCATAAAACCTATGGATTGCTATGTCTCCGAAAGAGAATCAAGCATGTGTACAGGGGCATAAACGCAGCAGTGATAGGATTGGAGAGGTTCGGTGAGCAAATGAAGACCCTTTGAAGTCATATTGCATGGTACCCATTACACGGGTCTTAACTCTCCAGGTTTAAGGTATTCTTCCTTCAGCTAAAACATGCATGTGGAACCCAAGTATGATCAACCATGTGAACGGGAGTCGTGTTCAAATATGTCTCAGTTTTCCTCCCCTGGTACTCGGGTGCAACATTCCAGACGCTTTACTAACACTCTCCCCACTTGGAGAGTCAGCGCCTTTAACCTCCTGTTTGGCCCAGTTTGCAATTTCTGCGCAAGATGAACAGGAATAGCGAGAACCAATGAGAGACTAGCTGGAGGTGTCTGGACGGGCAAATTTAACTCTCATTTCCCAACAGGAAGAGGAAATAACCAAAGGCTCAGCGTGCCGTGCCGGAACCAGATTAGGGCCTGAAGCCATCCTGCGGTGTTGCGGCCAGGTCACAAGAAAGCGAGTTGAGGAAAGGAGCTCAGGGGCACTGTAATTCACAAACCTGCAGAGTTATAAATGACAGCTATCGTCCAAAAATAGACTGAAGTAAGGCTGCCAAGAGGACTTGAAAGCGGGGCAGAATTGCAGGAAACCGATTTCAGGAGGTAGACTGGAATTGCATTGAAAGCATAGGAAAAGAGGCAGAACGTCCACAATGATGCACTTGGCCAAAAAGGGCGTATGCGTTTTTTCCTGAATATATTCCTGAATATATTCAGGAAAAAACGCATACGCCCTTTTTGGCCAACCAAGCAAGCTTGCAAAGGAAATCTGCACTACAGTGAAGTCTCACTTCCCCCCGGTCAAAAGGGCCATCTGAAAAAAGTGTAAAATCCAGAAAGGCAAGACAGGCCATGGAGAACTGGGAGCCTTGTTATGCTGATGGGCGGGATGTAAATTGCCAAGAACCACTCGGGAGAAGTGTATGGTGTTTCCTGAAACATCTAAAAAACAAAGCACCAGAGCCTAGGGCACTTCCACTTATGGTCCTATAGCTTAGGGAAATTAAAATCAAAAAGACACAGCCACCCCAAAGTTTGGGACGCCTCCGTTTACAAGAACCTCGTTTACCGTACAAGTTCAATATCACAGAAAGTGAAAAATGGATAAAGAACTTGTGGTACTTACGTACAATGCAGTATCACTCAGCAGTGAAATCTATGTCATCAGGCCCGTAGCAGCATAATGAGTGGATTCAGGTACGATGATTCTAACTGAAATAAGTCACACAGAAAAAGAAACATCATAAGATATCAGTAATACACGGAATGTAAACTTGGCTACACAGGAACTGCATTCCAAAACAGAACAGGGTCTCAAATTTAGAAAACCAACTTATGCTTGCTTAAGGGGAAAGGTGAGTTGAGCTGCTGCATAAAACCAGAGATTGAAATGAGCACAGATAAAGTTCCTTAAGCCAAATATGGAATAGACAAGAGCTACTCCTTGCTCAACGAAATGGACTCAACACCCCATATTAAACGCCTAAGAATGTACCTGACTAGTAAGTATCTTAAAACCTATGGATTGCTATGTCTCCAAAAGAGAATCAAGCGTGTGTACAGGGGCATAAACGCAGCAGTGATAGGATTGGAGAGGTTCGGTGAGCAAATGAAGACCCTTTGAAGTCATATTGCATGGTACCCATTCCACGGGTTTCAACTACCCAGGTTTAAGGTATTCTTCCTTCAGCTAAAACATGCATGTGGAACCTAGAGTATGATCAACCATGTGATCGGGAGACGTGTTCAAATATGTCTCAGTTTTCCTCCCCTGGTACTCGGGTGCAACATTCCAGATGCTTTACTAACACTCTCCCGACTTGGAGAGTCAGTCCCTTTAACCTCCTGTTTGGCCCAGTTTGCAATTTCTGCGGAAGATGAACAGGAATAGCGAGAACCAATGAGAGGCTAGCTGGAGGTGTCTGGACGGGCAAATTTAACTCTCATTTCCCACCAGGAAGTGGAAATAACCAAAGGCTCAGTGTGCCGTGCCGGAACCAGATTAGGGCCTGAAGACATCCTGCGGTGTTGCTGCCAGCTCAAAAGAAAGCGAGTTGAAGAAAGGAGCTCAGGGGCACTGTAATTCACAAACCTGCAGAGTTATAAATGACAGCTATCGTCCAAAAATATACTGAAGTAAGGCTGCCAAGAGGACATGAAAGCGGGGAGAATTGCAGGAAACCGATTTCAGGAGGTAGACTGGAATTGCATTGAAAGCATAGGAAAAGAGGCAGAACGTCCACAATGATGCACTTGGCCAAAAAGGGCGTATGCGTTTTTTCCTGAATATATTCAGGAAAAAACGCATACGCCCTTTTTGGCCAACCAAGCAAGCTTGCAAAGGAAATCTGCACTACAATGAAGTCTCACTTCCCCCCCGGTCAAAAGGGCCATCTGAAAAAAGTGTAAAATCCAGAAAGGCAGGACAGGCCATGGAGAACTGGGAGCCTTGTTATGCTGAAGGGCGGGATGTAAATTGCCAACAACCACTCGGGAGAAGTGTATGGTGTTTCCTGAAACATCTAAAAAACAAAGCAACAGAGCCTAGGGCACTTCCACTTATGGTCCTATAGCTTAGGGAATTTAAAATCAAAAAGACACAGCCACCCCAAAGTTTGGAATGGCTCTGTTTACAAGAACCTCGATTACAGTACAAGTTCAACATCGCAGAAAGTGAAAAATGGATAAAAAAGTTGTGGTATTTACTTACAAAGCAATATCACTCAGCAATGAAATCTGTGTCATCAGGCCCTTAGCAGCACAATGAGTGGATTCAGGTATGATGATTCTAACTGAAATAAGTCACACAGAAAAAGAAACATCATAAGATATCAGTAATACACGGAATGGAAACTTGGCTACACAGGAACTGAATTACAGAACAGAACAGGGTCTCAAATTTAGAAAACCAACTTATGCTTGCTTAAGGGGAAAGGTGAGTTGGGGTGCTGCATAAAACCAGAGATTGAAATGAGCACAGATAAAGTTCCTTAAACCAAATATGGAATAGACAAGAGCTACTCCTTGCTCAACGAAATGGACTCAACACCGCATATTAAACGCCTAAGAATGTACCTGACTAGTAAGTATCTTAAAACCTATAGATTGCTATGTCTCCGAAAGAGAATCAAACATGTGTACAGGGGCATAAACGCAGCAGTGATAGGATTGGAGAGGTTCGGTGAGCAAATGAAGACACTTTGAAGTCATACTGCATGGTACCCATTCCACGGGTTTCAACTACCCAGGTTTTAGGTATTCTTCCTTCAGCTAAAACATGCATGAGGAACCCAGAGTATGATCAACCATGTCATCGGGAGACGTGTTCAAATATGTCTCAGTTTTCCTCCCCTGGTACTCGGGTGCAACATTCCAGACGCTTTACTAACACTCTCCCCACTTGGAGAGTCAGTCCCTTTAACCTCCTGTTTGGCCCAGTTTGCAATTTCTGCGGAAAATGAAAAGTTATAGCGAGAACCAATGAGAGGCTAGCTGGAGGTGTCTGGACGGGCAAATTTAACTCTCATTTCCCACCAGGAAGAGGAACTAACCAAAGGCCCAGCGTGCCGTGCCGGAACCAGATTAGGGCCTGAAGCCATCCTGCGGTGTTGCGGCCAGCTCAAAAGAAAGCGCGTTGAAGAAAGGAGCTCAGGGGCACTGTAATTCACAAACCTGCAGAGTTATAAATGACAGCTATCGTCCAAAAATAGACTGAAGTAAGGCTGCCAAGAGGACTTGAAAGCGGGGCAGAATTGCAGGAAACCGATTTCAGGAGGTAGACTGGAATTGCATTGAAAGCATAGGAAAAGAGGCAGAACGTCCACAATGATGCACTTGGCCAAAAAGGGCGTATGCGTTTTTTCCTGAATATATTCAGGAAAAAACGCATACGCCCTTTTTGGCCAACCAAGCAAGCTTGCAAATGAAATCTACACTACAATGAAGTCTCACTTCCCCCCGGTCAAAAGGGCCATCTGAAAAAAGTGTAAAATCCAGAAAGGCAGGACAGGCCATGGAGAACTGGGAGCCTTGTTATGGTGATGGGCGGGATGTAAATTGCCAACAACCACTCAGGAGAAGTGTATGGTGTTTCCTGAAACATCTATAAAACAAAGCAACAGAACCTAGGGCACTTCCACTTATGGTCCTATAGCTTAGGGAAATTAAAATCAAAAAGACACAGCCACCCCAAAGTTTGGAACGGCTCTGTTTACAAGAACCTCGTTTACAGTACAAGTTCAACATCGCAGAAAGTGAAAAATGGATAAAGAAGTTGTGGTATTTACTTACAAAGCAATATCACTCAGCAATGAAATCTGTGTCATCAGGCCCTTAGCAGCACAATGAGTGGATTCAGGTATGATGATTCTAAATGAAATAAGTCACACAGAAAAAGAAACATCATAAGATATCAGTAATACACGGAATGGAAACTTGGCTACACAGGAACTGAATTACAGAACAGAACAGGGTCTCAAATTTAGAAAACCAACTTATTCTTGCTTAAGGGGAAAGGTGAGTTGGGGTGCTGCATAAAACCAGAGATTGAAATGAGCACAGATAAAGTTCCTTAAGCCAAATATGGAATAGACAAGAGCTACTCCTTGCTCAACGAAATGGACTCAACACCCCATATTAAACGCCTAAGAATGTACCTGACTAGTAAGTATCTTAAAACCTATGGATTGCTATGTCTCCGAAAGACAATCAAGCATGTGTACAGGGGCATAAACGCAGCAGTGATAGGATTGGAGAGATGCGGTGAGCAAATGAAGACCCTTTGAAGTCATATTGCATGGTACCCATTCCACGGGTTTCAACTACCCAGGTTTTAGGTATTCTTCCTTCAGCTAAAACATGCATGTGGAACCTAGAGTATGATCAACCATGTGATCGGGAGACGTGTTCAAATATGTCTCAGTTTTCCTCCCCTGGTACTCGGGTGCAACATTCCAGACGCTTTACTAACACTCTCCCCACTTGGAGAGTCAGTCCCTTTAACCTCCTGTTTGGCCCAGTTTGCAATTTCTGCGGAAGATGAACAGGAATACCGAGAACCAATGAGAGGCTAGCTGGAGGTGTCTGGACGGGCAAATTTAACTCTCATTTCCCACCAGGAAGAGGAATTAACCAAAGGCTCAGCATGCCGGGCCGGAACCAGATTAGGGCCTGAAGCCATCCTGTGGTGTTGCGGCCAGATCACAAGAAAGCGAGTTGAAGAAAGGAGCTCAGGGGCACTGTAATTCACAAACCTGCAGAGTTATAAATGACAGCTATCGTCCAAAAATAGACTGAAGTAAGGCTGCCAAGAGGACTTGAAAGCGGGGCAGAATTGCAGGAAACCGATTTCAGGAGGTAGACTGGAATTGCATTGAAAGCATAGGAAAAGAGGCAGAACGTCCACAATGATGCACTTGGCCAAAAAGGGCGTATGCGTTTTTTCCTGAATATATTCAGGAAAAAACGCATACGCCCTTTTTGGCCAACCAAGCAAGCTTGCAAAGGAAATCTGCACTACAATGAAGTCTCACTTCCCCCCGGTCAAAAGGGCCATCTGAAAAAAGTGTAAAATCCAGAAAGGCAGGACAGGCCATGGAGAACTGGGAGCCTTGTTATGCTGATGGGCGGGATGTAAATTGCCAACAGACACTCGGGAGAAGTGTATGGTGTTTCCTGAAACATCTGAAAAACAAAGCAACAGAGCCTAGGGCACCTCCACTTATGGTCCTATAGCTTAGGGAAATTAAAATCAAAATGACACAGCCACCCCAAAGTTTGGGACGCCTCCGTTTACAAGAACCTCGTTTACCGTACAAGTTCTATATCACAGAAAGTTAAAAATGGATAAAGAACTTGTGGTACTTACGTACAATGCAGTATCACTCAGCAATGAAATCTATGTCATCAGGCCTGTAGCAGCATAATGAGTGGATTCAGGTACGATGATTCTAACTGAAATAAGTCACACAGAAAAAGAAACATCATAAGATATCACTAATACAAGGAATGTAAACTTGGCTACACAGGAACTGCATTCCAAAACAGAACAGGGTCTCAAATTTAGAAAACCAACTTATGCTTGCTTAAGGGGAAAGGTGAGTTGGGGTGCTGCATAAAACCAGAGATTGAAATGAGCACAGATAAAGTACCTTAAGCCAAATATGGAATAGACAAGAGCTACTCCTTGCTCAACGAAATGGACTCAAAACCCCATATTAAACGCCTAAGAATGTACCTGGCTAGTAAGTATCTTAAAACCTATGGATTGCTATGTCTCCAAAAGAGAATCAAGCGTGTGTACAGGGGCATAAACGCAGCAGTGATAGGATTGGAGAGGTTCGGTGAGCAAATGAAGACCCTTTGAAGTCATATTGCATGGTACCCATTACACGGGTCTCAACTCTCCAGGTTTAAGGTATTCTTCCTTCAGCTAAAACATGCATGTGGAACCCAGAGTATGATCAACCATGTGAATGGGAGACGTGTTCAAATATGTCTCAGTTTTCCTCCCCTGGTACTCGGGTGCAACATTCCAGATGCTTTACTAACACTCTCCCGACTTGGAGAGTCAGTCCCTTTAACCTCCTGTTTGGCCCAGTTTGCAATTTCTGCGGAAGATGAACAGGAATAGCGAGAACCAATGAGAGGCTAGCTGGAGGTGTCTGGACGGGCAAATTTAACTCTCATTTCCCACCAGGAAGAGGAAATAACCAAAGGCTCAGCATGCCGGGCCGGAAACAGATTACGGCCTGAAGCCATCATGCGGTGTTGCGGCCAGGTCACAAGGAAGCGAGTTGAAGAAAGGAGCTCAGGGGCACTGTAATTCACAAACCTGCAGAGTTATAAATGACAGCTATCGTCCAAAAATAGACTGAAGTAAGGCTGCCAAGAGGACTTGAAAGCGGGGCAGAATTGCAGGAAACCGATTTCAGGAGGTAGACTGGAATTGCATTGAAAGCATAGGAAAAGAGGCAGAACGTCCACAATGATGCACTTGGCCAAAAAGGGCGTATGCGTTTTTTCCTGAATATATTCAGGAAAAAACGCATACGCTCTTTTTGGCCAACCAAGCAAGCTTGCAAAGGAAATCTGCACTACAATGAAGTCTCACTTCCCCCCGGTCAAAAGGGCCATCTGAAAAAAGTGTAAAATCCAGAAAGGCAACAGGCCATGGAGAACTGGGAGCCTTGTTATGCTGATGGGTGGGATGTAAATTGCCAACAGACACTCGGGAAGAGTGTATGGTGTTTCCTGAAACATCTAAAAAACAAAGCAACAGAGCCTAGGGCACTGCCACTTATGGTCCTATAGCTTAGGGAAATCAAAATCAAAAAGACACAGCCACCCCAAAGTTTGGGACGCCTCTGTTTACAAGAACCTCGTTTCCAGTACAAGTTCAACATCGCAGAAAGTGAAAAATGGATAAAGAAGTTGTGGTATTTACTTACAAAGCAATATCACTCAGCAATGAAATCTATGTCATCAGGCCCTTAGCAGCACAATGAGTGGATTCAGGTATGATAATTCTAACTGAAATAAGTCACACAGAAAAAGAAACATCATAAGATATCAGTAATACACGGAATGTAAACTTGGCTACACAGGAACTGAATTACAGAAGAGAAAAGGGTCTCAAATTTAGAAAACCAACTTATTCTTGCTTAAGGGTAAAGGTGAGTTGGGGTGCTGCATAAAACCAGAGATTGAAATGAGCACAGATAAAGTTCCTTAAGCCAAATATGGAATAGACAAGAGCTACTCCTTGCTCAACGAAATGGACTCAAAACCCCATATTAAACGCCTAAGAATGTACCTGGCTAGTAAGTATCTTAAAACCTATGGATTGCTATGTCTCCAAAAGAGAATCAAGCGTGTGTACAGGGGCATAAACGCAGCAGTGATAGGATTGGAGAGGTTCGGTGAGCAAATGAAGACCCTTTGAAGTCATATTGCATGGTACCCATTCCACGGGTCTCAACTCTCCAGGTTTAAGGTATTCTTCCTTCAGCTAAAACATGCATGTGGAACCTAGAGTATGATCAACCATGTGATCGGGAGACGTGTTCAAATATGTCTCAGTTTTCGTACCCTGGTACTCGGGTGCAACATTCCAGACGCTTTACTAACACTCGCCCGACTTGGAGAGTCAGTCCCTTTAACCTCCCGTTTGGCCCAGTTTGCAATTTCTGCGGAAGATGAACAGGAATAGCGAGAACCAATGAGAGGCTAGCTGGAGGTGTCTGGACGGGCAAATTTAACTCTCATTTTCCACCATGAAGAGGAATTAACCAAAGGCTCAGCGTGCCCTGCCGGAACCAGATTAGGGCATAGAGCCATCCTGTGGTGTTGCGGCAAGGTCACAAGAAAGCAAGTTGAAGAAAGGAGCTCAGGGGCACTGTAATTCACAAACCTGCAGAGTTATAAATGACAGCTATCGTCCAAAAATAGACTGAAGTAAGGCTGCCAAGAGGACTTGAAAGCGGGGCAGAATTGCAGGAAACCGATTTCAGGAGGTAGACTGGAATTGCATTGAAAGCATAGGAAAAGAGGCAGAACGTCCACAATGATGCACTTGGCCAAAAAGGGCGTATGCGTTTTTTCCTGAATATATTCAGGAAAAAACGCATACGCTCTTTTTGGCCAACCAAGCAAGCTTGCAAAGGAAATCTGCACTACAATGAAGTCTCACTTCCCCCCGGTCAAAAGGGCCATCTGAAAAAAGTGTAAAATCCAGAAAGGCAGGACAGGCCATGGAGAACTGGGAGCCTTGTTATGCTGATGGGCGGGATGTAAATTGCCAACAGACACTTGGGAGAAGTGTATGGTGTTTCCTGAAACATCTAAAAAACAAAGCAACAGAACCTAGGGCACTTCCACTTATGGTCCTATAGCTTAGGGAAATTAAAATCAAAAAGACACAGCCACCCCAAAGTTTGGAACGGCTCTGTTTACAAGAACCTCGTTTACAGTACAAGTTCAACATCGCAGAAAGTGAAAAATGGATAAAGAAGTTGTGGTATTTACTTACAAAGCAATATCACTCAGCAATGAAATCTGTGTCATCAGGCCCTTAGCAGCACAATGAGTGGATTCAGGTATGATGATTCCAACTGAAATAAGTCACAGAGAAAAAGAAACATCATAAGATATCAGTAATACACGGAATGTAAACTTGGCTACACAGGAACTGAATTACAGAACAGAACAGGGTCTCAAATTTAGAAAACCAACTTATGCTTGCTTAAGGGGAAAGGTGAGTTGTGGTGCTGCATAAAACCAGAGATTGAAATGAGCACAGATAAAGTTCCTTAAGTCAAATATGGAATAGACAAGAGCTACTCCTTGCTCAACGAAATGGACTCAACACCCCATATTAAACGCCTAAGAATGTACCTGACTAGTAAGTATCTTAAAACCTATGGATTGCTATGTCTCCGAAAGAGAATCAAGCATGTGTACAGGGGCATAAACGCAGCAGTGATAGGATTGGAGAGGTTCGGTGAGCAAATGAAGACCCTTTGAAGTCATATTGCATGGTACCCATTACACGGGTCTCAACTCTCCAGGTTTAAGGTATTCTTCCTTCAGCTAAAACATGCATGTGGAACCTAGAGTATGATCAACCATGTGATCGGGAGACGTGTTCAAATATGTCTCAGTTTTCGTACCCTGGTACTCGGGTGCAACATTCCAGACGCTTTACTAACACTCTCCCGACTTGGAGAGTCAGCGCCTTTAACCTCCTGTTTGGCCCAGTTTGCAATTTCTGCGGAAGATGAACAGGAATAGCGAGAACCAATGAGAGACTAGCTGGAGGTGTCTGGACGGGCAAATTTAACTCTCATTTCCCAACAGGAAGAGGAAATAACCAAAGGCTCAGCGTGCCGTGCCGGAACCAGATTAGGGCCTGAAGCCATCCTGCGGTGTTGCGGCCAGCTCACAAGAAAGCGAGTTGAAGAAAGGAGGTCAGGGGCACTGTAATTCACAAACCTGCAGAGTTATAAATGACAGCTATCGTCCAAAAATAGACTGAAGTAAGGCTGCCAAGAGGACTTGAAAGCGGGGCAGAATTGCAGGAAACCGATTTCAGGAGGTAGACTGGAATTGCATTGAAAGCATAGGAAAAGAGGCAGAACGTCCACAATGATGCACTTGGCCAAAAAGGGCGTATGCGTTTTTTCCTGAATATATTCAGGAAAAAACGCATACGCCCTTTTTGGCCAACCAAGCAAGCTTGCAAAGGAAATCTGCACTACAATGAAGTCTCACTTCCCCCCAGTCAAAAGGGCCATCTGAAAAAAGTGTAAAATCCAGAAAGGCAGGACAGGCCATGGAGAACTGGGAGCCTTGTTATGCTGATGGGCGGGATGTAAATTGCCAACCGACACTTGGGAGAAGTGTACGGTGTTTCCTCAAACATCTAAAAAACAGAGCAACAGAACCTAGAGCACTTCCACTTATGGTCCTATAGCTTAGGGAAATTAAAATCAAAAAGACACAGCCACCCCAAAGTTTGGAACGGCTCTGTTTACAAGAACCTCGTTTACAGTACAAGTTCAACATCGCAGAAAGTGAAAAATGGATAAAGAACTTCTGGTACTTACGTACAATGCAGTATCACTCAGCAGTGAAATCTATGTCAACAGGCCCGTAGCAGCATAATGAGTGGATTCAGGTACGATGATTCTAACTGAAATAAGTCACACAGAAAAAGAAACATCATAAGATATCAGTAATACACGGAACGTAAACTTGGCTACACAGGAACTGAATTACAGAACAGAACAGGGTCTCAAATTTAGAAAACCAACTTATGCTTGCTTAAGGGGAAAGGTGAGTTGGGGTGCTGCATAAAACCAGAGATTGAAATGAGCACAGATAAAGTTCCTTAAGCCAAATATGGAATAGACAAGAGCTACTCCTTGCTCAACGAAATGGACTCAACACCGCATATTAAACGCCTAAGAATGTACCTGACTAGTAAGTATCTTAAAACCTATGGATTGCTATGTCTCCGAAAGAGAATCAAGCATGTGTACAGGGGCATAAACGCAGCAGTGATAGGATTGGAGAGGTTCGGTGAGCAAATGAAGACCCTTTGAAATCATATTGCATGGTACCCATTACACGGGTCTCAACTCTCCAAGTTTAAGGTATTCTTCCTTCAGCTAAAACATGCATGTGGAACCCAAGTATGATCAACCATGTGAACGGGAGACGTGTTCAAATATGTCTCAGTTTTCCTCCCCTGGTACTCGGATGCAACATTCCAGACGCTTTACTAACACTCTCCCCACTTGGAGAGTCAGCGCCTTTAACCTCTTGTTTGGCGCAGTTTGCAATTTCTGCGGAAGATGAACAGGAATAGCGAGAACCAATGAGAGGCTAGCTGGAGGTGTCTGGACGGGCAAATTTAACTCTCATTTCCCACCAGGAAGAGGAAATAACCAAAGGCTCAGCGTGCCGTACCGGAACCAGATTAGGGCCTGAAGCCATCCTGCGGTGTTGCGGCCATCTCAAAAGAAAGCGAGTTGAAGAAAGGAGCTCAGGGGCACTGTAATTCACAAACCTGCAGAGTTATAAATGACAGCTATCGTCCAAAAATTGACTGAAGTAAGGCTGCCAAGAGGACTTGAAAGCGGGGCAGAATTGCACGAAACCGATTTCAGGAGGTAGACTGGAATTGCATTGAAAGCATAGGAAAAGAGGCAGAACGTCCACAATGATGCACTTGGCCAAAAAGGGCGTATGCGTTTTTTCCTGAATATATTCAGGAAAAAACGCATACGCCCTTTTTGGCCAACCAAGCAAGCTTGCAAAGGAAATCTGCACTACAATGAAGTCTCACTTCCCCCCGGTCAAAAGGGCCATCTGAAAAAAGTGTAAAATCCAGAAAGGCAGGACAGGCCATGGAGAACTGGGAGCCTTGTTATGCTGATGGGCGGGATGTAAATTGCCAACAACCACTCGGGAGAAGTGTATGGTGTTTCCTGAAACATCTAAAAAACAAAGCAACAGAACCTAGGGCACTTCCACTTATGGTCCTATAGCTTAGGGAAATTAAAATCAAAAAGACACAGCCACCCCAAAGTTTGGAACGGCTCTGTTTACAAGAACCTCGTTTACAGTACAAGTTCAACATCGCACAAAGTGAAAAATGGATAAAGAAGATGTGGTACTTACTTACAAAGCAATATCACTCAGCAATGAAATCTGTGTCATCAGGCCCTTAGCAGCACAATGAGTGGATTCAGGTACGATGATTCTAACTGAAGTAAGTCACACAGAAAAAGAAACATCATAAGATATCAGTAATACACGGAATGTAAACTTGGCTACACAGGAACTGAATTACAGAACAGAACAGGGTCTCAAATTTAGAAAACCAACTTATGCTTGCTTAAGGGTAAAGGTGAGATGGGGTGCTGCATAAAACCAGAGATTGAAATGAGCACACATAAAGTTCCTTAAGTCAAATATGGAATAGACAAGAGCTACTCCTTGCTCAACGAAATGGACTCAACACCGCATATTAAACGCCTAAGAATGTACCTGACTAGTAAGTATCTTAAAACCTATGGATTGCTATGTCTCCGAAAGAGAATCAAGCATGTGTACAGGGGCATAAACGCAGCAGTGATAGGATTGGAGAGGTTCGGTGAGCAAATGAAGACCCTTTGAAGTCATATTGCATGGTACCCATTCCACGGGTCTCAACTCTCCAGGTTTAAGGTATTCTTCCTTCAGCTAAAACATGCATGTGGAACATAGAGTATGATCAACCATGTGATCGGGAGATGTGTTCAAATATGTCTCAGTTTTCGTACCCTGGTACTCGGGTGCAACATTCCAGACGCTTTACTAACACTCTCCCGACTTGGAGAGTCAATGCCTTTAACCTCCTGTTTGGCCCAGTTTGCAATTTCTGCGGAAGATGAACAGGAATAGCGAGAACCAATGAGAGGCTAGCTGGAGGTGTCTGGACGGGCAAATTTAACTCTCATTTCCCACCAGGAAGAGGAATTAACCAAAGGCTCAGCGTGCCGTGCCGGAACCAGATTAGGGCCTGAAGCCATCCTGCGGTGTTGCGGCCAGCTCAAAAGAAAGCGAGTTGAAGAAAGGAGCTCAGGGGCACTGTAATTCACAAACCTGCAGAGTTATAAATGACAGCTATCGTCCAAAAATAGACTGAAGTAAGGCTGCCAAGAGGACTTGAAAGCGGGGCAGAATTGCAGGAAACCGATTTCAGGAGGTAGACTGGAATTGCATTGAAAGCATAGGAAAAGAGGCAGAACGTCCACAATGATGCACTTGGCCAAAAAGGGCGTATGCGTTTTTTCCTGAATATATTCAGGAAAAAACGCATACGCCCTTTTTGGCCAACCAAGCAAGCTTGCAAAGGAAATCTGCACTACAATGAAGTCTCACTTCCCCCCGGTCAAAAGGGCCATCTGAAAAAAGTGTAAAATCCAAAAAGGCAGGACAGGCCATGGAGAACTGGGAGCCTTGTTATGCTGATGGGCGGGATGTAAATTGCCAACAACCACTCGGGAGAAGTGTATGGTGTTTCCTGAAACATCTAAAAAACAAAGCAACAGAACCTAGGGCACTTCCACTTATGGTCCTATAGCTTAGGGAAATTAAAATCAAAAAGACACAGCCACCCCAAAGTTTGGAACGGCACTGTTTACAAGAACCTCGTTTACAGTACAAGTTCAACATCGCAGAAAGTGAAAAATGGATAAAGAAGTTGTGGTATTCACTTACAAAGCAATATCACTCAGCAATGAAATCTATGTCATCAGGCCCTTAGCAGCACAATGAGTGGATTCAGGTATGATGATTCTAACTGAAATAAGTCACACAGAAAAAGAAACATCATAAGATATCAGTAATACACGGAATGGAAATTGGCTACACAGGAACTGAATTACAGAACAGAACAGGGTCTCAAATTTAGAAAACCAACTTATGCTTTCTTAAGGGTAAAGGTGAGATGGGGTGCTGCATAAAACCAGAGATTGAAATGAGCACAGATAAAGTTCCTTAAGCCAAATATGGAATAGACAAGAGCTACTCCTTGCTCAACGAAATGGACTCAACACCGCATATTAAACGCCTAAGAATGTACCTGACTAGTAAGTATCTTAAAACCTATGGATTGCTATGTCTCCGAAAGAGAATCAAGCATGTGTACAGGGGCATAAACGCAGCAGTGATAGGATTGGAGAAGTTCGGTGAGCAAATGAAGACCCTTTGAAATCATATTGCATGGTACCCATTACACGGGTCAACTCTCCAAGTTTAAGGTATTCTTCCTTCAGCTAAAACATGCATGTGGAACCCAAGTATGATCAACCATGTGAACGGGAGACGTGTTCAAATATGTCTCAGTTTTCCTCCCCTGGTACTCGGATGCAACATTCCAGACGCTTTACTAACACTCTCCCACTTGGAGAGTCAGCGCCTTTAACCTCTTGTTTGGCGCAGTTTGCAATTTCTGCGGAAGATGAACAGGAATAGCGAGAACCAATGAGAGGCTAGCTGGAGGTGTCTGGACGGGCAAATTTAACTCTCATTTCCCACCAGGTAGAGGAAATAACCAAAGGCTCAGCGTGCCGTACCGGAACCAGATTAGGGCCTGAAGCCATCCTGCGGTGTTGCGGCCATCTCAAAAGAAAGCGAGTTGAAGAAAGGAGCTCAGGGGCACTGTAATTCACAAACCTGCAGAGTTATAAATGACAGCTATCGTCCAAAAATTGACTGAAGTAAGGCTGCCAAGAGGACTTGAAAGCGGGGCAGAATTGCACGAAACCGATTTCAGGAGGTAGACTGGAATTGCATTGAAAGCATAGGAAAAGAGGCAGAACGTCCACAATGATGCACTTGGCCAAAAAGGGCGTATGCGTTTTTTCCTGAATATATTCAGGAAAAAACGCATACGCCCTTTTTGGCCAACCAAGCAAGCTTGCAAAGGAAATCTGCACTACAATGAAGTCTCACTTCCCCCCGGTCAAAAGGGCCATCTGAAAAAAGTGTAAAATCCAGAAAGGCAGGACAGGCCATGGAGAACTGGGAGCCTTGTTATGCTGATGGGCGGGATGTAAATTGCCAACAACCACTCGGGAGAAGTCTATGGTGTTTCCTGAAACATCTAAAAAACAAAGCAACAGAACCTAGGGCACTTCCACTTATGGTCCTATAGCTTAGGGAAATTAAAATCAAAAAGACACAGCCACCCCAAAGTTTGGAACGGCTCTGTTTACAAGAACCTCGTTTACAGTACAAGTTCAACATCGCACAAAGTGAAAAATGGATAAAGAAGATGTGGTACTTACTTACAAAGCAATATCACTCAGCAATGAAATCTGTGTCATCAGGCCCTTAGCAGCACAATGAGTGGATTCAGGTACGATGATTCTAACTGAAGTAAGTCACACAGAAAAAGAAACATCATAAGATATCAGTAATACACGGAATGTAAACTTGGCTACACAGGAACTGAATTACAGAACAGAACAGGGTCTCAAATTTAGAAAACCAACTTATGCTTGCTTAAGGGTAAAGTTGAGATGGGGTGCTGCATAAAACCAGAGATTGAAATGAGCACACATAAAGTTCCTTAAGTCAAATATGGAATAGACAAGAGCTACTCCTTGCTCAACGAAATGGACTCAACACCGCATATTAAACGCCTAAGAATGTACCTGACTAGTAAGTATCTTAAAACCTATGGATTGCTATGTCTCCGAAAGAGAATCAAGCATGTGTACAGGGGCATAAACGCAGCAGTGATAGGATTGGAGAGGTTCGGTGAGCAAATGAAGACCCTTTGAAGTCATATTGCATGGTACCCATTCCACGGGTCTCAACTCTCCAGGTTTAAGGTATTCTTCCTTCAGCTAAAACATGCATGTGGAACATAGAGTATGATCAACCATGTGATCGGGAGATGTGTTCAAATATGTCTCAGTTTTCGTACCCTGGTACTCGGGTGCAACATTCCAGACGCTTTACTAACACTCTCCCGACTTGGAGAGTCAGTGCCTTTAACCTCCTGTTTGGCCCAGTTTGCAATTTCTGCGGAAGATGAACAGGAATAGCGAGAACCAATGAGAGGCTAGCTGGAGGTGTCTGGACGGGCAAATTTAACTCTCATTTCCCACCAGGAAGAGGAATTAACCAAAGGCTCAGCGTGCCGTGCCGGAACCAGATTAGGGCCTGAAGCCATCCTGCGGTGTTGCGGCCAGCTCAAAAGAAAGCGAGTTGAAGAAAGGAGCTCAGGGGCACTGTAATTCACAAACCTGCAGAGTTATAAATGACAGCTATCGTCCAAAAATAGACTGAAGTAAGGCTGCCAAGAGGACTTGAAAGCGGGGCAGAATTGCAGGAAACCGATTTCAGGAGGTAGACTGGAATTGCATTGAAAGCATAGGAAAAGAGGCAGAACGTCCACAATGATGCACTTGGCCAAAAAGGGCCTATGCGTTTTTTCCTGAATATATTCAGGAAAAAACGCATACGCACTTTTTGGCCAACCAAGCAAGCTTGCAAAGGAAATCTGCACTACAATGAAGTCTCACTTCCCCCCGGTCAAAAGGGCCATCTGAAAAAAGTGTAAAATCCAGAAAGGCAGGACAGGCCATGGAGAACTGGGAGCCTTGTTATGCTGATGGGCGGGATGTAAATTGCCAACAACCACTCGGGAGAAGTGTATGGTGTTTCCTGAAACATCTAAAAAACAAAGCAACAGAACCTAGGGCACTTCCACTTATGGTCCTATAGCTTAGGGAAATTAAAATCAAAAAGACACAGCCACCCCAAAGTTTGGAACGGCACTGTTTACAAGAACCTCGTTTACAGTACAAGTTCAACATCGCAGAAAGTGAAAAATGGATAAAGAAGTTGTGGTATTCACTTACAAAGCAATATCACTCAGCAATGAAATCTATGTCATCAGGCCCTTAGCAGCACAATGAGTGGATTCAGGTATGATGATTCTAACTGAAATAAGTCACACAGAAAAAGAAACATCATAAGATATCAGTAATACACGGAATGGAAATTGGCTACACAGGAACTGAATTACAGAACAGAACAGGGTCTCAAATTTAGAAAACCAACTTATGCTTGCTTAAGGGTAAAGGTGAGTTGGGGTGCTGCATAAAACCAGAGATTGAAATGAGCACAGATAAAGTGTCTTAAGCCAAATATGGAATAGACAAGAGCTACTCCTTGCTCAATGAAATGGACTCAACACCGCATATTAAACGCCTAAGAATGTACCTGACTAGTAAGTATCTTAAAACCTATGGATTGCTATGTCTCCGAAAGAGAATCAAGCATGTGTACAGGGGCATAAACGCAGCAGTGATAGGATTGGAGAGGTTCGGTGAGCAAATGAAGACCCTTTGAAGTCATATTGCATGGTTCCCATTCCACGGGTTTCAACTACCCAGGTTTTAGGTATTCTTCCTTCAGCTAAAACATGCATGTGGAACTCAGAGTATGATCAACCATGTGATCGGGAGACGTGTTCCAATATGTCTCAGTTTTCCTCCCCTGGTACTCGGGTGCAACATTCCAGACGCTTTACTAACACTCTCCCCACTTGGTGAGTCAGCGCCTTTAACCTCCTGTTTGGCCCAGTTTGCAATTTCTGCGGAGGATGAACAGGAATAGCGAGAACCAATGAGAGGCTAGCTGGAGGTGTCTGGACGGGCAAATTTAACTCTCATTTCCCACCAGGAAGAGTAATTAACCAAAGGCTCAGCATGCCGGGCCGGAACCAGATTAGGGCCTGAAGCCATCCTGCGGTGTTGCGGCCAGCTCAAAAGAAAGCGAGTTGAAGAAAGGAGCTCAGGGGCACTGTAATTCACAAACCTGCAGAGTTATAAATGACAGCTATCGTCCAAAAATAGACTGAAGTAAGGCTGCCAAGAGGACTTGAAAGCGGGGCAGAATTGCAGGAAACCGATTTCAGGAGGTAGACTGGAATTGCATTGAAAGCATAGGAAAAGAGGCAGAACGTCCACAATGATGCACTTGGCCAAAAAGGGCGTATGCGTTTTTTCCTGAATATATTCAGGAAAAAACGCATACGCCCTTTTTGGCCAACCAAGCAAGCTTGCAAAGGAAATCTGCACTACAATGAAGTCTCACTTCCCCCCGGTCAAAAGGGCCATCTGAAAAAAGTGTAAAATCCAGAAAGGCAGGACAGGCCATGGAGAACTGGGAGCCTTGTTATGCTGATGGGCGGGATGTAAATTGCCAACAACCACTCGGGAGAAGTGTATGGTGTTTCCTGAAACATCTAAAAAACAAAGCAACAGAACCTAGGGCACTTCCACTTATGGTCCTATAGCTTACGGAAATTAAAATCAAAAAGACACAGCCACCCCAAAGTTTGGAACGGCTCTGTTTACAAGAACCTCGTTTACAGTACAAGTTCAACATCGCAGAAAGTGAAAAATGGATAAAGAAGTTGTGGTATTTACTTACAAAGCAATATCACTCAGCAATGAAATCTGTGTCATCAGGCCCTTAGCAGCACAATGAGTGGATTCAGGTATGATGATTCTAACTGAAATAAGTCACACAGAAAAAGAAACATCATAAGATATCAGTAATACACGGAATGTAAATTTGGCTACACAGGAACTGAATTACAGAACAGAACAGGGTCTCAAATTTAGAAAACCAACTTATGCTTGCTTAAGGGGAAAGGTGAGTTGGGGTGCTGCATAAAACCAGAGATTGAAATGAGCACAGATAAAGTTCCTTAAGCCAAATATGGAATAGACAAGAGCTACTCCTTACTCAACGAAATGGACTCAACACCCCATATTAAATGCCTAAGAATGTACCTGACTAGTAAGTATCTTAAAACCTATGGATTGCTATGTCTCCGAAAGAGAATCAAGCATGTGTACAGGGGCATAAACGCAGCAGTGATAGGATTGGAGAGGTTCGGTGAGCAAATGAAGACCCTTTGAAGTCATATTGCATGGTACCCATTCCACGGGTTTCAACTACCCAGGTTTAAGGTATTCTTCCTTCAGCCAAAACATGCATGTGGAACCTAGAGTATGATCAACCATGTGATCGGGAGACGTGTTCAAATATGTCTCAGTTTGCCTCCCCTGGTACTCGGGTGCAACATTCCAGACGCTTTACTAACACTCTCCCCACTTGGAGAGTCAGTCCCTTTAAACTCCTGTTTGGCCCAGTTTGCAATTTCTGCGGAAGATGAACAGGAATAGCGAGAACCAATGAGAGGCTAGCTGGAGGTGTCTGGACGGGCAAATTTAACTCTCATTTCCCACCAGGAAGAGGAATTAACCAAAGGCTCAGCGTGCCGTACCGGAACCAGATTAGGGCCTGAAGCCATCCTGCGGTGTTGCGGCCAGCTCAAAAGAAAGCGAGTTGAAGAAAGGAGCTCAGGGGCACTGTAATTCACAAACCTGCAGAGTTATAAATGACAGCTATCGTCCAAAAATAGACTGAAGTAAGGCTGCCAAGAGGACTTGAAAGCGGGGCAGAATTGCAGGAAACCGATTTCAGGAGGTAGACTGGAATTGCATTGAAAGCATAGGAAAAGAGGCAGAATGTCCACAATGATGCACTTGGCCAAAAAGGGCGTATGCGTTTTTTCCTGAATATATTCAGGAAAAAACGCATACGCCCTTTTTGGCCAACCAAGCAAGCTTGCAAAGGAAATCTGCACTACAATGAAGTCTCACTTCCCCCCGGTCAAAAGGGAAATCTGAAAAAAGTGTAAAATCCAGAAAGGCAGGACAGGCCATGGAGAACTGGGAGCCTTGTTATGCTGATGGGCGGGATGTAAATTGCCAACAACCACTCGGGAGAAGTTTATGGTGTTTCCTGAAACATCTAAAAAACAAAGCAACAGAACCTAGGGCACTTCCACTTATGGTCCTATAGCTTAGGGAAATTAAAATCAAAAAGACACAGCCACCCCAAAGTTTGGAACGGCTCTGTTTACAAGAACCTCGTTTACAGTACAAGTTCAACATCGCAGAAAGTGAAAAATGGATAAAGAATTTGTGGTATTTACTTACAAAGCAATATCACTCAGCAATGAAATCTGTGTCATCAGGCCCTTAGCAGCACAATGAGTGGATTCAGGTATGATGATTCTAACTGAAATAAGTCACACAGAAAAAGAAACATCATAAGATATCAGTAATACACGGAATGTAAATTTGGCTACACAGGAACTGAATTACAGAACAGAACAGGGTCTCAAATTTAGAAAACCAACTTATGCTTGCTTAAGGGGAAAGGTGAGTTGGGGTGCTGCATAAAACCAGAGATTGAAATGAGCACAGATAAAGTTCCTTAAGCCAAATATGGAATAGACAAGAGCTACTCCTTGCTCAATGAAATGCACTCAACACCCCATATTAAATGCCTAGGAATGTACCTGACTAGTAAGTATCTTAAAACCTATGGATTGCTATGTCTCCGAAAGAGAATCAAGCATGTGTACAGGGGCATAAACGCAGCAGTGATAGGATTGGAGAGGTTCGGTGAGCAAATGAAGACCCTTTGAAGTCATATTGCATGGTACCCATTCCACGGGTTTCAACTACCCAGGTTTAAGGTATTCTTCCTTCAGCTAAAACATGCATGTGGAACCTAGAGTATGATCAACCATGTGATCGGGAGACGTGTTCAAATATGTCTCAGTTTTCCTCCCCTGGTACTCGGGTGCAACATTCCAGACGCTTTACTAACACTCTCCCGACTTGGAGAGTCAGTCCCTTTAACCTCCTGTTTGGCCCAGTTTGCAATTTCTGCGGAAGATGAAAAGGAATAGCAAGAACCAATGAGAGGCTAGCTGGAGGTGTCTGGACGGGCAAATTTAACTCTCATTTCCCACCAGGAAGAGGAATTAACCAAAGGCTCAGCATGCCGGGCCGGAACCAGATTAGGGCCTGAAGCCATCCTGCGGTGTTGCGGCCAGGTCACAAGAAAGCGAGTTGAAGAAAGGAGCTCAGGGACACTGTAATTCACAAACCTGCAGAGTTATAAATGACAGCTATCGTCCAAAAATAGACTGAAGTAAGGCTGCCAAGAGGACTTGAAAGCGGGGCAGAATTGCAGGAAACCGATTTCAGGAGGTAGACTGGAATTGCATTGAAAGCATAGGAAAAGAGGCAGAACGTCCACAATGATGCACTTGGCCAAAAAGGGCGTATGCGTTTTTTCCTGAATATATTCAGGAAAAAACGCATACGCCCTTTTTGGCCAACCAAGCAAGCTTGCAAAGGAAATCTGCACTACAATGAAGTCTCACTTCCCCCCGGTCAAAAGGGCCATCTGAAAAAAGTGTAAAATCCAGAAAGGCAGGACAGGCCATGGAGAACTGGGAGCCTTGTTATGCTGATGGGCGGGATGTAAATTGCCAAAAGACACTCGGGAGAAGTGTATGGTGTTTCCTGAAACATCTAAAAAACAAAGCAACAGAGCCTAGGGCACTGCCACTTATGGTCCTATAGCTTAGGGAAATTAAAATCAAAGAGACACAGCCACCCCAAAGTTTGGGACGCCTCTGTTTACAAGAACCTCGTTTACAGTACAAGTTCAACATCGCAGAAAGTGAAAAATGGATAAAGACGTTGTGGTATTTACTTACAAAGCAATATCACTCAGCAATGAAATCTATGTTATCAGGCCCTTAGCATCACAATGAGTGGATTCAGGTATGATGATTCTAAATGAAATAAGTCACACAGAAAAAGAAACATCATAAGATATCAGTAATACACGGAATGTAAACTTGGCTACACAGGAACTGAATTACAGAACAGAACAGGGTCTAAAATTTAGAAAACCAACTTATGCTTGCTTAAGGGTAAAGGTGAGTTGGGGTGCTGCATAAAACCAGAGATTGAAATGAGCACAGATAAAGTTCCTTAAGTCAAATATGGAATAGACAAGAGCTACTCCTTGCTCAACGAAATGGACTCAACACCGCATATTAAACGCCTAAGAATGTACCTGACTAGTAAGTATCTTAAAACCTATGGATTGCTATGTCTCTGAAAGAGAATCAAGCATGTGTACAGGGGCATAAATGCAGCAGTGATAGGATTGGAGAGGTTCGGTGAGCAAATGAAAACCCTTTGAAGACATATTGCATGGTACCCATTACACGGGTCTCAACTCTCCAGGTTTAAGGTATTCTTCCTTCAGCTAAAACATGCATGTGGAACCTAGAGTATGATCAACCATGTGATCGGGAGACGTGTTCAAATATGTCTCAGTTTTCCTCCCCTGGTACTCGGGTGCAACATTCCAGACGCTTTACTAACACTCTCCCCACTTGGAGAGTCAGTCCCTTTAACCTCCTGTTTGGCCCAGTTTGCAATTTCTGCGGAAGATGAACAGGAATAGCGAGAACCAATGAGAGGCTAGCTGGAGGTGTATGGACGGGCAAATTTAACTCTCATTTCCCACCAGGAAGAGGAATTAACCAAAGGCTCAGCGTGACGTGCCGGAACCAGATTAGGGCCTGAAGCCATCCTGCGGTGTTGCGGCCAGGTCACAAGAAAGCGAGTTGAAGAAAGGAGCTCAGGGGCACTGTAATTCACAAACCTGCAGAGTTATAAATGACAGCTATCGTCCAAAAATAGACTGAAGTAAGGCTGCCAAGAGGACTTGAAAGCGGGGCAGAATTGCAGGAAACCGATTTCAGGAGGTAGACTGGAATTGCATTGAAAGCATAGGAAAAGAGGCAGAACGTCCACAATGATGCACTTGGCCAAAAAGGGCGTATGCGTTTTTTCCTGAATATATTCAGGAAAAAACGCATACGCCCTTTTTGGCCAACCAAGCAATCTTGCAAAGGAAATCTGCACTACAATGAAGTCTCACTTCCCCCCGGTCAAAAGAGCCATCTGAAAAAAGTGTAAAATCCAGAAAGGCAGGACAGGCCATGGAGAACTGGGAGCCTTGTTATGCTGATGGGCGGGATGTAAATTGCAAACAACCACTCCGGAGAAGTGTATGGTGTTTCCTGAAACATCTAAAAAACAAAGCAACAGAGCCTAGGGCACTGCCACTTATGGTCCTATAGCTTAGGGAAATTAAAATCAAAAAGACACAGCCACCCCAAAGTTTGGGACGCCTCCGTTTACAAGAACCTCGTTTACCGTACAAGTTCAATATCACAGAAAGTGAAAAATGGATAAAGAACTTGTGGTACTTACGTACAATGCAGTATCACTCAGCAATGAAATCTGTGTCATCAGGCCCATAGCAGCATAATGAGTGGATTCAGGTACGATGATTCTAACTGAAATAAGTCACACAGAAAAAGAAACATCATAAGATATCACTAATACACGGAATGTAAACTTGGCTACACAGGAACTGCATTCCAAAACAGAACAGGGTCTCAAATTTAGAAAACCAACTTATGCTTGCTTAAGGGGAAAGGTGAGTTGGGGTGCTGCATAAAACCAGAGATTGAAATGAGCACAGATAAAGTTCCTTAAGCCAAATATGGAATAGACAAGAGCTACTCCTTGCTCAACGAAATGGACTCAACACCCCGTATTAAACGCCTAAGAATGTACCTGACTAGTAAGTATCTTAAAACCTATGGATTGCTATGTCTCCAAAAGAGAATCAAGCGTGTGTACAGGGGCATAAACGCAGCAGTGATAGGATTGGAGATGTTCGGTGAGCAAATGAAGACCCTTTGAAGTCATATTGCATGGTACCCATTACACGGGTCTCAACTCTCCAGGTTTAAGGTATTCTTCCTTCAGCTAAAACATGCATTTGGAACCCAGAGTATGATCAACCATGTGAACGGGAGACGTGTTCAAATATGTCTCAGTTTTCCTCCCCTGGTACTCGGGTGCAACATTCCAGACGCTTTACTAACACTCTCCCGACTTGGAGAGTCAGTCCCTTTAACCTCCTGTTTGGCCCAGTTTGCAATTTCTGCGGAGGATGAACAGGAATAGCGAGAACCAATGAGAGACTAGCTGGAGGTGTCTGGATGGGCAAATTTAACTCTCATTTCCCAACAGGAAGAGGAAATAACCAAAGGCTCAGCGTGCCGGGCCGGAACCAGATTAGGGCCTGAAGCCATCCTGCGGTGTTGCGGCCAGGTCACAAGAAAGCGAGTTGAAGAAAGGAGCTCAGGGGCACTGTAATTCACAAACCTGCAGAGTTATAAATGACAGCTATCGTCCAAAAATAGACTGAAGTAAGGCTGCCAAGAGGACTTGAAAGCGGGGCAGAATTGCAGGAAACCGATTTCAGGAGGTAGACTGGAATTGCATTGAAAGCATAGGAAAAGAGGCAGAACGTCCACAATGATGCACTTGGCCAAAAAGGGCGTATGCGTTTTTTCCTGAATATATTCAGGAAAAAACGCATACGCCCTTTTTGGCCAACCAAGCAAGCTTGCAAAGGAAATCTGCACTACAATGAAGTCTCACTTCCCCCCAGTCAAAAGGGCCATCTGAAAAAAGTGTAAAATCCAGAAAGGCAGGACAGGCCATGGAGAACTGGGAGCCTTGTTATGCTGATGGGCGGGATGTAAATTGCCAACAACCACTCGGGAGAAGTTTATGGTGTTTCCTGAAACATCTAAAAAACAAAGCAACAGAACCTAGGGCACTTCCACTTATGGTCCTATAGCTTAGGGAAATTAAAATCAAAAAGACACAGCCACCCCAAAGTTTGGAACGGCTCTGTTTACAAGAACCTCGTTTACAGTACAAGTTCAACATCGCAGAAAGTGAAAAATGGATAAAGAAGTTGTGGTATTTACTTACAAAGCAATATCACTCAGCAATGAAATCTGTGTCATCAGGCCCTTAGCAGCACAATGAGTGGATTCAGGTATGATGATTCTAACTGAAATAAGTCACACAGAAAAAGAAACATCATAAGATATCAGTAATACACGGAATGTAAATTTGGCTACACAGGAACTGAATTACAGAACAGAACAGGGTCTCAAATTTAGAAAACCAACTTATGCTTGCTTAAGGGGAAAGGTGAGTTGGGGTGCTGCATAAAACCAGAGATTGAAATGAGCACAGATAAAGTTCCTTAAGCCAAATATGGAATAGAAAAGAGCTACTCCTTGCTCAACGAAATGGACTCAATACCGCATATTAAACGCCTAAGAATGTACCTGACTAGTAAGTATCTTAAAACCTATGGATTGCTATGTCTCCGAAAGAGAATCAAGCATGTGTACAGGGGCATAAACGCAGCAGTGATAGGATTGGAGAGGTTCGGTGAGCAAATGAAGACCCTTTGAAGTCATATTGCATGGTACCCATTCCACGGGTTTCAACTACCCAGGTTTAAGGTATTCTTCCTTCAGCTAAAACATGCATGTGGAACCTAGAGTATGATCAACCATGTGATCGGGAGACGTGTTCAAATATGTCTCAGTTTTCCTCCCCTGGTACTCGGGTGCAACATTCCAGACGCTTTACTAACACTCTCCCGACTTGGAGAGTCAGTCCCTTTAACATCCTGTTTGGCCCAGTTTGCAATTTCTGCGGAAGATGAAAAGGAATAGCAAAAACCAATGAGAGGCTAGCTGGAGGTGTCTGGACGGGCAAATTTAACTCTCATTTCCCACCAGGAAGAGGAATTAACCAAAGGCTCAGCATGCCGGGCCGGAACCAGATTAGGGCCTGAAGCCATCCTGCGGTGTTGCGGCCAGGTCACAAGAAAGCGAGTTGAAGAAAGGAGCTCAGGGACACTGTAATTCACAAACCTGCAGAGTTATAAATGACAGCTATCGTCCAAAAATAGACTGAAGTAAGGCTGCCAAGAGGACTTGAAAGCGGGGCAGAATTGCAGGAAACCGATTTCAGGAGCTAGACTGGAATTGCATTGAAAGCATAGGAAAAGAGGCAGAACGTCCACAATGATGCACTTGGCCAAAAAGGGCGTATGCGTTTTTTCCTGAATATATTCAGGAAAAAACACATACGCCCTTTTTGGCCAACCAAGCAAGCTTGCAAAGGAAATCTGCACTACAATGAAGTCTCACTTCCCCCCGGTCAAAAGGGCCATCTGAAAAAAGTGTAAAATCCAGAAAGGCAGGACAGGCCATGGAGAACTGGGAGCCTTGTTATGCTGATGGGCGGGATGTAAATTGCCAACAGACACTCAGGAGAAGTGTATGGTGTTTCCTGAAACATCTAAAAAACAAAGCAACAGAGCCTAGGGCACTGCCACTTATGGTCCTATAGCTTAGGGAAATTAAAATCAAAAAGACACAGCCACCCCAAAGTTTGGGACGCCTCTGTTTACAAGAACCTCGTTTACAGTACAAGTTCAACATCGCAGAAAGTGAAAAATGGATAAAGACGTTGTGGTATTTACTTACAAAGCAATATCACTCAGCAATGAAATCTATGTTATCAGGCCCTTAGCATCACAATGAGTGGATTCAGGTATGATGATTCTAACTGAAATAAGTCACACAGAAAAAGAAACATCATAAGATATCAGTAATACACGGAATGTAAACTTGGCTACACAGGAACTGAATTACAGAACAGAACAGGGTCTAAAATTTAGAAAACCAACTTATGCTTGCTTAAGGGTAAAGGTGAGTTGGGGTGCTGCATAAAACCAGAGATTGAAATGAGCACAGATAAAGTTCCTTAAGTCAAATATGGAATAGACAAGAGCTACTCCTTGCTCAACGAAATGGACTCAACACCGCATATTAAACGCCTAAGAATGTACCTGACTAGTAAGTATCTTAAAACCTATGGATTGCTATGTCTCTGAAAGAGAATCAAGCATGTGTACAGGGGCATAAATGCAGCAGTGATAGGATTGGAGAGGTTCGGTGAGCAAATGAAAACCCTTTGAAGACATATTGCATGGTACCCATTACACGGGTCTCAACTCTCCAGGTTTAAGGTATTCTTCCTTCAGCTAAAACATGCATGTGGAACCTAGAGTATGATCAACCATGTGATCGGGAGACGTGTTCAAATATGTCTCAGTTTTCCTCCCCTGGTACTCGGGTGCAACATTCCAGACGCTTTACTAACACTCTCCCCACTTGGAGAGTCAGTCCCTTTAACCTCCTGTTTGGCCCAGTTTGCAATTTCTGCGGAAGATGAACAGGAATAGCGAGAACCAATGAGAGGCTAGCTGGAGGTGTCTGGACGGGCAAATTTAACTCTCATTTCCCACCAGGAAGAGGAATTAACCAAAGGCTCAGCATGACGTGCCGGAACCAGATTAGGGCCTGAAGCCATCCTGCGGTGTTGCGGCCAGGTCACAAGAAAGCGAGTTGAAGAAAGGAGCTCAGGGGCACTGTAATTCACAAACCTGCAGAGTTATAAATGACAGCTATCGTCCAAAAATAGACTGAAGTAAGGCTGCCAAGAGGACTTGAAAGCGGGGCAGAATTGCAGGAAACCGATTTCAGGAGGTAGACTGGAATTGCATTGAAAGCATAGGAAAAGAGGCAGAACGTCCACAATGATGCACTTGGCCAAAAAGGGCGTATGCGTTTTTTCCTGAATATATTCAGGAAAAAACGCATACGCCCTTTTTGGCCAACCAAGCAAGCTTGCAAAGGAAATCTGCACTACAATGAAGTCTCACTTCCCCCCGGTCAAAAGGGCCATCTGAAAAAAGTGTAAAATCCAGAAAGGCAGGACAGGCCATGGAGAACTGGGAGCCTTGTTATGCTGATGGGCGGGATGTAAATTGCCAACAGACACTCGGGAGAAGTGTATGGTGTTTCCTGAAACATCTAAAAAACAAAGCAACAGAGCCTAGAGCACTGCCACTTATGGTCCTATAGCTTAGGGAAATTAAAATCAAAAAGACACAGCCACCCCAAAGTTTGGGACGCCTCTGTTTACAAGAACCTCGTTTACAGTACAAGTTCAACATCGCAGAAAGTGAAAAATGGATAAAGACGTTGTGGTATTTACTTACAAAGCAATATCACTCAGCAATGAAATCTATGTTATCAGGCCCTTAGCATCACAATGAGTGGATTCAGGTATGATGATTCTAACTGAAATAAGTCACACAGAAAAAGAAACATCATAAGATATCAGTAATACACGGAATGTAAACTTGGCTACACAGGAACTGAATTACAGAACAGAACAGGGTCTAAAATTTAGAAAACCAACTTATGCTTGCTTAAGGGTAAAGGTGAGTTGGGGTGCTGCATAAAACCAGAGATTGAAATGAGCACAGATAAAGTTCCTTAAGTCAAATATGGAATAGACAAGAGCTACTCCTTGATCAACGAAATGGACTCAACACCGCATATTAAACGCCTAAGAATGTACCTGACTAGTAAGTATCTTAAAACCTATGGATTGCTATGTCTCTGAAAGAGAATCAAGCATGTGTACAGGGGCATAAATGCAGCAGTGATAGGATTGGAGAGGTTCGGTGAGCAAATGAAAACCCTTTGAAGACATATTGCATGGTACCCATTACACGGGTCTCAACTCTCCAGGTTTAAGGTATTCTTCCTTCAGCTAAAACATGCATGTGGAACCTAGAGTATGATCAACCATGTGATCGGGAGACGTGTTCAAATATGTCTCAGTTTTCCTCCCCTGGTACTCGGGTGCAACATTCCAGACGCTTCACTAACACTCTCCCCACTTGGAGAGTCAGTCCCTTTAACCTCCTGTTTGGCCCAGTTTGCAATTTCTGCGGAAGATGAACAGGAATAGCGAGAACCAATGAGAGGCTAGCTGGAGGTGTCTGGACGGGCAAATTTAACTCTCATTTCCCACCAGGAAGAGGAATTAACCAAAGGCTCAGCGTGACGTGCCGGAACCAGATTAGGGCCTGAAGCCATCCTGCGGTGTTGCGGCCAGGTCACAAGAAAGCGAGTTGAAGAAAGGAGCTCAGGGGCACTGTAATTCACAAACCTGCAGAGTTATAAATGACAGCTATCGTCCAAAAATAGACTGAAGTAAGGCTGCCAAGAGGACTTGAAAGCGGGGCAGAATTGCAGGAAACCGATTTCAGGAGGTAGACTGGAATTGCATTGAAAGCATAGGAAAAGAGGCAGAACGTCCACAATGATGCACTTGGCCAAAAAGGGCGTATGCGTTTTTTCCTGAATATATTCAGGAAAAAACGCATACGCCCTTTTTGGCCAACCAAGCAAGCTTGCAAAGGAAATCTGCACTACAATGAAGTCTCACTTCCCCCCGGTCAAAAGGGCCATCTGAAAAAAGTGTAAAATCCAGAAAGGCAGGACAGGCCATGGAGAACTGGGAGCCTTGTTATGCTGATGGGCGGGATGTAAATTGCAAACAACCACTCCGGAGAAGTGTATGGTGTTTCCTGAAACATCTAAAAAACAAAGCAACAGAGCCTAGGGCACTTCCACTTATGGTCCTATAGCTTAGGGAAATTAAAATCAAAAAGACACAGCCACCCCAAAGTTTGGGACGCCTCCGTTTACAAGAACCTCGTTTACCGTACAAGTTCAATATCACAGAAAGTGAAAAATGGATAAAGAACTTGTGGTACTTACGTACAATGCAGTATCACTCAGCAAAGAAATCTATGTCATCAGGCCCGTAGCAGCATAATGAGTGGATTCAGGTACGATGATTCTAACTGAAATAAGTCACACAGAAAAAGAAACATCATAAGATATCACTAATACACAGAATGTAAACTTGGCTACACAGGAACTGCATTCCAAAACAGAACAGGGTCTCAAATTTAGAAAACCAACTTATGCTTGCTTAAAGGGAAAGGTGAGTTGGGGTGCTGCATAAAACCAGAGATTGAAATGAGCACAGATAAAGTTCCTTAAGTCAAATATAGAATAGACAAGAGCTACTCCTTGCTCAACGAAATGGACTCAACACCCCGTATTAAACGCCTAAGAATGTACCTGACTAGTAAGTATCTTAAAACCTATGGATTGCTATGTCTCCAAAAGAGAATCAAGCGTGTGTACAGGGGCATAAACGCAGCAGTGATAGGATTGGAGAGGTTCGGTGAGCAAATGAAGACCCTTTGAAGTCATATTGCATGGTACCCATTCCACGGGTCTCAACTCTCCAGGTTTAAGGTATTCTTCCTTCAGCTAAAACATGCATTTGGAACCCAGAGTATGATCAACCATGTGAACGGGAGACGTGTTCAAATATGTCTCAGTTTTCCTCCCCTGGTACTCGGGTGCAACATTCCAGACGCTTTACTAACACTCTCCCGACTTGGAGAGTCAGTCCCTTTAACCTCCTGTTTGGCCCAGTTTGCAATTTCTGCGGAGGATGAACAGGAATAGCGAGAACCAATGAGAGACTAGCTGGAGGTGTCTGGATGGGCAAATTTAACTCTCATTTCCCAACAGGAAGAGGAAATAACCAAAGTCTCAGCGTGCCGGGCCGGAACCAGATTAGGGCCTGAAGCCATCCTGCGGTGTTGCGGCCAGGTCACAAGAAAGCGAGTTGAAGAAAGGAGCTCAGGGGCACTGTAATTCACAAACCTGCAGAGTTATAAATGACAGCTATCGTCCAAAAATAGACTGAAGTAAGGCTGCCAAGAGGACTTGAAAGCGGGGCAGAATTGCAGGAAACCGATTTCAGGAGGTAGACTGGAATTGCATTGAAAGCATAGGAAAAGAGGCAGAACGTCCACAATGATGCACTTGGCCAAAAAGGGCGTATGCGTTTTTTCCTGAATATATTCAGGAAAAAACGCATACGCCCTTTTTGGCCAACCAAGCAAGCTTGCAAAGGTAATCTGCACTACAATGAAGTCTCACTTCCCCCCGGTCAAAAGGGCCATCTGAAAAAAGTGTAAAATCCACAAAAGGCAGGACAGGCCATGGAGAACTGGGAGCCTTGTTATGCTGATGGGCGGGATGTAAATTGCCAACAGACACTCGGGAGAAGTGTATGGTGTTTCCTGAAACATCTAAAAAACAAAGCAACAGAGCCTAGGGCACTGCCACTTATGGTCCTATAGCTTAGGGAAATTAAAATCAAAAAGACACAGCCACCCCAAAGTTTGGGACGCCTCTGTTTACAAGAACCTCGTTTACCGTACAAGTTCAACATCGCAGAAAGTGAAAAATGGATAAAGACGTTGTGGTATTTACTTACAAAGCAATATCACTCAGCAATGAAATCTGTGTCATCAGGCCCTTAGCATCACAATGAGTGGATTCAGGTATGATGATTCTAACTGAAATAAGTCACACAGAAAAAGAAATATCATAAGATATCAGTAATACACGGAATGTAAACTTGGCTACACAGGAACTGAATTACAGAACAGAACAGGGTCTAAAATTTAGAAAACCAACTTATGCTTGCTTAAGGGTAAAGGTGAGTTGGGGTGCTGCATAAAACCAGAGATTGAAATGAGCACAGATAAAGTTCCTTAAGCCAAATATGGAATAGACAAGAGCTACTCCTTGCTCAACGAAATGGACTCAACACCGCATATTAAACGCCTAAGAATGTACCTGACTAGTAAGTATCTTAAAACCTATGGATTGCTATGTCTCTGAAAGAGAATCAAGCATGTGTACAGGGGCATAAATGCAGCAGTGATAGGATTGGAGAGGTTCGGTGAGCAAATGAAAACCCTTTGAAGACATATTGCATGGTACCCATTACACGGGTCTCAACTCTCCAGGTTTAAGGTATTCTTCCTTCAGCTAAAACATGCATGTTGAACCTAGAGTATGATCAACCATGTGATCGGGAGACGTGTTCAAATATGTCTCAGTTTTCCTCCCCTGGTACTCGGGTGCAACATTCCAGACGCTTTACTAACACTCTCCCCACTTGGAGAGTCAGTCCCTTTAACCTCCTATTTGGCCCAGTTTGCAATTTCTGCGGAAGATGAACAGGAATAGCGAGAACCAATGAGAGGCTAGCTGGAGGTGTCTGGACGGGCAAATTTAACTCTCATTTCCCACCAGGAAGAGGAATTAACCAAAGGCTCAGCGTGACGTGCCGGAACCAGATTAGGGCTTGAAGCCATCCTGCGGTGTTGCGGCCAGGTCACAAGAAAGCGAGTTGAAGAAAGGAGCTCAGGGGCACTGTAATTCACAAACCTGCAGAGTTATAAATGACAGCTATCGTCCAAAAATAGACTGAAGTAAGGCTGCCAAGAGGACTTGAAAGCGGGGCAGAATTGCAGGAAACCGATTTCAGGAGGTAGACTGGAATTGCATTGAAAGCATAGGAAAAGAGGCAGAACGTCCACAATGATGCACTTGGCCAAAAAGGGCGTATGCGTTTTTTCCTGAATATATTCAGGAAAAAACGCATACGCCCTTTTTGGCCAACCAAGCAAGCTTGCAAAGGAAATCTGCACTACAATGAAGTCTCACTTCCCCCCGGTCAAAAGGGCCATCTGAAAAAAGTGTAAAATCCAGAAAGGCAGGACAGGCCATGGAGAACTGGGAGCCTTGTTATGCTGATGGGCGGGATGTAAATTGCAAACAACCACTCCGGAGAAGTGTATGGTGTTTCCTGAAACATCTAAAAAACAAAGCAACAGAGCCTAGGGCACTTCCACTTATGGTCCTATAGCTTAGGGAAATTAAAATCAAAAAGACACAGCCACCCCAAAGTTTGGGACGCCTCCGTTTACAAGAACCTCGTTTACCATACAAGTTCAATATCACAGAAAGTGAAAAATGGATAAAGAACTTGTGGTACTTACGTACAATGCAGTATCACTCAGCAATGAAATCTATGTCATCAGGCCCGTAGCAGCATAATGAGTGGATTCAGGTACGATGATTCTAACTGAAATAAGTCACACAGAAAAAGAAACATCATAAGATATCACTAATACACGGAATGTAAACTTGGCTACACAGGAACTGCATTCCAAAACAGAACAGGGTCTCAAATTTAGAAAACCAACTTATGCTTGCTTAAGGGGAAAGGTGAGTTGGGGTGCTGCATAAAACCAGAGATTGAAATGAGCACAGATAAAGTTCCTTAAGCCAAATATGGAATAGACAAGAGCTACTCCTTGCTCAACGAAATGGACTCAACACCCCGTATTAAACGCCTAAGAATGTACCTGACTAGTAAGTATCTTAAAACCTATGGATTGCTATGTCTCCAAAAGAGAATCAAGCGTGTGTACAGGGGCATAAACGCAGCAGTGATAGGATTGGAGAGGTTCGGTGAGCAAATGAAGACCCTTTGAAGTCATATTGCATGGTACCCATTCCATGGGTCTCAACTCTCCAGGTTTAAGGTATTCTTCCTTCAGCTAAAACATGCATGTGGAACCCAGAGTATGATCAACCATGTGATCGGGAGACGTGTTCAAATATGTCTCAGTTTTCCTCCCCTGGTACTCGGGTGCAACATTCCAGACGCTTTACTAACACTCTCCCGACTTGGAGAGTCAGTCCCTTTAACCTCCTGTTTGGCCCAGTTTGCAATTTCTGCGGAGGATGAACAGGAATAGCGAGAACCAATGAGAGACTAGCTGGAGGTGTCTGGATGGGCAAATTTAACTCTCATTTCCCAACAGGAAGAGGAAATAACCAAAGGCTCAGCGTGCCGTACCGGAACCAGATTAGGGCCTGAAGCCATCCTGCGGTGTTGCGGCCAGCTCAAAAGAAAGCGAGTTGAAGAAAGGAGCTCAGGGGCACTGTAAATCACAAACCTGCAGAGTTATAAATGACAGCTATCGTCCAAAAATAGACTGAAGTAAGGCTGCCAAGAGGACTTGAAAGCGGGGCAGAATTGCAGGAAACCGATTTCAGGAGGTAGACTGGAATTGCATTGAAAGCATAGGAAAAGAGGCAGAACGTCCACAATGATGCACTTGGCCAAAAAGGGCGTATGCGTTTTTTCCTGAATATATTCAGGAAAAAACGCATACGCCCTTTTTGGCCAACCAAGCAAGCTTGCAAAGGAAATCTGCACTACAATGAAGTCTCACTTCCCCCCGGTCAAAAGGGCCATCTGAAAAAAGTGTAAAATCCAGAAAGGCAGGACAGGCCATGGAGAACTGGGAGCCTTGTTATGCTGATGGGCGGGATGTAAATTGCCAACAGACACTCGGGAGAAGTGTATGGTGTTTCCTGAAACATCTAAAAAACAAAGCAACAGAGCCTAGGGCACTGCCACTTATGGTCCTATAGCTTAGGGAAATTAAAATCAAAAAGACACAGCCACCCCAAAGTTTGGGACGCCTCTGTTTACAAGAACCTCGTTTACCGTACAAGTTCAACATCGCAGAAAGTGAAAAATGGATAAAGAAGTTGTGGTATTTACTTACAAAGCAATATCACTCAGCAATGAAATCTATGTCATCAGGCCCTTAGCATCACAATGAGTGGATTCAGGTATGATGATTCTAACTGAAATAAGTCACACAGAAAAAGAAACATCATAAGATATCAGTAATACACGGAATGTAAACTTGGCTACACAGGAACTGAATTACAGAACAGAACAGGGTCTCAAATTTAGAAAACCAACTTATTCTTGCTTAAGGGTAAAGGTGAGTTGGGGTGCTGCATAAAACCAGAGATTGAAATGAGCACAGATAAAGTTCCTTAAGCCAAATATGGAATAGACAAGAGCTACTCCTTGCTCAACGAAATGGACTCAACACCCCATATTAAACGCCTAAGAATGTACCTGACTAGTAAGTATCTTAAAACCTATGGATTGCTATGTCTCCGAAAGAGAATCAAGCATGTGTACAGGGGCATAAACGCAGCAGTGATAGGATTGGAGAGGTTCGGTGAGCAAATGAAGACCCTTTGAAGTCATATTGCATGGTACCCATTCCACGGGTTTCAACTACCCAGGTTTAAGCTATTCTTCCTTCAGCTAAAACATGCATGTGGAACCTAGAGTATGATCAACCATGTGATCGGGAGATGTGTTCAAATATGTCTCAGTTTTCCTCCCCTGGTACTCGGGTGCAACATTCCAGACGCTTTACTAACACTCTCCCCACTTGGAGAGTCAGTCCCTTTAACCTCCTGTTTGGCCCAGTTTGCAATTTCTGCGGAAGATGAACAGGAATAGCGAGAACCAATGAGAGGCTAGCTGGAGGTGTGTGGACGGGCAAATTTAACTCTCATTTCCCACCAGGAAGAGGAATTAACCAAAGGCTCAGCATGCCGGGCCGGAACCAGATTAGGGCCTGAAGCCATCCTGCGGTGTTGCGGACAGGTCACAAGAAAGCGAGTTGAAGAAAGGAGCTCAGGGGCACTGTAATTCACAAACCTGCAGAGTTATAAATGACAGCTATCGTCCAAAAATAGACTGAAGTAAGGCTGCCAAGAGGACTTGAAAGCGGGGCAGAATTGCAGGAAACCGATTTCAGGAGGTAGACTGGAATTGCATTGAAAGCATAGGAAAAGAGGCAGAACGTCCACAATGATGCACTTGGCCAAAAAGGGCGTATGCGTTTTTTCCTGAATATATTCAGGAAAAAACGCATACGCCCTTTTTGGCCAACCAAGCAAGCTTGCAAAGGAAATCTGCATTACAATGAAGTCTCACTTCCCACCGGTCAAAAGGGCCATCTGAAAAAAGTGTAAAATCCAGAAAGGCAGGACAGGCCATAGAGAACTGGGAGCCTTGTTATGCTGATGGGCGGGTTGTAAATTGCCAACAGACACTCGGAAGAAGTGTATGGTGTTTCCTGAAACATCTAAAAAACAAAGCAACAGAGCCTAGGGCACTGCCACTTATGGTCCTATAGCTTAGGGAAATTAAAATCAAAAAGACACAGCCACCCCAAACTTTGGGACGCCTCTGTTTACAAGAACCTCGTTTACAGTATAAGTTCAACATCGCAGAAAGTGAAAAATGGATAAAGAAGTTGTGGTATTTACTTACAAAGCAATATCACTCAGCAATGAAATCTATGTCATCAGGCCCTTAGCATCACAATGAGTGGATTCAGGTGTGATGATTCTAACTGAAATAAGTCACACAGAAAAAGAAACATCATAAGATATCAGTAATACATGGAATGTAAACTTGGCTACACAGGAACTGAATTACAGAACAGAAGAGGGTCTCAAATTTAGAAAACCAACTTATGCTTGCTTAAGGGTAAAGGTGAGTTGGGGTGCTGCATAAAACCAGAGATTGAAATGAGCACAGATAAAGTTCCTTAAGTCAAATATGGAATAGACAAGAGCTACTCCTTGCTCAACGAAATGGACTCAACCCCGCATATTAAACGCCTAAGAATGTACCTGACTAGTAAGTATCTTAAAACCTATGGATTGCTATGTCTCCGAAAGAGAATCAAGCATGTATACAGGGGCATAAACGCAGCAGTGATAGGATTGGAGAGGTTCGGTGAGCAAATGAAGACCCTTTGAAGTCATATTGCATGGTACCCATTACACGGGTCTCAACTCTCCAGGTTTAAGGTATTCTTCCTTCAGCTAAAACATGCATGTGGAACCCAAGTATGATCAACCATGTGAACGGGAGACGTGTTCAAATATGTCTCAGTTTTCCTCCCCTGGTACTCGGGTGCAACATTCCAGACGCTTTACTAACACTCTCCCCACTTGGAGAGTCAGCGCCTTTAACCTCCTGTTTGGCCCAGTTTGCAATTTCTGCGGAAGATGAACAGGAATAGCGAGAACCAATGAGAGGCTAGCTGGAGGTGTCTGGACGGGCAAATTTAACTCTCATTTCCCACCAGGAAGAGGAAATAACCAAAGGCTCAGCGTGCCGTACCGGAACCAGATTAGGGTCTGAAGCCATCCTGCGGTGTTGCGGCCAGCTCAAAAGAAAGCGAGTTGAAGAAAGGAGCTCAGGGGCACTGTAATTCACAAACCTGCAGAGTTATAAATGACAGCTATCGTCCAAAAATACACTGAAGTAAGGCTGCCAAGAGGACTTGAAAGCGGGGCAGAATTGCAGGAAACCGATTTCAGGAGGTAGACTGGAATTGCATTGAAAGCATAGGAAAAGAGGCAGAACGTCCACAATGATGCACTTGGCCAAAAAGGGCGTATGCGTTTTTTCCTGAATATATTCAGGAAAAAACGCATACGCCCTTTTTGGCCAACCAAGCAAGCTTGCAAAGGAAATCTGCACTACAATGAAGTCTCACTTCCCCCCGGTCAAAAGGGCCATCTGAAAAAAGTGTAAAATCCAGAAAGGCAGGACAGGCCATAGAGAACTGGGAGCCTTGTTATGCTGATGGGCGGGATGTAAATTGCCAACAACCACTCAGGAGAAGTGTATGGTGTTTCCTGAAACATCTAAAAAACAAAGCAACAGAACCTAGGGCACTTCCACTTATGGTCCTATAGCTTAGGGAAATTAAAATCAAAAAGACACAGCCACCCCAAAGTTTGGAACGCCTCTGTTTACAAGAACCTCGTTTACAGTACAAGTTCAACATCGCAGAAAGTGAAAAATGGATAAAGAAGTTGTGGTATTTACTTACAAAGCAATATCACTCAGCAATGAAATCTGTGTCATCAGGCCCTTAGCAGCACAATGAGTGGATTCAGGTATGATGATTCTAACTGAAGTAAGTCACACAGAAAAAGAAACATCATAAGATATCAGTAATACACGGAATGTAAACTTGGCTACACAGGAACTGAATTACAGAACAGAACAGGGTCTCAAATTTAGAAAACCAACTTATGCTTGCTTAAGGGTAAAGGTGAGTTGGGGTGCTGCATAAAACCAGAGATTGAAATGAGCACAGATAAAGTTCCTTAAGTCAAATATGGAATAGACAAGAGCTACTCCTTGCTCAACGAAATGGACTCAACACCGCATATTAAACGCCTAAGAATGTACCTGACTAGTAAGTATCTTAAAACCTATGGATTGCTATGTCTCCGAAAGAGAATCAAGCATGTGTACAGGGGCATAAACGCAGCAGTGATAGGATTGGAGAGGTTCGGTGAGCAAATGAAGACCCTTTGAAGTCATATTGCATGGTACCCATTACACGGGTCTCAACTCTCCAGGTTTAAGGTATTCTTCCTTCAGCTAAAACATGCATGTGGAACCCAGGTATGATCAACCATGTGAACGGGAGACGTGTTCAACTATGTCTCAGTTTTCCTCCCCTGGTACTCGGGTGCAACATTCCAGACGCTTTACTAACACTCTCCCCACTTGGAGAGTCAGCGCCTTTAACCTCCTGTTTGGCCCAGTTTGCAATTTCTGCGGAAGATGAATAGGAATAGCGAGAACCAATGAGAGGCTAGCTGGAGGTGTCTGGACGGGCAAATTTAACTCTCATTTCCCACCAGGAAGAGGAAATAACCAAAGGCTCAGCGTGCCGTACCGGAACCAGATTAGGGCCTGAAGCCATCATGCGGTGTTGCGGCCAGCTCAAAAGAAAGCGAGTTGAAGAAAGGAGCTCAGGGGCACTGTAATTCACAAACCTGCAGAGTTATAAATGACAGCTATCGTCCAAAAATAGACTGAAGTAAGGCTGCCAAGAGGACTTGAAAGCGGGGCAGAATTGCAGGAAACCGATTTCAGGAGGTAGACTGGAATTGCATTGAAAGCATAGGAAAAGAGGCAGAACGTCCACAATGATGCACTTGGCCAAAAAGGGCGTATGCGTTTTTTCCTGAATATATTCAGGAAAAAACGCATACGCACTTTTTGGCCAACCAAGCAAGCTTGCAAAGGAAATCTGCACTACAATGAAGTCTCACTTCCCCCCGGTCAAAAGGGCCATCTGAAAAATGTGTAAAATCCAGAAAGGCAGGACAGGCCATGGAGAACTGGGAGCCTTGTTATGCTGATGGGCGGGATGTAAATTGCCAACAACCACTCGGGAGAAGTGTATGGTGTTTCCTGAAACATCTAAAAAACAAAGCAACAGAACCTAGGGCACTTCCACTTATGGTCCTATAGCTTAGGGAAATTAAAATCAAAAAGACACAGCCACCCCAAAGTTTGGAACGGCTCTGTTTACAAGAACCTCGTTTACAGTACAAGTTCAACATCGCAGAAAGTGAAAAATGGATAAAGAAGTTGTGGTATTTACTTACAAAGCAATATCACTCAGCAATGAAATCTGTGTCATCAGGCCCTTAGCAGCACAATGAGTGGATTCAGGTATGATGATTCTAACTGAAGTAAGTCACACAGAAAAAGAAACATCATAAGATATCAGTAATACACGGAATGTAAACTTGGCTACACAGGAACTGAATTACAGAACAGAACAGGGTCTCAAATTTAGAAAACCAACTTATGCTTGCTTAAGGGTAAAGGTGAGTTGGGGTGCTGCATAAAACCAGAGATTGAAATGAGCACAGATAAAGTTCCTTAAGTCAAATATGGAATAGACAAGAGCTACTCCTTGCTCAACGAAATGGACTCAACACCGCATATTAAACGCCTAAGAATGTACCTGACTAGTAAGTATCTTAAAACCTATGGATTGCTATGTCTCCGAAAGAGAATCAAGCATGTGTACAGGGGCATAAACGCAGCAGTGATAGGATTGGAGAGGTTCGGTGAGCAAATGAAGACCCTTTGAAGTCATATTGCATGGTACCCATTCCACGGGTTTCAACTAGCCAGGTTTAAGGTATTCTTCCTTCAGCTAAAACATGCATGTGGAACCTGTAGTATGATCAACCATGTGATCGGGAGACGTGTTCAAATATGTCTCAGTTTTCCTCCCCTGGTACTCGGGTGCAACATTCCAGACGCTTTACTAACACTCTCCCCACTTGGAGAGTCAGCGCCTTTAACCTCCTGTTTGGCCCAGTTTGCAATTTCTGCGGAAGATGAACAGGAATAGCGAGAACCAATGAGAGGCTAGCTGGAGGTGTCTGGACGGGCAAATTTAACTCTCATTTCCCACCAGGAAGAGGAATTAACCAAAGGCTCAGCGTGACGTGCCGGAACCAGATTAGGGCCTGAAGCCATCCTGCGGTGTTGCGGCCAGGTCAAAAGAAAGCGAGTTGAAGAAAGGAGCTCAGGGGCACTGTAATTCACAAACCTGCAGAGTTATAAATGACAGCTATCGTCCAAAAATAGACTGAAGTAAGGCTGCCAAGAGGACTTGAAAGCGGGGCAGAATTGCAGGAAACCGATTTCAGGAGGTAGACTGGAATTGCATTGAAAGCATAGGAAAAGAGGCAGAACGTCCACAATGATGCACTTGGCCAAAAAGGGCGTATGCGTTTTTTCCTGAATATATTCAGGAAAAAACGCATACGCCCTTTTTGGCCAACCAAGCAAGCTTGCAAAGGAAATCTGCACTACAACGAAGTCTCACTTCCCCCCGGTCAAAAGGGCCATCTGAAAAAAGTGTAAAATCCAGAAAGGCAGGACAGGCCATGGAGAACTGGGAGCCTTGTTATGCTGATGGGCGGGATGTAAATTGCCAACAGACACTCCGGAGAAGTGTATGGTGTTTCCTGAAACATCTAAAAAACAAAGCAACAGAGCCTAGGGCACTGCCACTTATGGTCCTATAGCTTAGGGAAATTAAAATCAAAAAGACACAGCCACCCCAAAGTTTGGGACGCCTCTGTTTACAAGAACCTCGTTTACAGTACAAGTTCAACATCGCAGAAAGTGAAAAATGGATAAAGAACTTGTGGTACTTACGTACAATGCAGTATCACTCAGCAATGAAATCTATGTCATCAGGCCCGTAGCACCATAATGAGTGGATTCAGGTACGATGATTCTAACTGAAATAAGTCACACAGAAAAAGAAACATCATAAGATATCACTTATACACGGAATGTAAACTTGGCTACACAGGAACTGAATTCCAAAACAGAACAGGGTCTCAAATTTAGAAAACCAACTTATGCTTGCTTAAGGGGAAAGGTGAGTTGGGGTGCTGCATAAAACCAGAGATTGAAATGAGCACAGATAAAGTTCCTTAAGCCAAATATGGAATAGACAAGAGCTACTCCTTGCTCAACGAAATGGACTCAACACCCCATATTAAACGCCTAAGAATGTACCTGACTAGTAAGTATCTTAAAACCTATGAATTGCTATGTCTCCAAAAGAGAATCAAGCGTGTGTACAGGGGCATAAACGCAGCAGTGATAGGATTGGAGAGGTTCGGTGTGCAAATGAAGACCCTTTGAAGTCATATTGCATGGTACCCATTCCACGGGTTTCAACTACCCAGGTTTAAGGTATTCTTCCTTCAGCTAAAACATGCATGTGGAACCTAGAGTATGATCAACCATGTGATCGGGAGACGTGTTCAAATATGTCTCAGTTTTCCTCCCCTGGTACTCGGGTGCAACATTCCAGACGCTTTACTAACACTCTCCCCACTTGGAGAGTCAGTCCCTTTAACCTCCTGTTTGGCCCAGTTTGCAATTTCTGCGGAAGATGAACAGGAATAGCGAGAACCAATGAGAGGCTAGCTGGAGGTGTCTGGACGGGCAAATTTAACTCTCATTTCCCACCAGGAAGAGGAATTAACCAAAGGCTCAGCATGCCGGCCCAGAACCAGATTAGGGCCTGAAGCCATCCTGCGGTGTTGCGGCCAGGTCACAAGAAAGCGAGTTGAAGAAAGGAGCTCAGGGGCACTGTAATTCACAAACCTGCAGAGTTATAAATGACAGCTATCGTCCAAAAATAGACTGAAGTAAGGCTGCCAAGAGGACTTGAAAGCGGGGCAGAATTGCAGGAAACCGATTTCAGGAGGTAGACTGGAATTGCATTGAAAGCATAGGAAAAGAGGCAGAACGTCCACAATGATGCACTTGGCCAAAAAGGGCGTATGCGTTTTTTCCTGAATATATTTTCCTGAATATATTCAGGAAAAAACGCATACGCCCTTTTTGGCCAACCAAGCAAGCTTGCAAAGGAAATCTGCACTACAATGAAGTCTCACTTCCCCCCGGTCAAAAGGGCCATCTGAAAAAAGTGTAAAATCCAGAAAGGCAACAGGCCATTGAGAACTGGGAGCCTTGTTATGCTGAAGGGCGGGATGTAAATTGCCAACAGACACTTGGGAGAAGTGTATGGTGTTTCCTGAAACATCTAAAAAACAAAGCAACAGAGCCTAGGGCACTTCCACTTATGGTCCTATAGCTTAGGGAAATTAAAATCAACAAGACACAGCTCCCCGAAGTTTGGAACGGCTCTGTTTACAAGAACCTCGTTTACAGTACAAGTTCAACATCACAGAAAGTGAAAAATGGATAAAGAAGTTGTGGTATTCACTTACAAAGCAAAATCACTCAGCAATGAAATCTATGTCATCAGGCCCTTAGCAGCACAATGAGTGGATTCAGGTATGATGATTCTAACTGAAATAAGTCACACAGAAAAAGAAACATCATCAGATATCAGTAATACATGGAATGGAAACTTGGCGACACAGGAACTGAATTACAGAACAGAACAGGGTCTCAAATTTAGAAAGACAACTTATGCATGCTTAAGGGTAAAGGTGAGTTGGGGTGCTGCATAAAACCAGAGATTGAAATGAGCACAGATAAAGTTCCTTAAGCCAAATATGGAATAGACAAGAGCTACTCCTTGCTCAACGAAATGGACTCAACACCGCATATTAAACGCTTAAGAATGTACCTGACTTGTAAGTATCTTAAAACCTATGGATTGCTATGTCTCCAAAAGAGAATCAAGCATGTGTACAGGGGCATAAACGCAGCAGTGATAGGATTGGAGAGGTTCGGTGAGCAAATGAAGACCCTTTGAAGTCATATTGCATGGTACCCATTCCACGGGTTTCAACTACCCAGGTTTAAGGTATTCTTCCTTCAGCTAAAACATGCATGTGGAACCTAGAGTATGATCAACCATGTGATCGGGAGACGTGTTCAAATATGTCTCAGTTTTCCTCCCCTGGTACTCGGGTGCAACATTCCAGACGCTTTACTAACACTCTCCCCACTTGGAGAGTCAGTCCCTTTAACCTCCTGTTTGGCCCAGTTTGCAATTTCTGCGGAAGATGAACAGGAATAGCGAGAACCAATGAGAGGCTAGCTGGAGGTGTCTGGACGGGCAAATTTAACTCTCATTTCCCACCAGGAAGAGGAATTAACCAAAGGCTCAGCATGCCGGGCCGGAACCAGATTAGGGCCTGAAGCCATCCTGCGGTGTTGCGGACAGGTCACAAGAAAGCGAGTTGAAGAAAGGAGCTCAGGGGCACTGTAATTCACAAACCTGCAGAGTTATAAATGACAGCTATCGTCCAAAAATAGACTGAAGTAAGGCTGCCAAGAGGACTTGAAAGCGGGGCAGAATTGCAGGAAACCGATTTCAGGAGGTAGACTGGAATTGCATTGAAAGCATAGGAAAAGAGGCAGAACGTCCACAATGATGCACTTGGCCAAAAAGGGCGTATGCGTTTTTTCCTGAATATATTCAGGAAAAAACGCATACGCCCTTTTTGGCCAACCAAGCAAGCTTGCAAAGGAAATCTGCACTACAATGAAGTCTCACTTCCCCCCGGTCAAAAGGGCCATCTGAAAAAAGTGTAAAATCCAGAAAGGCAGGACAGGCCATGGAGAACTGGGAGCCTTGTTATGCTGATGGGCGGGATGTAAATTGCCAACAGACACTCGGGAGAAGTGTATGGTGTTTCCTGAAACATCTAAAAAACAAAGCAACAGAGCCTAGGGCACTGCCACTTATGGTCCTATAGCTTAGGGAAATTAAAATCAAAAAGACACAGCCACCCCAAAGTTTGGGACGCCTCTGTTTACAAGAACCTCGTTTACAGTACAAGTTCAACATCGCAGAAAGTGAAAAATGGATAAAGACGTTGTGGTATTTACTTACAAAGCAATATCACTCAGCAATGAAATCTATGTCATCAGGCCCTTAGCATCACAATGAGTGGATTCAGGTATGATGATTCTAACTGAAATAAGTCACACAGAAAAAGAAACATCATAAGATATCAGTAATACACGGAATGTAAACTTGGCTACACAGGAACTGAATTACAGAACAGAACAGGGTCTCAAATTTAGAAAACCAACTTATGCTTGCTTAAGGGTAAAGGTGAGTTGGGGTGCTGCATAAAACCAGAGATTGAAATGAGCACAGATAAAGTTCCTTAAGTCAAATATGGAATAGACAAGAGCTACTCCTTGCTCAACGAAATGGACTCAACACCGCATATTAAACGCCTAAGAATGTACCTGACTAGTAAGTATCTTAAAACCTATGGATTGCTATGTCTCTGAAAGAGAATCAAGCATGTGTACAGGGGCATAAATTCAGCAGTGATAGGATGGGAGAGGTTCGGTGAGCAAATGAAGACCCTTTGAAGTCATATTGCATGGTACCCATTCCACGGGTCTCAACTCTCCAGGTTTAAGGTATTCTTCCTTCAGCTAAAACATGCATGTGGAACCTAGAGTATGATCAACCATGTGATCGGGAGACATGTTCAAATATTTCTCAGTTTTCCTCCCCTGGTACTCGGGTGCAACATTCCAGACGCTTTACTAACACTATCCCCACTTGGAGAGTCAGCCCCTTTAACCTCCTGTTTGGCCCAGTTTGCAATTTCTGCGGAAGATGAACAGGAATAGCGAGAACCAATGAGAGGCTAGCTGGAGGTGTCTGGACGGGCAAATTTAACTCTCATTTCCCACCAGGAAGAGGAATTAACCAAAGGCTCAGCATGCCGGGCCGGAACCAGATTAGGGCCTGAAGCCATCCTGCGGTGTTGCGGCCAGCTCAAAAGAAAGCGAGTTGAAGAAAGGAGCTCAGGGGCACTGTAATTCACAAACCTGCAGAGTTATAAATGACAGCTATCGTCCAAAAATAGACTGAAGTAAGGCTGCCAAGAGGACTTGAAAGCGGGGCAGAATTGCAGGAAACCGATTTCAGGAGGTAGACTGGAATTGCATTGAAAGCATAGGAAAAGAGGCAGAACGTCCACAATGATGCACTTGGCCAAAAAGGGCGTATGCGTTTTTTCCTGAATATATTCAGGAAAAAACGCATACGCCCTTTTTGGCCAACCAAGCAAGCTTGCAAAGGAAATCTGCACTACAATGAAGTCTCACTTCCCCCCGGTCAAAAGGGCCATCTGAAAAAAGTGTAAAATCCAGAAAGGCAGGACAGGCCATGGAGAACTGGGAGCCTTGTTATGCTGATGGGCGGGATGTAAATTGCCAACAACCACTCGGGAGAAGTGTATGGTGTTTCCTGAAACATCTAAAAAACAAAGCAACAGAACCTAGGGCACTTCCACTTATGGTCCTATAGCTTAGGGAAATTAAAATCAAAAAGACAAAGCCACCCCAAAGTTTGGAACGGCTCTGTTTACAAGAACCTCGTTTACAGTACAAGTTCAACATCGCAGAAAGTGAAAAATGGATAAAGAACTTGTGGTACTTACGTACAATGCAGTATCACTCAGCAATGAAATCTATGTCATCAGGCCCGTAGCACCATAATGAGTGGATTCAGGTACGATGATTCTAACTGAAATAAGTCACACAGAAAAAGAAACATCATAAGATATCACTAATACACGGAATGTAAACTTGGCTACACAGGAACTGAATTCCAAAACAGAACAGGGTCTCAAATTTAGAAAACCAACTTATGCTTGCTTAAGGGGAAAGGTGAGTTGGGGTGCTGCATAAAACCAGAGATTGAAATGAGCACAGATAAAGTACCTTAAGCCAAATATGGAATAGACAAGAGCTACTCCTTGCTCAACGAAATGGACTCAACACCCCATATTAAACGCCTAAGAATGTACCTGACTAGTAAGTATCTTAAAACCTATGAATTGCTATGTCTCCAAAAGAGAATCAAGCATGTGTACAGGGGCATAAACGCAGCAGTGATAGGATTGGAGAGGTTCGGTGAGCAAATGAAGACCCTTTGAAGTCATATTGCATGGTACCCATTCCACGGGTTTCAACTACCCAGGTTTAAGGTATTCTTCCTTCAGCTAAAACATGCATGTGGAACCTAGAGTATGATCAACCATGTGATCGGGAGACGTGTTCAAATATGTCTCAGTTTTCCTCCCCTGGTACTCGGGTGCAACATTCCAGACGCTTTACTAACACTCTCCCCACTTGGAGAGTCAGTCCCTTTAACCTCCTGTTTGGCCCAGTTTGCAATTTCTGCGGAAGATGAACAGGAATAGCGAGAACCAAAGAGAGGCTAGCTGGAGGTGTCTGGACGGGCAAATTTAACTCTCATTTCCCACCAGGAAGAGGAATTAACCAAAGGCTCAGCATGCCGGGCCGGAACCAGATTAGGGCCTGAAGCCATCCTGCGGTGTTGCGGCCAGGTCACAAGAAAGCGAGTTGAAGAAAGGAGCTCAGGGGCACTGTAATTCACAAACCTGCAGAGTTATAAATGACAGCTATCGTCCAAAAATAGACTGAAGTAAGGCTGCCAAGAGGACTTGAAAGCGGGGCAGAATTGCAGGAAACCGATTTCAGGAGGTAGACTGGAATTGCATTGAAAGCATAGGAAAAGAGGCAGAACGTCCACAATGATGCACTTGGCCAAAAAGGGCGTATGCGTTTTTTCCTGAATATATTCAGGAAAAAACGCATACGCCCTTTTTGGCCAACCAAGCAAGCTTGCAAAGGAAATCTGCACTACAATGAAGTCTCACTTCCCCCGGTCAAAAGGGCCATCTGAAAAACGTGTAAAATCCAGAAAGGCAGGACAGGCCATGGAGAACTGGGAGCCTTGTTATGCTGATGGGCGGGATGTAAATTGCCTACAACCACTCGGGAGAAGTGTATGGTGTTTCCTGAAACATCTAAAAAACAAAGCAACAGAACCTAGGGCACTTCCACTCTTGGTCCTATAGCTTAGGGAAATTAAAATCAAAAAGACACAGCCACCCCAAAGTTTGGAACGGCTCTGTTTACAAGAACCTCGTTTACAGTACAAGTTCAACATCGCAGAAAGTGAAAAATGGATAAAGACGTTGTGGTATTTACTTACAAAGCAATATCACTCAGCAATGAAATCTGTGTCATCAGGCCCTTAGCAGCACAATGAGTGGATTCAGGTATGATGATTCTAACTGAAATAAGTCACACAGAAAAAGAAACATCATAAGATATCAGTAATACACGGAATGTAAACTTGGCTACACAGGAACTGAATTACAGAACAGAACAGGGTCTCAAATTTAGAAAACCAACGTATTCTTGCTTAAGGGTAAAGGTTAGTTGGGGTGCTGCATAAAACCAGAGATTGAAATGAGCACAGATAAAGTTCCTTAAGCCAAATACGGAATAGACAAGAGCTACTCCTTGCTCAACGAAATGGACTCAACACCCCATATTAAACGCCTAAGAATGTACCTGACTAGTAAGTATCTTAAAACCTATGGATTGCTATGTCTCCGAAAGAGAATCAAGCATGTGTACAGGGGCATAAACACAGCAGTGATAGGATTGGAGAGGTTCGGTGAGCAGATGAAGACCCTTTGAAGTCATATTGCATGGTACCCATTCCACGGGTTTCAACTACCCAGGTTTAAGGTATTCTTCCTTCAGCTAAAACATGCATGTGGAACCTAGAGTATGATCAACCATGTGATCGGGAGACGTGTTCAAATATGTCTCAGTTTTCCTCCCCTGGTACTCGGGTGCAACATTCCAGACGCTTTACTAACACTCTCCCCACTTGGAGAGTCAGTCCCTTTAACCTCCTGTTTGGCCCAGTTTGCAATTTCTGCGGAAGATGAACAGGAATAGCGAGAACCAATGAGAGGCTAGCTGGAGGTGTCTGGACGGGCAAATTTAACTCTCATTTCCCACCAGGAAGAGGAATTAACCAAAGGCTCAGCATGCCGGCCCAGAACCAGATTAGGGCCTGAAGCCATCCTGCGGTGTTGCGGCCAGGTCACAAGAAAGCGAGTTGAAGAAAGGAGCTCAGGGGCACTGTAATTCACAAACCTGCAGAGTTATAAATGACAGCTATCGTCCAAAAATAGACTGAAGTAAGGCTGCCAAGAGGACTTGAAAGCGGGGCAGAATTGCAGGAAACCGATTTCAGGAGGTAGACTGGAATTGCATTGAAAGCATAGGAAAAGAGGCAGAACGTCCACAATGATGCACTTGGCCAAAAAGGGCGTATGCGTTTTTTCCTGAATATATTCAGGAAAAAACGCATACGCCCTTTTTGGCCAACCAAGCAAGCTTGCAAAGGAAATCTGCACTACAATGAAGTCTCACTTCCCCCCGGTCAAAAGGGCCATCTGAAAAAAGTGTAAAATCCAGAAAGGCAACAGGCCATTGAGAACTGGGAGCCTTGTTATGCTGAAGGGCGGGATGTAAATTGCCAACAGACACTTGGGAGAAGTGTATGGTGTTTCCTGAAACATCTAAAAAACAAAGCAACAGAGCCTAGGGCACTTCCACTTATGGTCCTATAGCTTAGGGAAATTAAAATCAACAAGACACAGCTCCCCGAAGTTTGGAACGGCTCTGTTTACAAGAACCTCGTTTACAGTACAAGTTCAACATCGCAGAAAGTGAAAAATGGATAAAGAAGTTGTGGTATTCACTTACAAAGCAATATCACTCAGCAATGAAATCTATGTCATCAGGCCCTTAGCAGCACAATGAGTGGATTCAGGTATGATGATTCTAACTGAAATAAGTCACACAGAAAAAGAAACATCATCAGATATCAGTAATACATGGAATGGAAACTTGGCGACACAGGAACTGAATTACAGAACAGAACAGGGTCTCAAATTTAGAAAGACAACTTATGCTTGCTTAAGGGTAAAGGTGAGTTGGGGTGCTGCATAAAACCAGAGATTGAAATGAGCACAGATAAAGTTCCTTAAGCCAAATATGGAATAGACAAGAGCTACTCCTTGCTCAACGAAATGGACTCAACACCGCATATTAAACGCTTAAGAATGTACCTGACTTGTAAGTATCTTAAAACCTATGGATTGCTATGTCTCCAAAAGAGAATCAAGCATGTGTACAGGGGCATAAACGCAGCAGTGATAGGATTGGAGAGGTTCGGTGAGCAAATGAAGACCCTTTGAAGTCATATTGCATGGTACCCATTCCACGGGTTTCAACTACCCAGGTTTAAGGTATTCTTCCTTCAGCTAAAACATGCATGTGGAACCTAGAGTATGATCAACCATGTGATCGGGAGACGTGTTCAAATATGTCTCAGTTTTCCTCCCCTGGTACTCGGGTGCAACATTCCAGACGCTTTACTAACACTCTCCCCACTTGGAGAGTCAGTCCCTTTAACCTCCTGTTTGGCCCAGTTTGCAATTTCTGCGGAAGATGAACAGGAATAGCGAGAACCAATGAGAGGCTAGCTGGAGGTGTCTGGACGGGCAAATTTAACTCTCATTTCCCACCAGGAAGAGGAATTAACCAAAGGCTCAGCATGCCGGGCCGGAACCAGATTAGGGCCTGAAGCCATCCTGCGGTGTTGCGGCCAGGTCACAAGAAAGCGAGTTGAAGAAAGGAGCTCAGGGGCACTGTAATTCACAAACCTGCAGAGTTATAAATGACAGCTATCGTCCAAAAATAGACTGAAGTAAGGCTGCCAAGAGGACTTGAAAGCGGGGCAGAATTGCAGGAAACCGATTTCAGGAGGTAGACTGGAATTGCATTGAAAGCATAGGAAAAGAGGCAGAACGTCCACAATGATGCACTTGGCCAAAAAGGGCGTATGCGTTTTTTCCTGAATATATTCAGGAAAAAACGCATACGCCCTTTTTGGCCAACCAAGCAAGCTTGCAAAGGAAATCTGCACTACAATGAAGTCTCACTTCCCCCCGGTCAAAAGGGCCATCTGAAAAAAGTGTAAAATCCAGAAAGGCAGGACAGGCCATGGAGAACTGGGAGCCTTGTTATGCTGATGGGCGGGATGTAAATTGCCAACAACCACTCGGGAGAAGTGTATGGTGTTTCCTGAAACATCTAAAAAACAAAGCAACAGAGCCTAGGGCACTGCCACTTATGGTCCTATAGCTTAGGGAAATTAAAATCAAAAAGACACAGCCACCCCAAAGTTTGGGACGCCTCTGTTTACAAGAACCTCGTTTACAGTACAAGTTCAACATCGCAGAAAGTGAAAAATGGATAAAGACGTTGTGGTATTTACTTACAAAGCAATATCACTCAGCAATGAAATCTATGTCATCAGGCCCTTAGCATCACAATGAGTGGATTCAGGTATGATGATTCTAACTGAAATAAGTCACACAGAAAAAGAAACATCATAAGATATCAGTAATACACGGAATGTAAACTTGGCTACACAGGAACTGAATTACAGAACAGAACAGGGTCTCAAATTTAGAAAACCAACTTATGCTTGCTTAAGGGTAAAGGTGAGTTGGGGTGCTGCATAAAACCAGAGATTGAAATGAGCACAGATAAAGTTCCTTAAGTCAAATATGGAATAGACAAGAGCTACTCCTTGCTCAACGAAATGGACTCAACACCCCATATTAAACGCCTAAGAATGTACCTGACTAGTAAGTATCTTAAAACCTATGGATTGCTATGTCTCCGAAAGAGAATCAAGCATGTGTACAGGGGCATAAATGCAGCAGTGATAGGATGGGAGAGGTTCGGTGAGCAAATGAAGACCCTTTGAAGTCATATTGCATGGTACCCATTACACGGGTCTCAACTCTCCAGGTTTAAGGTATTCTTCCTTCAGCTAAAACATGCATGTGGAACCTAGAGTATGATCAACCATGTGATCGGGAGACATGTTCAAATATTTCTCAGTTTTCCTCCCCTGGTACTCGGGTGCAACATTCCAGACGCTTTACTAACACTCTCCCCACTTGGAGAGTCAGCCCCTTTAACCTCCTGTTTGGCCCAGTTTGCAATTTCTGCGGAAGATGAACAGGAATAGCGAGAACCAATGAGAGGCTAGCTGGAGGTGTCTGGACGGGCAAATTTAACTCTCATTTCCCACCAGGAAGAGGAAATAACCAAAGGATCAGCGTGCCGTGCCGGAATCAGATTAGGGCCTGAAGCCATCCTGCGGTGTTGCGGCCAGGTCACAAGAAAGCGAGTTGAAGAAAGGAGCTCAGGGGCACTGTAATTCACAAACCTGCAGAGTTATAAATGACAGCTATCGTCCAAAAATAGACTGAAGTAAGGCTGCCAAGAGGACTTGAAAGCGGGGCAGAATTGCAGGAAACCGATTTCAGGAGGTAGACTGGAATTGCATTGAAAGCATAGGAAAAGAGGCAGAACGTCCACAATGATGCACTTGGCCAAAAAGGGCGTATGCGTTTTTTCCTGAATATATTCAGGAAAAAACCATACGCCCTTTTTGGCCAACCAAGCAAGCTTGCAAAGGAAATCTGCATTACAATGAAGTCTCACTTCACCCCGGTCAAAAGGGCCATCTGAAAAAAGTGTAAAATCCAGAAAGGTAACAGGCCATGGAGAACAGGGAGCCTTGTTATGCTGATGGGCGGGATGTAAATTGCCAACAACCACTCGGGAGAAGTGTATGGTGTTTCCTGAAACATCTAAAAAACAAACCAACAGAACGTAGGGCACTTCCACTTATGGTCCTATAGCTTAGGGAAATTAAAATCAAAAAGACACAGCCACCCCAAAGTTTGGGACGCCTCTGTTTACAAGAACCTCGTTTACAGTACAAGTTCAACATCGCAGAAAGTGAAAAATGGATAAAGAAGTTGTGGTATTTACTTACAAAGCAATATCACTCAGCAATGAAATCTGTGTCATCAGGCCCTCAGCAGCACAATGAGTGGATTCAGGTACGATGATTCTAACTGAAATAAGTCACACAGAAAAAGAAACATCATAAGATATCAGTAATACACGGAATGTAAACTTGGCTACACAGGAACTGAATTACAGAACAGAACAGGGTCTCAAATTTAGAAAACCAACTTATGCTTGCTTAAGGGTAAAGGTGAGTTGGGGTGCTGCATAAAACCAGAGATTGAAATGAGCACAGATAAAGTTCCTTAAGCCAAATATGGAATAGACAAGAGCTACTCCTTGCTCAACGAAATGGACTCAACACCGCATATTAAACGCCTAAGAATGTACCTGACTAGTAAGTATCTTAAAACCTATGGATTGCTATGTCTCCGAAAGAGAATCAAGCATGTGTACAGGGACATAAACGCAGCAGTGATAGGATTGGAGAGGTTCGGTGAGCAAATGAAGACCCTTTGAAGTCATATTGCATGGTACCCATTCCACGGGTTTCAACTACCCAGGTTTAAGGTATTCTTCCTTCAGCTAAAACATGCATGTGGAACCTAGAGTATGATCAACCATGTGATCGGGAGACGTGTTCAAATATGTCTCAGTTTTCCTCCCCTGGTACTCGGGTGCAACATTCCAGACGCTTTACTAACACTCTCCCCACTTGGAGAGTCAGTCCCCTTAACCTACTGTTTGGCCCAGTTTGCAATTTCTGCGGAAGATGAACAGGAATAGCGAGAACCAATGAGAGACTAGCTGGAGGTGTCTGGACGGGCAAATTTAACTCTCATTTCCCAACAGGAAGAGGAAATAACCAAAGGCTCAGCGTGCCGTTCCGGAACCAGATTAGGGACTGAAGCCATCCTGCGGTGTTGCGGCCAGCTCAAAAGAAACCGAGTTGAAGAAAGGAGCTCAGGGGCACTGTAATTCACAAACCTGCAGAGTTATAAATGACAGCTATCGTCCAAAAATAGACTGAAGTAAGGCTGCCAAGAGGACTTGAAAGCGGGGCAGAATTGCAGGAAACCGATTTCAGGAGGTAGACTGGAATTGCATTGAAAGCATAGGAAAAGAGGCAGAACGTCCACAATGATGCACTTGGCCGAAAAGGGCGTATGCGTTTTTTCCTGAATATATTCAGGAAAAAACGCATACGCCCTTTTTGGCCAACCAAGCAAGCTTGCAAAGGAAATCTGCACTACAATGAAGTCTCACTTCCCCCCGGTCAAAAGGGCCATCTGAAAAAAGTGTAAAATCCAGAAAGGCAGGACAGGCCATGGAGAACTGGGAGCCTTGTTATGCTGATGGGCGGGATGTAAATTGCCAACAGACACTCGGGAGAAGTGTATGGTGTTTCCTGAAACATCTAAAAAACAAAGCAACAGAGCCTACGGCACTGCCACTTACGGTCCTATAGCTTAGGGAAATTAAAATCAAAAAGACACAGCCACCCCAAAGTTTGGGACGCCTCTGTTTACAAGAACCTCGTTTACAGTACAAGTTCAACATCACAGAAAGTGAAAAATGGATAAAGAAGTTGTGGTATTTACTTACAAAGCAATATCACTCAGCAATGAAATCTATGTCATTAGGCCCTTAGCATCACAATGAGTGGATTCAGGTATGATGATTCTAACTGAAATAAGTCACACAGAAAAAGAAACATCATAAGATATCAGTAATACACGGAATGTAAACTTGGCTACATAGGAACTGAATTACAGAACAGAACAGGGTCTCAAATTTAGAAAACCAACTTATGCTTGCTTAAGGGTAAAGGTGAGTTGGGGTGCTGCATAAAACCAGAGATTGAAATGAGCACAGATAAAGTTCCTTAAGTCAAATATGGAATAGACAAGAGCTACTCCTTGCTCAACGAAATGGACTCAACACCGCATATTAAACGCCTAAGAATGTACCTGACTAGTAAGTATCTTAAAACCTATGGATTGCTATGTCTCCGAAAGAGAATCAAGCATGTGTACAGGGGCATAAACGCAGCAGTGATAGGATTGGAGAGGTTCGGTGAGCAAATGAAGACCCTTTGAAATCATATTGCATGGTACCCATTACACGGGTCTCAACTCTCCAGGTTTACCGTATTCTTCCTTCAGCTAAAACATGCATGTGGAACCCAAGTATGATCAACCATGTGAACGGGAGACGTGTTCAAATATGTCTCAGTTTTCCTCCCCTGGTACTCGGGTGCAACATTCCAGACGCTTTACTAACACTCTCCCCACTTGGAGAGTCAGCGCCTTTAACCTCCTGTTTGGCCCAGTTTGCAATTTCTGCGGAAGATGAACAGGAATAGCGAGAACCAATGAGAGGCTAGCTGGAGGTGTCTGGACGGGCAAATTTAACTCTCATTTCCCACCAGGAAGAGGAAATAACCAAAGGCTCAGCGTGCCGTACCGGAACCAGATTAGGGCCTGAAGCCATCCTGCGGTGTTGCGGCCAGCTCAAAAGAAACCGAGTTGAAGAAAGGAGCTCAGGGGCACTGTAATTCACAAACCTGCAGAGTTATAAATGACAGCTATCGTCCAAAAATAGACTGAAGTAAGGTTGCCAAGAGGACTTGAAAGCGGGGCAGAATTGCAGGAAACCGATTTCAGGAGGTAGACTGGAATTGCATTGAAAGCATAGGAAAAGAGGCAGAACGTCCACAATGATGCACTTGGCCGAAAAGGGCGTATGAGTTTTTTCCTGAATATATTCAGGAAAAAACGCATACGCCCTTTTTGGCCAACCAAGCAAGCTTGCAAAGGAAATCTGCACTACAATGAAGTCTCACTTCCCCCCGGTCAAAAGGGCCATCTGAAAAAAGTGTAAAATCCAGAAAGGCAGGACAGGCCATGGAGAACTGGGAGCCTTGTTATGCTGATGGGTGGGATGTAAATTGCCAACAACCACTCGGGAGAAGTGTATGGTGTTTCCTGAAACATCTAAGAAACAAAGCAACAGAACCTAGGGCACTTCCACTTATGGTCCTATAGCTTAGGGAAATTAAAATCAAAAAGACACAGCCACCCCAAAGTTTGGAACGGCTCTGTTTACAAGAACCTCGTTTACAGTACAAGTTCAACATCACAGAAAGTGAAAAATGGATAAAGAAGTTGTGGTATTTACTTACAAAGCAATATCACTCAGCAATGAAATCTGTGTCATCAGGCACTTAGCAGCACAATGAGTAGATTCAGGTATGATGATTCTAACTGAAATAAGTCACACAGAAAAAGAAACATCATAAGATATCAGTAATACACGGAATGGAAACTTGGCTACACAGGAACTGAATTACAGAACAGAACAGGGTCTCAAATTTAGAAAACCAACTTATGCTTGCTTAAGGGTAAAGGTGAGTTGGGGTGCTGCATAAAACCAGAGATTGAAATGAGCACAGATAAAGTTCCTTAAGCCAAATATGGAATAGACAAGAGCTACTCCTTGCTCAACGAAATGGACTCAACACCGCATATTAAACGCCTAAGAATGTACCTGACTAGTAAGTATCTTAAAACCTATGGATTGCTATGTCTCCGAAAGAGAATCAAGCATGTGTACAGGGGCATAAACGCAGCAGTGATAGGATTGGAGAGGTTCGGTGAGCAAATGAAGACCCTTTGAAGTCATATTGCATGGTACCCATTACACGGGTCTTAACTCTCCAGGTTTAAGGTATTCTTCCTTCAGCTAAAACATGCATGTGGAACCCAAGTATGATCAACCATGTGAACGGGAGACGTGTTCAAATATGTCTCAGTTTTCCTCCCCTGGTACTCGGGTGCAACATTCCAGACGCTTTACTAACACTCTCCCCACTTGGAGAGTCAGCGCCTTTAACCTCCTGTTTGGCCCAGTTTGCAATTTCTGCGGAAGATGAACAGGAATAGCGAGAACCAATGAGAGGCTAGCTGGAGGTGTCTGGACGGGCAAATTTAACTCTCATTTCCCACCAGGAAGAAGAAATAACCAAAGGCACAGTGTGCCGTACCGGAACCAGATTAGGGCCTGAAGCCATCCTGCGGTGTTGCGGCCAGCTCAAAAGAAAGCGAGTTGAAGAAAGGAGCTCAGGGGCACTGTAATTCACAAACCTGCAGAGTTATAAATGACAGCTATCGTCCAAAAATATACTGAAGTAAGGCTGCCAAGAGGACTTGAAAGCGGGGCAGAATTGCAGGAAACCGATTTCCGGAGGTAGACTGGAATTGCATTGAAAGCATAGGAAAAGAGGCAGAACGTCCACAATGATGCACTTGGCCAAAAAGGGCGTATGCGTTTTTTCCTGAATATATTCAGGAAAAAACGCATACGCCCTTTTTGGCCAACCAAGCAAGCTTGCAAAGGAAATCTGCACTACAATGAAGTCTCACTTCCCCCCGGTCAAAAGGGCCATCTGAAAAAAGTGTAAAATCCAGAAAGGCAGGACAGGCCATGGAGAACTGGGAGCCTTGTTATGCTGATGGGCGGGATGTAAATTGCCAACAACCACTCGGGAGAAGTGTATGGTGTTTCCTGAAACATCTAAAAAACAAAGCAACAGAACCTAGGGCACTTCCACTTATGGTCCTATAGCTTAGGGAAATTAAAATCAAAAAGACACAGCCACCCCAAAGTTTGGAACGGCACTGTTTACAAGAACCTCGTTTACAGTACAAGTTCAACATCGCAGAAAGTGAAAAATGGATAAAGAAGTTGTGGTATTTACTTACAAAGCAATATCACTCAGCAATGAAATCTGTGTCATCAGGCCCTTAGCAGCACAATGAGTGGATTCAGGTATGATGATTCTAACTGAAATAAGTCACACAGAAAAAGAAACATCATAAGATATCAGTAATACACGGAATGTAAACTTGGCTACACAGGAACTGAATTACAGAACAGAACAGGGTCTCAAATTTAGAAAAGCAACTTATGCTTGCTTAAGGGTAAAGGTGAGTTGGGGTGCTGCATAAAACCAGAGATTGAAATGAGCACAGATAAAGTTCCTTAAGCCAAATATGGAATAGACAAGAGCTACTCCTTGCTCAACGAAATGGACTCAACACCCCATATTAAACGCCTAAGAATGTACCTGACTAGTAAGTATCTTAAAACCTATGGATTGCTATGTCTCCGAAAGAGAATCAAGCATGTGTACAGGGGCATAAACGCAGCAGTGATAGGATTGGAGAGGTTCGGTGAGCAAATGAAGACCCTTTGAAGTCATATTGCATGGTACCCATTCCACGGGTTTCAACTACCCAGGTTTAAGGTATTCTTCCTTCAGCTAAAACATGCATGTGGAACCTAGAGTATGATCAACCATGTGATCGGGAGACGTGTTCAAATATGTCTCAGTTTTCCTCCCCTGGTACTCGGGTGCAACATTCCAGACGCTTTACTAACACTCTCCCCACTTGGAGAGTCAGTCCCTTTAACCTCCTGTTTGGCCCAGTTTGCAATTTCTGCGGAAGATGAACAGGAATAGCGAGAACCAATGAGAGGCTAGCTGGAGGTGTCTGGACGGGCAAATTTAACTCTCATTTCCCACCAGGAAGAGGAATTAACCAAAGGCTCAGCATGCCGGGCCGGAACCAGATTAGGGCCTGAAGCCATCCTGCGGTGTTGCGGCCAGGTCACAAGAAAGCGAGTTGAAGAAAGGAGCTCAGGGGCACTGTAATTCACAAACCTGCAGAGTTATAAATGACAGCTATCGTCCAAAAATAGACTGAAGTAAGGCCACCAAGAGGACTTGAAAGCAGGGCAGAATTGCAGGAAACCGATTTCAGGAGGTAGACTGGAATTGCATTGAAAGCATAGGAAAAGAGGCAGAACGTCCACAATGATGCACTTGGCCAAAAAGGGCGTATGCGTTTTTTCCTGAATATATTCAGGAAAAAACGCATACGCCCTTTTTGGCCAACCAAGCAAGCTTGCAAAGGAAATCTGCACTACAATGAAGTCTCACTTCCCCCCGGTCAAAAGGGCCATCTGAAAAAAGTGTAAAATCCAGAAAGGCAGGACAGGCCATGGAGAACAGGGAGCCTTGTTATGCTGAAGGGCGGGATGTAAATTGCCAACAACCACTCGGGAGAAGTGTATGGTGTTTCCTGAAACATCTAAAAAACAAAGCAACAGAACCTAGGGCACTTCCACTTATGGTCCTATAGCTTAGGGAAATTAAAATCAAAAAGACCCAGCCACCCCAAAGTTTGGGACGCCTCTGTTTACAAGAACCTCGTTTATAGTACAAGTTTAACATCACAGAAAGTGAAAAATGGATAAAGAACTTGTGGTACTTACGTACAATGCAGTATCACTCAGCAATGAAATCTATGTCATCAGGCCCGTAGCAGCATAATGAGTGGATTCAGGTACGATGATTCTAACTGAAATAAGTCACACAGAAAAAGAAACATCATAAGATATCACTAATACACGGAATGTAAACTTGGCTACACAGGAACTGCATTCCAAAACAGAACAGGGTCTCAAACTTAGAAAACCAACTTATGCTTGCTTAAGGGTAAAGGTGAGTTGGGGTGCTGCATAAAACCAGAGATTGAAATGAGCACAGATAAAGTTCCTTAAGCCAAATATGGAATAGACAAGAGCTACTCCTTGCTCAACGAAATGGACTCAAAACCCCATATTAAACCCCTAAGAATGTACCTGACTAGTAAGTATCTTAAAACCTATGGATTGCTATGTCTCCAAAAGAGAATCAAGCATGTGTACAGGGGAATTAACGCAGCAGTGATAGGACTGGAGAGGTTCGGTGAGCAAATGAAGACCCTTTGAAGTCATATTGCATGGTACCCATTCCACGGGTCTCAACTCTCCATGTTTAAGGTATTCTTCCTTCAGCTAAAACATGCATGTGGAACCCAGAGTATGATCAACCATGTGAATGGGAGACGTGTTCAAATATGTCTCAGTTTTCCTCCCCTGGTACTCGGGTGCAACATTTCAGACGCTTTACTAACACTCTCCCGACTTGGAGAGTCAGTCCCTTTAACCTCCTGTTTGGCCCAGTTTGCAATTTCTGCGGAAGATGAACAGGAATAGCGAGAACCAATGAGAGGCTAGCTGGAGGTGTCTGGACCGGCAAATTTAACTCTCATTTCCCACCAGGAAGAGGAATTAACCAAAGGCTCAGCATGCCGGGCCGGAACCAGATTAGGGCCTGAAGCCATCCTGCGGTGTTGCGGCCAGCTCAAAAGAAAGCGAGTTGAAGAAAGGAGCTCAGGGGCACTGTAATTCACAAACCTGCAGAGTTATAAATGACAGCTATCGTCCAAAAATAGACTGAAGTAAGGCTGCCAAGAGGACTTGAAAGCGGGGCAGAATTGCAGGAAACCGATTTCAGGAGGTAGACTGGAATTGCATTGAAAGCATAGGAAAAGAGGCAGAACGTCCACAATGATGCACTTGGCCAAAAAGGGCGTATGCGTTTTTTCCTGAATATATTCAGGAAAAAACGCATACGCCCTTTTTGGCCAACCAAGCAAGCTTGCAAAGGAAATCTGCACTACAATGAAGTCTCACTTCCCCCTGGTCAAAAGGGCCATCTGAAAAAAGTGTAAAATCCAGAAAGGCAGGACAGGACATGGAGAACTGAGAGCCTTGTTATGCTGATGGGCGGGATGTAAATTGCCAACAATCACTCGGGAGAAGTGTATGGTGTTTCCTGAAACATCTAAAAAACAAAGCAACAGAGCCTAGGGCACTTCCACTTATGGTCCTATAGCTTAGGGAAATTAAAATCAAAAAGACACAGCCACCCCAAAGTTTGGAACGGCTCTGTTTACAAGAACCTCGTTTACAGTACAAGTTCAACATCGCAGAAAGTGAAAAATGGATAAAGAAGTTGTGGTATTTACTTACAAAGCAATATCACTCAGCAATGAAATCTGTGTCATCAGGCCCTTAGCAGCACAATGAGTGGATTCAGGTATGATGATTCTAACTGAAGTAAGTCACACAGAAAAAGAAACATCATAAGATATCAGTAATACACGGAATGTAAACTTGGCTACACAGGAACTGAATTACAGAACAGAACAGGGTCTCAAATTTAGAAAACCAACTTATGCTTGCTTAAGGGTAAAGGTGAGTTGGGGTGCTGCATAAAACCAGAGATTGAAATGAGCACAGATAAAGTTCCTTAAGTCAAATATGGAATAGACAAGAGCTACTCCTTGCTCAACGAAATGGACTCAACACCGCATATTAAACGCCTAAGAATGTACCTGACTAGTAAGTATCTTAAAACCTATGGATTGCTATGTCTCCAAAAGAGAATCAAGCATGTGTACAGGGGCATAAACGCAGCAGTGATAGGATTGGAGAGGTTCGGTGAGCAAATGAAGACCCTTTAAAGTCATATTGCACGGTACCCATTACACGGGTCTTAACTCTCCAGGTTTAAGGTATTCTTCCTTCAGCTAAAACATACATGTGGAACCCAAGTATGATCAACCATGTGAACGGGAGACGTGTTGAAATATGTCTCAGTTTTCCTCCCCTGGTACTCGGGTGCAACATTCCAGACGCTTTACTAACACTCTCCCCACTTGGAGAGTCAGCGCCTTTAACCTCCTGTTTGGCCCAGTTTGCAATTTCTGCGGAAGATGAACAGGAATAGCGAGAACCAATGAGAGGCTAGCTGGAGGTGTCTGGACGGGCAAATTTAACTCTCATTTCCCACCATGAAGAGGAAATAACCAAAGGCTCAGCGTGCCGTGCCGGAACCAGATTAGGGCCTGAAGCCAGCCTGCGTTGTTGCGGCCAGGTCACAAGAAAGCAAGTTGAAGAAAGGAGCTCAGGGGCACTGTAATTCACAAACCTGCAGAGTTATAAATGACAGCTATCGTCCAAAAATAGACTGAAGTAAGGCTGCCAAGAGGACTTGAAAGCGGGGCAGAATTGCAGGAAACCGATTTCAGGAGGTAGACTGGAATTGCATTGAAAGCATAGGAAAAGAGGCAGAACGTCCACAATGATGCACTTGGCCAAAAAGGGCGTATGCGTTTTTTCCTGAATATATTCAGGAAAAAACGCATACGCCCTTTTTGGCCAACCAAGCAAGCTTGCAAAGGAAATCTGCACTACAATGAAGTCTCACTTCCCCCCGGTCAAAAGAGCCATCTGAAAAAAGTGTAAAATCCAGAAAGGCAGGACAGGACATGGAGAACTGGGAGCCTTGTTATGCTGATGGGCGGGATGTAAATTGCCAACAACCACTCGGGAGAAGTGTATGGTGTTTCCTGAAACATCTAAAAAACAAAGCAACAGAGCCTAGGGCACTTCCACTTATGGTCCTATAGCTTAGGGAAATTAAAATCAAAAAGACACAGCCACCCCAAAGTTTGGAACGGCTCTGTTTACAAGAACCTCGTTTACAGTACAAGTTCAACATCGCAGAAAGTGAAAAATGGATAAAGAAGTTGTGGTATTTACTTACAAAGCAATATCACTCAGCAATGAAATCTGTGTCATCAGGCCCTTAGCAGCACAATGAGTGGATTCAGGTATGATGATTCTAACTGAAATAAGTCACACAGAAAAAGAAACATCATAAGATATCAGTAATACACGGAATGTAAACTTGGCTACACAGGAACTGAATTACAGAACAGAACAGGGTCTCAAATTTAGAAAACCAACGTATTCTTGCTTAAGGGTAAAGGTGAGTTGGGGTGCTGCATAAAACCAGAGATTGAAATGAGCACAGATAAAGTTCCTTAAGCCAAATATGGAATAGACAAGAGCTACTCCTTGCTCAACGAAATGGACTCAACACCCCATATTAAACGCCTAAGAATGTACCTGACTAGTAAGTATCTTAAAACCTATGGATTGCTATGTCTCCGAAAGAGAATCAAGCATGTGTACAGGGGCATAAACGCAGCAGTGATAGGATTGGAGAGGTTCGGTGAGCAGATGAAGACCCTTTGAAGTCATATTGCATGGTACCCATTCCACGGGTTTCAACTACCCAGGTTTAAGGTATTCTTCCTTCAGCTAAAACATGCATGTGGAACCTAGAGTATGATCAACCATGTGATCGGGAGATGTGTTCAAATATGTCTCAGTTTTCCTCCCCTGGTACTCGGGTGCAACATTCCAGACGCTTTACTAACACTCTCCCCACTTGGAGAGTCAGTCCCTTTAACCTCCTGTTTGGCCCAGTTTTCAATTTCTGCGGAAGATGAACAGGAATAGCGAGAACCAATGAGAGGCTAGCTGGAGGTGTCTGGACCGGCAAATTTAACTCTCATTTCCCACCAGGAAGAGGAATTAACCAAAGGCTCAGCATGCCGGCCCAGAACCAGATTAGGGCCTGAAGCCATCCTGCGGTGTTGCGGCCAGGTCACAAGAAAGCGAGTTGAAGAAAGGAGCTCAGGGGCACTGTAATTCACAAACCTGCAGAGTTATAAATGACAGCTATCGTCCAAAAATAGACTGAAGTAAGGCTGCCAAGAGGACTTGAAAGCGGGGCAGAATTGCAGGAAACCGATTTCAGGAGGTAGACTGGAATTGCATTGAAAGCATAGGAAAAGAGGCAGAACGTCCACAATGATGCACTTGGCCAAAAAGGGCGTATGCGTTTTTTCCTGAATATATTCAGGAAAAAACGCATACGCCCTTTTTGGCCAACCAAGCAAGGTTGCAAAGGAAATCTGCACTACAATGAAGTCTCACTTCCCCCCGGTCAAAAGGGCCATCTGAAAAAACTGTAAAATCCAGAAAGGCAACAGGCCATTGAGAACTGGGAGCCTTTTTATGCTGAAGGGCGGGATGTAAATTGCCAACAGACACTTGGGAGAAGTGTATGGTGTTTCCTGAAACATCTAAAAAACAAAGCAACAGAGCCCAGGGCACTTCCACTTATGGTCCTATAGCTTAGGGAAATTAAAATCAAAAAGACACAGCTCCCCAAAGTTTGGAACGGCTCTGTTTACAAGAACCTCGTTTACAGTACAAGTTCAACATCGCAGAAAGTGAAAAATGGATAAAGAAGTTGTGGTATTCACTTACAAAGCAATATCACTCAGCAATGAAATCTATGACATCAGGCCCTTAGCAGCACAATGAGTGGATTCAGGTATGATGATTCTAACTGAAATAAGTCACACAGAAAAAGAAACATCATCAGATATCAGTAATACACGGAATGGAAACTTGGCTACAGAGGAACTGAATTACAGAACAGAACAGGGTCTCAAATTTAGAAAGACAACTTATGCTTGCTTAAGGGTAAAGGTGAGTTGAGGTGCTGCATAAAACCAGAGATTGAAATGAGCATAGATAAAGTTCCTTAAGCCAAATATGGAATAGACAAGAGCTACTCCTTGCTCAACGAAATGGACTCAACACCGCATATTAAACGCCTAAGAATGTACCTGACTTCTAAGTATCTTAAAACCTATGGATTGCTATGTCTCCAAAAGAGAATCAAGCATGTGTACAGGGGCATAAACGCAGCAGTGATAGGATTGGAGAGGTTCGGTGAGCAAATGAAGACCCTTTGAAGTCATATTGCATGGTACCCATTCCACGGGTTTCAACTACCCAGGTTTAAGGTATTCTTCCTTCAGCTAAAACATGCATGTGGAACCTAGAGTATGATCAACCATGTGATCGGGAGACGTGTTCAAATATGTCTCAGTTTTCCTCCCCTGGTACTCGGGTGCAACATTCCAGACGCTTTACTAACACTCTCCCCACTTGGAGAGTCACCGCCTTTAACCTCCTGTTTGGCCCAGTTTGCAATTTCTGCGGAAGATGAACAGGAATAGCGAGAACCAATGAGAGGCTAGCTGGAGGTGTCTGGACGGGCAAATTTAACTCTCATTTCCGACCAGGAAGAGGAATTAACCAAAGGCTCAGCATGCCGGGCCTGAACCAGATTAGGGCCTGAAGCCATCCTGCGGTGTTGCGGCCAGGTCACAAGAAAGCGAGTTGAAGAAAGGAGCTCAGGGGCACTGTAATTCACAAACCTGCAGAGTTATAAATGACAGCTATCGTCCAAAAATAGACTGAAGTAAGGCTGCCAAGAGGACATGAAAGCGGGGCAGAATTGCAGGAAACCGATTTCAGGAGGTAGACTGGAATTGCATTGAAAGCATAGGAAAAGAGGCAGAACGTCCACAATGATGCACTTGGCCAAAAAGGGCGTATGCGTTTTTTCCTGAATATATTCAGGAAAAAACGCATACGCCCTTTTTGGCCAACCAAGCAAGCTTGCAAAGGAAATCTGCACTACAATGAAGTCTCACTTCCCCCCGGTCAAAAGGGCCATCTGAAAAAACTGTAAAATCCAGAAAGGCAACAGGCCATTGAGAACTGGGAGCCTTTTTATGCTGAAGGGCGGGATGTAAATTGCCAACAGACACTTGGGAGAAGTGTATGGTGTTTCCTGAAACATCTAAAAAACAAAGCAACAGAGCCCAGGGCACTTCCACTTATGGTCCTATAGCTTAGGGAAATTAAAATCAAAAAGACACAGCTCCCCAAAGTTTGGAACGGCTCTGTTTACAAGAACCTCATTTACAGTACAAGTTCAACATCGCAGAAAGTGAAAAATGGATAAAGAAGTTGTGGTATTCACTTACAAAGCAATATCACTCAGCAATGAAATCTATGACATCAGGCCCTTAGCAGCACAATGAGTGGATTCAGGTATGATGATTCTAACTGAAATAAGTCACACAGAAAAAGAAACATCATCAGATATCAGTAATACACGGAATGGAAACTTGGCTACAGAGGAACTGAATTACAGAACAGAACAGGGTCTCAAATTTAGAAAGACAACTTATGCTTGCTTAAGGGTAAAGGTGAGTTGAGGTGCTGCATAAAACCAGAGATTGAAATGAGCATAGATAAAGTTCCTTAAGCCAAATATGGAATAGACAAGAGCTACTCCTTGCTCAACGAAATGGACTCAACACCGCATATTAAACGCCTAAGAATGTACCTGACTTCTAAGTATCTTAAAACCTATGGATTGCTATGTCTCCAAAAGAGAATCAAGCATGTGTACAGGGGCATAAACGCAGCAGTGATAGGATTGGAGAGGTTCGGTGAGCAAATGAAGACCCTTTGAAGTCATATTGCATGGTACCCATTCCACGGGTTTCAACTACCCAGGTTTAAGGTATTCTTCCTTCAGCTAAAACATGCATGTGGAACCTAGAGTATGATCAACCATGTGATCGGGAGACGTGTTCAAATATGTCTCAGTTTTCCTCCCCTGGTACTCGGGTGCAACATTCCAGACGCTTTACTAACACTCTCCCCACTTGGAGAGTCACCGCCTTTAACCTCCTGTTTGGCCCAGTTTGCAATTTCTGCGGAAGATGAACAGGAATAGCGAGAACCAATGAGAGGCTAGCTGGAGGTGTCTGGACGGGCAAATTTAACTCTCATTTCCGACCAGGAAGAGGAATTAACCAAAGGCTCAGCATGCCGGGCCTGAACCAGATTAGGGCCTGAAGCCATCCTGCGGTGTTGCGGCCAGGTCACAAGAAAGCGAGTTGAAGAAAGGAGCTCAGGGGCACTGTAATTCACAAACCTGCAGAGTTATAAATGACAGCTATCGTCCAAAAATAGACTGAAGTAAGGCTGCCAAGAGGACATGAAAGCGGGGCAGAATTGCAGGAAACCGATTTCAGGAGGTAGACTGGAATTGCATTGAAAGCATAGGAAAAGAGGCAGAACGTCCACAATGATGCACTTGGCCAAAAAGTGCGTATGCGTTTTTTCCTGAATATATTCAGGAAAAAACGCATACGCCCTTTTTGGCCAACCAAGCAAACTAGCGAAGGAAATCTGCACTACAATGAAGTCTCACTTCCCCCTGGTCAAAAGGGCCATCTGAAAAAAGTGTAAAATCCACAAAGGCAGGACAGGCCATGGAGAACTGGGAGCCTTGTTATGCTGATGGGTGGGATGTAAATTGCCAACAGACACCCGGGAGAAGTGTATGGTGTTTCCTGAAACATCTAAAAAACAAAGCAACAGAGCCTAGGGCACTGCCACTTATGGTCCTATAGCTTAGGGAAATTAAAATCAAAAAGACACAGCCACCCCAAAGTTTGGGACGCCTCTGTTTACAACAACCTCGTTTACAGTACAAGTTCAACATCGCAGAAAGTGAAAAATGGATAAAGAAGTTGTGGTATTTACTTACAAAGCAATATCACTCAGCAATGAAATCTGTGTCATCAGGCCCTTAGCAGCACAATGAGTGGATTCAGGTATGATGATTCTAACTGAAGTAAGTCACACAGAAAAAGAAACATCATAAGATATCAGTAATACACGGAATGTAAACTTGGCTACACAGGAACTGAATTACAGAACAGAACAGGGACTCAAATTTAGAAAACCAACTTATGCTTGCTTAAGGGTAAAGGTGAGTTGGGGTGCTGCATAAAACCAGAGATTGAAATGAGCACAGATAAAGTTCCTTAAGTCAAATATGTAATAGACAAGAGCTACTCCTTGCTCAACGAAATGGACTCAACACCGCATATTAAACGCCTAAGAATGTACCTGACTAGTAAGTATCTTAAAACCTATGGATTGCTATGTCTCCGAAAGAGAATCAAGCATGTGTACAGGGGCATAAACGCAGCAGTGATAGGATTGGAGAGGTTCGGTGAGCAAATGAAGACCCTTTGAAGTCATATTGCATGGTACCCATTACACGGGTCTTAACTCTCCAGGTTTAAGGTATTCTTCCTTCAGCTAAAACATGCATGTGGAACCCAAGTATGATCAACCATGTGAACGGGAGACGTGTTCAAATATGTCTCAGTTTTCCTCCCCTGGTACTCGGGTGCAACATTCCAGACGCTTTACTAACACTCTCCCCACTTGGAGAGTCACCGCCTTTAACCTCCTGTTTGGCCCAGTTTGCAATTTCTGCGGAAGATGAACAGGAATAGCGAGAACCAATGAGAGACTAGCTGGAGGTGTCTGGACGGGCAAATTTAACTCTCATTTCCCACCAGGAAGAGGAAATAACCAAAGGATCAGCGTGCCGTGCCGGAATCAGATTAGGGCCTGAAGCCATCCTGCGGTGTTGCGGCCAGGTCACAAGAAAGCGAGTTGAAGAAAGGAGCTCTGGGGCACTGTAATTCACAAACCTGCAGAGTTATAAATGACAGCTATCGTCCAAAAATAGACTGAAGTAAGGCTGCCAAGAGGACTTGAAAGCGGGGCAGAATTGCAGGAAACCGATTTCAGGAGGTAGACTGGAATTGCATTGAAAGCATAGGAAAAGAGGCAGAACGTCCACAATGATGCACTTGGCCAAAAAGGGCGTATGCGTTTTTTCCTGAATATATTCAGGAAAAAACGCATACGCCCTTTTTGGCCAACCAAGCAAGCTTGCAAAGGAAATCTGCACTACAATGAAGTCTCACTTCCCCCCAGTCAAAAGGGCCATCTGAAAAAAGTGTAAAATCCAGAAAGGCAGGACAGGCCATGGAGAACTGGGAGCCTTGTTATGCTGATGGGCGGGATGTAAATTGCCAACAGACACTTGGGAGAAGTGTATGGTGTTTCCTGAAACATCTAAAAAACAAAGCAACAGAGCCTAGGGCACTGCCACTTATGGTCCTATAGCTTAGGGAAATTAAAATCAAAAAGACACAGCCACCCCAAAGTTTGGGACGCCTCTGTTTACAAGAACCTCGTTTACAGTACAAGTTCAACATCGCAGAAAGTGAAAAATGGATAAAGAAATTGTGGTATTTACTTACAAAGCAATATCACTCAGCAATGAAATCTATGTCATCAGGCTCTTAGCAGAACAATGAGTGGATTCAGGTATGATGATTCTAACTGAAATAAGTCACACAGAAAAAGAAACATCATAAGATATCAGTAATACATGGAATGTAAACTTGGCTACACAGGAACAGAATTGCAGAACAGAACAGGGTCTCAAATTTAGAAAACCAACTTATGCTTGCTTAAGGGTAAAGGTGAGTTGGGGTGCTGCATAAAACCAGAGATTGAAATGAGCACAGATAAAGTTCCTTAAGTCAAATATGGAATAGACAAGAGCTACTCCTTGCTCAACGAAATGGACTCAACACCGCATATTAAACGCCTAAGAATGTACCTGACTAGTAAGTATCGTAAAACCTATGGATTTCTATGTCTCCAAAAGAGAATCAAGCATGTATGCAGAGGCATAAACGCAGCAGTGATAGGATTGGAGAGGTTCGGTGAGCAAATGAAGACCCTTTGAAGTCATATTGCATGGTACCCATTACACGGGTCTCAACTCTCCAGGTTTAAGGTATTCTTCCTTCAGCTAAAACATGCATGTGGAACCCAAGTATGATCAACCATGTGAACGGGAGACGTGTTCAACTATGTCTCAGTTTTCCTCCCCTGGTACTCGGGTGCAACATTCCAGACGCTTTACTAACACTCTCCCCACTTGGAGAGTCACCGCCTTTAACCTCCTGTTTGGCCCAGTTTGCAATTTCTGCGGAAGATGAACAGGAATAGTGAGAACCAATGAGAGGCTATCTGGAGGTGTCTGGACGGGCAAATTTAACTCTCATTTCCCACCAGGAAGAGGAAATAACCAAAGGCTCAGCGTGCCGTACCGGAACCAGATTAGGGCCTGAAGCCATCCTGCGGTGTTGCGGCCAGCTCAAAAGAAAGCGAGTTGAAGAAAGGAGCTCAGGGGTACTGTAATTCACAAACCTGCAGAGTTATAAATGACAGCTATCGTCCAAAAATAGACTGAAGTAAGGCTGCCAAGAGGACTTGAAAGCGGGGCAGAATTACAGGAAACCGATTTCAGGAGGTAGACTGGAATTGCATTGAAAGCATAGGAAAAGAGGCAGAACGTCCACAATGATGCACTTGGCCAAAAAGGGCGTATGCGTTTTTTCCTGAATATATTCAGGAAAAAACGCATACGCCCTTTTTGGCCAACCAAGCAAGCTTGCAAAGGAAATCTGCACTACAATGAAGTCTCACTTCCCACCGGTCAAAAGGGCCATCTGAAAAAAGTGTAAAATCCAGAAAGGCAGGACAGGCCATGGAGAACTGGGAGCCTTGTTATGCTGATGGGCGGGATGTAAATTGCCAACAACCACTCGGGAGAAGTGTATGGTGTTTCCTGAAACATCTAAAAAACAAACCAACAGGACCTAGGGCACTTCCACTTATGGTCCTATAGCTTAGGGAAATTAAAATCAAAAAGACACAGCCACCCCAAAGTTTGGAACGGCTCTGTTTACAAGAACCTCGTTTACAGTACAAGTTCAACATCGCAGAAAGTGAAAAATGGATAAAGAAGTTGTGGTATTTACTTACAAAGCAATATCACTCAGCAATGAAATCTGTGTCATCAGGCCCTTAGCAGCACAATGAGTGGATTCAGGTATGATGATTCTAACTGAAGTAAGTCACACAGAAAAAGAAACCTCATAAGATATCAGTAATACACGGAATGTAAACTTGGCTACACAGGAACTGAATTACAGAACAGAACAGGGTCTCAAATTTAGAAAACCAACTTATGCTTGCTTAAGGGTAAAGATGAGTTGGGGTGCTGCATAAAACCAGAGATTGAAATGAGCACAGATAAAGTTCCTTAAGTCAAATATGGAATAGACAAGAGCTACTCCTTGCTCAACGAAATGGACTCAACACCCCATATTAAACGCCTAAGAATGTACCTGACTAGTAAGTATCATAAAACCTATGGATTGCTATGTCTCCGAAAGAGAATCAAGCATGTGTACAGGGGCATAAACGCAGCAGTGATAGGATTGGAGAGGTTCGGTGAGCAAATGAAGACCCTTTGAAGTCATATTGCATGGTACCCATTACACGGGTCTTAACTCTCCAGGTTTAAGGTATTCTTCCTTCAGCTAAAACATGCATGTGGAACCTAGAGTATGATCAACCATGTGAACGGGAGACGTGTTCAAATATGTCTCAGTTTTCCTCCCCTGGTACTCGGGTGCAACATTCCAGACGCTTTACTAACACTCTCCCCACTTGGAGAGTCAGCGCCTTTAACCTCTTGTTTGGCCCAGTTTGCAATTTCTGCGCAAGATGAACAGGAATAGCGAGAACCAATGAGAGACTAGCTGGAGGTGTCTGGACGGGCAAATTTAACTCTCATTTCCCACCAGGAAGAGGAAATAACCAAAGGCTCAGCGTGCCGTGCCGGAACCAGATTAGGGCCTGAAGCCATCCTGCGGTGTTGCGGCCAGGTCACAAGAAAGCGAGTTGAAGAAAGGAGCTCAGGGGCACTGTAATTCACAAACCTGCAGAGTTATAAATGACAGCTATCGTCCAAAAATAGACTGAAGTAAGGCTGCCAAGAGGACTTGAAAGCGGGGCAGAATTGCAGGAAACCGATTTCAGGAGGTAGACTGGAATTGCATTGAAAGCATAGGAAAAGAGGCAGAACGTCCACAATGATGCACTTGGCCAAAAAGGGCGTATGCGTTTTTTCCTGAATATATACCTGAATATATTCAGGAAAAAACGCATACGCCCTTTTTGGCCAACCAAGCAAGCTTGCAAAGGAAATCTGCACTACAGTGAAGTCTCACTTCCCCCCGGTCAAAAGGGCCATCTGAAAAAAGTGTAAAATCCAGAAAGGCAAGACAGGCCATGGAGAACTGGGAGCCTTGTTATGCTGATGGGCGGGATGTAAATTGCCAACAACCACTCGGGAGAAGTGTATGGTGTTTCCTGAAACATCTAAAAAACAAAGCACCAGAGCCTAGGGCACTGCCACTTATGGTCCTATAGCTTAGGGAAATTAAAATCAAAAAGACACAGCCACCCCAAAGTTTGGGACGCCTCTGTTTACAAGAACCTCGTTTACAGTACAAGTTCAACATCGCAGAAAGTGAAAAATGGATAAAGAAATTGTGGTATTTACTTACAAAGCAATATCACTCAGCAATGAAATCTATGTCATCAGGCCCTTAGCAGAACAATGAGTGGATTCAGGTATGATGATTCTAACTGAAATAAGTCACACAGAAAAAGAAACATCATAAGATATCAGTAATACATGGAATGTAAACTTGGCTACACAGGAACTGAATTGCAGAACAGAACAGGGTCTCAAATTTAGAAAACCAACTTATGCTTGCTTAAGGGTAAAGGTGAGTTGGGGTGCTGCATAAAACCAGAGATTGAAATGAGCACAGATAAAGTTCCTTAAGTCAAATATGGAATAGACAAGAGCTACTCCTTGCTCAACGAAATGGACTCAACACCGCATATTAAACGCCTAAGAATGTACCTGACTAGTAAGTATCGTAAAACCTATGGATTGCTATGTCTCCGAAAGAGAATCAAGCATGTGTACAGGGGCATAAACGCAGCAGTGATAGGATTGGAGAGGTTCGGTGAGCAAATGAAGACCCTTTGAAGTCATATTGCATGGTACCCATTACACGGGTCTTAACTCTCCAGGTTTAAGGTATTCTTCCTTCAGCTAAAACATGCATGTGGAACCCAAGTATGATCAACCATGTGAACGGGAGACGTGTTCAAATATGTCTCAGTTTTCCTCCCCTGGTACTCGGGTGCAACATTCCAGACGCTTTACTAACACTCTCCCCACTTGGAGAGTCAGCGCCTTTAACCTCTTGTTTGGCCCAGTTTGCAATTTCTGCGCAAGATGAACAGGAATAGCGAGAACCAATGAGAGACTAGCTGGAGGTGTCTGGACGGGCAAATTTAACTCTCATTTCCCACCAGGAAGAGGAAATAACCAAAGGCTCAGCGTGCCGTGCCGGAACCAGATTAGGGCCTGAAGCCATCCTGCGGTGTTGCGGCCAGGTCACAAGAAAGCGAGTTGAAGAAAGGAGCTCAGGGGCACTGTAATTCACAAACCTGCAGAGTTATAAATGACAGCTATCGTCCAAAAATAGACTGAAGTAAGGCTGCCAAGAGGACTTGAAAGCGGGGCAGAATTGCAGGAAACCGATTTCAGGAGGTAGACTGGAATTGCATTGAAAGCATAGGAAAAGAGGCAGAACGTCCACAATGATGCACTTGGCCAAAAAGGGCGTATGCGTTTTTTCCTGAATATATACCTGAATATATTCAGGAAAAAACGCATACGCCCTTTTTGGCCAACCAAGCAAGCTTGCAAAGGAAATCTGCACTACAGTGAAGTCTCACTTCCCCCCGGTCAAAAGGGCCATCTGAAAAAAGTGTAAAATCCAGAAAGGCAAGACAGGCCATGGAGAACTGGGAGCCTTGTTATGCTGATGGGCGGGATGTAAATTGCCAACAACCACTCGGGAGAAGTGTATGGTGTTTCCTGAAACATCTAAAAAACAAAGCAACAGAGCCTAGGGCACTGCCACTTATGGTCCTATAGCTTAGGGAAATTAAAATCAAAAAGACACAGCCACCCCAAAGTTTGGGACGCCTCTGTTTACAAGAACCTCGTTTACAGTACAAGTTCAACATCGCAGAAAGTGAAAAATGGATAAAGAAATTGTGGTATTTACTTACAAAGCAATATCACTCAGCAATGAAATCTATGTCATCAGGCCCTTAGCAGAACAATGAGTGGATTCAGGTATGATGATTCTAACTGAAATAAGTCACACAGAAAAAGAAACATCATAAGATATCAGTAATACATGGAATGTAAACTTGGCTACACAGGAACTGAATTGCAGAACAGAACAGGGTCTCAAATTTAGAAAACCAACTTATGCTTGCTTAAGGGTAAAGGTGAGTTGGGGTGCTGCATAAAACCAGAGATTGAAATGAGCACAGATAAAGTTCCTTAAGTCAAATATGGAATAGACAAGAGCTACTCCTTGCTCAACGAAATGGACTCAACACCGCATATTAAACGCCTAAGAATGTACCTGACTAGTAAGTATCGTAAAACCTATGGATTGCTATGTCTCCAAAAGAGAATCAAGCATGTATGCAGAGGCATAAACGCAGCAGTGATAGGATTGGAGAGGTTCGGTGAGCAAATGAAGACCCTTTGAAGTCATATTGCATGGTACCCATTACACGTGTCTCAACTCTCCAGGTTTAAGGTATTCTTCCTTCAGCTAAAACATGCATGTGGAACCCAAGTATGATCAACCATGTGAACGGGAGACGTGTTCAAATATGTCTCAGTTTTCCTCCCTTGGTACTCGGGTGCAACATTCCAGACGCTTTACTAACACTCTCCCCACTTGGAGAGTCACCGCCTTTAACCTCCTGTTTGGCCCAGTTTGCAATTTCTGCGGAAGATGAACAGGAATAGTGAGAACCAATGAGAGGCTATCTGGAGGTGTCTGGACGGGCAAATTTAACTCTCATTACCCACCAGGAAGAGGAAATAACCAAAGGCTCAGCGTGCCGGCCCAGAACCAGATTAGGGCCTGAAGCCATCCTGCGGTGTTGCGGCCAGCTCAAAAGAAAGCGAGTTGAAGAAAGGAGCTCAGGGGCACTGTAATTCACAAACCTGCAGAGTTATAAATGACAGCTATCGTCCAAAAATAGACTGAAGTAAGGCTGCCAAGAGGACTTGAAAGCGGGGCAGAATTACAGGAAACCGATTTCAGGAGGTAGACTGGAATTGCATTGAAAGCATAGGAAAAGAGGCAGAACGTCCACAATGATGCACTTGGACAAAAAGGGCGTATGCGTTTTTTCCTGAATATATTCAGGAAAAAACGCATACGCCCTTTTTGGCCAACCAAGCAAGCTTGCAAAGGAAATCTGCACTACAATTAAGTCTCACTTCCCCCCGGTCAAAAGGGCCATATGAAAAAAGTGTAAAATCCAGAAAGGCAGGACAGGCCATGGAGAACTGGGAGCCTTGTTATGCTGATGGGCGGGATGTAAATTGCCAACAACCACTCGGGAGAAGTGTATGGTGTTTCCTGAAACATCTAAAAAACAAACCAACAGGACCTAGGGCACTTCCACTTATGGTCCTATAGCTTAGGGAAATTAAAATCAAAAAGACACAGCCACCCCAAAGTTTGGAACGGCTCTGTTTACAAGAACCTCATTTACAGTACAAGTTCAACATCGCAGAAAGTGAAAAATGGATAAAGAAGTTGTGGTATTTACTTACAAAGCAATATCACTCAGCAATGAAATCTGTGTCATCAGGCCCTTAGCAGCACAATGAGTGGATTCAGGTATGATGATTCTAACTGAAGTAAGTCACACAGAAAAAGAAACATCATAAGATATCAGTAATACACGGAATGTAAACTTGGCTACACAGGAACTGAATTACAGAACAGAACAGGGTCTCAAATTTAGAAAACCAACTTATGCTTGCTTAAGGGTAAAGATGAGTTGGGGTGCTGCATAAAACCAGAGATTGAAATGAGCACAGATAAAGTTCCTTAAGTCAAATATGGAATAGACAAGAGCTACTCCTTGCTCAACGAAATGGACTCAACACCCCATATTAAACGCCTAAGAATGTACCTGACTAGTAAGTATCATAAAACCTATGGATTGCTATGTCTCCGAAAGAGAATCAAGCATGTGTACAGGGGCATAAACGCAGCAGTGATAGGATTGGAGAGGTTCGGTGAGCAAATGAAGACCCTTTGAAGTCATATTGCATGGTACCCATTACACGGGTCTTAACTCTCCAGGTTTAAGGTATTCTTCCTTCAGCTAAAACATGCATGTGGAACCCAAGTATGATCAACCATGTGAACGGGAGACGTGTTCAAATATGTCTCAGTTTTCCTCCCCTGGTACTCGGGTGCAACATTCCAGACGCTTTACTAACACTCTCCCCACTTGGAGAGTCAGCGCCTTTAACCTCCTGTTTGGCCCAGTTTGCAATTTCTGCGCAAGATGAACAGGAATAGCGAGAACCAATGAGAGACTAGCTGGAGGTGTCTGGACGGGCAAATTTAACTCTCATTTCCCACCAGGAAGAGGAAATAACCAAAGGCTCAGCGTGCCGTGCCGGAACCAGATTAGGGCCTGAAGCCATCCTGCGGTGTTGCGGCCAGGTCACAAGAAAGCGAGTTGAAGAAAGGAGCTCAGGGGCACTGTAATTCACAAACCTGCAGAGTTATAAATGACAGCTATCGTCCAAAAATAGACTGAAGTAAGGCTGCCAAGAGGACTTGAAAGCGTGGCAGAATTGCAGGAAACCGATTTCAGGAGGTAGACTGGAATTGCATTGAAAGCATAGGAAAAGAGGCAGAACGTCCACAATGATGCACTTGGCCAAAAAGGGCGTATGCGTGTTTTCCTGAATATATACCTGAATATATTCAGGAAAAAACGCATACGCCCTTTTTGGCCAACCAAGCAAGCTTGCAAAGGAAATCTGCACTACAGTGAAGTCTCACTTCCCCCCGGTCAAAAGGGCCATCTGAAAAAAGTGTAAAATCCAGAAAGGCAAGACAGGCCATGGAGAACTGGGAGCCTTGTTATGCTGATGGGCGGGATGTAAATTGCCAACAACCACTCCGGAGAAGTGTATGGTGTTTCCTGAAACATCTAAAAAACAAAGCACCAGAGCCTAGGGCACTTCCACTTATGGTCCTATAGCTTAGGGAAATTAAAATCAAAAAGACACAGCCACCCCAAAGTTTGGGACGCCTCCGTTTACAAGAACCTCGTTTACCGTACAAGTTCAATATCACAGAAAGTGAAAAATGGATAAAGAACTTGTGGTACTTACGTACAATGCAGTATCACTCAGCAGTGAAATCTATGTCATCAGGCCCGTAGCAGCATAATGAGTGGATTCAGGTACGATGATTCTAACTGAAATAAGTCACACAGAAAAAGAAACATCATAAGATATCACTAATACACGGAATGTAAACTTGGCTACACAGGAACTGCATTCCAAAACAGAACAGGGTCTCAAATTTAGAAAACCAACTTATGCTTGCTTAAGGGGAAAGGTGAGTTGAGCTGCTGCATAAAACCAGAGATTGAAATGAGCACAGATAAAGTTCCTTAAGCCAAATATGGAATAGACAAGAGCTACTCCTTGCTCAACGAAATGGACTCAACACCCCATATTAAACGCCTAAGAATGTACCTGACTAGTAAGTATCTTAAAACCTATGGATTGCTATGTCTTCAAAAGAGAATCAAGCGTGTGTACAGGGGCATAAACGCAGCAGTGATAGGATTGGAGAGGTTCAGTGAGCAAATGAAGACCCTTTGAAGTCATATTGCATGGTACCCATTCCACGGGTTTCAACTACCCAGGTTTAAGGTATTCTTCCTTCAGCTAAAACATGCATGTGGAACCTAGAGTATGATCAACCATGTGATCGGGAGACGTGTTCAAATATGTCTCAGTTTTCCTCCCCTGGTACTCGGGTGCAACATTCCAGATGCTTTACTAACACTCTCCCGACTTGGAGAGTCAGTCCCTTTAACCTCCTGTTTGGCCCAGTTTGCAATTTCTGCGGAAGATGAACAGGAATAGCGAGAACCAATGAGAGGCTAGCTGGAGGTGTCTGGACGGGCAAATTTAACTCTCATTTCCCACCAGGAAGTGGAAATAACCAAAGGCTCAGTGTGCCGTGCCGGAACCAGATTAGGGCCTGAAGACATCCTGCGGTGTTGCTGCCAGCTCAAAAGAAAGCGAGTTGAAGAAAGGAGCTCAGGGGCACTGTAATTCACAAACCTGCAGAGTTATAAATGACAGCTATCGTCCAAAAATATACTGAAGTAAGGCTGCCAAGAGGACTTGAAAGCGGGGCAGAATTGCAGGAAACCGATTTCAGGAGGTAGACTGGAATTGCATTGAAAGCATAGGAAAAGAGGCAGAACGTCCACAATGATGCACTTGGCCAAAAAGGGCGTATGCGTTTTTTCCTGAATATATTCAGGAAAAAACGCATACGCCCTTTTTGGCCAACCAAGCAAGCTTGCAAAGGAAATCTGCACTACAATGAAGTCTCACTTCCCCCCGGTCAAAAGGGCCATCTGAAAAAAGTGTAAAATCCAGAAAGGCAGGACAGGCTATGCAGAACTGGGAGCCTTGTTATGCTGAAGGGCGGGATGTAAATTGCCAACAACCACTCGGGAGAAGTGTATGGTGTTTCCTGAAACATCTAAAAAACAAAGCAACAGAGCCTAGGGCACTTCCACTTATGGTCCTATAGCTTAGGGAATTTAAAATCAAAAAGACACAGCCACCCCAAAGTTTGGAACGGCTCTGTTTACAAGAACCTCGATTACAGTACAAGTTCAACATCGCAGAAAGTGAAAAATGGATAAAAAAGTTGTGGTATTTACTTACAAAGCAATATCACTCAGCAATGAAATCTGTGTCATCAGGCCCTTAGCAGCACAATGAGTGGATTCAGGTATGATGATTCTAACTGAAATAAGTCACACAGAAAAAGAAACATCATAAGATATCAGTAATACACGGAATGGAAACTTGGCTACACAGGAACTGAATTACAGAACAGAACAGGGTCTCAAATTTAGAAAACCAACTTATGCTTGCTTAAGGGGAAAGGTGAGTTGGGGTGCTGCATAAAACCAGAGATTGAAATGAGCACAGATAAAGTTCCTTAAACCAAATATGGAATAGACAAGAGCTACTCCTTGCTCAACGAAATGGACTCAACACCGCATATTAAACGCCTAAGAATGTACCTGACTAGTAAGTATCTTAAAACCTATAGATTGCTATGTCTCCGAAAGAGAATCAAACATGTGTACAGGGGCATAAACGCAGCAGTGATAGGATTGGAGAGGTTCGGTGAGCAAATGAAGACCCTTTGAAGTCATATTGCATGGTACCCATTCCACGGGTTTCAACTACCCAGGTTTTAGGTATTCTTCCTTCAGCTAAAACATGCATGAGGAACCCAGAGTATGATCAACCATGTCATCGGGAGACGTGTTCAAATATGTCTCAGTTTTCCTCCCCTGGTACTCGGGTGCAACATTCCAGACGCTTTACTAACACTCTCCCCACTTGGAGAGTCAGTCCCTTTAACCTCCTGTTTGGCCCAGTTTGCAATTTCTGCGGAAGATGAAAAGGAATAGCGAGAACCAATGAGAGGCTAGCTGGAGGTGTCTGGACGGGCAAATTTAACTCTCATTTCCCACCAGGAAGAGGAAATAACCAAAGGCTCAGCGTGCCGTACCGGAACCAGATTAGGGCCTGAAGCCATCCTGCGGTGTTGCGGCCAGCTCAAAAGAAAGCGAGTTGAAGAAAGGAGCTCAGGGGCACTGTAATTCACAAACCTGCAGAGTTATAAATGACAGCTATCGTCCAAAAATATACTGAAGTAAGGCTGCCAAGAGGACTTGAAAGCGGGGCAGAATTGCAGGAAACCGATTTCAGGAGGTAGACTGGAATTGCATTGAAAGCATAGGAAAAGAGGCAGAACGTCCACAATGATGCACTTGGCCAAAAAGGGCGTATGCGTTTTTTCCTGAATATATTCAGGAAAAAACGCATACGCCCTTTTTGGCCAACCAAGCAAGCTTGCAAAGGAAATCTGCACTACAATGAAGTCTCACTTCCCACCGGTCAAAAGGGCCATCTGAAAAAAGTGTAAAATCCAGAAAGGCAGGACAGGCCATGGAGAACTGGGAGCCTTGTTATGCTGATGGGCGGGATGTAAATTGCCAACAACCACTCGGGAGAAGTGTATGGTGTTTCCTGAAACATCTAAAAAACAAACCAACAGAACCTAGGGCACTTCCACTTATGGTCCTATAGCTTAGGGAAATTAAAATCAAAAAGACACAGCCACCCCAAAGTTTGGAACGGCTCTGTTTACAAGAACCTCGTTTACAGTACAAGTTCAACATCGCAGAAAGTGAAAAATGGATAAAGAAGTTGTGGTATTTACTTACAAAGCAATATCACTCAGCAATGAAATCTGTGTCATCAGGCCCTTAGCAGCACAATGAGTGGATTCAGGTATGATGATTCTAACTGAAATAAGTCACACAGAAAAAGAAACATCATAAGATATCAGTAATACACGGAATGTAAACTTGGCTACACAGGAACTGCATTCCAAAACAGAACAGGGTCTCAAATTTAGAAAACCAACTTATGCTTGCTTAAGGGGAAAGGTGAGTTGGGGTGCTGCATAAAACCAGAGATTGAAATGAGCACAGATAAAGTTCCTTAAGCCAAATATGGAATAGACAAGAGCTACTCCTTGCTCAACGAAATGGACTCAACACCGCATATTAAACGCCTAACAATGTACCTGACTAGTAAGTATCGTAAAACCTATGGATTGCTATGTCTCCGAAAGAGAATCAAGCATGTGTACAGGGGCATAAACGCAGCAGTGATAGGATTGGAGAGGTTCGGTGAGCAAATGAAGACCCTTTGAAGTCATATTGCATGGTACCCATTCCACGGGTTTCAACTACCCAGGTTTAAGGTATTCTTCCTTCAGCTAAAACATGCATGTGGAACCTAGAGTATGATCAACCATGTGATCGGGAGACGTGTTCAAATATGTCTCAGTTTTCCTCCCCTGGTACTCGGGTGCAACATTCCAGACGCTTTACTAACACTCTCCCCACTTGGAGAGTCAGCGCCTTTAACCTCCTGTTTGGCCCAGTTTGCAATTTCTGCGGAAGATGAACAGGAATAGTGAGAACCAATGAGAGGCTATCTGGAGGTGTCTGGACGGGCAAATTTAACTCTCATTACCCACCAGGAAGAGGAAATAACCAAAGGCTCAGCGTGCCGTACCGGAACCAGATTAGGGCCTGAAGCCATCCTGCGGTGTTGCGGCCAGCTCAAAAGAAAGCGAGTTGAAGAAAGGAGCTCAGGGGCACTGTAATTCACAAACCTGCAGAGTTATAAATGACAGCTATCGTCCAAAAATATACTGAAGTAAGGCTGCCAAGAGGACTTGAAAGCGGGGCAGAATTGCAGGAAACCGATTTCAGGAGGTAGACTGGAATTGCATTGAAAGCATAGGAAAAGAGGCAGAACGTCCACAATGATGCACTTGGCCAAAAAGGGCGTATGCGTTTTTTCCTGAATATATTCAGGAAAAAACGCATACGCCCTTTTTGGCCAACCAAGCAAGCTTGCAAAGGAAATCTGCACTACAATCAAGTCTCACTTCCCACCGGTCAAAAGGGCCATCTGAAAAAAGTGTAAAATCCAGAAAGGCAGGACAGGCCATGGAGAACTGGGAGCCTTGTTATGCTGATGGGCGGGATGTAAATTGCCAACAACCACTCGGGAGAAGTGTATGGTGTTTCCTGAAACATCTAAAAAACAAACCAACAGAACCTAGGGCACTTCCACTTATGGTCCTATAGCTTAGGGAAATTAAAATCAAAAAGACACAGCCACCCCAAAGTTTGGAACGGCTCTGTTTACAAGAACCTCGTTTACAGTACAAGTTCTACATCGCAGAAAGTGAAAAATGGATAAAGAAGTTGTGGTATTTACTTACAAAGCAATATCACTCAGCAATGAAATCTGTGTCATCAGGCCCTTAGCAGCACAATGAGTGGATTCAGGTATGATGATTCTAACTGAAGTAAGTCACACAGAAAAAGAAACATCATAAGATATCAGTAATACACGGAATGTAAACTTGGCTACACAGGAACTGAATTACAGAACAGAACAGGGTCTCAAATTTAGAAAACCAACTTATGCTTGCTTAAGGGTAAAGATGAGTTGGGGTGCTGCATAAAACCAGAGATTGAAATGAGCACAGATAAAGTTCCTTAAGTCAAATATGGAATAGACAAGAGCTACTCCTTGCTCAACGAAATGGACTCAACACCCCATATTAAACGCCTAAGAATGTACCTGACTAGTAAGTATCGTAAAACCTATGGATTGCTATGTCTCCTAAAGAGAATCAAGCATGTGTACAGGGGCATAAACGCAGCAGTGATAGGATTGGAGAGGTTCGGTGAGCAAATGAAGACCCTTTGAAGTCATATTGCATGGTACCCATTACACGGGTCTTAACTCTCCAGGTTTAAGGTATTCTTCCTTCAGCTAAAACATGCATGTGGAACCCAAGTATGATCAACCATGTGAACGGGAGACGTGTTCAAATATGTCTCAGTTTTCCTCCCCTGGTACTCGGGTGCAACATTCCAGACGCTTTACTAACACTCTCCCCACTTGGAGAGTCAGCGCCTTTAACCTCCTGTTTGGCCCAGTTTGCAATTTCTGCGGAAGATGAACAGGAATAGCGAGAACCAATGAGAGACTAGCTGGAGGTGTCTGGACGGGCAAATTTAACTCTCATTTCCCACCAGGAAGAGGAAATAACCAAAGGCTCAGCGTGCCGTGCCGGAACCAGATTAGGGCCTGAAGCCATCCTGCGGTGTTGCGGCCAGGTCACAAGAAAGCGAGTTGAAGAAAGGAGCTCAGGGGCACTGTAATTCACAAACCTGCAGAGTTATAAATGACAGCTATCGTCCAAAAATAGACTGAAGTAAGGCTGCCAAGAGGACTTGAAAGCGGGGCAGAATTGCAGGAAACCGATTTCAGGAGGTAGAATGGAATTGCATTGAAAGCATAGGAAAAGAGGCAGAACGTCCACAATGATGCACTTGGCCAAAAAGGGCGTATGCGTTTTTTCCTGAATATATTCAGGAAAAACCGCATACGCCCTTTTTGGCCAACCAAGCAAGCTTGCAAAGGAAATCTGCACTACAGTGAAGTCTCACTTCCCCCCGGTCAAAAGGGCCATCTGAAAAAAGTGTAAAATCCAGAAAGGCAAGACAGGCCATGGAGAACTGGGAGCCTTGTTATGCTGATGGGCGGGATGTAAATTGCCAACAACCACTCGGGAGAAGTGTATGGTGTTTCCTGAAACATCTAAAAAACAAAGCACCAGAGCCTAGGGCACTTCCACTTATGGTCCTATAGCTTAGGGAAATTAAAATCAAAAAGACACAGCCACCCCAAACTTTGGGACGCCTCCGTTTACAAGAACCTCGTTTACCGTACAAGTTCAATATCACAGAAAGTGAAAAATGGATAAAGAACTTGTGGTACTTACGTACAATGCAGTATCAATCAGCAGTGAAATCTATGTCATCAGGCCCGTAGCAGCATAATGAGTGGATTCAGGTACGATGATTCTAACTGAAATAAGTCACACAGAAAAAGAAACATCATAAGATATCAGTAATACACGGAATGTAAACTTGGCTACACAGGAACTGCATTCCAAAACAGAACAGGGTCTCAAATTTAGAAAACCAACTTATGCTTGCTTAAGGGGAAAGGTGAGTTGGGGTGGTGCATAAAACCATTGATTGAAATGAGCACAGATAAAGTTCCTTAAGCCAAATATGGAATAGACAAGAGCTACTCCTTGCTCAACGAAATGGACTCAACACCGCATATTAAACGCCTAACAATGTACCTGACTAGTAAGTATCGTAAAACCTATGGATTGCTATGTCTCCAAAAGAGAATCAAGCATGTGTACAGGGGCATAGACGCAGAAGTGATAGGATTGGAGAGGTTCGGTGAGCAAATGAAGACCCTTTGAAGTCATATTGCATGGTACCCATTACACGGGTCTCAACTCTCCAGGTTTAAGGTATTCTTCCTTCAGCTAAAACATGCATGTGGAACCCAAGTATGATCAACCATGTGAACGGGAGACGTGTTCAAATATGTCTCAGTTTTCCTCCCCTGGTACTCGGGTGCAACATTCCAGACGCTTTACTAACACTCTCCCCACTTACAGAGTCAGCGCCTTTAACCTCCTGTTTGGCCCAGTTTGTAATTTCTGCGGAAGATGAACAGGAATAGCGAGAACCAATAAGAGGCTAGCTGGAGGTGTCTGGACGGGCAAATTTAACTCTCATTTCCCACCAGGAAGTGGAAATAACCAAAGGCTCAGTGTGCCGTGCCGGAACCAGATTAGGGCCTGAAGACATCCTGCGGTGTTGCTGCCAGCTCAAAAGAAAGCGAGTTGAAGAAAGGAGCTCAGGGGCACTGTAATTCACAAACCTGCAGAGTTATAAATGACAGCTATCGTCCAAAAATATACTGAAGTAAGGCTGCCAAGAGGACTTGAAAGCGGGGCAGAATTGCAGGAAACCGATTTAAGGAGGTAGACTGGAATTGCATTGAAAGCATAGGAAAAGAGGCAGAACGTCCACAATGATGCACTTGGCCAAAAAGGGCGTATGCGTTTTTTCCTGAATATATTCAGGAAAAAACGCATACGCCCTTTTTGGCCAACCAAGCAAGCTTGCAAAGGAAATCTGCACTACAATGAAGTCTCACTTCCCCCCGGTCAAAAGGGCCATCTGAAAAAAGTGTAAAATCCAGAAAGGCAGGACAGGCTATGGAGAACTGGGAGCCTTGTTATGCTGAAGGGCGGGATGTAAATTGCCAACAACCACTCGGGAGAAGTGTATGGTGTTTCCTGAAACATCTAAAAAACAAAGCAACAGAGCCTAGGGCACTTCCACTTATGGTCCTATAGCTTAGGGAATTTAAAATCAAAAAGACACAGCCACCCCAAAGTTTGGAACGGCTCTGTTTACATGAACCTCGATTACAGTACAAGTTCAACATCGCAGAAAGTGAAAAATGGATAAAAAAGTTGTGGTATTTACTTACAAAGCAATATCACTCAGCAATGAAATCTGTGTCATCAGGCCCTTAGCAGCACAATGAGTGGATTCAGGTATGATGATTCTAACTGAAATAAGTCACACAGAAAAAGAAACATCATAAGATATCAGTAATACACGGAATGGAAACTTGGCTACACAGGAACTGAATTACAGAACAGAACAGGGTCTCAAATTTAGAAAACCAACTTATGCTTGCTTAAGGGGAAAGGTGAGTTGGGGTGCTGCATAAAACCAGAGATTGAAATGAGCACAGATAAAGTTCCTTAAACCAAATATGGAATAGACAAGAGCTACTCCTTGCTCAACGAAATGGACTCAACACCGCATATTAAACGCCTAAGAATGTACCTGACTAGTAAGTATCTTAAAACCTATAGATTGCTATGTCTCCGAAAGAGAATCAAACATGTGTACAGGGGCATAAACGCAGCAGTGATAGGATTGGAGAGGTTCGGTGAGCAAATGAAGACCCTTTGAAGTCATATTGCATGGTACCCATTCCACGGGTTTCAACTACCCAGGTTTTAGGTATTCTTCCTTCAGCTAAAACATGCATGAGGAACCCAGAGTATGATCAACCATGTCATCGGGAGACGTGTTCAAATATGTCTCAGTTTTCCTCCCCTGGTACTCGGGTGCAACATTCCAGACGCTTTACTAACACTCCCCCACTTGGAGAGTCAGTCCCTTTAACCTCCTGTTTGGCCCAGTTTGCAATTTCTGCGGAAGATGAAAAGGAATAGCGAGAACCAATGAGAGGCTAGCTGGAGGTGTCTGGACGGGCAAATTTAACTCTCATTTCCCACCAGGAAGAGGAACTAACCAAAGGCCCAGCGTGCCGTGCCGGAACCAGATTAGGGCCTGAAGCCATCCTGCGGTGTTGCGGCCAGGTCAAAAGAAAGCGCGTTGAAGAAAGGAGCTCAGGGGCACTGTAATTCACAAACCTGCAGAGTTATAAATGACAGCTATCGTCCAAAAATAGACTGAAGTAAGGCTGCCAAGAGGACTTGAAAGCGGGGCAGAATTGCAGGAAACCGATTTCAGGAGGTAGACTGGAATTGCATTGAAAGCATAGGAAAAGAGGCAGAACGTCCACAATGATGCACTTGGCCAAAAACGGCGTATGCGTTTTTTCCTGAATATATTCAGGAAAAAACGCATACGCCCTTTTTGGCCAACCAAGCAAGCTTGCAAATGAAATCTACACTACAATGAAGTCTCACTTCCCCCCGGTCAAAAGGGCCATCTGAAAAAAGTGTAAAATCCAGAAAGGCAGGACAGGCCATGGAGAACTGGGAGCCTTGTTATGGTGATGGGCGGGATGTAAATTGCCAACAACCACTCAGGAGAAGTGTATGGTGTTTCCTGAAACATCTATGAAACAAAGCAACAGAACCTAGGGCACTTCCACTTATGGTCCTATAGCTTAGGGAAATTAAAATCAAAAAGACACAGCCACCCCAAAGTTTGGAACGGCTCTGTTTACAAGAACCTCGTTTACAGTACAAGTTCAACATCGCAGAAAGTGAAAAATGGATAAAGAAGTTGTGGTATTTACTTACAAAGCAATATCACTCAGCAATGAAATCTGTGTCATCAGGCCCTTAGCAGCACAATGAGTGGATTCAGGTATGATGATTCTAACTGAAATAAGTCACACAGAAAAAGAAACATCATAAGATATCAGTAATACACGGAATGTAAACTTGGCTACACAGGAACTGCATTCCAAAACAGAACAGGGTCTCAAATTTAGAAAACCAACTTATGCTTGCTTAAGGGGAAAGGTGAGTTGGGGTGCTGCATAAAACCAGAGATTGAAATGAGCACAGATAAAGTTCCTTAAGCCAAATATGGAATAGACAAGAGCTACTCCTTGCTCAACGAAATGGACTCAACACCGCATATTAAACGCCTAACAATGTACCTGACTAGTAAGTATCGTAAAACCTATGGATTGCTATGTCTCCGAAAGAGAATCAAGCATGTGTACAGGGGCATAAACGCAGCAGTGATAGGATTGGAGAGGTTCGGTGAGCAAATGAAGACCCTTTGAAGTCATATTGCATGGTACCCATTCCACGGGTTTCAACTACCCAGGTTTAAGGTATTCTTCCTTCAGCTAAAACATGCATGTGGAACCTAGAGTATGATCAACCATGTGATCGGGAGACGTGTTCAAATATGTCTCAGTTTTCCTCCCCTGGTACTCGGGTGCAACATTCCAGACGCTTTACTAACACTCTCCCCACTTGGAGAGTCAGCGCCTTTAACCTCCTGTTTGGCCCAGCTTGCAATTTCTGCAGAAGATGAACAGGAATAGTGAGAACCAATGAGAGGCTATCTGGAGGTGTCTGGACGGGCAAATTTAACTCTCATTACCCACCAGGAAGAGGAAATAACCAAAGGCTCAGCGTGCCGTACCGGAACCAGATTAGGGCCTGAAGCCATCCTGCGGTGTTGCGGCCAGCTCAAAAGAAAGCGAGTTGAAGAAAGGAGCTCAGGGGCACTGTAATTCACAAACCTGCAGAGTTATAAATGACAGCTATCGTCCAAAAATAGACTGAAGTAAGGCTGCCAAGAGGACTTGAAAGCGGGGCAGAATTGCAGGAAACCGATTTCAGGAGGTAGACTGGAATTGCATTGAAAGCATAGGAAAAGAGGCAGAACGTCCACAATGATGCACTTGGCCAAAAAGGGCGTATGCGTTTTTTCCTGAATATATTCAGGAAAAAACGCATACGCCCTTTTTGGCCAACCAAGCAAGCTTGCAAAGGAAATCTGCACTACAATGAAGTCTCACTTCCCACCGGTCAAAAGGGCCATCTGAAAAAAGTGTAAAATCCAGAAAGGCAGGACAGGCCATGGAGAACTGGGAGCCTTGTTATGCTGATGGGCGGGATGTAAATTGCCAACAACCACTCGGGAGAAGTGTATGGTGTTTCCTGAAACATCTAAAAAACAAACCAACAGAACCTAGGGCACTTCCACTTATGGTCCTATAGCTTAGGGAAATTAAAATCAAAAAGACACAGCCACCCCAAAGTTTGGAACGGCTCTGTTTACAAGAACCTCGTTTACAGTACAAGTTCTACATCGCAGAAAGTGAAAAATGGATAAAGAAGTTGTGGTATTTACTTACAAAGCAATATCACTCAGCAATGAAATCTGTGTCATCAGGCCCTTAGCAGCACAATGAGTGGATTCAGGTATGATGATTCTAACTGAAGTAAGTCACACAGAAAAAGAAACATCATAAGATATCAGTAATACACGGAATGTAAACTTGGCTACACAGGAACTGAATTACAGAACAGAACAGGGTCTCAAATTTAGAAAACCAACTTATGCTTGCTTAAGGGTAAAGATGAGTTGGGGTGCTGCATAAAACCAGAGATTGAAATGAGCACAGATAAAGTTCCTTAAGTCAAATATGGAATAGACAAGAGCTACTCCTTGCTCAACGAAATGGACTCAACACCCCATATTAAACGCCTAAGAATGTACCTGACTAGTAAGTATCGTAAAACCTATGGATTGCTATGTCTCCTAAAGAGAATCAAGCATGTGTACAGGGGCATAAACGCAGCAGTGATAGGATTGGAGAGGTTCGGTGAGCAAATGAAGACCCTTTGAAGTCATATTGCATGGTACCCATTACACGGGTCTTAACTCTCCAGGTTTAAGGTATTCTTCCTTCAGCTAAAACATGCATGTGGAACCCAAGTATGATCAACCATGTGAACGGGAGACGTGTTCAAATATGTCTCAGTTTTCCTCCCCTGGTACTCGGGTGCAACATTCCAGACGCTTTACTAACACTCTCCCCACTTGGAGAGTCAGCGCCTTTAACCTCCTGTTTGGCCCAGTTTGCAATTTCTGCGGAAGATGAACAGGAATAGCGAGAACCAATGAGAGACTAGCTGGAGGTGTCTGGACGGGCAAATTTAACTCTCATTTCCCACCAGGAAGAGGAAATAACCAAAGGCTCAGCGTGCCGTGCCGGAACCAGATTAGGGCCTGAAGCCATCCTGCGGTGTTGCGGCCAGGTCACAAGAAAGCGAGTTGAAGAAAGGAGCTCAGGGGCACTGTAATTCACAAACCTGCAGAGTTATAAATGACAGCTATCGTCCAAAAATAGACTGAAGTAAGGCTGCCAAGAGGACTTGAAAGCGGGGCAGAATTGCAGGAAACCGATTTCAGGAGGTAGACTGGAATTGCATTGAAAGCATAGGAAAAGAGGCAGAACGTCCACAATGATGCACTTGGCCAAAAAGGGCGTATGCGTTTTTTCCTGAATATATTCAGGAAAAACCGCATACGCCCTTTTTGGCCAACCAAGCAAGCTTGCAAAGGAAATCTGCACTACAGTGAAGTCTCACTTCCCCCCGGTCAAAAGGGCCATCTGAAAAAAGTGTAAAATCCAGAAAGGCAAGACAGGCCATGGAGAACTGGGAGCCTTGTTATGCTGATGGGCGGGATGTAAATTGCCAACAACCACTCGGGAGAAGTGTATGGTGTTTCCTGAAACATCTAAAAAACAAAGCACCAGAGCCTAGGGCACTTCCACTTATGGTCCTATAGCTTAGGGAAATTAAAATCAAAAAGACACAGCCACCCCAAAGTTTGGGACGCCTCCGTTTACAAAAACCTCGTTTACCGTACAAGTTCAATATCACAGAAAGTGAAAAATGGATAAAGAACTTGTGGTACTTACGTACAATGCAGTATCAATCAGCAGTGAAATCTATGTCATCAGGCCCGTAGCAGCATAATGAGTGGATTCAGGTACGATGATTCTAACTGAAATAAGTCACACAGAAAAAGAAACATCATAAGATATCAGTAATACACGGAATGTAAACTTGGCTACACAGGAACTGCATTCCAAAACAGAACAGGGTCTCAAATTTAGAAAACCAACTTATGCTTGCTTAAGGGGAAAGGTGAGTTGGGGTGCTGCATAAAACCAGAGATTGAAATGAGCACAGATAAAGTTCCTTAAGCCAAATATGGAATAGACAAGAGCTACTCCTTGCTCAACGAAATGGACTCAACACCGCATATTAAACGCCTAAGAATGTACCTGACTAGTAAGTATCGTAAAACCTATGGATTGCTATGTCTCCAAAAGAGAATCAAGCATGTGTACAGGGGCATAGACGCAGCAGTGATAGGATTGGAGAGGTTCGGTGAGCAAATGAAGACCCTTTGAAGTCATATTGCATGGTACCCATTACACGGGTCTCAACTCTCCAGGTTTAAGGTATTCTTCCTTCAGCTAAAACATGCATGTGGAACCCAAGTATGATCAACCATGTGAACGGGAGACGTGTTCAAATATGTCTCAGTTTTCCTCCCCTGGTACTCGGGTGCAACATTCCAGACGCTTTACTAACACTCTCCCCACTTAGAGAGTCAGCGCCTTTAACCTCCTGTTTGGCCCAGTTTGTAATTTCTGCGGAAGATGAACAGGAATAGCGAGAACCAATAAGAGGCTAGCTGGAGGTGTCTGGACGGGCAAATTTAACTCTCATTTCCCACCAGGAAGTGGAAATAACCAAAGGCTCAGTGTGCCGTGCCGGAACCAGATTAGGGCCTGAAGACATCCTGCGGTGTTGCTGCCAGCTCAAAAGAAAGCGAGTTGAAGAAAGGAGCTCAGGGGCACTGTAATTCACAAACCTGCAGAGTTATAAATGACAGCTATCGTCCAAAAATATACTGAAGTAAGGCTGCCAAGAGGACTTGAAAGCGGGGCAGAATTGCAGGAAACCGATTTAAGGAGGTAGACTGGAATTGCATTGAAAGCATAGGAAAAGAGGCAGAACGTCCACAATGATGCACTTGGCCAAAAAGGGCGTATGCGTTTTTTCCTGAATATATTCAGGAAAAAACGCATACGCCCTTTTTGGCCAACCAAGCAAGCTTGCAAAGGAAATCTGCACTACAATGAAGTCTCACATCCCCCCTGTCAAAAGGGCCATCTGAAAAAAGTGTAAAATCCAGAAAGGCAGGACAGGCCATGGAGAACTGGGAGCCTTGTTATGCTGATGGGCGGGATGTAAATTGCCAACAGACACTCGGGAGAAGTGTATGGTGTTTCCTGAAACATCTAAAAAACAAAGCAACAGAGCCTAGGGCACTTCCACTTATGGTCCTATAGCTTAGGGAATTTAAAATCAAAAAGACACAGCCACCCCAAAGTTTGGAACGGCTCTGTTTACAAGAACCTCGATTACAGTACAAGTTCAACATCGCAGAAAGTGAAAAATGGATAAAAAAGTTGTGGTATTTACTTACAAAGCAATATCACTCAGCAATGAAATCTGTGTCATCAGGCCCTTAGCAGCACAATGAGTGGATTCAGGTATGATGATTCTAACTGAAATAAGTCACACAGAAAAAGAAACATCATAAGATATCAGTAATACACCGAATGGAAACTTGGCTACACAGGAACTGAATTACAGAACAGAACAGGGTCTCAAATTTAGAAAACCAACTTATGCTTGCTTAAGGGGAAAAGTGAGTTGGGGTGCTGCATAAAACCAGAGATTGAAATGAGAACAGATAAAGTTCCTTAAGCCAAATATGGAATAGACAAGAGCTACTCCTTGCTCAACGAAATGGACTCAACACCGCATATTAAACGCCTAAGAATGTACCTGACTAGTAAGTATCTTAAAACCTATGGATTGCTATGTCTCCGAAAGAGAATCAAGCATGTGTACAGGGGTATAAACGCAGCAGTGATAGGATTGGAGAGGTTCGGTGAGCAAATGAAGACCCTTTGAAGTCATATTGCATGGTACCCATTCCACGGGTTTCAACTACCCAGGTTTAAGGTATTCTTCCTTCAGCTAAAACATGCATGTGGAACCTAGAGTATGATCAACCATGTGATCGGGAGACGTGTTCAAATATGTCTCAGTTTTCCTCCCCTGGTACTCGGGTGCAACATTCCAGACGCTTTACTAACACTCTCCCCACTTGGAGAGTCAGTCCCTTTAACCTCCTGTTTGGCCCAGTTTGCAATTTCTGCGGAAGATGAAAAGGAATAGCGAGAACCAATGAGAGGCTAGCTGGAGGTGTCTGGACGGGCAAATTTAACTCTCATTTCCCACCAGGAAGAGGAACTAACCAAAGGCCCAGCGTGCCGTGCCGGAACCAGATTAGGGCCTGAAGCCATCCTGCGGTGTTGCGGCCAGCTCAAAAGAAAGCGCGTTGAAGAAAGGAGCTCAGGGGCACTGTAATTCACAAACCTGCAGAGTTATAAATGACAGCTATCGTCCAAAAATAGACTGAAGTAAGGCTGCCAAGAGGACTTGAAAGCGGGGCAGAATTGCAGGAAACCGATTTCAGGAGGTAGACTGGAATTGCATTGAAAGCATAGGAAAAGAGGCAGAACGTCCACAATGATGCACTTGGCCAAAAAGGGCGTATGCGTTTTTTCCTGAATATATTCAGGAAAAAACGCATACGCCCATTTTGGCCAACCAAGCAAGCTTGCAAATGAAATCTACACTACAATGAAGTCTCACTTCCCCCCGGTCAAAAGGGCCATCTGAAAAAAGTGTAAAATCCAGAAAGGCAGGACAGGCCATGGAGAACTGGGAGCCTTGTTATGGTGATGGGCGGGATGTAAATTGCCAACAACCACTCAGGAGAAGTGTATGGTGTTTCCTGAAACATCTATGAAACAAAGCAACAGAACCTAGGGCACTTCCACTTATGGTCCTATAGCTTAGGGAAATTAAAATCAAAAAGACACAGCCACCCCAAAGTTTGGAACGGCTCTGTTTACAAGAACCTCGTTTACAGTACAAGTTCAACATCGCAGAAAGTGAAAAATGGATAAAGAAGTTGTGGTATTTACTTACAAAGCAATATCACTCAGCAATGAAATCTGTGTCATCAGGCCCTTAGCAGCACAATGAGTGGATTCAGGTATGATGATTCTAACTGAAATAAGTCACACAGAAAAAGAAACATCATAAGATATCAGTAATACACGGAATGTAAACTTGGCTACACAGGAACTGCATTCCAAAACAGAACAGGGTCTCAAATTTAGAAAACCAACTTATGCTTGCTTAAGGGGAAAGGTGAGTTGGGGTGCTGCATAAAACCAGAGATTGAAATGAGCACAGATAAAGTTCCTTAAGCCAAATATGGAATAGACAAGAGCTACTCCTTGCTCAACGAAATGGACTCAACACCGCATATTAAACGCCTAACAATGTACCTGACTAGTAAGTATCGTAAAACCTATGGATTGCTATGTCTCCGAAAGAGAATCAAGCATGTGTACAGGGGCATAAACGCAGCAGTGATAGGATTGGAGAGGTTCGGTGAGCAAATGAAGACCCTTTGAAGTCATATTGCATGGTACCCATTCCACGGGTTTCAACTACCCAGGTTTAAGGTATTCTTCCTTCAGCTAAAACATGCATGTGGAACCTAGAGTATGATCAACCATGTGATCGGGAGACGTGTTCAAATATGTCTCAGTTTTCCTCCCCTGGTACTCGGGTGCAACATTCCAGACGCTTTACTAACACTCTCCCCACTTGGAGAGTCAGCGCCTTTAACCTCCTGTTTGGCCCAGTTTGCAATTTCTGCGGAAGATGAACAGGAATAGTGAGAACCAATGAGAGGCTATCTGGAGGTGTCTGGACGGGCAAATTTAACTCTCATTACCCACCAGGAAGAGGAAATAACCAAAGGCTCAGCGTGCCGTACCGGAACCAGATTAGGGCCTGAAGCCATCCTGCGGTGTTGCGGCCAGCTCAAAAGAAAGCGAGTTGAAGAAAGGAGCTCAGGGGCACTGTAATTCACAAACCTGCAGAGTTATAAATGACAGCTATCGTCCAAAAATAGACTGAAGTAAGGCTGCCAAGAGGACTTGAAAGCGGGGCAGAATTGCAGGAAACCGATTTCAGGAGGTAGACTGGAATTGCATTGAAAGCATAGGAAAAGAGGCAGAACGTCCACAATGATGCACTTGGCCAAAAAGGGCGTATGCGTTTTTTCCTGAATATATTCAGGAAAAAACGCATACGCCCTTTTTGGCCAACCAAGCAAGCTTGCAAAGGAAATCTGCACTACAATGAAGTCTCACTTCCCACCGGTCAAAAGGGCCATCTGAAAAAAGTGTAAAATCCAGAAAGGCAGGACAGGCCATGGAGAACTGGGAGCCTTGTTATGCTGATGGGCGGGATGTAAATTGCCAACAACCACTCGGGAGAAGTGTATGGTGTTTCCTGAAACATCTAAAAAACAAACCAACAGAACCTAGGGCACTTCCACTTATGGTCCTATAGCTTAGGGAAATTAAAATCAAAAAGACACAGCCACCCCAAAGTTTGGAACGGCTCTGTTTACAAGAACCTCGTTTACAGTACAAGTTCTACATCGCAGAAAGTGAAAAATGGATAAAGAAGTTGTGGTATTTACTTACAAAGCAATATCACTCAGCAATGAAATCTGTGTCATCAGGCCCTTAGCAGCACAATGAGTGGATTCAGGTATGATGATTCTAACTGAAGTAAGTCACACAGAAAAAGAAACATCATAAGATATCAGTAATACACGGAATGTAAACTTGGCTACACAGGAACTGAATTACAGAACAGAACAGGGTCTCAAATTTAGAAAACCAACTTATGCTTGCTTAAGGGTAAAGATGAGTTGGGGTGCTGCATAAAACCAGAGATTGAAATGAGCACAGATAAAGTTCCTTAAGTCAAATATGGAATAGACAAGAGCTACTCCTTGCTCAACGAAATGGACTCAACACCCCATATTAAACGCCTAAGAATGTACCTGACTAGTAAGTATCGTAAAACCTATGGATTGCTATGTCTCCTAAAGAGAATCAAGCATGTGTACAGGGGCATAAACGCAGCAGTGATAGGATTGGAGAGGTTCGGTGAGCAAATGAAGACCCTTTGAAGTCATATTGCATGGTACCCATTACACGGGCCTTAACTCTCCAGGTTTAAGGTATTCTTCCTTCAGCTAAAACATGCATGTGGAACCCAAGTATGATCAACCATGTGAACGGGAGACGTGTTCAAATATGTCTCAGTTATCCTCCCCTGGTACTCGGGTGCAACATTCCAGACGCTTTACTAACACTCTCCCCACTTGGAGAGTCAGCGCCTTTAACCTCCTGTTTGGCCCAGTTTGCAATTTCTGCGGAAGATGAACAGGAATAGCGAGAACCAATGAGAGACTAGCTGGAGGTGTCTGGACGGGCAAATTTAACTCTCATTTCCCACCAGGAAGAGGAAATAACCAAAGGCTCAGCGTGGCGTGCCGGAACCAGATTAGGGCCTGAAGCCATCCTGCGGTGTTGCGGCCAGGTCACAAGAAAGCGAGTTGAAGAAAGGAGCTCAGGGGCACTGTAATTCACAAACCTGCAGAGTTATAAATGACAGCTATCGTCCAAAAATAGACTGAAGTAAGGCTGCCAAGAGGACTTGAAAGCGGGGCAGAATTGCAGGAAACCGATTTCAGGAGGTAGAATGGAATTGCATTGAAAGCATAGGAAAAGAGGCAGAACGTCCACAATGATGCACTTGGCCAAAAAGGGCGTATGCGTTTTTTCCTGAATATATTCAGGAAAAACCGCATACGCACTTTTTGGCCAACCAAGCAAGCTTGCAAAGGAAATCTGCACTACAGTGAAGTCTCACTTCCCCCCGGTCAAAAGGGCCATCTGAAAAAAGTGTAAAATCCAGAAAGGCAAGACAGGCCATGGAGAACTGGGAGCCTTGTTATGCTGATGGGCGGGATGTAAATTGCCAACAACCACTCGGGAGAAGTGTATGGTGTTTCCTGAAACATCTAAAAAACAAAGCACCAGAGCCTAGGGCACTTCCACTTATGGTCCTATAGCTTAGGGAAATTAAAATCAAAAAGACACAGCCACCCCAAAGTTTGGGACGCCTCCGTTTACAAGAACCTCGTTTACCGTACAAGTTCAATATCACAGAAAGTGAAAAATGGATAAAGAACTTGTGGTACTTACGTACAATGCAGTATCAATCAGCAGTGAAATCTATGTCATCAGGCCCGTAGCAGCATAATGAGTGGATTCAGGTACGATGATTCTAACTGAAATAAGTCACACAGAAAAAGAAACATCATAAGATATCAGTAATACACGGAATGTAAACTTGGCTACACAGGAACTGCATTCCAAAACAGAACAGGGTCTCAAATTTAGAAAACCAACTTATGCTTGCTTAAGGGGAAAGGTGAGTTGGGGTGCTGCATAAAACCAGAGATTGAAATGAGCACAGATAAAGTTCCTTAAGCCAAATATGGAATAGACAAGAGCTACTCCTTGCTCAACGAAATGGACTCAACACCGCATATTAAACGCCTAACAATGTACCTGACTAGTAAGTATCGTAAAACCTATGGATTGCTATGTCTCCAAAAGAGAATCAAGCATGTGTACAGGGGCATAGACGCAGAAGTGATAGGATTGGAGAGGTTCGGTGAGCAAATGAAGACCCTTTGAAGTCATATTGCATGGTACCCATTACACGGGTCTCAACTCTCCAGGTTTAAGGTATTCTTCCTTCAGCTAAAACATGCATGTGGAACCCAAGTATGATCAACCATGTGAACGGGAGACGTGTTCAAATATGTCTCAGTTTTCCTCCCCTGGTACTCGGGTGCAACATTCCAGACGCTTTACTAACACTCTCCCCACTTAGAGAGTCAGCGCCTTTAACCTCCTGTTTGGCCCAGTTTGTAATTTCTGCGGAAGATGAACAGGAATAGCGAGAACCAATAAGAGGCTAGCTGGAGGTGTCTGGACGGGCAAATTTAACTCTCATTTCCCACCAGGAAGTGGAAATAACCAAAGGCTCAGTGTGCCGTGCCGGAACCAGATTAGGGCCTGAAGACATCCTGCGGTGTTGCTGCCAGCTCAAAAGAAAGCGAGTTGAAGAAAGGAGCTCAGGGGCACTGTAATTCACAAACCTGCAGAGTTATAAATGACAGCTATCGTCCAAAAATAGACTGAAGTAAGGCTGCCAAGAGGACTTGAAAGCGGGGCAGAATTGCAGGAAACCGATTTAAGGAGGTAGACTGGAATTGCATTGAAAGCATAGGAAAAGAGGCAGAACGTCCACAATGATGCACTTGGCCAAAAAGGGCGTATGCGTTTTTTCCTGAATATATTCAGGAAAAAACGCATACGCCCTTTTTGGCCAACCAAGCAAGCTTGCAAAGGAAATCTGCACTACAATGAAGTCTCACTTCCCCCCGGTCAAAAGGGCCATCTGAAAAAAGTGTAAAATCCAGAAAGGCAGGACAGGCCATGGAGAACTGGGAGCCTTGTTATGCTGAAGGGCGGGATGTAAATTGCCAACAACCACTCGGGAGAAGTGTATGGTGTTTCCTGAAACATCTAAAAAACAAAGCAACAGAGCCTAGGGCACTTCCACTTATGGTCCTATAGCTTAGGGAATTTAAAATCAAAAAGACACAGCCACCCCAAAGTTTGGAACGGCTCTGTTTACAAGAACCTCGATTACAGTACAAGTTCAACATCGCAGAAAGTGAAAAATGGATAAAAAAGTTGTGGTATTTACTTACAAAGCAATATCACTCAGCAATGAAATCTGTGTCATCAGGCCCTTAGCAGCACAATGAGTGGATTCAGGTATGATGATTCTAACTGAAATAAGTCACACAGAAAAAGAAACATCATAAGATATCAGTAATACACGGAATGGAAACTTGGCTACACAGGAACTGAATTACAGAACAGAACAGGGTCTCAAATTTAGAAAACCAACTTATGCTTGCTTAAGGGGAAAAGTGAGTTGGGGTGCTGCATAAAACCAGAGATTGAAATGAGCACAGATAAAGTTCCTTAAGCCAAATATGGAATAGACAAGAGCTACTCCTTGCTCAACGAAATGGACTCAACACCGCATATTAAACGCCTAAGAATGTACCTGACTAGTAAATATCTTAAAACCTATGGATTGCTATGTCTCCGAAAGAGAATCAAGCATGTGTACAGGGGTATAAACGCAGCAGTGATAGGATTGGAGAGGTTCGGTGAGCAAATGAAGACCCTTTGAAGTCATATTGCATGGTACCCATTCCACGGGTTTCAACTACCCAGGTTTAAGGTATTCTTCCTTCAGCTAAAACATGCATGTGGAACCTAGAGTATGATCAACCATGTGATCGGGAGACGTGTTCAAATATGTCTCAGTTTTCCTCCCCTGGTACTCGGGTGCAACATTCCAGACGCTTTACTAACACTCTCCCCACTTGGAGAGTCAGTCCCTTTAACCTCCTGTTTGGCCCAGTTTGCAATTTCTGCGGAAGATGAACAGGAATAGCGAGAACCAATGAGAGGCTAGCTGGAGGTGTCTGAACGGGCAAATTTAACTCTCATTTCCCACCAGGAAGAGGAATTAACCAAAGGCTCAGCATGCCGGGCCGGAACCAGATTAGGGCCTGAAGCCATCCTGCGGTATTGCGGCCAGGTCACAAGAAAGCGAGTTGAAGAAAGGAGCTCAGGGGCACTGTAATTCACAAACCTGCAGAGTTATAAATGACAGCTATCGTCCAAAAATAGACTGAAGTAAGGCTGCCAAGAGGACTTGAAAGCGGGGCAGAATTGCAGGAAACCGATTTCAGGAGGTAGACTGGAATTGCATTGAAAGCATAGGAAAAGAGGCAGAACGTCCACAATGATGCACTTGGCCAAAAAGGGCGTATGCATTTTTTCCTGAATATATTCAGGAAAAAACGCATACGCACTTTTTGGCCAACCAAGCAAGCTTGCAAAGGAAATCTACACTACAATGAAGTCTCACTTCCCCCCGGTCAAAAGGGCCATCTGAAAAAAGTGTAAAATCCAGAAAGGCAGGACAGGCCATGGAGAACTGGGAGCCTTGTTATGGTGATGGGCGGGATGTAAATTGCCAACAACCACTCGGGAGAAGTGTATGGTGTTTCCTGAAACATCTAAAAAACAAAGCAACAGAACCTAGGGCACTTCCACTTATGGTCCTATAGCTTAGGGAAATTAAAATCAAAAAGACACAGCCACCCCAAAGTTTGGAACGGCTCTGTTTACAAGAACCTCGTTTACAGTACAAGTTCAACATCGCAGAAAGTGAAAAATGGATAAAGAAGTTGTGGTATTTACTTACAAAGCAATATCACTCAGCAATGAAATCTGTGTCATCAGGCCCTTAGCAGCACAATGAGTGGATTCAGGTATGATGATTCTAACTGAAGTAAGTCACACAGAAAAAGAAACATCATAAGATATCAGTAATACACGGAATGTAAACTTGGCTACACAGGAACTGAATTACAGAACAGAACAGGGTCTCAAATTTAGAAAACCAACTTATGCTTGCTTAAGGGGAAAGGTGAGTTGGGGTGCTGCATAAAACCAGAGATTGAAATGAGCACAGATAAAGTTCCTTAAGCCAAATATGGAATAGACAAGAGCTACTCCTTGCTCAACGAAATGGACTCAACACCGCATATTAAATGCCTAAGAATGTACCTGACTAGTAAGTATCTTAAAACCTATGGATTGCTATGTCTCCGAAAGAGAATCAAGCATGTGTACAGGGGCATAAACGCAGCAGTGATAGGATTGGAGAGGTTCGGTGAGCAAATGAAGACCCTTTGAAGTCATATTGCATGGTACCCATTACACGGGTCTCAACTCTCCAGGTTTAAGGTATTCTTCCTTCAGCTAAAACATGCATGTGGAACCCAAGTATGATCAACCATGTGAACGGGAGACGTGTTCAAATATGTCTCAGTTTTCCTCCCCTGGTACTCGGGTGCAACATTCCAGACGCTTTACTAACACTCTCCCCACTTAGAGAGTCAGCGCCTTTAACCTCCTGTTTGGCCCAGTTTGTAATTTCTGCGGAAGATGAACAGGAATAGCGAGAACCAATAAGAGGCTAGCTGGAGGTGTCTGGACGGGCAAATTTAACTCTCATTTCCCACCAGGAAGTGGAAATAACCAAAGGCTCAGTGTGCCGTGCCGGAACCAGATTAGGGCCTGAAGACATCCTGCGGTGTTGCTGCCAGCTCAAAAGAAAGCGAGTTGAAGAAAGGAGCTCAGGGGCACTGTAATTCACAAACCTGCAGAGTTATAAATGACAGCTATCGTCCAAAAATATACTGAAGTAAGGCTGCCAAGAGGACTTGAAAGCGGGGCAGAATTGCAGGAAACCGATTTAAGGAGGTAGACTGGAATTGCATTGAAAGCATAGGAAAAGAGGCAGAACGTCCACAATGATGCACTTGGCCAAAAAGGGCGTATGCGTTTTTTCCTGAATATATTCAGGAAAAAACGCATACGCCCTTTTTGGCCAACCAAGCAAGCTTGCAAAGGAAATCTGCACTACAATGAAGTCTCACTTCCCCCCGGTCAAAAGGGCCATCTGAAAAAAGTGTAAAATCCAGAAAGGCAGGACAGGCCATGGAGAACTGGAAGCCTTGTTATGCTGAAGGGCGGGATGTAAATTGCCAACAACCACTCGGGAGAAGTGTATGGTGTTTCCTGAAACATCTAAAAAACAAAGCAACAGAGCCTAGGGCACTTCCACTTATGGTCCTATAGCTTAGGGAATTTAAAATCAAAAAGACACAGCCACCCCAAAGTTTGGAACGGCTCTGTTTACAAGAACCTCGATTACAGTACAAGTTCAACATCGCAGAAAGTGAAAAATGGATAAAAAAGTTGTGGTATTTACTTACAAAGCAATATCACTCAGCAATGAAATCTGTGTCATCAGGCCCTTAGCAGCACAATGAGTGGATTCAGGTATGATGATTCTAACTGAAATAAGTCACACAGAAAAAGAAACATCATAAGATATCAGTAATACACGGAATGGAAACTTGGCTACACAGGAACTGAATTACAGAACAGAACAGGGTCTCAAATTTAGAAAACCAACTTATGCTTGCTTAAGGGGAAAAGTGAGTTGGGGTGCTGCATAAAACCAGAGATTGAAATGAGCACAGATAAAGTTCCTTAAGCCAAATATGGAATAGACAAGAGCTACTCCTTGCTCAACGAAATGGACTCAACACCGCATATTAAACGCCTAACAATGTACCTGACTAGTAAGTATCTTAAAACCTATGGATTGCTATGTCTCCGAAAGAGAATCAAGCATGTGTACAGGGGTATAAACGCAGCAGTGATAGGATTGGAGAGGTTCGGTGAGCAAATGAAGACCCTTTGAAGTCATATTGCATGGTACCCATTCCACGGGTTTCAACTACCCAGGTTTAAGGTATTCTTCCTTCAGCTAAAACATGCATGTGGAACCTAGAGTATGATCAACCATGTGATCGGGAGACGTGTTCAAATATGTCTCAGTTTTCCTCCCCTGGTACTCGGGTGCAACATTCCAGACGCTTTACTAACACTCTCCCCACTTGGAGAGTCAGTCCCTTTAACCTCCTGTTTGGCCCAGTTTGCAATTTCTGCGGAAGATGAACAGGAATAGCGAGAACCAATGAGAGGCTAGCTGGAGGTGTCTGAACGGGCAAATTTAACTCTCATTTCCCACCAGGAAGAGGAATTAACCAAAGGCTCAGCATGCCGGGCCGGAACCAGATTAGGGCCTGAAGCCATCCTGCGGTGTTGCGGCCAGGTCACAAGAAAGCGAGTTGAAGAAAGGAGCTCAGGGGCACTGTAATTCACAAACCTGCAGAGTTATAAATGACAGCTATCGTCCAAAAATAGACTGAAGTAAGGCTGCCAAGAGGACTTGAAAGCGGGGCAGAATTGCAGGAAACCGATTTCAGGAGGTAGACTGGAATTGCATTGAAAGCATAGGAAAAGAGGCAGAACGTCCACAATGATGCACTTGGCCAAAAAGGGCGTATGCATTTTTTCCTGAATATATTCAGGAAAAAACGCATACGCACTTTTTGGCCAACCAAGCAAGCTTGCAAAGGAAATCTACACTACAATGAAGTCTCACTTCCCCCCGGTCAAAAGGGCCATCTGAAAAAAGTGTAAAATCCAGAAAGGCAGGACAGGCCATGGAGAACTGGGAGCCTTGTTATGGTGATGGGCGGGATGTAAATTGCCAACAACCACTCGGGAGAAGTGTATGGTGTTTCCTGAAACATCTAAAAAACAAAGCAACAGAACCTAGGGCACTTCCACTTATGGTCCTATAGCTTAGGGAAATTAAAATCAAAAAGACACAGCCACCCCAAAGTTTGGAACGGCTCTGTTTACAAGAACCTCGTTTACAGTACAAGTTCAACATCGCAGAAAGTGAAAAATGGATAAAGAAGTTGTGGTATTTACTTACAAAGCAATATCACTCAGCAATGAAATCTGTGTCATCAGGCCCTTAGCAGCACAATGAGTGGATTCAGGTATGATGATTCTAACTGAAGTAAGTCACACAGAAAAAGAAACATCATAAGATATCAGTAATACACGGAATGTAAACTTGGCTACACAGGAACTGAATTACAGAACAGAACAGGGTCTCAAATTTAGAAAACCAACTTATGCTTGCTTAAGGGGAAAGGTGAGTTGGGGTGCTGCATAAAACCAGAGATTGAAATGAGCACAGATAAAGTTCCTTAAGCCAAATATGGAATAGACAAGAGCTACTCCTTGCTCAACGAAATGGACTCAACACCGCATATTAAATGCCTAAGAATGTACCTGACTAGTAAGTATCTTAAAACCTATGGATTGCTATGTCTCCGAAAGAGAATCAAGCATGTGTACAGGGGCATAAACGCAGCAGTGATAGGATTGGAGAGGTTCGGTGAGCAAATGAAGACCCTTTGAAGTCATATTGCATGGTACCCATTACACGGGTTTCAACTACCCAGGTTTAAGGTATTCTTCCTTCACCTAAAACATGCATGTGGATCCTAGAGTATGATCAACCATGTGATCGGGAGACATGTTCAAATATGTCTCAGTTTTCCTCCCCTGGTACTCGGGTGCAACATTCCAGACGCTTTACTAACACTCTCCCGACTTGGAGAGTCAGTGCCTTTAACCTCCTGTTTGGCCCAGTTTGCAATTTCTGCGGAAGATGTACAGGAATAGCGAGAACCAATGAGAGACTAGCTGGAGGTGTCTGGACGGGCAAATTTAACTCTCATTTCCCACCAGGAAGAGGAATTAACCAAAGGCTCAGCGTGCCGTGCCAGAACCAGATTAGGGCCTGAAGCCATTCTGCGGTGTTGCGGCCAGGTCACAAGAAAGCGAGTTGAAGAAAGGAGCTCAGGGGCACTGTAATTCACAAACCTGCAGAGTTATAAATGACATCTATCGTCCAAAAATATACTGAAGTAAGGCTGCCAAGAGGACTTGAAAGCGGGGCAGAATTGCAGGAAACCGATTTCAGGAGGTAGACTGGAATTGCATTGAAAGCATAGGAAAAGAGGCAGAACGTCCACAATGATGCACTTGGCCAAAAAGGGCGTATGCGTTTTTTCCTGAATATATTCAGGAAAAAACGCATACGCCCTTTTTGGCCAACCAAGCAAGCTTGCAAAGGAAATCTGCACTACAATGAAGTCTCACTTCTCCCCCGTCAAAAGGGCCATCTGAAAAAAGTGTAAAATCCAGAAAGGCAGGACAGGCCATGGAGAACTGGGAGCCTTGTTATGCTGAAGGGCGGGATGTAAATTGCAAACAACCACTCGGGAGAAGTGTACGGTGTTTCCTGAAACATCTAAAAAACAAAGCAACAGAACCTAGGGCACTTCCACTTATGGTCCTATAGATTAGGGAATTTAAAATCAAAAAGACACAGCCACCCCAAAGTTTGGAACGGCTCTGTTTACAAGAACCTCGATTACAGTACATGTTCAACACCGCAGAAAGTGAAAAATGGATAAAAAAGTTGTGGTATTTACTTACAAAGCAATATCACTCAGCAATGAAATCTGTGTCATCAGGCCCTTAGCAGCACAATGAGTGGATTCAGGTATGATGATTCTAACTGAAATAAGTCACACAGAAAAAGAAACATCATAAGATATCAGTAATACACGGAATGGAAACTTGGCTACACAGGAACTGAATTACAGAACAGAACAGGGTCTCAAATTTAGAAAACCAACTTATGCTTGCTTAAGGGGAAAGGTGAGTTGGGGTGCTGCATAAAACCAGAGATTGAAATGAGCACAGATAAAGTTCCTTAAGCCAAATATGGAATAGACAAGAGCTACTCCTTGCTCAACGAAATGGACTCAACACCGCATATTAAACGCCTAACAATGTACCTGACTAGTAAGTATCGTAAAACCTATGGATTGCTATGTCTCCAAAAGAGAATCAAGCATGTGTACAGGGGCATAAACGCAGCAGTGATAGGATTGGAGAGGTTCGGTGAGCAAATGAAGACCCTTTGAAGTCATATTGCATGGTACCCATTCCACGGGTTTCAACTACCCAGGTTTAAGGTATTCTTCCTTCAGCTAAAACATGCATGTGGAACCTAGAGTATGATCAACCATGTGATCGGGAGACGTGTTCAAATATGTCTCAGTTTTCCTCCCCTGGTACTCGGGTGCAACATTCCAGACGCTTTACTAACACTCTCCCCACTTGGAGAGTCAGTCCCTTTAACCTCCTGTTTGGCCCAGTTTGCAATTTCTGCGGAAGATGAACAGGAATAGCGAGAACCAATGAGAGGCTAGCTGGAGGTGTCTGAACGGGCAAATTTAACTCTCATTTCCCACCAGGAAGAGGAATTAACCAAAGGCTCAGCATGCCGGGCCGGAACCAGATTAGGGCCTGAAGCCATCCTGCGGTGTTGCGGCCAGGTCACAAGAAAGCGAGTTGAAGAAAGGAGCTCAGGGGCACTGTAATTCACAAACCTGCAGAGTTATAAATGACAGCTATCGTCCAAAAATAGACTGAAGTAAGGCTGCCAAGAGGACTTGAAAGCGGGGCAGAATTGCAGGAAACCGATTTCAGGAGGTAGACTGGAATTGCATTGAAAGCATAGGAAAAGAGGCAGAACGTCCACAATGATGCACTTGGCCAAAAAGGGCGTATGCATTTTTTCCTGAATATATTCAGGAAAAAACGCATACGCACTTTTTGGCCAACCAAGCAAGCTTGCAAAGGAAATCTACACTACAATGAAGTCTCACTTCCCCCCGGTCAAAAGGGCCATCTGAAAAAAGTGTAAAATCCAGAAAGGCAGGACAGGCCATGGAGAACTGGGAGCCTTGTTATGCTGATGGGCGGGATGTAAATTGCCAACAACCACTCGGGAGAAGTGTATGGTGTTTCCTGAAACATCTAAAAAACAAAGCAACAGAACCTAGGGCACTTCCACTTATGGTCCTATAGCTTAGGGAAATTAAAATCAAAAAGACACAGCCACCCCAAAGTTTGGAACGGCTCTGTTTACAAGAACCTCGTTTACAGTACAAGTTCAACATCGCAGAAAGTGAAAAATGGATAAAGAAGTTGTGGTATTTACTTACAAAGCAATATCACTCAGCAATGAAATCTGTGTCATCAGGCCCTTAGCAGCACAATGAGTGGATTCAGGTATGATGATTCTAACTGAAGTAAGTCACACAGAAAAAGAAACATCATAAGATATCAGTAATACACGGAATGTAAACTTGGCTACACAGGAACTGAATTACAGAACAGAACAGGGTCTCAAATTTAGAAAACCAACTTATGCTTGCTTAAGGGGAAAGGTGAGTTGGGGTGCTGCATAAAACCAGAGATTGAAATGAGCACAGATAAAGTTCCTTAAGCCAAATATGGAATAGACAAGAGCTACTCCTTGCTCAACGAAATGGACTCAACACCGCATATTAAATGCCTAAGAATGTACCTGACTAGTAAGTATCTTAAAACCTATGGATTGCTATGTCTCCGAAAGAGAATCAAGCATGTGTACAGGGGCATAAACGCAGCAGTGATAGGATTGGAGAGGTTCGGTGAGCAAATGAAGACCCTTTGAAGTCATATTGCATGGTACCCATTACACGGGTTTCAACTACCCAGGTTTAAGGTATTCTTCCTTCACCTAAAACATGCATGTGGATCCTAGAGTATGATCAACCATGTGATCGGGAGACATGTTCAAATATGTCTCAGTTTTCCTCCCCTGGTACTCGGGTGCAACATTCCAGACGCTTTACTAACACTCTCCCGACTTGGAGAGTCAGTGCCTTTAACCTCCTGTTTGGCCCAGTTTGCAATTTCTGCGGAAGATGTACAGGAATAGCGAGAACCAATGAGAGACTAGCTGGAGGTGTCTGGACGGGCAAATTTAACTCTCATTTCCCACCAGGAAGAGGAATTAACCAAAGGCTCAGCGTGCCGTGCCAGAACCAGATTAGGGCCTGAAGCCATTCTGCGGTGTTGCGGCCAGGTCACAAGAAAGCGAGTTGAAGAAAGGAGCTCAGGGGCACTGTAATTCACAAACCTGCAGAGTTATAAATGACATCTATCGTCCAAAAATATACTGAAGTAAGGCTGCCAAGAGGACTTGAAAGCGGGGCAGAATTGCAGGAAACCGATTTCAGGAGGTAGACTGGAATTGCATTGAAAGCATAGGAAAAGAGGCAGAACGTCCACAATGATGCACTTGGCCAAAAAGGGCGTATGCGTTTTTTCCTGAATATATTCAGGAAAAAACGCATACGCCCTTTTTGGCCAACCAAGCAAGCTTGCAAAGGAAATCTGCACTACAATGAAGTCTCACTTCTCCCCCGTCAAAAGGGCCATCTGAAAAAAGTGTAAAATCCAGAAAGGCAGGACAGGCCATGGAGAACTGGGAGCCTTGTTATGCTGAAGGGCGGGATGTAAATTGCAAACAACCACTCGGGAGAAGTGTACGGTGTTTCCTGAAACATCTAAAAAACAAAGCAACAGAACCTAGGGCACTTCCACTTATGGTCCTATAGATTAGGGAATTTAAAATCAAAAAGACACAGCCACCCCAAAGTTTGGAACGGCTCTGTTTACAAGAACCTCGATTACAGTACATGTTCAACACCGCAGAAAGTGAAAAATGGATAAAAAAGTTGTGGTATTTACTTACAAAGCAATATCACTCAGCAATGAAATCTGTGTCATCAGGCCCTTAGCAGCACAATGAGTGGATTCAGGTATGATGATTCTAACTGAAATAAGTCACACAGAAAAAGAAACATCATAAGATATCAGTAATACACGGAATGGAAACTTGGCTACACAGGAACTGAATTACAGAACAGAACAGGGTCTCAAATTTAGAAAACCAACTTATGCTTGCTTAAGGGGAAAGGTGAGTTGGGGTGCTGCATAAAACCAGAGATTGAAATGAGCACAGATAAAGTTCCTTAAGCCAAATATGGAATAGACAAGAGCTACTCCTTGCTCAACGAAATGGACTCAACACCGCATATTAAACGCCTAACAATGTACCTGACTAGTAAGTATCGTAAAACCTATGGATTGCTATGTCTCCAAAAGAGAATCAAGCATGTGTACAGGGGCATAAACGCAGCAGTGATAGGATTGGAGAGGTTCGGTGAGCAAATGAAGACCCTTTGAAGTCATATTGCATGGTACCCATTACACGGGTCTCAACTCTCCAGGTTTAAGGTATTCTTCCTTCAGCTAAAACATGCATGTGGAACCCAAGTATGATCAACCATGTGAACGGGAGACGTGTTCAAATATGTCTCAGTTTTCCTCCCCTGGTACTCGGGTGCAACATTCCAGACGCTTTACTAACACTTTCCCCACTTAGAGAGTCAGCGCCTTTAACCTCCTGTTTGGCCCAGTTTGCAATTTCTGCGGAAGATGAACAGGAATAGCGAGAACCAATAAGAGGCTAGCTGGAGGTGTCTGGACGGGCAAATTTAACTCTCATTTCCCACCAGGAAGTGGAAATAACCAAAGGCTCAGTGTGCCGTGCCGGAACCAGATTAGGGCCTGAAGACATCCTGCGGTGTTGCTGCCAGCTCAAAAGAAAGCGAGTTGAAGAAAGGAGCTCAGGGGCACTGTAATTCACAAACCTGCAGAGTTATAAATGACAGCTATCGTCCAAAAATATACTGAAGTAAGGCTGCCAAGAGGACTTGAAAGCGGGGCAGAATTGCAGGAAACCGATTTCAGGAGGTAGACTGGAATTGCATTGAAAGCATAGGAAAAGAGGCAGAACGTCCACAATGATGCACTTGGCCAAAAAGGGCGTATGCGTTTTTTCCTGAATATATTCAGGAAAAAACGCATACGCCCTTTTTGGCCAACCAAGCAAGCTTGCAAAGGAAATCTGCACTACAATGAAGTCTCACATCCCCCCTGTCAAAAGGGCCATCTGAAAAAAGTGTAAAATCCAGAAAGGCAGGACAGGCCATGGAGAACTGGGAGCCTTGTTATGCTGATGGGCGGGATGTAAATTGCCAACAGACACTCGGGAGAAGTGTATGGTGTTTCCTGAAACATCTAAAAAACAAAGCAACAGAACCTAGGGCACTTCCACTTATGGTCCTATAGCTTAGGGAAATTAAAATCAAAAAGACACAGCCACCCCAATGTTTCGAACGGCTCTGTTTACAAGAACCTCGTTTACAGTACAAGTTCAACATCGCAGAAAGTGAAAAATGGATAAAGAAATTGTGGTATTTACTTACAAAGCAATATCACTCAGCAATGAAATCTGTGTAATCAGGCACTTATCAGCACAATGAGTGGATTCAGGTATGATGATTCTAACTGAAATAAGTCACACAGAAAAAGAAACATCATAAGATATCAGTAATACACGGAATGGAAACTTGGCTACACAGGAACTGAATTACAGAACAGAACAGGGTCTCAAATTTAGAAAACCAACTTATGCTTGCTTAAGGGGAAAGGTGAGTTGGGGTGCTGCATAAAACCAGAGATTGAAATGAGCACAGATAAAGTTCCTTAAGCCAAATATGGAATAGACAAGAGCTACTCTTTGCTCAACGAAATGGACTCAACACCGCATATTAAATGCCTAAGAATGTACCTGACTAGTAAGTATCTTAAAACCTATGGATTGCTATGTCTCCGAAAGAGAATCAAGCATGTGTACAGGGGCATAAACGCAGCAGTGATAGGATTGGAGAGGTTCGGTGAGCAAATGAAGACCCTTTGAAGTCATATTGCATGGTACCCATTCCACGGGTTTCAACTACCCAGGTTTTAGGTATTCTTCCTTCAGCTAAAACATGCATGAGGAACCCAGAGTATGATCAACCATGTCATCGGGAGACGTGTTCAAATATGTCTCAGTTTTCCTCCCCTGGTACTCGGGTGCAACATTCCAGACGCTTTACTAACACTCTCCCCACTTGGAGAGTCAGCGCCTTTAACCTCCTGTTTGGCCCAGTTTGCAATTTCTGCGGAAGATGAACAGGAATAGCGAGAACCAATGAGAGGCTAGCTGGAGGTGTCTGGACGGGCAAATTTAACTCTCATTTCCCACCAGGAAGAGGAAATAACCAAAGGCTCAGCGTGCCGTACCGGAACCAGATTAGGGCCTGAAGCCATCCTGCGGTGTTGCGGCCAGCTCAAAAGAAAGCGAGTTGAAGAAAGGAGCTCAGGGGCACTGTAATTCACAAACCTGCAGAGTTATAAATGACAGCTATCGTCCAAAAATATACTGAAGTAAGGCTGCCAAGAGGACTTGAAAGCGGGGCAGAATTGCAGGAAACCGATTTCAGGAGGTAGACTGGAATTGCATTGAAAGCATAGGAAAAGAGGCAGAACGTCCACAATGATGCACTTGGCCAAAAAGGGCGTATGCGTTTTTTCCTGAATATATTCAGGAAAAAACGCATACGCCCTTTTTGGCCAACCAAGCAAGCTTGCAAAGGAAATCTGCACTACAATGAAGTCTCACATCCCCCCTGTCAAAAGGGCCATCTGAAAAAAGTGTAAAATCCAGAAAGGCAGGACAGGCCATGGAGAACTGGGAGCCTTGTTATGCTGATGGGCGGGATGTAAATTGCCAACAGACACTCGGGAGAAGTGTATGGTGTTTCCTGAAACATCTAAAAAACAAAGCAACAGAACCTAGGGCACTTCCACTTATGGTCCTATAGCTTAGGGAAATTAAAATCAAAAAGACACAGCCACCCCAATGTTTCGAACGGCTCTGTTTACAAGAACCTCGTTTACAGTACAAGTTCAACATCGCAGAAAGTGAAAAATGGATAAAGAAATTGTGGTATTTACTTACAAAGCAATATCACTCAGCAATGAAATCTGTGTAATCAGGCACTTATCAGCACAATGAGTGGATTCAGGTATGATGATTCTAACTGAAATAAGTCACACAGAAAAAGAAACATCATAAGATATCAGTAATACACGGAATGTAAACTTGGCTACACAGGAACTGAATTACAGAACAGAACAGGGTCTCAAATTTAGAAAACCAACTTATGCTTGCTTAAGGGGAAAGGTGAGTTGGGGTGCTGCATAAAACCAGAGATTGAAATGAGCACAGATAAAGTTCCTTAAGCCAAATATGGAATAGACAAGAGCTACTCCTTGCTCAACGAAATGGACTCAAAACCCCATATTAAACCCCTAAGAATGTACCTGACTAGTAAGTATCTTAAAACCTATGGATTGCTATGTCTCCGAAAGAGAATCAAGCGTGTGTACAGGGGAATAAACGCAGCAGTGATAGGATTGGAGAGGTTCGGTGAGCAAATGAAGACCCTTTGAAGTCATATTGCATGGTACCCATTCCACGGGTCTCAACTCTCCAGGTTTAAGGTATTCTTCCTTCAGCTAAAACATGCATGTGGAACCCAGAGTATGATCAACCATGTTAACGGGAGACGTGTTCAAATATGTCTCAGTTTTCCTCCCCTGGTACTCGGGTGCAACATTCCAGACACTTTACTAACACTCTCCCCACTTGGAGAGTCAGTCCCTTTAACCTCCTGTTTGGCCCAGTTTGCAATTTCTGCGGAAGATGAACAGGAATAGCGAGAACCAATGAGAGGCTAGCTGGAGGTGTCTGGACGGGCAAATTTAACTCTCATTTCCCACCAGGAAGAGGAATTAACCAAAGGCTCAGCATGCCGGGCCGGAACCAGATTAGGGCCTGAAGCCATCCTGCGGTGTTGCGGCCAGGTCACAAGAAAGCGAGTTGAAGAAAGGAGCTCAGGGGCACTGTAATTCACAAACCTGCAGAGTTATAAATGACAGCTATCGTCCAAAAATAGACTGAAGTAAGGCTGCCAAGAGGACTTGAAAGCGGGGCAGAATTGCAGGAAACCGATTTCAGGAGGTAGACTGGAATTGCATTGAAAGCATAGGAAAAGAGGCAGAACGTCCACAATGATGCACTTGGCCAAAAAGGGCGTATGCGTTTTTTCCTGAATATATTCAGGAAAAAACGCATACGCCCTTTTTGGCCAACCAAGCAAGCTTGCAAAGGAAATCTGCACTACAATGAAGTCTCACTTCCCCCCCGGTCAAAAGGGCCATCTGAAAAAAGTGTAAAATCCAGAAAGGCAGGACAGGCCATGGAGAACTGGGAGCCTTGTTATGGTGATGGGCGGGATGTAAATTGCCAACAATCACTCGGGAGAAGTGTATGGTGTTTCCTGAAACATCTAAAAAACAAAGCAACAGAACCTAGGGCACTTCCACTTATGGTCCTATAGCTTAGGGAAATTAAAATAAAAAAGACACAGCCACCCCAAAGTTTGGAACGGCTCTGTTTACAAGAACCTCGTTTACAGTACAAGTTCAACATCGCAGAAAGTGAAAAATGGATAAAGAAGTTGTGGTATTTACTTACAAAGCAATATCACTCAGCAATGAAATCTGTGTCATCAGGCCCTCAGCAGCACAATGAGTGGATTCAGGTATGATGATTCTAACTGAAATAAGTCACACAGAAAAAGAAACATCATAAGATATCAGTAATACACGGAATGGAAACTTGGCTACACAGGAACTGAATTACAGAACAGAACAGGGTCTCAAATTTAGAAAACCAACTTATGCTTGCTTAAGGGGAAAGGTGAGTTGGGGTGCTGCATAAAACCAGAGATTGAAATGAGCACAGATAAAGTTCCTTAAGCCAAATATGGAATAGACAAGAGCTACTCCTTGCTCAACGAAATGGACTCAACACCGCATATTAAACGCCTAACAATGTACCTGACTAGTAAGTATCGTAAAACCTATGGATTGCTATGTCTCCAAAAGAGAATCAAGCATGTGTACAGGGGCATAAACGCAGCAGTGATAGGATTGGAGAGGTTCGGTGAGCAAATGAAGACCCTTTGAAGTCATATTGCATGGTACCCATTACACGGGTCTCAACTCTCCAGGTTTAAGGTATTCTTCCTTCAGCTAAAACATGCATGTGGAACCCAAGTATGATCAACCATGTGAACGGGAGACGTGTTCAAATATGTCTCAGTTTTCCTCCCCTGGTACTCGGGTGCAACATTCCAGACGCTTTACTAACACTCTCCCCACTTAGAGAGTCAGCGCCTTTAACCTCCTGTTTGGCCCAGTTTGCAATTTCTGCGGAAGATGAACAGGAATAGCGAGAACCAATAAAAGGCTAGCTGGAGGTGTCTGGACGGGCAAATTTAACTCTCATTTCCCACCAGGAAGTGGAAATAACCAAAGGCTCAGTGTGCCGTGCCGGAACCAGATTAGGGCCTGAAGACATCCTGCGGTGTTGCTGCCAGCTCAAAAGAAAGCGAGTTGAAGAAAGGAGCTCAGGGGCACTGTAATTCACAAACCTGCAGAGTTATAAATGACAGCTATCGTCCAAAAATATACTGAAGTAAGGCTGCCAAGAGGACTTGAAAGCGGGGCAGAATTGCAGGAAACCGATTTCAGGAGGTAGACTGGAATTGCATTGAAAGCATAGGAAAAGAGGCAGAACGTCCACAATGATGCACTTGGCCAAAAAGGGCGTATGCGTTTTTTCCTGAATATATTCAGGAAAAAACGCATACGCCCTTTTTGGCCAACCAAGCAAGCTTGCAAAGGAAATCTGCACTACAATGAAGTCTCACATCCCCCCTGTCAAAAGGGCCATCTGAAAAAAGTGTAAAATCCAGAAAGGCAGGACAGGCCATGGAGAACTGGGAGCCTTGTTATGCTGATGGGCGGGATGTAAATTGCCAACAGACACTCGGGAGAAGTGTATGGTGTTTCCTGAAACATCTAAAAAACAAAGCAACAGAACCTAGGGCACTTCCACTTATGGTCCTATAGCTTAGGGAAATTAAAATCAAAAAGACACAGCCACCCCAATGTTTCGAACGGCTCTGTTTACAAGAACCTCGTTTACAGTACAAGTTCAACATCGCAGAAAGTGAAAAATGGATAAAGAAATTGTGGTATTTACTTACAAAGCAATATCACTCAGCAATGAAATCTGTGTAATCAGGCACTTATCAGCACAATGAGTGGATTCAGGTATGATGATTCTAACTGAAATAAGTCACACAGAAAAAGAAACATCATAAGATATCAGTAATACACGGAATGGAAACTTGGCTACACAGGAACTGAATTACAGAACAGAACAGGGTCTCAAATTTAGAAAACCAACTTATGCTTGCTTAAGGGGAAAGGTGAGTTGGGGTGCTGCATAAAACCAGAGATTGAAATGAGCACAGATAAAGTTCCTTAAGCCAAATATGGAATAGACAAGAGCTACTCTTTGCTCAACGAAATGGACTCAACACCGCATATTAAATGCCTAAGAATGTACCTGACTAGTAAGTATCTTAAAACCTATGGATTGCTATGTCTCCGAAAGAGAATCAAGCATGTGTACAGGGGCATAAACGCAGCAGTGATAGGATTGGAGAGGTTCGGTGAGCAAATGAAGACCCTTTGAAGTCATATTGCATGGTACCCATTCCACGGGTTTCAACTACCCAGGTTTTAGGTATTCTTCCTTCAGCTAAAACATGCATGAGGAACCCAGAGTATGATCAACCATGTCATCGGGAGACGTGTTCAAATATGTCTCAGTTTTCCTCCCCTGGTACTCGGGTGCAACATTCCAGACGCTTTACTAACACTCTCCCCACTTGGAGAGTCAGCGCCTTTAACCTCCTGTTTGGCCCAGTTTGCAATTTCTGCGGAAGATGAACAGGAATAGCGAGAACCAATGAGAGGCTAGCTGGAGGTGTCTGGACGGGCAAATTTAACTCTCATTTCCCACCAGGAAGAGGAAATAACCAAAGGCTCAGCGTGCCGTACCGGAACCAGATTAGGGCCTGAAGCCATCCTGCGGTGTTGCGGCCAGCTCAAAAGAAAGCGAGTTGAAGAAAGGAGCTCAGGGGCACTGTAATTCACAAACCTGCAGAGTTATAAATGACAGCTATCGTCCAAAAATATACTGAAGTAAGGCTGCCAAGAGGACTTGAAAGCGGGGCAGAATTGCAGGAAACCGATTTCAGGAGGTAGACTGGAATTGCATTGAAAGCATAGGAAAAGAGGCAGAACGTCCACAATGATGCACTTGGCCAAAAAGGGCATATGCGTTTTTTCCTGAATATATTCAGGAAAAAACGCATACGCCCTTTTTGGCCAACCAAGCAAGCTTGCAAAGGAAATCTGCACTACAATGAAGTCTCACATCCCCCCTGTCAAAAGGGCCATCTGAAAAAAGTGTAAAATCCAGAAAGGCAGGACAGGCCATGGAGAACTGGGAGCCTTGTTATGCTGATGGGCGGGATGTAAATTGCCAACAGACACTGGGGAGAAGTGTATGGTGTTTCCTGAAACATCTAAAAAACAAAGCAACAGAACCTAGGGCACTTCCACTTATGGTCCTATAGCTTAGGGAAATTAAAATCAAAAAGACACAGCCACCCCAATGTTTCGAACGGCTCTGTTTACAAGAACCTCGTTTACAGTACAAGTTCAACATCGCAGAAAGTGAAAAATGGATAAAGAAATTGTGGTATTTACTTACAAAGCAATATCACTCAGCAATGAAATCTGTGTAATCAGGCACTTAGCAGCACAATGAGTGGATTCAGGTATGATGATTCTAACTGAAATAAGTCACACAGAAAAAGAAACATCATAAGATATCAGTAATACACGGAATGTAAACTTGGCTACACAGGAACTGAATTACAGAACAGAACAGGGTCTCAAATTTAGAAAACCAACTTATGCTTGCTTAAGGGGAAAGGTGAGTTGGGGTGCTGCATAAAACCAGAGATTGAAATGAGCACAGATAAAGTTCCTTAAGCCAAATATGGAATAGACAAGAGCTACTCCTTGCTCAACGAAATGGACTCAAAACCCCATATTAAACCCCTAAGAATGTACCTGACTAGTAAGTATCTTAAAACCTATGGATTGCTATGTCTCCGAAAGAGAATCAAGCGTGTGTACAGGGGAATAAACGCAGCAGTGATAGGATTGGAGAGGTTCGGTGAGCAAATGAAGACCCTTTGAAGTCATATTGCATGGTACCCATTCCACGGGTCTCAACTCTCCAGGTTTAAGGTATTCTTCCTTCAGCTAAAACATGCATGTGGAACCCAGAGTATGATCAACCATGTTAACGGGAGACGTGTTCAAATATGTCTCAGTTTTCCTCCCCTGGTACTCGGGTGCAACATTCCAGACACTTTACTAACACTCTCCCCACTTGGAGAGTCAGTCCCTTTAACCTCCTGTTTGGCCCAGTTTGCAATTTCTGCGGAAGATGAACAGGAATAGCGAGAACCAATGAGAGGCTAGCTGGAGGTGTCTGGACGGGCAAATTTAACTCTCATTTCCCACCAGGAAGAGGAATTAACCAAAGGCTCAGCATGCCGGGCCGGAACCAGATTAGGGCCTGAAGCCATCCTGCGGTGTTGCGGCCAGGTCACAAGAAAGCGAGTTGAAGAAAGGAGCTCAGGGGCACTGTAATTCACAAACCTGCAGAGTTATAAATGACAGCTATCGTCCAAAAATAGACTGAAGTAAGGCTGCCAAGAGGACTTGAAAGCGGGGCAGAATTGCAGGAAACCGATTTCAGGAGGTAGACTGGAATTGCATTGAAAGCATAGGAAAAGAGGCAGAACGTCCACAATGATGCACTTGGCCAAAAAGGGCGTATGCGTTTTTTCCTGAATATATTCAGGAAAAAACGCATACGCCCTTTTTGGCCAACCAAGCAAGCTTGCAAAGGAAATCTGCACTACAATGAAGTCTCACTTCCCCCCCGGTCAAAAGGGCCATCTGAAAAAAGTGTAAAATCCAGAAAGGCAGGACAGGCCATGGAGAACTGGGAGCCTTGTTATGGTGATGGGCGGGATGTAAATTGCCAACAATCACTCGGGAGAAGTGTATGGTGTTTCCTGAAACATCTAAAAAACAAAGCAACAGAACCTAGGGCACTTCCACTTATGGTCCTATAGCTTAGGGAAATTAAAATAAAAAAGACACAGCCACCCCAAAGTTTGGAACGGCTCTGTTTACAAGAACCTCGTTTACAGTACAAGTTCAACATCGCAGAAAGTGAAAAATGGATAAAGAAGTTGTGGTATTTACTTACAAAGCAATATCACTCAGCAATGAAATCTGTGTCATCAGGCCCTCAGCAGCACAATGAGTGGATTCAGGTATGATGATTCTAACTGAAATAAGTCACACAGAAAAAGAAACATCATAAGATATCAGTAATACACGGAATGTAAACTTGGCTACACAGGAACTGAATTACAGAACAGAACAGGGTCTCAAATTTAGAAAACCAACTTATGCTTGCTTAAGGGGAAAGGTGAGTTGGGGTGCTGCATAAAACCAGAGATTGAAATGAGCACAGATAAAGTTCCTTAAGCCAAATATGGAATAGACAAGAGCTACTCCTTGCTCAACGAAATGGACTCAACACCGCATATTAAACGCCTAACAATGTACCTGACTAGTAAGTATCGTAAAACCTATGGATTGCTATGTCTCCAAAAGAGAATCAAGCATGTGTACAGGGGCATAAACGCAGCAGTGATAGGATTGGAGAGGTTCGGTGAGCAAATGAAGACCCTTTGAAGTCATATTGCATGGTACCCATTACACGGGTCTCAACTCTCCAGGTTTAAGGTATTCTTCCTTCAGCTAAAACATGCATGTGGAACCCAAGTATGATCAACCATGTGAACGGGAGACGTGTTCAAATATGTCTCAGTTTTCCTCCCCTGGTACTCGGGTGCAACATTCCAGACGCTTTACTAACACTCTCCCCACTTAGAGAGTCAGCGCCTTTAACCTCCTGTTTGGCCCAGTTTGCAATTTCTGCGGAAGATGAACAGGAATAGCGAGAACCAATAAGAGGCTAGCTGGAGGTGTCTGGACGGGCAAATTTAACTCTCATTTCCCACCAGGAAGTGGAAATAACCAAAGGCTCAGTGTGCCGTGCCGGAACCAGATTAGGGCCTGAAGACATCCTGCGGTGTTGCTGCCAGCTCAAAAGAAAGCGAGTTGAAGAAAGGAGCTCAGGGGCACTGTAATTCACAAACCTGCAGAGTTATAAATGACAGCTATCGTCCAAAAATATACTGAAGTAAGGCTGCCAAGAGGACTTGAAAGCGGGGCAGAATTGCAGGAAACCGATTTCAGGAGGTAGACTGGAATTGCATTGAAAGCATAGGAAAAGAGGCAGAACATCCACAATGATGCACTTGGCCAAAAAGTGCGTATGCGATTTTTCCTGAATATATTCAGGAAAAAACGCATACGCCCTTTTTGGCCAACCAAGCAAGCTTGCAAAGGAAATCTGCACTACAATGAAGTCTCACTTCCCCCCGGTCAAAAGGGCCATCTGAAAATAGTGTAAAATCCAGAAAGGCAGGACAGGCCATGGAGAACTGGGAGCCTTGTTATGCTGATGGGCGGGATGTAAATTGCCAACAACCACTCGGGAGAAGTGTATGGTGTTTCCTGGAACATCTAAAAAACAAAACAACAGAGCCTAGGGCACTTCCACTTATGGTCCTATAGCTTAGGGAAATTAAAATCAAAAAGACACAGCCACCCCAAAGTTTGGAACGGCTCTGTTTACAAGAACCTCGTTTACAGTACAAGTTCAACATCGCAGAAAGTGAAAAATGGATAAAGAAGTTGTGGTATTCACTTACAAAGCAATATCACTCAGCAATGAAATCTATGTCATCAGGCCCTTAGCAGCACAATGAGTGGATTCAGGTATGATGATTCTAACTGAAATAAGTCACACAGAAAAAGAAACATCATAAGATATCAGTAATACACGGAATGGAAACTTGGCTACACAGGAACTGAATTACAGAACAGAACAGGGTCTCAAATTTAGAAAACCAACTTATGCTTGCTTAAGGGGAAAGGTGAGTTGGGGTGCTGCATAAAACCAGAGATTGAAATGAGCACAGATAAAGTTCCTTAAGCCAAATATGGAATAGACAAGAGCTACTCTTTGCTCAACGAAATGGACTCAACACCGCATATTAAATGCCTAAGAATGTACCTGACTAGTAAGTATCTTAAAACCTATGGATTGCTATGTCTCCGAAAGAGAATCAAGCATGTGTACAGGGGCATAAACGCAGCAGTGATAGGATTGGAGAGGTTCGGTGAGCAAATGAAGACCCTTTGAAGTCATATTGCATGGTACCCATTCCACGGGTTTCAACTACCCAGGTTTTAGGTATTCTTCCTTCAGCTAAAACATGCATGAGGAACCCAGAGTATGATCAACCATGTCATCGGGAGACGTGTTCAAATATGTCTCAGTTTTCCTCCCCTGGTACTCGGGTGCAACATTCCAGACGCTTTACTAACACTCTCCCCACTTGGAGAGTCAGCACCTTTAACCTCCTGTTTGGCCCAGTTTGCAATTTCTGCGGAAGATGAACAGGAATAGCGAGAACCAATGAGAGGCTAGCTGGAGGTGTCTGGACGGGCAAATTTAACTCTCATTTCCCACCAGGAAGAGGAAATAACCAAAGGCTCTGCGTGCCGTACCGGAACCAGATTAGGGCCTGAAGCCATCCTGCGGTGTTGCGGCCAGCTCAAAAGAAAGCGAGTTGAAGAAAGGAGCTCAGGGGCACTGTAATTCACAAACCTGCAGAGTTATAAATGACAGCTATCGTCCAAAAATATACTGAAGTAAGGCTGCCAAGAGGACTTGAAAGTGGGGCAGAATTGCAGGAAACCGATTTCAGGAGGTAGACTGGAATTGCATTGAAAGCATAGGAAAAGAGGCAGAACGTCCACAATGATGCACTTGGCCAAAAAGGGCGTATGCGTTTTTTCCTGAATATATTCAGGAAAAAACGCATACGCCCTTTTTGGCCAACCAAGCAAGCTTGCAAAGGAAATCTGCACTACAATGAAGTCTCACTTCTCCCCGGTCAAAAGGGCCATCTGAAAAAAGTGTAAAATCCAGAAAGGCAGGACAGGCCATGGAGAACTGGGAGCCTTGTTATGCTGAAGGGCGGGATGTAAATTGCAAACAACCACTCGGGAGAAGTGTACGGTGTTTCCTGAAACATCTAAAAAACAAAGCAACAGAACGTAGGGCACTTCCACTTATGGTCCTATAGATTAGGGAATTTAAAATCAAAAAGACACAGCCACCCCAAAGTTTGGAACGGCTCTGTTTACAAGAACCTCGATTACAGTACATGTTCAACATCGCAGAAAGTGAAAAATGGATAAAAAAGTTGTGGTATTTACTTACAAAGCAATATCACTCAGCAATGAAATCTGTGTCATCAGGCCCTTAGCAGCACAATGAGTGGATTCAGGTATGATGATTCTAACTGAAATAAGTCACACAGAAAAAGAAACATCATAAGATATCAGTAATACACGGAATGGAAACTTGGCTACACAGGAACTGAATTACAGAACAGAACAGGGTCTCAAATTTAGAAAACCAACTTATGCTTGCTTAAGGGGAAAGGTGAGTTGGGGTGCTGCATAAAACCAGAGATTGAAATGAGCACAGATAAAGTTCCTTAAGCCAAATATGGAATAGACAAGAGCTACTCCTTGCTCAACGAAATGGACTCAACACCGCATATTAAACGCCTAACAATGTACCTGACTAGTAAGTATCGTAAAACCTATGGATTGCTATGTCTCCAAAAGAGAATCAAGCATGTGTACAGGGGCATAAACGCAGCAGTGATAGGATTGGAGAGGTTCGGTGAGCAAATGAAGACCCTTTGAAGTCATATTGCATGGTACCCATTACACGGGTCTCAACTCTCCAGGTTTAAGGTATTCTTCCTTCAGCTAAAACATGCATGTGGAACCCAAGTATGATCAACCATGTGAACGGGAGACGTGTTTAAATATGTCTCAGTTTTCCTCCCCTGGTACTCGGGTGCAACATTCCAGACGCTTTACTAACACTCTCCCCACTTAGAGAGTCAGCGCCTTTAACCTCCTGTTTGGCCCAGTTTGCAATTTCTGCGGAAGATGAACAGGAATAGCGAGAACCAATAAGAGGCTAGCTGGAGGTGTCTGGACGGGCAAATTTAACTCTCATTTCCCACCAGGAAGTGGAAATAACCAAAGGCTCAGTGTGCCGTGCCGGAACCAGATTAGGGCCTGAAGACATCCTGCGGTGTTGCTGCCAGCTCAAAAGAAAGCGAGTTGAAGAAAGGAGCTCAGGGGCACTGTAATTCACAAACCTGCAGAGTTATAAATGACAGCTATCGTCCAAAAATATACTGAAGTAAGGCTGCCAAGAGGACTTGAAAGCGGGGCAGAATTGCAGGAAACCGATTTCAGGAGGTAGACTGGAATTGCATTGAAAGCATAGGAAAAGAGGCAGAACGTCCACAATGATGCACTTGGCCAAAAAGGGCGTATGCGTTTTTTCCTGAATATATTCAGGAAAAAACGCATACGCCCTTTTTGGCCAACCAAGCAAGCTTGCAAAGGAAATCTGCACTACAATGAAGTCTCACTACCCCCCGGTCAAAAGGGCCATCTGAAAATAGTGTAAAATCCAGAAAGGCAGGACAGGCCATGGAGAACTGGGAGCCTTGTTATGCTGATGGGCGGGATGTAAATTGCCAACAACCACTCGGGAGAAGTGTATGGTGTTTCCTGGAACATCTAAAAAACAAAGCAACAGAACCTAGGGCACTTCCACTTATGGTCCTATAGCTTAGGGAAATTAAAATCAAAAAGACACAGCCACCCCAAAGTTTGGGACGCCTCTGTTTACAAGAACCTCGTTTACAGTACAAGTTCAACATCGCAGAAAGTGAAAAATGGATAAAGAAGTTGTGGTATTCACTTACAAAGCAATATCACTCAGCAATGAAATCTATGTCATCAGGCCCTTAGCAGCACAATGAGTGGATTCAGGTATGATGATTCTAACTGAAATAAGTCACACAGAAAAAGAAACATCATAAGATATCAGTAATACACGGAATGTAAACTTGGCTACACAGGAACTGAATTACAGAACAGAACAGGGTCTCAAATTTAGAAAACCAACTTATGCTTGCTTAAGGGGAAAGGTGAGTTGGGGTGCTGCATAAAACCAGAGATTGAAATGAGCACAGATAAAGTTCCTTAAGCCAAATATGGAATAGACAAGAGCTACTCTTTGCTCAACGAAATGGACTCAACACCGCATATTAAATGCCTAAGAATGTACCTGACTAGTAAGTATCTTAAAACCTATGGATTGCTATGTCTCCGAAAGAGAATCAAGCATGTGTACAGGGGCATAAACGCAGCAGTGATAGGATTGGAGAGGTTCGGTGAGCAAATGAAGACCCTTTGAAGTCATATTGCATGGTACCCATTCCACGGGTTTCAACTACCCAGGTTTTAGGTATTCTTCCTTCAGCTAAAACATGCATGAGGAACCCAGAGTATGATCAACCATGTCATTGGGAGACGTGTTCAAATATGTCTCAGTTTTCCTCCCCTGGTACTCGGGTGCAACATTCCAGACGCTTTACTAACACTCTCCCCACTTGGAGAGTCAGCGCCTTTAACCTCCTGTTTGGTCCAGTTTGCAATTTCTGCGGAAGATGAACAGGAATAGCGAGAACCAATGAGAGGCTAGCTGGAGGTGTCTGGACGGGCAAATTTAACTCTCATTTCACACCAGGAAGAGGAAATAACCAAAGGCTCAGCGTGCCGTACCGGAACCAGATTAGGGCCTGAAGCCATCCTGCGGTGTTGCGGCCAGCTCAAAAGAAAGCGAGTTGAAGAAAGGAGCTCAGGGGCACTGTAATTCACAAACCTGCAGAGTTATAAATGACAGCTATCGTCCAAAAATATACTGAAGTAAGGCTGCCAAGAGGACTTGAAAGTGGGGCAGAATTGCAGGAAACCGATTTCAGGAGGTAGACTGGAATTGCATTGAAAGCATAGGAAAAGAGGCAGAACGTCCACAATGATGCACTTGGCCAAAAAGGGCGTATGCGTTTTTTCCTGAATATATTCAGGAAAAAACGCATACGCCCTTTTTGGCCAACCAAGCAAGCTTGCAAAGGAAATCTGCACTACAATGAAGTCTCACATCCCCCCGGTCAAAAGGGCCATCTGAAAAAAGTGTAAAATCCAGAAAGGCAGGACAGGCCATGGAGAACTGGGAGCCTTGTTATGCTGATGGGCGGGATGTAAATTGCCAACAGACACTGGGGAGAAGTGTATGGTGTTTCCTGAAACATCTAAAAAACAAAGCAACAGAACCTAGGGCACTTCCACTTATGGTCCTATAGCTTAGGGAAATTAAAATCAAAAAGACACAGCCACCCCAATGTTTCGAACGGCTCTGTTTACAAGAACCTCGTTTACAGTACAAGTTCAACATCGCAGAAAGTGAAAAATGGATAAACAAATTGTGGTATTTACTTACAAAGCAATATCACTCAGCAATGAAATCTGTGTCATCAGGCACTTAGCAGCACAATGAGTGGATTCAGGTATGATGATTCTAACTGAAATAAGTCACACAGAAAAAGAAACATCATAAGATATCAGTAATACACGGAATGTAAACTTGGCTACACAGGAACTGAATTACAGAACAGAACAGGGTCTCAAATTTAGAAAACCAACTTATGCTTGCTTAAGGGGAAAGGTGAGTTGGGGTGCTGCATAAAACCAGAGATTGAAATGAGCACAGATAAAGTTCCTTAAGCCAAATATGGAATAGACAAGAGCTACTCTTTGCTCAACGAAATGGACTCAACACCGCATATTAAATGCCTAAGAATGTACCTGACTAGTAAGTATCTTAAAACCTATGGATTGCTATGTCTCCGAAAGAGAATCAAGCATGTGTACAGGGGCATAAACGCAGCAGTGATAGGATTGGAGAGGTTCGGTGAGCAAATGAAGACCCTTTGAAGTCATATTGCATGGTACCCATTCCACGGGTTTCAACTACCCAGGTTTTAGGTATTCTTCCTTCAGCTAAAACATGCATGAGGAACCCAGAGTATGATCAACCATGTCATCGGGAGACGTGTTCAAATATGTCTCAGTTTTCCTCCCCTGGTACTCGGGTGCAACATTCCAGACGCTTTACTAACACTCTCCCCACTTGGAGAGTCAGCACCTTTAACCTCCTGTTTGGCCCAGTTTGCAATTTCTGCGGAAGATGAACAGGAATAGCGAGAACCAATGAGAGGCTAGCTGGAGGTGTCTGGACGGGCAAATTTAACTCTCATTTCCCACCAGGAAGAGGAAATAACCAAAGGCTCTGCGTGCCGTACCGGAACCAGATTAGGGCCTGAAGCCATCCTGCGGTGTTGCGGCCAGCTCAAAAGAAAGCGAGTTGAAGAAAGGAGCTCAGGGGCACTGTAATTCACAAACCTGCAGAGTTATAAATGACAGCTATCGTCCAAAAATATACTGAAGTAAGGCTGCCAAGAGGACTTGAAAGTGGGGCAGAATTGCAGGAAACCGATTTCAGGAGGTAGACTGGAATTGCATTGAAAGCATAGGAAAAGAGGCAGAACGTCCACAATGATGCACTTGGCCAAAAAGGGCGTATGCGTTTTTTCCTGAATATATTCAGGAAAAAACGCATACGCCCTTTTTGGCCAACCAAGCAAGCTTGCAAAGGAAATCTGCACTACAATGAAGTCTCACTTCTCCCCGGTCAAAAGGGCCATCTGAAAAAAGTGTAAAATCCAGAAAGGCAGGACAGGCCATGGAGAACTGGGAGCCTTGTTATGCTGAAGGGCGGGATGTAAATTGCAAACAACCACTCGGGAGAAGTGTATGGTGTTTCCTGAAACATCTAAAAAACAAAGCAACAGAACCTAGGGCACTTCCACTTATGGTCCTATAGATTAGGGAATTTAAAATCAAAAAGACACAGCCACCCCAAAGTTTGGAACGGCTCTGTTTACAAGAACCTCGATTACAGTACATGTTCAACATCGCAGAAAGTGAAAAATGGATAAAAATGTTGTGGTATTTACTTACAAAGCAATATCACTCAGCAATGAAATCTGTGTCATCAGGCCCTTAGCAGCACAATGAGTGGATTCAGGTATGATGATTCTAACTGAAATAAGTCACACAGAAAAAGAAACATCATAAGATATCAGTAATACACGGAATGGAAACTTGGCTACACAGGAACTGAATTACAGAACAGAACAGGGTCTCAAATTTAGAAAACCAACTTATGCTTGCTTAAGGGGAAAGGTGAGTTGGGGTGCTGCATAAAACCAGAGATTGAAATGAGCACAGATAAAGTTCCTTAAGCCAAATATGGAATAGACAAGAGCTACTCCTTGCTCAACGAAATGGACTCAACACCGCATATTAAACGCCTAACAATGTACCTGACTAGTAAGTATCGTAAAACCTATGGATTGCTATGTCTCCAAAAGAGAATCAAGCATGTGTACAGGGGCATAAACGCAGCAGTGATAGGATTGGAGAGGTTCGGTGAGCAAATGAAGACCCTTTGAAGTCATATTGCATGGTACCCATTACACGGGTCTCAACTCTCCAGGTTTAAGGTATTCTTCCTTCAGCTAAAACATGCATGTGGAACCCAAGTATGATCAACCATGTGAACGGGAGACGTGTTCAAATATGTCTCAGTTTTCCTCCCCTGGTACTCGGGTGCAACATTCCAGACGCTTTACTAACACTCTCCCCACTTAGAGAGTCAGCGCCTTTAACCTCCTGTTTGGCCCAGTTTGCAATTTCTGCGGAAGATGAACAGGAATAGCGAGAACCAATAAGAGGCTAGCTGGAGGTGTCTGGACGGGCAAATTTAACTCTCATTTCCCACCAGGAAGTGGAAATAACCAAAGGCTCAGTGTGCCGTGCCGGAACCAGATTAGGGCCTGAAGACATCCTGCGGTGTTGCTGCCAGCTCAAAAGAAAGCGAGTTGAAGAAAGGAGCTCAGGGGCACTGTAATTCACAAACCTGCAGAGTTATAAATGACAGCTATCGTCCAAAAATATACTGAAGTAAGGCTGCCAAGAGGACTTGAAAGCGGGGCAGAATTGCAGGAAACCGATTTCAGGAGGTAGACTGGAATTGCATTGAAAGCATAGGAAAAGAGGCAGAACGTCCACAATGATGCACTTGGCCAAAAAGGGCGTATGCGTTTTTTCCTGAATATATTCAGGAAAAAACGCATACGCCCTTTTTGGCCAACCAAGCAAGCTTGCAAAGGAAATCTGCACTACAATGAAGTCTCACTACCCCCCGGTCAAAAGGGCCATCTGAAAATAGTGTAAAATCCAGAAAGGCAGGACAGGCCATGGAGAACTGGGAGCCTTGTTATGCTGATGGGCGGGATGTAAATTGCCAACAACCACTCGGGAGAAGTGTATGGTGTTTCCTGGAACATCTAAAAAACAAAGCAACAGAACCTAGGGCACTTCCACTTATGGTCCTATAGCTTAGGGAAATTAAAATCAAAAAGACACAGCCACCCCAAAGTTTGGGACGCCTCTGTTTACAAGAACCTCGTTTACAGTACAAGTTCAACATCGCAGAAAGTGAAAAATGGATAAAGAAGTTGTGGTATTCACTTACAAAGCAATATCACTCAGCAATGAAATCTATGTCATCAGGCCCTTAGCAGCACAATGAGTGGATTCAGGTATGATGATTCTAACTGAAATAAGTCACACAGAAAAAGAAACATCATAAGATATCAGTAATACACGGAATGTAAACTTGGCTACACAGGAACTGAATTACAGAACAGAACAGGGTCTCAAATTTAGAAAACCAACTTATGCTTGCTTAAGGGGAAAGGTGAGTTGGGGTGCTGCATAAAACCAGAGATTGAAATGAGCACAGATAAAGTTCCTTAAGCCAAATATGGAATAGACAAGAGCTACTCTTTGCTCAACGAAATGGACTCAACACCGCATATTAAATGCCTAAGAATGTACCTGACTAGTAAGTATCTTAAAACCTATGGATTGCTATGTCTCCGAAAGAGAATCAAGCATGTGTACAGGGGCATAAACGCAGCAGTGATAGGATTGGAGAGGTTCGGTGAGCAAATGAAGACCCTTTGAAGTCATATTGCATGGTACCCATTCCACGGGTTTCAACTACCCAGGTTTTAGGTATTCTTCCTTCAGCTAAAACATGCATGAGGAACCCAGAGTATGATCAACCATGTCATTGGGAGACGTGTTCAAATATGTCTCAGTTTTCCTCCCCTGGTACTCGGGTGCAACATTCCAGACGCTTTACTAACACTCTCCCCACTTGGAGAGTCAGCGCCTTTAACCTCCTGTTTGGTCCAGTTTGCAATTTCTGCGGAAGATGAACAGGAATAGCGAGAACCAATGAGAGGCTAGCTGGAGGTGTCTGGACGGGCAAATTTAACTCTCATTTCACACCAGGAAGAGGAAATAACCAAAGGCTCAGCGTGCCGTACCGGAACCAGATTAGGGCCTGAAGCCATCCTGCGGTGTTGCGGCCAGCTCAAAAGAAAGCGAGTTGAAGAAAGGAGCTCAGGGGCACTGTAATTCACAAACCTGCAGAGTTATAAATGACAGCTATCGTCCAAAAATATACTGAAGTAAGGCTGCCAAGAGGACTTGAAAGTGGGGCAGAATTGCAGGAAACCGATTTCAGGAGGTAGACTGGAATTGCATTGAAAGCATAGGAAAAGAGGCAGAACGTCCACAATGATGCACTTGGCCAAAAAGGGCGTATGCGTTTTTTCCTGAATATATTCAGGAAAAAACGCATACGCCCTTTTTGGCCAACCAAGCAAGCTTGCAAAGGAAATCTGCACTACAATGAAGTCTCACATCCCCCCGGTCAAAAGGGCCATCTGAAAAAAGTGTAAAATCCAGAAAGGCAGGACAGGCCATGGAGAACTGGGAGCCTTGTTATGCTGATGGGCGGGATGTAAATTGCCAACAGACACTGGGGAGAAGTGTATGGTGTTTCCTGAAACATCTAAAAAACAAAGCAACAGAACCTAGGGCACTTCCACTTATGGTCCTATAGCTTAGGGAAATTAAAATCAAAAAGACACAGCCACCCCAATGTTTCGAACGGCTCTGTTTACAAGAACCTCGTTTACAGTACAAGTTCAACATCGCAGAAAGTGAAAAATGGATAAACAAATTGTGGTATTTACTTACAAAGCAATATCACTCAGCAATGAAATCTGTGTCATCAGGCACTTAGCAGCACAATGAGTGGATTCAGGTATGATGATTCTAACTGAAATAAGTCACACAGAAAAAGAAACATCATAAGATATCAGTAATACACGGAATGTAAACTTGGCTACACAGGAACTGAATTACAGAACAGAACAGGGTCTCAAATTTAGAAAACCAACTTATGCTTGCTTAAGGGTAAAGGTGAGTTGGGGTGCTGCATAAAACCAGAGATTGAAATGAGCACAGATAAAGTTCCTTAAGCCAAATATGGAATAGACAAGAGCTACTCTTTGCTCAACGAAATGGACTCAACACCGCATATTAAATGCCTAAGAATGTACCTGACTAGTAAGTATCTTAAAACCTATGGATTGCTATGTCTCCGAAAGAGAATCAAGCATGTGTACAGGGGCATAAACGCAGCAGTGATAGGATTGGAGAGGTTCGGTGAGCAAATGAAGACCCTTTGAAGTCATATTGCATGGTACCCATTCCACGGGTCTCAACTCTCCAGGTTTAAGGTATTCTTCCTTCAGCTAAAACATGCATGTGGAACCCAGAGTATGATCAACCATGTGAACGGGAGACGTGTTCAAATATGTCTCAGTTTTCCTCCCCTGGTACTCGGGTGCAACATTCCAGACGCTTTACTAACACTCTCCCGACTTGGAGAGTCAGTCCCTTTAACCTCCTGTTCGGCCCAGTTTGCAATTTCTGCGGAAGATGAACAGGAATAGCGAGAACCAATGAGAGACTAGCTGGAGGTGTCTGGACGGGCAAATTTAACTCTCATTTCCCACCAGGAAGAGGAATTAACCAAAGACCTAGCATGCCGTGCCGGAACTAGATTAGGGCCTGAAGCCATCCTGCGGTGTTGCGGCCAGGTCACAAGAAAGCGAGTTGAAGAAAGGAGCTCAGGGGCACTGTAATTCACAAACCTGCAGAGTTATAAATGACAGCTATTGTCCAAAAATAGACTGAAGTAAGGCTGCCAAGAGGACTTTAAAGCGGGGCAGAATTGCAGGAAACCGATTTCAGGAGGTAGACTGGAATTGCATTGAAAGCATAGGAAAAGAGGCAGAACGTCCACAATGATGCACTTGGCCAAAAAGGGCGTATGCGTTTTTTCCTGAGTATATTCAGGAAAAAATGCATACGCCCTTTTTGGCCAACCAAGCAAGCTTGCAAAGGAAATCTGCACTACAATGAAGTCTCACATCCCCCCTGTCAAAAGGGCCATCTGAAAAAAGTGTAAAATCCAGAAAGGCAGGACAGGCCATGGAGAACTGGGAGCCTTGTTATGCTGATGGGCGGGATGTTAATTGCCAACAGACACTCGGGAGAAGTGTATGGTGTTTCCTGAAACATGTAAAAAACAAAGCAACAGAGCCTAGGGCAATTCCACTTATGGTCCTATAGCTTAGGGAAATTAAAATCAAAAAGACACAGCCACCCCAAAGTTTGGAACGGCTCTGTTTACAAGAACCTCGTTTACAGTACAAGTTCAACATCGCAGAAAGTGAAAAATGGATAAAGAAGTTGTGGTATTCACTTACAAAGCAATATCACTCAGCAATGAAATCTATGTCAACAGGCCCTTAGCAGCACAATGAGTGGATTCAGGTATGATGATTCTAACTGAAATAAGTCACACAGAAAAAGAAACATCATAAGATATCAGTAATACACGGAATGTAAACTTGGCTACACAGGAACTGAATTACAGAACAGAACAGGGTCTCAAATTTAGAAAACCAACTTATGCTTGCTTATGGGTAAAGGTGAGTTGGGGAGCTGCATAAAACCAGAGATTGAAATGAGCACAGATAAAGTTCCTTAAGCCAAATATGGAATAGACAAGAGCTACTCCTTGCTCAATGAAATGGACTCAACACCGCATATTAAACGCCTAAGAATGTACCTGACTAGTAAGTATCTTAAAACCTGTGGATTGCTATGTCTCCGAAAGAGAATCAAGCATGTGTACAGGGGCATAAACGCAGCAGTGATAGGATTGGAGAGGTTCGGTGAGCAAATGAAGACCCTTTGAAGTCATATTGCATGGTACCCATTAAACGGGTTTCAACTACCCAGGTTTTAGGTATTCTTCCTTCAGCTAAAACATGCATGTGGAACCCAGAGTATCATCAACCATGTGAACGGGAGACGTGTTCAAATGTCTCAGTTTTTCCCCCCTGGTACTCGGGTGCAACATTCCAGACGCTTTACTAACACTCTCCCGACCTGGAGAGTCAGTCCCTTTAACCTCCTGTTTGGCCCAGTTTGCAATTTCTGCGGAAGATGAACAGGAATAGCGAGAACCAATGAGAGGCTAGCTGGAGGTGTCTGGACGGGCAAATTTAACTCTCATTTCCCACCAGGAAGAGGAATTAACCAAAGGCTCAGCGTGCCGTGCCGGAACCAGATTAGGGCCTGAAGCCATCCTGCGGTGTTGCGGCCAGGTCACAAGAAAGCGAGTTGAAGAAAGGAGCTCAGGGGCACTGTAATTCACAAACCTGCAGAGTTATAAATGCCAGCTATCGTCCAAAAATAGACTGAAGTAAGGCTGCCAAGAGGACCTGAAAGTGGGGCAGAATTGCAGGAAACCGATTTCAGGAGGTAGACTGGAATTGCATTGAAAGCATAGGAAAAGAGGCAGAACGTCCACAATGATGCACTTGGCCAAAAAGGGTGTATGCGTTTTTTCCTGAATATATTCAGGAAAAAACGCATACGCCCTTTTTGGCCAACCAAGCAAGCTTGCAAAGGAAATCTGCACTACAATGAAGTCTCACTTTCCCCCGGTCAAAAGGGCCATCTGAAAAAAGTGTAAAATCCAGAAAGGCAGGACAGGCCATGGAGAACTGGGAGCCTTGTTATGCTGATGGGCGGGATGTAAATTGCCAACAACCACTCGGGAGAAGTGTATGGTGTTTCCTGAAACATCTAAAAAACAAAGCAACAGAACCTAGGGCACTTCCACTTATGGTCCTATAGCTTAGGGAAATTAAAATCAAAAAGACACAGCCACCCCAAAGTTTGGAACGGCTCTGTTTACAAGAACCTCGTTTACAGTACAAGTTCAACATCGAAGAAAGTGAAAAATGGATAAAGAAGTTGTGGTATTTACTTACAAAGCAATATCACTCAGCAATGAAATCTGTGTCATCAGGCCCTTAGCAGCACAATGAGTGGATTCAGCTATGATGATTCTAACTGAAATAAGTCACACAGAAAAAGAAACATCATAAGATATCAGTAATACACGGAATGGAAACTTGGCTACACAGGAACTGAATTATAGAACAGAACAGGGTCTCAAATTTAGAAAACCAACTTATGCTTGCTTAAGGGTAAAGGTGAGTTGGGGTGCTGCATAAAACCAGAGATTGAAATGAGCACAGATAAAGTTCCTTAAGCCAAATATGGAATAGACAAGAGCTACTCTTTGCTCAACGAAACGGACTCAACACCGCATATTAAATGCCTAAGAATGTACCTGACTAGTAAGTATCTTAAAACCTATGGATTGCTATGTCTCCGAAAGAGAATCAAGCATGTGTACAGGGGCATAAACGCAGCAGTGATAGGATTGGAGAGGTTCGGTGAGCAAATGAAGACCCTTTGAAGTCATATTGCATGGTACCCATTCCACGGGTCTCAACTCTCCAGGTTTAAGGTATTCTTCCTTCAGCTAAAACATGCATGTGGAACCCAGAGTATGATCAACCATGTGAACGGGAGACGTGTTCAAATATGTCTCAGATTTCCTCCCCTGGTACTCGGGTGCAACATTCCAGACGCTTTACTAACACTCTCCCGACTTGGAGAGTCAGTCCCTTTAAACTCCTGTTTGGCCCAGTTTGCAATTTCTGCGGAAGATGAACAGGAATAGCGAGAACCAATGAGAGGCTAGCTGGAGGTGTCTGGACGGGCAAATTTAACTCTCATTTCCCACCAGGAAGAGGAATTAACCAAAGGCTCAGCATGCCGTACCGGAACCAGATTAGGGCCTGAAGACATCCTGCGGTGTTGCGGCCAGGTCACAAGAAAGCGAGTTGAAGAAAGGAGCTCTGGGGCACTGTAATTCACAAACCTGCAGAGTTATAAATGACAGCTATCGTCCAAAAATAGACTGAAGTAAGGCTTCCAAGAGGACTTGAAAGCGAGGCAGAATTGCAGGAAACCGATTTCAGGAGGTAGACTGGAATTGCATTGAAAGCATAGGAAAAGAGGCAGAACGTCCACAATGATGCACTTGGCCAAAAAGGGCGTATGCGTTTTTTCCTGAATATATTCAGGAAAAAACGCATACGCCCTTTTTGGCCAACCAAGCAAACTTGCAAAGGAAATCTGCACTACAATGAAGTCTCACTTCCCCCCGGTCAAAAGGGCCATCTGAAAAAAAGTGTAAAATCCAAAAAGGCAGGACAGGCCATGGAGAACTGTGAGCCTTGTTATGCTGATGGGCGGGATGTAAATTGCCAACAGACACTCGGGAGAAGTGTATGGTGTTTCCTGAAACATCTAAAAAACAAAGCAACAGAGCCTAGGGCACTGCCACTTATGGTCCTATAGCTTAGGGAAATTAAAATCAAAAAGACACAGCCACCCCAAAGTTTGGGACGCCTCTGTTTACAAAAACCTCGTTTACAGTACAAGTTCAACATCGCAGAAAGTGAAAAATGGATAAAGAAGTTGTGGTATTTACTTACAAAGCAATATCACTCAGCAATGAAATCTATGTCATCAGGCACTTAGCAGCACAATGAGTGGATTCAGGTATGATGATTCTAACTGAAATAAGTCACACAGAAAAAGAAACATCATAAGATATCAGTAATACACGGAATGTAAACTTGGCTACACAGGAACTGAATTACAGAACAGAACAGGGTCTCAAATTTAGAAAACCAACTTATGCTTGCTTAAGGGGAAAGGTGAGTTGGGGTGCTGCATAAAACCAGAGATTGAAATGAGCACAGATAAAGTTCCTTAAGCCAAATATGGAATAGACAAGAGCTACTCCTTGCTCAACGAAATGGACTCAACACCGCATATTAAACGCCTAAGAATGTACCTGACTAGTAAGTATCTTAAAACCTATGGATTGCTATGTCTCCGAAAGAGAATCAAGCATGTGTACAGGGGCATAAACGCAGCAGTGATAGGATTGGAGAGGTTCGTGAGCAAATGAAGACCCTTTGAAGTCATATTGCATGGTACCCATTCCACAGGTTTCAACTACCAAGGTTTAAGGTATTCTTCCTTCAGCTAAAACATGCATGTGGAACCTAGAGTATGATCAACCATGTGATCGGGAGACGTGTTCAAATATGTCTCAGTTTTCGTACCCTGGTACTCGGGTGCAACATTCCAGACGCTTTACTAACACTCTCCCCACTTGGAGAGTCAGTCCCTTTAACCTCCTGTTTGGCCCAATTTGCAATTTCTGCGGAAGATGAACAGGAATAGCGAGAACCAATGAGAGACTAGCCGGAGGTGTCTGGATGGGCTAATTTAACTCTCATTTCCGACCAGGAAGAGGAATTAACCAAAGGCTCAGTGTGCCGTGCCAGAACCAGATTAGGGCCTGAAGCCATCCTGCGGTGTTGCGGCCAGGTCACAAGAAAGCGAGTTGAAGAAAGGAGCTCAGGGGCACTGTAATTCACAAACCTGCAGAGTTATAAATGACAGCTATCGTCCAAAAATAGACTGAAGTAAGGCTGCCAAGAGGACTTGAAAGCGGGGCAGAATTGCAGGAATCCGATTTCAGGAGGTAGACTGGAATTGCATTGAAAGCATAGGAAAAGAGGCAGAACGTCCACAATGATGCACTTGGCCAAAAAGGGCGTATGCGTTTTTTCCTGAATATATTCAGGAAAAAACGCATACGCCCTTTTTGACCAACCAAGCAAACTTGCAAAGGAAATCTGCACTACAATGAAGTCTCACTACTCCCCGGTCAAAAGGGCCATCTGAAAAAAGTGTAAAATCCAGAAAGGCAGGACAGGCCATGGAGAACTGGGAGCCTTGTTATGCTGATGGGCGGGATGTAAGTTGCAAACAGACACTCAGGAGAAGTGTATGGTGTTTCCTGAAACATCTAAAAAACAAAGCAACAGAGCCTAGGGCACTTCCACTTATGGTCCTATAGCTTAGGGAAATTAAAATCAAAAAGACACAGCCACCCCAAAGTTTGGGACGCCTCCGTTTACAAGAACCTCGTTTACCGTACAAGTTCAATATCACAGAAAGTGAAAAATGGATAAAGAACTTGTGGTACTTACGTACAATGCAGTATCACTCAGCAATGAAATCTATGTCATCAGGCCCTTAGCAGCATAATGAGTGGATTTAGGTACGATGATTCTAACTGAAATAAGTCACACAGAAAAAGAAATATCATAAGATATCAGTAATACACGGAATGTAAACTTGGCTACACAGGAACTGCATTCCAAAACAGAACAGGGTCTCAAATTTAGAAAACCAACTTATGCTTGCTTAAGGGGAAAGGTGAGTTGGGGTGCTGCATAAAACCAGAGATTAAAATGAGCACAGATAAAGTTCCTTAAGCCAAATATGGAATAGAGAAGAGCTACTCCTTGCTCAACGAAATGGACTCAAAACCCCATATTAAACGCCTAAGAATGTACCTGACTAGTAAGTATCTTAAAACCTATGGATTGCTATGTCTCCAAAAGAGAATCAAGCGTGTGTACAGGGGCATAAACGCAGCAGTGATAGGATTGGATAGGTTCGGTGAGCAAATGAAGACCCTTTGAAGTCATATTGCATGGTACCCATTCCACGGGGTTCAACTACCCAGGTTTTAGGTATTCTTCCTTCAGCTAAAACATGCATGTGGAACCCAGAGTATGATCAACCATGTGATAGGGAGACGTGTTCAAATATGTCTCAGATTTCCTCCCCTGGTACTCGGGTGCAACATTCCAGACGCCTTACTAACACTCTCCCCACTTGGAGAGTCAGCGCCTTTAACCTCCTTTTTGGCACAGTTTGCAATTTCTGCGGAAGATGAACAGGAATAGCGAGAACCAATGAGAGGCTAGCTGGAGGTGTCTGGACGGGCACATTTAACTCTCATTTCCCACCAGGAAGAGGAAATAACCAAAGGATCAGCGTGCCGTACCGGAACCAGATTAGGGCCTGAAGCCATCCTGCGGTGTTGCGGCCAGCTCAAAAGAAAGCGAGTTGAAGAAAGGAGCTCAGGGGCACTGTAATTCACAAACCTGCAGAGTTATAAATGACAGCTATCGTCCAAAAATAGAGTGAAGTAAGGCTGCCAAGAGGACTTGAAAGCGGGGCAGAATTGCAGGAAACCGATTTCAGGAGGTAGACTGGAATTGCATTGAAAGCATAGGAAAAGAGGCAGAACGTCCACAATGATGCACTTGGCCAAAAAGGGCGTATGCGTTTTTTCCTGAATATATTCAGGAAAAAACGCATACGCCCTTTTTGGCCAACCAAGCAAGCTTGCAAAGGAAATCTGCACTATAATGAAGTCTCACTTCTCCCCGGTCAAAAGGGCCATCTGAAAAAAGTGTAAAATCCAGAAAGGCAACAGGCCATTGAGAACTGGGAGCCTTGTTATGCTGATGGGCGGGATGTAAATTGCCAACAGACACTTGGGAGAAGTTTATGGTGTTTCCTGAAACATCTAAAAAACAAAACAACAGAGCCTAGGGCACTTCCACTTATGGTCCTATAGCTTAGGGAAATTAAAATCAAAAAGACACAGCCACCCCAAAGTTTGGAACGTCTCTGTTTACAAGAACCTCGATTACAGTACAAGTTCAACATCGCAGAAAGTGAAAAATGGATAAAAAAGTTGTGGTATTTACTTACAAAGCAATATCACTCAGCAATGAAATCTGTGTCATCAGGCCCTTAGCAGCACAATGAGTGGATTCAGGTATGATGATTCTAACTGAAATAAGTCACACAGAAAAAGAAACATCATAAGATATCAGTAATACACGGAATGTAAACTTGGCTACACAGGAACTGAATTACAGAACAGAACAGGGTCTCAAATTTAGAAAACCAACTTATGCTTGCTTAAGGGGAAAGGTGAGTTGGGGTGCTGCATAAAACCAGAGATTGAAATGAGCACAGATAAAGTTCCTTAAGCCAAATATGGAATAGACAAGAGCTACTCCTTGCTCAACGAAATGGACTCAACACCGCATATTAAACGCCTAAGAATGTACCTGACTAGTAAGTATCTTAAAACCTATAGATTGCTATGTCTCCGAAAGAGAATCAAGCATGTGTACAGGGGCATAAACGCAGCAGTGATAGGATTGGAGAGGTTCGGTGAGCAAATGAAGACCCTTTGAAGTCATATTGCATGGTACCCATTCCACGGGTTTCAACTACCCAGGTTTTAGGTATTCCTCCTTCAGCTAAAACATGCATGTGGAACCCAGAGTATGATCAACCATGTCATCGGGAGACGTGTTCAAATATGTCTCAGTTTTCCTCCCCTGGTACTCGGGTGCAACATTCCAGACGCTTTACTAACACTCTCCCCACTTGGAGAGTCAGCGCCTTTAACCTCCTGTTTGGCCCAGTTTGCAATTTCTGCGGAAGATGAACAGGAATAGCGAGAACCAATGAGAGGCTAGCTGGAGGTGTCTGGACGGGCAAATTTAACTCTCATTTCCCACCAGGAAGAGGAAATAACCAAAGGCTCAGCATGCCGTACCGGAACCAGATTAGGGCCTGAAGCCATCCTGCGGTGTTGCGGCCAGCTCAAAAGAAAGCGAGTTGAAGAAAGGAGCTCAGGGGCACTGTCATTCACAAACCTGCAGAGTTATAAATGACAGCTATCGTCCAAAAATATACTGAAGTAAGGCTGCCAAGAGGACTTGAACGCGGGGCAGAATTGCAGGAAACCGATTTCAGGAGGTAGACTGGAATTGCATTTCAAGCATAGGAAAAGAGGCAGAACGTCCACAATGATGCACTTGGCCAAAAAGGGCGTATGCGTTTTTTCCTGAATATATTCAGCAAAAAACGCATACGCCCTTTTTGGCCAAACAAGCAAGCTTGCAAAGGAAATCTGCACTACAATGAAGTCTCACATCCCCCCTGTCAAAAGGGCCATCTGAAAAAAGTGTAAAATCCAGAAAGGCAGGACAGGCCATTGAGAATTGGGAGCCTTGTTATGCTGATGGGCGGGATGTAAATTGCCAACAACCACTCGGGAGAAGTGTATGGTGTTTCCTGAAACATCTAAAAAACAAAGCAACAGAACCTAGGGCACTTCCACTTATGGTCCTATAGCTTAGGGAAATTAAAATCAAAAAGACACAGCCACCCCAAAGTTTGGAAAGGCTCTGTTTACAAGAAGCTCGTTTACAATACAAGTTCAACATCGCAGAAAGTGAAAAATGGATAAAGAAATTGTGGTATTTACTTACAAAGCAATATCACTCAGGAATGAAATCTGTGTCATCAGGCCTTTGGCAGCACAATGAGTGGATTCAGGTATGATGATTCTAACTGAAATAAGTCACACAGAAAAAGAAACATCATAAGATATCAGTAATACACGGAATGTAAACTTGGCTACACAGGAACTGAATTACAGAACAGAACAGGGTCTCAAATTTAGAAAACCAACTTATGCTTGCTTAAGGGGAAAGGTGAGTTGGGGTGCTGCATAAAACCAGAGATTGAAATGAGCACAGATAAAGTTCCTTAAGTCAAATATGGAATAGACAAGAGCTACTCCTTGCTCAACGAAATGGACTCAACACCGCATATTAAACGCCTAAGAATGTACCTGACTAGTAAGTAACTTAAAACCTATGGATTGCTATGTCTCCGAAAGAGAATCAAGCATGTGTACAGGGGCATAAACGCAGCAGTGATAGGATTGGAGAGGTTCGGTGAGCAAATGAAGACCCTTTGAAGTCATATTGCATGGTACCCATTCCACGGGTCTAAACTCTCCAGGTTTAAGGTATTCTTCCTTCAGCTAAAACATGCATGTGGAACCCAGAGTATGATCAACCATGTGAACGGGAGACGTGTTCAAATATGTCTCAGTTTTCCTCCCCTCGTACTCGGGTGCAACATTCCAGACGCTTTACTAACACTCTCCCGACTTGGAGAGTCAGTCCCTTTAACCTCCTGTTTGGCCCAGTTTGCAATTTCTGCGGAAGATGAACAGGAATAGCGAGAACCAATGAGAGGCTAGCTGGAGGTGTCTGGACCGGCAAATTTAACTCTCATTTCCCACCAGGAAGAGGAATTAACCAAAGGCTCAGCATGCCGTGCCGGAACCAGATTAGGGCCTGAAGCCATCCTGCGGTGTTGCGGCCAGGTCACAAGAAAGCGAGTTGAAGAAAGGAGCTCAGGGGCACTGTAATTCACAAACCTGCAGAGTTATAAATGACAGCTATCGTCCAAAAATAGACTGAAGTAAGGCTGCCAAGAGGACTTGAAAGCGGGGCAGAATTGCAGGAAACCGATTTCAGGAGGTAGACTGGAATTGCATTGAAAGCATAGGAAAAGAGGCAGAACGTCCACAATGATGCACTTGGCCAAAAAGGGCGTATGCGTTTTTTCCTGAATATATTCAGGAAAAAACGCATACGCCCTTTTTGGCCAACCAAGCAAGCTTGCAAAGGAAATCTGCACTACAATGAAGTCTCACTTCCCCCCGGTCAAAAGGGCCATCTGAAAATAGTGTAAAATCCAGAAAGGCAGGACAGGCCATGGAGAACTGGGAGCCTTGTTATGCTGATGGGCGGGATGTAAATTGCCAACAACCACTCGGGAGAAGTGTATGGTGTTTCCTGGAACATCTAAAAAACAAAGCAACAGAACCTAGGGCACTTCCACTTATGGTCCTATAGCTTAGGGAAATTAAAATCAAAAAGACACAGCCACCCCAAAGTTTGGAACGGCTCTGTTTACAAGAACCTCGTTTACAGTACAAGTTCAACATCGCAGAAAGTGAAAAATGGATAAAGAAGTTGTGGTATTCACTTACAAAGCAATATCACTCAGCAATGAAATCTGTGTCATCAGGCCCTTAGCAGCACAATGAGTGGATTCAGGTATGATGATTCTAACTGAAATAAGTCACACAGAAAAAGAAACATCATAAGATATCAGTAAGACACGGAATGGAAACTTGGCTACACAGGAACTGAATTACAGAACAGAACAGGGTCTCAAATATAGAAAACCAACTTATGCTTGCTTAAGGGGAAAGGTGAGTTGGGGTGCTGCATAAAACCAGAGATTGAAATGAGCACAGATAAAGTTCCTTAAGCCAAATATGGAATAGACAAGAGCTACTCCTTGCTCAACGGAATGGACTCAACACCGCATATTAAACGTCTAAGAATGTACCTGACTAGTAAGTATCTTAAAACCTATGGATTGCTATGTCTCCGAAAGAGAATCAAGCATGTGTACAGGGTCATAAACGCAGCAGTGATAGGATTGGAGAGGTTCGTGAGCAAATGAAGACCCTTTGAAGTCATATTGCATGGTACCCATTCCACGGGTTTCAACTACCCAGGTTTAAGGTATTCTTCCTTCAGCTAAAACATGCATGTGGAACCTAGAGTATGATCAACCATGTGATCGGAAGACGTGTTCAAATATGTCTCAGTTTTCGTACCCTGGTACTCGGGTGCAACATTCCAGACGCTTTACTAACACTCTTCCCACTTGGAGAGTCAGTCCCTTTAACCTCCTGTTTGGCCCAGTTTGCAATTTCTGCGGAAGATGAACAGGAATAGCGAGAACCAATGAGAGACTAGCTGGAGGTGTCTGGACGGGCAAATTTAACTCTCATTTCCCACCCGGAAGAGGAAATAACCAAAGGCTCAGCGTGCCGTGCCAGAACCAGATTAGGGCCTGAAGACATCCTGCGGTTTTGCGGCCAGGTCACAAGAAAGCGAGTTGAAGAAAGGAGCTCAGGGGTACTGCAATTCACAAACCTGCAGAGTTATAAATGACAGCTATCGTCCAAAACTATACTGAAGTAAGGCTGCCAAGAGGACTTGAAAGCGGGGCAGAATTGCAGGAAACCGATTTCAGGAGGTAGACTGGAATTGCATTGAAAGCATAGGAAAAGAGGCAGAACGTCCACAATGATGCACTTGGCCAACAAGGGCGTATGCGTTTTTTCCTGAATATATTCAGGAAAAAACGCATACGCCCTTTTTGGCCAACCAAGCAAACTTGCAAAGGAAATCTGCACTACAATGAAGTCTCACTTCTCCCTGGTCAAAAGGGCCATCTGAAAAAAGTGTAAAATCCAGAAAGGCAGGACAGGCCATGGAGAACTGGGAGCCTTGTTATGCTGATGGGTGGGATGTAAATTGCCAACAGACACTCGGGAGAAGTGTATGGTGTTTCCTGAAACATCTAAAAAACAAAGCAACAGAGCCTAGGGCACTTCCACTTATGGTCCTATAGCTTAGGGAAATTAAAATCAAAAAGACACAGCCACCCCAAAGTTTGGGACGCCTCTGTTTACAGGAACCTCGTTTACCGTACAAGTTCAATATCACAGAAAGTGAAAAATGGATAAAGAACTTGTGGTACTTACGTACAATGCAGTATCACTCAGCAATGAAATCTATGTCATCAGGCCCGTAGAAGCATAATGAGTGGATTCAGGTACGATGATTCTAACTGAAATAAGTCACACAGAAAAAGAAACATCATAAGATATCACTAATACACGGAATGTAAACTTGGCTACACAGGAACTGCATTCCAAAACAGAACAGGGTCTCAAATTTAGAAAACCAACTTATGCTTGCTTAAGGGGAAAGGTGAGTTGGGGTGCTGCATAAAACCAGAGATTGAAATGAGCACAGGTAAAGTTCCTTAAGCCAAATATGGAATAGACAAGAGCTACTCCTTGCTCAACGAAATGGACTCAAAACCCCATATTAAACGCCTAAGAATGTACATGACTAGTAAGTATCTTAAAACCTATGGATTGCTATGTCTCCAAAACAGAATCAAGCGTGTGTACAGGGGCATAAACGCAGCAGTGATAGGATTGGAGAGGTTCGGTGAGCAAATGAAGACCCTTTGAAGTCATATTGCATGGTACCCATTACACGGGTCTCAACTCTCCAGGTTTAAGGTATTCTTCCTTCAGCTAAAACATGCATGTGGAACCCAGAGTATGATCAACCATGTTATCGGGAGACGTGTTCAAATATGTCTCAGTTTTCCTCCCCTGGTACTCGGGTGCAACATTCCAGACGCTTTACTAACACTCTCCCGACTTGGAGAGTCAGTCCCTTTAACCTCCTGTTTGGCCCAGTTTGCAATTTCTGCGGAAGATGAACAGGAATAGCGAGAACCAATGAGAGGCTAGCTGGAGGTGTCTGGACGGGCAAATTTAACTCTCATTTCCCACCAGGAAGAGGAATTAACCAAAGGCTCAGCATGCCGGGCCGGAAATGGATTAGGGCCTGAAGCCATCCTGCGGTGTTACGGCCAGGTCACAAGAAAGCGAGTTGAAGAAAGGAGCTCAGGGACACTGTAATTCACAAACCTGCAGAGTTATAAATGACAGCTATCGTCCAAAAATAGACTGAAGTAAGGCTGCCAAGAGGACTTGAAAGCGGGGCAGAATTGCAGGAAACCGATTTCAGGAGGTAGACTGGAATTGCATTTCAAGCATAGGAAAAGAGGCAGAACGTCCACAATGATGCACTTGGCCAAAAAGGGCGTATGCGTTTTTTCCTGAATATATTCAGGAAAAAACGCATACGCCCTTTTTGGCCAACCAAGCAAGCTTGCAAAGGAAATCTGCACTACAATGAAGTCTCACTTCTCCCCGGTCAAAAGGGCCATCTGAAAAAAGTGTAAAATCCAGAAAGGCAGGACAGACCATGGAGAACTGGGAGCCTTGTTATGCTGAAGGGCGGGATGTAAATTGCCAACAACCACTCGGGAGAAGTGTATGGTGTTTCCTGAAACATCTAAAAAACAAAGCAACAGAGCCTAGGGCACTTCCACTTATGGTCCTATAGCTTAGGCAATTTAAAATCAAAAAGACACAGCCACCCCAAAGTTTGGAACGGCTCTGTTTACAAGAACCTCGTTTACAGTACAAGTTCAACATCACAGAAAGTGAAAAATCGATAAAAAAGTTGTGGTATTTACTTAGAAAGCAATATCACTCAGCAATGAAATCTGTGTCATCAGGCCCTTAGAAGCACAATGAGTGGATTCAGGTATGATGATTCTAACTGAAATAAGTCACACAGAAAAAGAAACATCATAAGATATCAGTAATACACGGAATGGAAATTTGGCTACACAGGAACTGAATTACAGAACAGAACAGGGTCTCAAATTTAGAAAACCAACTTATGCTTGCTTAAGGGGAAAGGTGAGTTGGGGTGCTGCATAAAACCAGAGATTGAAATGAGCACAGATAAAGTTCCTTAAGCCAAATATGGAATAGACAAGAGCTACTCCTTGCTCAACGAAATGGACTCAACACCGCATATTAAACGCCTAAAAATGTACCTGACTAGTAAGTATCTTAAAACCTATGGATTGCTATGTCTCCGAAAGAGAATCAAGCATGTGTACAGGGGCATAAACGCAGCAGTGATAGGATTGGAGAGGTTCGGTGAGCAAATGAAGACCCTTTGAAGTCATATTGCATGATACCCATTCCACGGGTTTCAACTACCCAGGTTTAAGGTATTCTTCCTTCAGCTAAAACATGCATGTGGAACCTAGAGTATGATCAACCATGTGATCGGGAGACGTGTTCAAATATGTCTCAGTTTTCGTACCCTGGTACTCGGGTGCAACATTCCAGACGCTTTACTAACACTCTCCCCACTTGGAGAGTCAGTCCCTTTAACCTCCTGTTTGGCCCAGTTTGCAGTTTCTGCGGAAGATGAACAGGAATAGCGAGAAGCAATGAGAGGCTAGCTGGAGGTGTCTGGACGGGTAAATTTAACTCTCATTTCCCACCAGGAAGAGGAATTAACCAAAGGCTCAGTATGCCGTGCCGGAACCAGATTAGGGCCTGAAGCCATCCTGCGGTGTTGCGGCCAGGTCACAAGAAAGCGAGTTGAAGAAAGGAGCTCAGGGGCACTGTAATTCACAAACCTGCAGAGTTATAAATGACAGCTATCGTCCAAAAATAGACTGAAGTAAGGCTGCCAAGAGGACTTGAAAGCGGGGCAGAATTGCAGGAAACCGATTTCAGGAGGTAGACTGGAATTGCATTGAAAGCATAGGAAAAGAGGCAGAACGTCCACAATGATGCACTTGGCCAAAAAGGGCGTATGCATTTCTTCCTGAATATATTCAGGAAAAAATGCATACGCCCTTTTTGGCCAACCAAGCAAGCTTGCAAAGGAAATCTGCACGACAATGAAGTCTCACTTCCCCCGGTCAAAAGGGCCATCTGAAAAAAGTGTAAAATCCAGAAAGGCAGGACAGGCCATGGAGAACAGGGAGCCTTGTTATGCTGATGGACGGGATGTAAATTGCCAACAACCACTCGGGAGAAGTGTATGGTGTTTCCTGAAACATCTAAAAAACAAAGCAACAGAACCTAGGGCACTTCCACTTATGGTCCTATAGCTTAGGGAAATTAAAATCAAAAAGACACAGCCACCCCAAAGTTTGGAACGGCACTGTTTACAAGAACCTCGTTTACAGTACAAGTTCAACATCGCAGAAAGTGAAAAATGGATAAAGAAGTTGTGGTATTTACTTACAAAGCAATATCACTCAGCAATGAAATCTGTGTCATCAGGCCCTTAGCAGCACAATGAGTGGATTCAGGTATGATGATTCTAACTGAAATAAGTCACACAGAAAAAGAAACATCATTAGATATCAGTAATACACGGAATGGAAACTTGGCTACACAGGAACTGAATTACAGAACAGAACAGGGTCTCAAATTTAGAAAACCAACTTATGCTTGCTTAAGGGTAAAGGTGAGTTGGGGTGCTGCATAAAACCAGAGATTGAAATGAGCACAGATAAAGTTCCTTAAGCCAAATATGGAATAGACAAGAGCTACTCCTTGCTCAATGAAATGGACTCAACACCGCATATTAAACGCCTAAGAATGTACCTGACTAGTAAGTATCTTAAAACCTATGGATTGCTATGTCTCCAAAAGAGAATCAAGCATGTGTACAGGGCCATAAACGCAGCAGTGATAGGATTGGAGAGGTTCGTGAGCAAATGAAGACCCTTTGAAGTCATATTGCATGGTGCCCATTCCACAGGTTTCAACTACCCAGGTTTAAGGTATTCTTCCTTCAGCTAAAACATGCATGTGGAACCTAGAGTATGATCAACCATGTGATCGGGAGACGTGTTCAAATATGTCTCAGTTTTCGTACCCTGGTACTCGGGTGCAACATTCCAGACGCTTTACTAACACTCTCCCCACTTGGAGAGTCACGCCTTTAACCTCCTGTTTGGCACAGTTTGCAATTTCTGCTGAAGATGAACAGGAATAGCGAGAACCAATGAGAGACTAGCTGGAGGTGTCGGAACAGGCAAATTTAACTCTCATTTCCCACCAGGAAGAGGAAATAACCAAAGGCTCAGCGTGCCGTGCCGGAACCAGATTAGGGCCTGAAGCCATCCTGCGGTGTTGCGGCCAGCTCAAAAGTAAGCGAGTTGAAGAAAGGAGCTCAGGGGCACTGTAATTCCCAAACCTGCAGAGTTATAAATGACAGCTATCGTCCAAAAATAGACTGAAGTAAGGCTGCCAAGAGGACTTGAAAGCGGGGCAGAATTGCAGGAAACCGATTTCAGGAGGTAGACTGGAATTGCATTGAAAGCATATGAAGAGAGTCAGAAACTCGACAATGATGCACTTGGCCAAAAAGGGCGTATGCGTTTTTTCCTGAATATATTCAGGAAAAAACGCATACGCCCTTTTTGGCCAACCAAGCAAGCTTGCAAAGGAAATCTGCACTACAATGAAGTCTCACTTCCACCTGGTCAAAAGGACCATCTGAAAAAAGTGTAAAATCCATAAAGGCACGACAGGCCATGGAGAACTGGGAGCCTTCTTATGCTGATGGGCGGGATGTAAATTGCCAACAGCCACTCTGGAGAAGTGTATGGTGTTTCCTGAAACATCTAAAAAACAAAGCAACAGAGCCTAGGGCACTTCCACTTATGGTCCTATAGCTTAGGGAAATTAACATCAAAAAGACACAGCCACTCCAAAGTTTGGGACGCCTCTGTTTACAAGAACCTCGTTTAAGGTACAAGTTCAATATCGCAGAAAGTAAAAAATGGATAAAGAACTTGTGGTACTTACGTACAATGCAATATCACTCAGCAATGAAATCTATGTAATCAGGCCCGTAGCAGCATAATGAGTGGATTCAGGTATGATGATTCGAACTGAAATGAGTCACACAGAAAAGAAACATCATAAGGTATCACTAATACACAGAACGTGAACTTGGCTACACATTAACTGAATTACAAAACAGAACAGTGTCTCAAGTTTAGAAAACCAACTTATGCTTGCTTAAGGGGGAAGGGGAGTTGGGGTGCTGCATAAAACCAGAGATTGAAATGAGCACAGATAAAGTTCCTTAAGCCAAATATGGAATAAACAAGAGCTACTCCTTGCTCAACGAAATGGACTCAAAACCCCATATTAAACGCCTAAGAATGTACCTGACTAGTAAGTATCTTAAAACCTATGGATTGCTATGTCTCCAAAAGAGAATCAAGTGTGTGTACAGGGGCATAAACGCAGCAGTGATAGGATTGGAGAGGTTCGGTGAGCAAATGAAGACCCTTTGAAGTCATATTGCATGGTACCCATTCCACGGGTCTCAACTCTCCAGGTTTAAGGTATTCTTCCTTCAGCGAAAACATGCATGTGGAACCCAGAGTATGATCAACCGTGTGAACGGGAGACGTTTTCAAATATGTCTCAGTTTTCCTCCCCTGGAACTCGGGTGCAACATTCCAGACGCTTTACTAACACTCTCCCCACTTGGAGAGTCAGCACCTTTAACCTTCTGTTTGGCCCCGTTTGCAATTTCTGCGGAAGATGAACAGGAATAGCGAGAACCAATGAGAGACTAGCTGGAGGTGTCTGGACGGGCAAATTTAACTCTCATTTCCCACCAGGAAGAGGAATTAACCAAAGGCTCAGCGTGCCGTGCCAGAACCAGATTAGGGCCTGAAGACATCCTGCGGTGTTGCGGCCAGGTCACAAGAAAGCGAGTTGAAGAAAGGAGCTCAGGGGCACTGTAATTCACAAACCTGCAGAGTTATAAATGACAGCTATCGTCCAAAAATAGACTGAAGTAAGGCTTCCAAGAGGACTTGAAAGCGGGGCAGAATTGCAGGAAACCGATTTCAGGCGGTAGACTGGAATTGCATTGAAAGCATAGGAATAGAGGCAGAACGTCCACAATGATGCACTTGGCCAAAAAGGGCGTATGCGTTTTTTCCTGAATATATTCAGGAAAAAACGCATACGCCCTTTTTGGCCAACCAAGCAAGCTTGCAAAGGAAATCTGCACTACAATGAAGTCTCACTTCCCCCCGGTCAAAAGGGCCATCTGAAAAAAGTGTAAAATCCAGAAAGGCAGGACAGGCCATGGAGAACTGGGAGCCTTGTTATGCTGATGGGCGGGATGTAAATTGCCAACAGACACTTGGGAGAAGTGTATGGTGTTTCCTGAAACATCTAAAAAACAAAGCAACAGAGCCTAGGGCACTTCCACTTATGGTCCTATAGCTTAGGGAAATTAAAATCAAAAAGATACAGCCACCCCAATGTTTGGGACGCCTCTGTTTACAAGAACCTCGTTTACAGTACAAGTTCAACATCGCAGAAAGTGAAAAATGGAGAAAGAAGTTGTGGTATTTACTTACAAAGCAATATCACTCAGCAATGAAATCTGTGTCATCAGGCCCTTAGCAGCACAATGAGTGGATTCAGGTATGATGATTCTAACTGAAATAAGTCACACAGAAAACAAACATCATAAGATATCACTAATACATGGAATGTAAACTTGGCTACACAGGAACTGAATTACAGAACAGAACAGGGTCTCAAATTTAGAAAACCAACTTATGCTTGCTTAAGGGTAAAGGTGAGTTGGGGTGCTGCATAAAACCAGAGATTGAAATGAGCACAGATAAAGTTCCTTAAGCCAAATATGGAATAGACAAGAGCTACTCCTTGCTCAACGAAATGGACTCAACCCCGCATATTAAACGCCTAAGAATGTACCTGACTTGTAAGTACCTTAAAACCTATGGATTGCTATGTCTCCGAAAGAGAATCAAGCATGTGTACAGGGGCATAAACGCAGCAGTGATAGGATTGGAGAGGTTCGGTGAGCAAATGAAGACCCTTTGAAGTCATATTGCATGGTACCCATTCCACGGGTTTCAACTACCCAGGTTTAACGTATTCTTCCTTCAGCTAAAACATGCATGTGGAACCTAGAGTATGATCAACCATGTGATCGGGAGACGTGTTCAAATATGTCTCAGTTTTCGTACCCTGGTACTCGCGTGCAACATTCCAGACGCTTTACTAACACTCTCCCCACTTGGAGAGTCAGTCCCTTTAACCTCCTGTTTGGCCCAGTTTGCAATTTCTGCGGAAGATGAACAGGAATAGCGAGAACCAATGAGAGACTAGCTGGAGGTGTCTGGACGGGCAAATTTAACTCTCATTTCCCACCAGGAAGAGGAATTAACCAAAGGCTCAGCGTGCCGTGCCGGAACCAGATTAGGGCCTGAAGCCATCCTGCGGTGTTGCGGCCAGCTCAAAACAAAGCGAGTTGAAGAAAGGAGCTCAGGGGCACTGTAATTCACAAACCTGCAGAGTTATAAATGACAGCTATCGTCCAAAAATAGACTGAAGTAAGGCTGCCAAGAGGACTTGAAAGCGGGGCAGAATTGCAGGAAACCGATTTCAGGAGGTAGACTGGAATTGCATTGAAAGCATAGGAAAAGAGGCAGAACGTCCACAATGATGCACTTGGCCAAAAAGGGCGTATGCGTTTTTTCCTGAATATATTCAGGAAAAAACGCATACGCCCTTTTTGGCCAACCAAGCAAGCTTGCAAAGGAAATCTGCACTACAGTGAAGTCTCACTTCCCCCCGGTCAAAAGGGCCATCTGAAAAAAGTGTAAAATCCAGAAAGGCAGGACAGGCCATGGAGAACTGGGAGCCTTGTTATGCTGATAGGCGGGATGTAAATTGCCAACAACCACTCAGGAGAAGTGTATGGTGTTTCCTGAAACATCTAAAAAACAAAGCAACAGAACCTAGGGCACTTCCACTTATGGTCCTATAGCTTAGGGAAATTAAAATCAAAAAGACACAGCCACCCCAAAGTTTGGAAAGGCTCTGTTTACAAGAACCTCGTTTACAGTACAAGTTCAACATTGCAGAAAGTGAAAAATGGAGAAAGAAGTTGTGGTATTTACTTACAAAGCAATATCACTCAGCAATGAAACCTGTGTCATCAGGCCCTTAGCAGCACAATGAGTGGATTCAGGTATGATGATTCTAACTGAAATAAGTCACACAGAAAAAGAAACATCATAAGATATCAGTAATACACGGAATGGAAACTTGGCTACACAGGAACTGAATTACAGAACAGAACAGGGTCTCAAATTTAGAAAACCAACTTATGCTTGCTTAAGGGTAAAGGTGAGTTGGGGTGCTGCATAAAACCAGAGATTGAAATGAGCACAGATAAAGTTCCTTAAGCCAAATATGGAATAGACAAGAGCTACCCCTTGCTCAACGAAATGGGTTCAACAATGAGGTATCACCTCACACCTGGTAGAATAGGCATCATTGAAAATCTACAAACAAAAAATGCTGGAAAGGGTGTGGAGAAAAGGAACCCTCTTCCACTATTGTTGGGAATATAAATTGATACAGTCATTATGGAGAACAATATGGAATTTCTTAAGAAACTAACAATAGAATTACCATATGATACAGCAATCCCAGTACTGGACATATACCCAGACAAAACCATAAATCAAAAAGAGTCATTCACCGCAATGTTCATTGCATCACTATTTACAATATCGAGGTAATGGAAGCAACCTAAATGCCCACAGACAGACGAATGCATAAAGCTGTGGTACATATATAAAATGGAATATTACTAAGCCATGAAAAGGAATGAAATTGGGTCATTTGTAGAGACGTCGATGGATCTAGAGACTGTCATACAGAGTGAAGTAAGTCAGAAAGAGAAAAACAAATCTTGTATATTCATGCATATATGTGGAACCTAGAAAAACTGTACAGATTAACCATTTTGCAAGGCATAAATAGAGCAACAGATGTAGACAACAAACGTATGGACAACAAGGGGGGAAAGCTGTTGGGGGGGTGGTGGTGGGAGGAGTTTAGAGACTGGGATTGGCATGTATACATTTATATGTATAAAATAGATAACCAATAAGAACCTGCTGTATAAAAATATAAAATAAAATTCAAAATTAAAAAGAAGTAAAATTTAAAAAATAAAACAGAAAAAACAATTATTCCCTGCACATACATGTATTTATATGAATAAATTATTTCCATGCTTATATCTGTAAATACAAAAAAGAGGAATAAAATCTACCTTGAACCAAAAACGAAAAAGAGAAAAAAAACACAGAACCCACCAGTTACACAGAGGAAAACCGTATCAGGGCACTTGCTCCAGTTGTAAACAATTCTGAAGTTGGTCAGTGGTGGGGAATCGTCTCCCATTCAGCCAGCAGCCCCCACGCAACAAGCGTCCTCATTGCAAAGCTGGGGCACCGTGCCGAGGCATCTGTGAGTAAACGTGAGCTGAGCCCCAGGCCAGTTGCTGCTGAACTATTCCCACCCGTCCCAGGTAAAACACCTGAATATATACAAGGACTTGAAAGCCTAGAGGAAGGGCCATAGAGCCACACGAGTGACAGCATGCCGGCCGACTTGGTGCCTGCAGGCCAGCCAGGATGGTCCTGGCCCTGGGTGCTCTTCTGGAAGATTTCCATTTCCCTGCCTGAGATACCCGTCCTGTCCCTGCCCCCACTGCTTTTTTCCTTCCTCACCTCTGCCCAGGGAGAAATTCCAGCAGCAGGTATGGGTGACACATCCTCTTCTTTAGCAGGTGGCAGCCTGGCAACTGCTGCAGAAAGTCCAGCAGAGCCCCACTCACACTGGGCCACCCACAAAGCCGTGGCCTCTCACTCCCTCCCACCAGCCCAGCCCGGAGACTGCTGACAGGGCAGAGAAAATGGCGTCAGGCACGGCTGCAGGGGCTCTTGCTGCCTGGAGTGGTATTTATATTGATCTCAACCCAGGCACACCTGGGGAGGGCTGGCCGGCACGGTAAGGCTGCCCAGGTCAGCCAATCATCACCCCTCAGGGGCTCACAGTTGCAGAAAATGGAACTTGCTGAACCGGCCAGGTCCAAGGAACAGGTGTGGGCTCCTGAGAGTCAGGATAGACAAGGGGCTGCAGCTTTGGCTTGTTTTCTAATCATTTTATCTGGCCCATGAGTGGGAGACAACTTCAAGAAAACCCTCTCCTAATGAGAGGAACCCAGGAGTCAGGGAGAGGAGGGGTGGGTGGTGGTTGGAGACAGAGGCCTGGTGCCCCGGGTGCAGTGGAAGTCTCTGGAAGACCAGGTGGAGGGAGGCCTCACGGAGTGATGCCCAGGGTCACAGACCTGTCGCAGCTGCTGTTTGTTAGTTCAAGTCCTGCTCTGAGGTGCTCTGTGTCAGCTCTGAGCGACAGGTGAGCTGGGGGTGCTCTGCAATGAGGGCTATGTGCACGGTTCCTGTGTGCCCAGCCCTGCCACGGTACCTGCAAGGGTAGCTCTGTATCCTGGGAGGGGCCTGACCACGAGAGCCCCGTGGGCTGGGGTGGGGGGTGGGGTACCTGCCCAGGTGAGCTCCATATTCTGGGATTGTTCTGACCACGAGAGCCCCATGGGCCGCTGGGGACCTGGTAAAGGATGTCAGGACAGTCAGTGAAGCCACCGAGGATATACCTCCAGTTGCTCCTAATTCCTACACCCTGCTGGTCATTCTACCAACCACCAGGACATGGTATTCTGTATTAGTCTTCAATGATGCCTTCTTTTGTATTCCATTAGTCCCAGAGTCACAAGAAATTTTGGCTTGTGAGTGGCAGGACTCAACATACAACTAAAACAATACTTCCGGGCCGTCTGGCCCCAAGGGTGCAAAAATTCCCACACCATCTTTGGGGAAAGCTTAGCTAAAGACCTAAAAGTTCTACCTCTGGAAAAGGAAACCCTCCTTCAATATGCAGACGACATTCTGATCACCAGCCCTACTAAGGAGGCCTCTGAACTACCAAGCCAATAAAGGATAGAAGTTGTCCAAGAAAAAGCTCAAATATCACAGACTGCAGTGACCTGCCTGGGCTTCATTCTCACAGAAGGTCAGAGAAGCCCATCCCAGGAAAGGGAAGAAACCATTTTCAGCCTTACCCCTTTCTAAAACTAGAAGACAGCTTAGGGGTTCCTGGGGAGGCCAGGGTTTGCTGCTTCTGGATCCCTAACTACAGTCTACTAGCTGGGCCTCTATATGAAACACTGAAAGGAAAAGATGATGATCCTTTTGAATAGAATCCAGAAGTGGCCTTTCAAGAATGGAAAGAGCAGTCAATTCAGACCCTTGCCCTGGAACTCCCTAATTTAGCTAAACCCTTTGACCTTTACATTCCCGGTGAAAGGTGAATCGCCATTGGAGAATTAGTGCAAAAACTGGGACCACTTGAAATGGAACAATGCAAGAATGCCATCCAGGTAGGATAAACTACGGTCACTAAGGGGCTTGGCCCACTGCCACATCTGGCCAAGATACTGGCGGTATCTAAAAACCTGGAAATCAGCAGCCCAAAAGGCCACCTCCCTCCTAAGGGAAAAGGACCCCACGTGGTGATCCTAACCACCAACCATGCCCTGAAGTTGCAGGGTTCGCTCCGTGGGCACACCGACCTCGAGTGAGGAGGCCCTCCAACTCCAACATCCAGAGAGATAACCGGGGGCAACAGGGCACCATGACGACTCGTGTGAACATCACTTGACCTGGAGTTTCTCTCATAAAACAACAAGAGTGTGTCCCAAAAGAGTAGACTACTGCTTGCAGGACTTACTGCACCCAGAGGGGAGCTAATAATCTTGGCGGGGGAACAGTATACCACACTGTCACCATAGAAAAGCCTACAGACACCGTGATGATGGTGGCCAATAAGACCGGCTGGACTCCTGTTTACTTCAAAAGGCTGTTGACTCAGTAGCCATCATGGTCCTTGGTCACCACTGACCCTGGACTGTCTGGGAGTTGAGCGGGCAGGGCTCTGACACCTGGTGCTGTTTGTACCTTAATTCAGGGGCCTAATTGAAGAAAGCGCAGACTACTGGTCAGAGCATCTAGGCTGGCAGAGATGGTCAGCCTAAGGTGGCCGAACAAATGTGGGGCGGGGTGAAACCGGCCCCCACAGCGTCTCTGCACATCTCTTTCCTGGACCCTTAAAGGTCATTAGAATCTATAACACTTCCAATGCTGGTGCTCAGGTGGACGAGCAGGGAGGCAGGGGTCCTGGGGACAATCAACGTCACCGGGAGGCTGCTGGGGAGAAGCTCTGACCCTCGCCCCAGGGTATGAGGGCTCCCAACTCAGCACTCAGCAGTTACAGAAGAAGGGTCTGCACCCTCAGCACTCCAAGAATGAGGAACGGGACAAAAGGCAGAGGAGGGGTTTGTCCCCAGCAAAGCCCATTAAAAATCCCTGGGAGATAAAAATAGAATCTGGGCAATAAAGTCAAGTCTAACCTTTTTTATCCTTTGTGCTTTGTCTAATTTCACGTGCTCCTAGGGTCCCGCATGCAGAGGTTCCACACCCGGCACTTCAGACCAGATTTCCTAGTGCAGAATGGCTGGGTCGACACCTCAGCTCCTGGGGCCCAGTGCAGACTCCACAATATAGAGCCTGAGCTACAGCCAACCCGGCCCTCGAGAGCTCCGCCGCCTCCCTCCCTCCCACTGACTCTGACAGGATCTCTACACAGCAGCCCAGCCCACAGCCCACGGGGTAGTGCATGCTCTCACCTCTCCATTCTCTGATCAAAATATAAAGTTTCCTTTGCTTGTGAACCAAACTCAGTCTCGATCTGTTGGCCCCAATGACACTGGGCAGGGGGACACTTGTTGGGGTCCACTCTGGAGGATCAGTAACAGAAATTGAGACTATTGTAACCTCAATGAACAGATGTGTGAGCCAAATTGTAGTTAACATAGAACAGTGTATAAGGCTCGGGTAAAATAAGATGTTTTTAACACTTCCATTTGATATTTCCATCACTTTTTATAAGCAAGTTCAGTGAAAAGGTTTGTCTTATTTGTCAGGTCAATATTAGAGAAACGAAGTGATTTCTTTCCAAGGATGTACATCTAATAATCTTGGTTAAACCTTCAATCTTGTTTTAAATGCTTTTCCATTGAAAATGATACCTCTCTTTCAGCTCCCCCATTTCTGAGAAGTATAAAATCTTATAATTTATTATTACCAAAGGGGAAAGGTGGGAGGAGGGATAAATTAACAGTTTGGAATGAACACATACACACTGCTATGTATAAAATAGATCATCAACAAGGAACTACTGTATAGCACAGGGAACTACACTCAACATTTTGCAATAACCTATAAGGGGAAATAATCTGAAAAAGAATAGATATTTTTATTGACATCATCTATCAATGACAGTTAAAGTGTAGCCTAAGGGAAGCTGGTGGTGAGTGCTTCTGACCCTGAAGACTTCAATCATCTAAAGTTTGGACTCTGCCTACTTCCCAAGGCCCTTAATGAACATATGTGTAGCCGTAGCTTAAAAAATTCCCCAGTTTGGGTTTCGGGGAGACACTGATTTTGAAAAAGCCCTGGTGTTCTCCTTACATGAATGGGACTCTTCCTACTGCTAAAACATGTCTGTCACACCCAGAGGATGGTATACCGTCTGATCGGGAAGAGTTTGGAAAAGGCATCTCATCTCCTCATCTCCTGGTGCTCGGGTTCACCCCTCCAGCGTCTTTACTAACAGTCTCCCCACTTGGAGATGTCAGCACTGTCAACATCCTGTTGCGTACAGTTTGGAATTTGTCCAGAGGATGAAGCGGAAGGATGAGGAACAATGAGAGACAAGTCCTAGGTGTTCAGACAGGCACATGTCACTCTAATTTCCAATCAGGAAGACGAATTGACCAAAGGCTAGGGTTGCCCATGGAAACAGTATAGGGCTTGAGGAAATCCCGCTGCTTTGTGGCCAGTTCCCATAAACACGAGTTGAACAATGGAACTCAGGGGCAGTAAAATTCACAAAACTGCAGAGTTGAAAATATCCATCACTGAAAAATGTCTTGAGGAAAGTCAGAGAAAAGGACTTGTAAGCAAGGGAGAATGGCAGGAAAGGGATTTGAGGAGGTAGAAAGGACTCACCATTAAGCACAAGAAAAGGAGCTGAACATTGCCAACATTGCAGTTGGCCAAAAAGGGTGTATGCGTTCTTTTCTGTATATATTCAAGAAAAGGGCATACACTTTTTTAGCCAACCAAACAGGTGGGCACTGGAAGTCAATACCACAAAAGATATCACTTCGCATCAGTCAGAAGAGCCATCCTCATAAAGCGTAAACAACAGAAATGCAGGACAGGGCAACGAGAAGAGGGAGCCCTGTGAGACTTATAGTGGAAATGTATATTGCCAACGGCCATTCTGGAGAAGTGTATTGTGTTTACTAAAGCATCTAAAAAATGAGCTACAGAGCATAGGGCACTTGCACTCATGGGCGTATATCTTGGGAAAAACAAAAATCGAGAGGACACAGGCACCCCAATGTTTACCCCCTCTCTGTTTAAAAGATCCTCGACTAGGATATAACTTAAATGTCTCTGGAGGGAAAAAATGGATAGAGATGTGGTACTTAGGTAGAGTGGAATATTATTCAGCCTGGAAATCAATGAAATATGGCCAGTTGTAACAACTCCGGAGGAGTTACGTATGATCATTCTAAGTGACAGAATTCAAAAAGAAAAAGACACATATCATAAGATATCACTTAAAGGTGGAATCCAAAATGGCTACACATGAAATAAATTACAAAACAAAAACATAGTCAAATATGTAGAAAACACGCATAAGGCTGCTAAACGGGAAAGGTGGGGAGGGGTGAGGCATCATCCAGGAGGTTGAAATTAGCAAAGATACCATTCCAAATACCAAACTGATAATCAACAAGGCCTACACGGTAGCTAAAAGAACTGCACTCAGCACACTCAAGTCACCGGAAAAGAATATATACGACTGGTAAGAATCTGAAAAAGAATTTATTGATGTCTCTCTGTACGTGAATCAAGTGGATGTACAGCAGCAAGAAACAGAGCTTTGAAAATCAGCTGTAACCAATATAGTAATAAATTGAAAAATATAAACAACAGAGAGACAGAGAAAACCTCTTACAACTTTTCCTCAGGGACGGTGATGCAACATGGATTGAACACACCTAGACCCACAGCAGGATGAGACATAAGGCTGGAAACTGTTTGCGCTAAGAGAAATGTGAGGTTGGGTGAGGAAATGCACACCCTTTAAAGTAATACTACCTGGTACCCATTCAATGGGTCCCAAATCTGCAGGTTCAAGGGATCTTCCTACAGCTAAAACATGCATGGAAAACCCAGAGGACTGTACACCATGTGATCGGGAGATGTGTCTAAAATGCACCTCATTTATCCTCTCCTGGTGCTCCTGTTCACCATTCCAGCCACGCTACTTAGAATCTCCCCACTTGGAGAATCAGCACATTTAAACTTCTGTTTCACACATTTTGCAAATTGTGAGGAGGATGAACGGGAAGAGGGGGAACCAATGAGAGAAGAGTTGTAGGGGTTTGGACGGGCACATATCACTCTAATTTCCCATTAAGAATAAGAATTAAAGAAAGGCTCAGCCTGCCTCGCCGGAGCCAAAATAGGGCCTGAAGCAATCCTGCGGGTTTGAGGCCAGCTCACAAAAGAGCAACTTAAAAAATGGAGCTCAGGGTCACTGCAATTCACAAACCTGCAGAGTTATAAATGAAAACTAACGTCCAAAAATATGTTGAGGTAAGGCAAAGAAGAGGATCTGAATGCAAGACAGAATTGCAAGAAACAGATTTCAAGAGATAGATTGGACTCGTCTTTAACGCACATGAAAAGCGGCAGAATTTCGACAATGATGCAGTTGGCCCAAAAGGGCGTATGCGTTTTTTCCTGATTATATCCAGGAAAAAACGCATACGCACTTTATGGGCAACGAAGCAAGCAAGCAATGCAAATGTGCACAACAAAGAAGTCTCACTTCCCACCGGTCAAAAGGGCCATCCTAAAAAATTGTAAAAACCAGAAATGCAGGACAGGCCATGGAGAACAGGGAGCCTTTATACGCTGATGGGCAGTGTGTGAACTGCCGAGAGCCACTCTGGAGAAGTGTATGGTGGTTCCTAAATCATCTAAAAAACAGAGCTACAGAGCATAGGACACTTCCAATCATGGGAGTATATCTAGGGAAGTCTAAAAATCAACAAGACACAAGCACACCACAGTTTAGGGCTACTCTGTTTACAAGAACCTCAACTTCAGTACACCTTAAATATCCCAGGAAAGAGAACAATGGATAAAGAAGATGTGGTACTTATGTACAATGGAATATCTCTTCACCATGAAATCAATGTAATAAGGCTAGTAGAAGGATAAAGAGTGGATTTAGGTCCGATAATACTACTTGAAATAAGTCAAACAGAAAAAGAAACATATCATAAGATATCACTTATAGAGGGAGGGTAAATATGGCTGCACAAGAAATGAATTACAGAACAGAACAGTGTCTCACATTTAGAAAACACACTTATGTCAGCTTAAGGGGAAAGGAGAGGTGGGGTGATGCATAAAACCAGAGTTTGAAATTAGCACAGATACCGTTCAATAAACCAAATAGGTATTAGACAAGATCTACACCTTGCTCAATGAACAGGCCTCAACACACCCTATACACCGCAGAGAAATATATCTGAGGAATAAGAATCTTAAAACCCATGTATTGATATATCTCCATAAGGGAATCAAGTGTGTGCAGAGCGGCACAAACACAGCAGTGAAAAGGAGCTAAACCCCATTATAGAAATAAATTTTAAAAACAAAACGCTGAAACAATGAAAGAGAGAAAAATTCTTACAAAATTCGCTCAGGGGCTGTGATGCAACCTGGATTGACCACATATAAACCCACAGCTGGATAAGACATAAGGCTGGACACTTGGGGCTGACAGGATTGGTGAGCTTTGGTGAGCAACTGCCGAAAGTTTAATGCAATACTTCATGCTACTCATTCCAAGGGTCCCAACACTCCAGGTTGAAGGGAATCTTCCTACAGCTAAACCATGCTTGGGAAACCCAGCGACTGGTATACCATATGATCGGGAAAGGTTTCTAAAACGCACCTCATTTTTCCTCTCCTGGGGCTCCGGATCGACATTCCAGCCGCTTTACTAACAACATCCCCACATGGAGTCAATGCCTTTAAGTTCTGGTATCGCACAGTCTGCAGTTAGTGCAGAGGATGAATGGGAATAGGGGGAACCAGTGAGAAACTAGCTGTAGCGGTTTCAATGGGCACATGTCACTCTAATATCACATCAGTAAGAAGAATTAACCAAAAGCACAGCAAGGTGCCCCAGAAGAAAAATAGGGCTTCAAGGAATCCTGTGGTTACGGGGCAAGACCACGAAAATAAGAGCTAAAAAATGGAGCTAAGGGCCACTGCAATTCAAAAACCTGCAGAGTTATAAAGGCCAACTATTTTTAAAAAATATATTGAGGTAAGGCTATGAAGAGGCATTGAAAGCAAGGCAGAATTGCAGGAAACCGATTTCAGGAGGTAGACTGGAATTGCATTGAAAGCATAGGAAAAGAGGCAGAACGTCCACAATGATGCACTTGGCCAAAAACGGCGTATGCGTTTTTTCCTGAATATATTCAGGAAAAAACGCATATGCCCTTTTTGGCCAACCAAGCAAACTTGCAAAGGAAATCTGCAGTACAATGAAGTCTCACTGCCCCCTGGTCAAAAGGGCCATCTGAAAAAAGTGTAAAATCCATAAAGGCAGGACAGGCCATGGAGAACTGGGAGCCTTGTTATGCTGATGGGCGGGATGTAAATTGCCAACAGACACTTGGGAGAAGTGTATGGTGTTTCCTGAAACATCGAAAAAACAAAGCAACAGAGCCTAGGGCACTTCCACTTATGGTCCTATAGCTTAGGAAAATTAAAATCAAATAGACACAGCCACCCCAAAGTTTGGGACGCCTCTGTTTACAAGAACCTCGTTTACAGTACAAGTTCAACATCGCAGAAAGTGAAAAATAGATAAAGAAGTTGTGGTATTCACTTACAAAGCAATATCACTCAACAATGAAATCTATGTCATCAGGCCCTTAGCAGCACAATGAGTGGATTCAGGTATGATGATTGTAACTGAAATAAGTCACACAGAAAAAGAAACATCATAAGATATCAGTAATACACGGAATGTAAACTTGGCTACACAGGAACTGAATTACAGAACAGAACAGGGTCTCAAATTTAGAAAACCAACTTATGCTTGCTTAAGGGGAAAGGTGAGTTGGGGTGCTGCATAAAACCAGAGATTGAAATGAGCACAGATAAAGTTCCTTAAGCCAAATATGGAATAGACAAGAGCTACTCCTTGCTCAACGAAATGGACTCAACACCGCATATTAAACGCCTAAGAATGTACCTGACTAGTAAGTATCTTAAAACCTATGGATTGCTATGTCTCCGAAAGAGAATCAAGCATGTGTACAGGGGCATAAATGCAGCAGTGATAGGATTGGAAAGGTTCGGTGAGCAAATGAAGACCCTTTGAAGTCATATTGCATGGTACCCATTCCACGGGTTTCAACTACCCAGGTTTAAGGTATTCTTCCTTCAGCTAAAACATGCATGTGGAACCTAGAGTATGATCAACCATGTGATCGGGAGACGTGTTCAAATATGTCTCAGTTTTCGTACCCTGGTACTCGGGTGCAACATTCTACACGCTTTACTAACACTCTCCCCACTTGGAGAGTCTGTCCCTTTAACCTCCTGTTTGGCCCAGTTTGCAATTTCTGTGGAAGACGAACAGGAATAGCGAGAACCAATGAGAGACTAGCTGGAGGTGTCTGGATGGGCAAATTTAACTCTCATTTCCCACCAGGAAGAGGAATTAACGAAAGGCTCAGCGTGCCGTGCCAGAACAAGATTAGGGCCTGAAGACATCCTGCGGTGTTGCGGCCAGGTCACAAGAAAGCGAGTTGAAGAAAGGAGCTCAGGGGCACTGTAATTCACAAACCTGCAGAGTTATAAATGACAGCTATCGTCCAAAAATAGACTGAAGTAAGGCTGCCAAGACGACTTGAAAGCGGAGCAGAATTGCAGGAAACCGATTTCAGGAGGTAGACTGGAATTGCATTGAAAGCATAGGAAAAGAGGCAGAACGTCCACAATGATGCACTTGGCCAAAAAGGGCGTATGCGTTTTTTCCTGAATATATTCAGGAAAAAACGCATACGCCCTTTTTGGTCAACCAAGCAAGCTTGCAAAGGAAATCTGCACTACAATGAAGTCTCACTTCCCCCCGGACAAAAGGGCCATCTGAAAAAAGTGTAAAATCCAGAAAGGCAGGACAGGCCATGGAGAACTGGGAGCCTTGTTATGCTGAAGGGCGGGATGTAAATTGCCAACAACCACTCGGGAGAAGTGTATGGTGTTTCCTGAAACATCTAAAAAACAAAGCAACAGAGCCTAGGGCACTTCCACTTATGGTCCTATAGCTTAGGGAAATTAAAATCAAAAAGACACAGCCACCCCAAAGTATGGGACGCCTCCGTTTACAAGAACCTCGTTTACCGTACAAGTTCAATATCACAGAAATTGAAAAATGGATAAAGAACTTGTGGTACTTACGTACAATGCAGTATCACTCAGCAATGAAATCTATGTCATCAGGCCCGTAGCAGCATAATGAGTGGATTCAGGTACGATGAATCTAACTGAAATAAGTCACACAGAAAAAGAAACATCATAAGATATCACTAATACACGGAATGTAAACTTGGCTACACAGGAACTGCATTCCAAAACAGAACAGGGTCTCAAATTTAGAAAACCAACTTATGCTTGCTTAAGGGGAAAGGTGAGTTGGGGTGCTGCATAAAACCAGAGATTGAAATGAGCACAGATAAAGTTCCTTAAGCCAAATATGGAATAGACAAGAGCTACTCCTTGCTCAACGAAATGGACTCAAAATCCCATATTAAACGCCTAAGAATGTACCTGACTAGTAAGTATCTTAAAACCTGTGGATTGCTATGTTTCCAAAAGAGAATCAAGCGTGTGTACAGGGGCATAAACGCAGCAGTGATAGGATTGGAGAGGTTCGGTGAGCAAATGAAGACCCTTTGAAGTCATATTGCATGGTACCCATTACACGGGTCTCAACTCTCCAGGTTTAAGGTATTCTTCCTTCAGCTAAAACATGCATGTGGAACCCAGAGTATGATCAACCATGTGATCGGGAGACGTGTTCAAATATGTCTCAGTTTTCCTCCCCTGGTACTCGGGTGCAACATTCCAGACGCTTTACTAACACTCTCCCGACTTGGAGAGTCAGTCCCTTTAACCTCCTGTTTGGCCCAGTTTGCAATTTCTGCGGAAGATGAACAGGAATAGCGAGAACCAATGAGAGGCTAGCTGGAGGTGTCTGGACGGGCAAATTTAACTCTCATTTCCCACCAGGAAGAGGAATTAACCAAAGGCTCAGCGTGCCGTGCCGGAACCAGATTAGGGCCTGAAGCCATCCTGCGGTGTTGCGGCCAGCTCACAAGAAAGCGAGTTGAAGAAAGGAGCTCAGGGGCACTGTAATTCACAAACCTGCAGAGTTATAAATGACAGCTATCGTCCAAAAATAGACTGAAGTAAGGCTGCCAAGAGGACTTGAAAGCGGGGCAGAATTGCAGGAAACCGATTTCAGGAGGTAGACTGGAATTGCATTGAAAGCATAGGAAAAGAGGCAGAACGTCCACAATGATGCACTTGGCCAAAAAGGGCGTATGCGTTTTTTCCTGAATATATTCAGGAAAAAACGCATACGCCCTTTTTGGTCAACCAAGCAAGCTTGCAAAGGAAATCTGCACTACAATGAAGTCTCACTTCCCCCCGGACAAAAGGGCCATCTGAAAAAAGTGTAAAATCCAGAAAGGCAGGACAGGCCATGGAGAACTGGGAGCCTTGTTATGCTGAAGGGCGGGATGTAAATTGCCAACAACCACTCGGGAGAAGTGTATGGTGTTTCCTGAAACATCTAAAAAACAAAGCAACAGAGCCTAGGGCACTTCCACTTATGGTCCTATAGCTTAGGGAAATTAAAATCAAAAAGACACAGCCACCCCAAAGTATGGGACGCCTCCGTTTACAAGAACCTCGTTTACCGTACAAGTTCAATATCACAGAAATTGAAAAATGGATAAAGAACTTGTGGTACTTACGTACAATGCAGTATCACTCAGCAATGAAATCTATGTCATCAGGCCCGTAGCAGCATAATGAGTGGATTCAGGTACGATGAATCTAACTGAAATAAGTCACACAGAAAAAGAAACATCATAAGATATCACTAATACACGGAATGTAAACTTGGCTACACAGGAACTGCATTCCAAAACAGAACAGGGTCTCAAATTTAGAAAACCAACTTATGCTTGCTTAAGGGGAAAGGTGAGTTGGGGTGCTGCATAAAACCAGAGATTGAAATGAGCACAGATAAAGTTCCTTAAGCCAAATATGGAATAGACAAGAGCTACTCCTTGCTCAACGAAATGGACTCAAAATCCCATATTAAACGCCTAAGAATGTACCTGACTAGTAAGTATCTTAAAACCTATGGATTGCTATGTTTCCAAAAGAGAATCAAGCGTGTGTACAGGGGCATAAACGCAGCAGTGATAGGATTGGAGAGGTTCGGTGAGCAAATGAAGACCCTTTGAAGTCATATTGCATGGTACCCATTACACGGGTCTCAACTCTCCAGGTTTAAGGTATTCTTCCTTCAGCTAAAACATGCATGTGGAACCCAGAGTATGATCAACCATGTGATCGGGAGACGTGTTCAAATATGTCTCAGTTTTCCTCCCCTGGTACTCGGGTGCAACATTCCAGACGCTTTACTAACACTCTCCCGACTTGGAGAGTCAGTCCCTTTAACCTCCTGTTTGGCCCAGTTTGCAATTTCTGCGGAAGATGAACAGGAATAGCGAGAACCAATGAGAGGCTAGCTGGAGGTGTCTGGACGGGCAAATTTAACTCTCATTTCCCACCAGGAAGAGGAATTAACCAAAGGCTCAGCGTGCCGTGCCGGAACCAGATTAGGGCCTGAAGCCATCCTGCGGTGTTGCGGCCAGCTCACAAGAAAGCGAGTTGAAGAAAGGAGCTCAGGGGCACTGTAATTCACAAACCTGCAGAGTTATAAATGACAGCTATCGTCCAAAAATAGACTGAAGTAAGGCTGCCAAGAGGACTTGAAAGCGGGGCAGAATTGCAGGAAACCGATTTCAGGAGGTAGACTGGAATTGCATTGAAAGCATAGGAAAAGAGGCAGAACGTCCACAATGATGCACTTGGCCAAAAAGGGCGTATGCGTTTTTTCCTGAATATATTCAGGAAAAAACGCATACGCCCTTTTTGGCCAACCAAGCAAGCTTGCAAAGGAAATCTGCACTACAATGAAGTCTCACTTCCCCCCGGTCAAAAGGGCCATCTGAAAAAAGTGTAAAATCCAGAAAGGCAGGACAGGCCATGGAGAACTGGGAGCCTTGTTATGCTGAAGGGCGGGATGTAAATTGCCAACAACCACTCGGGAGAAGTGTATGGTGTTTCCTGAAACATCTAAAAAACAAAGCAACAGAACCTAGGGCACTTCCACTTATGGTCCTATAGCTTAGGGAAATTAAAATCAAAAAGACACAGCCACCCCAAAGTTTGGAACGGCTCTGTTTACAAGAACCTCGTTTACAGTACAAGTTCAACATCGCAGAAAGTGAAAAATGGATAAAGAAGTTGTGGTATTTACTTACAAAGCAATATCACTCAGCAATGAAATTTGTGTCATCAGGCACTTAGCAGCACAATGAGTGGATTCAGGTATGATGATTCTAACTGAAATAAGTCACACAGAAAAAGAAACATCATAAGATATCAGTAATACACGGAATGGAAACTTGGCTACACAGGAACTGAATTACAGAACAGAACAGGGTCTCAAATTTAGAAAACCAACTTACGCTTGCTTAAGGGGAAAGGTGAGTTGGGGTGCTGCATAAAACCAGAGATTGAAATGAGCACAGATAAAGTTCCTTAAGCCAAATATGGAATAGACAAGAGCTACTCCTTGCTCAAAGAAATGGACTCAACACCGCATATTAAACGCCTAAGAATATACCTGACTAGTAAGTATCTTAAAACCTGTGGATTGCTATGTCTCTGAAACAGAATCAAGCATGTGTACAGGGGCATAAACGCAGCAGTGATAGGATTGGAGAGGTTCGGTGAGCAAATGAAGACCCTTTGAAGTCATATTGCATGGTACCCATTTCACGGGTCTCAACTCTCCAGGTTTAAGGTATTCTTCCTTCAGCTAAAACATGCATGTGGAACCTAGAGTATGATCAACCATGGGATCGGGAGACGTGTTCAAATATGTCCCAGTTTTCGTACCCTGGTACTCGGGTGCAACATTCCAGACGCTTTACTAACACTCTCCCCACTTGGAGAGTCAGTCCCTTTAACTTCCTGTTTGGCCCAGTTTGCAATTTCTGCGGAAGATGAACAGGAATAGCGAGAACCAATGAGAGACTAGCTGGAGGTGTCTGGACGGGCAAATTTAACTCTCATTTCCCACCAGGAAGAGGAATTAACCAAAGGCTCAGTGTGCCGTGCCGAAACCAGATTAGGGCCTGAAGCCATCCTGCGGTGTTGCGACCAGCTCACAAGAAAGCGAGTTGAAGAAAGGAGCTCAGGGGCACTGTAATTCGCAAACCTGCAGAGTTATAAATGACAGCTATCGTCCAAAAATAGACTGAAGTAAGGCTGCCAAGAGGACTTGAAAGCGGGGCAGAATTGCAGGAAACCGATTTCAGGAGGTAGACTGGAATTGCATTGAAAGCATAGGAAAAGAGGCAGAACGTCCACAATGATGCACTTGGCCAAAAAGGGCGTATGCGTTTTTTCCTGAATATATTCAGGAAAAAACGCATACGCCCTTTTTGGCCAACCAAGGAAGCTTGCAAAGGAAATCTGCACTACAATGAAGTCTCACTTCCCCCCGGTCAAAAGGGCCATCTGAAAAAAGTGTAAAATCCAGAAAGGCAGGACAGGCCATGGAGAACTGGGAGCCTTGTTATGCTGAAGGGCGGGATGTAAATTGCCAACAACCACTCGGGAGAAGTGTATGGTGTTTCCTGAAACATCTAAAAAACAAAGCAACAGAGTCTAGGGCACTTCCACTTATGGTCCTATAGCTTAGGGAATTTAAAATCAAAAAGACACAGCCACCCCAAAGTTTCGAACGGCTTTGTTTACAAGAACCTCGTTTACAGTACAAGTTCAACGTCGCAGAAAGTGAAAAATGGAGAAAGAAGTTGTGGTATTTACTTACAAAGCAATATCACTCAGCAATGAAATCTGTGTCATCAGGCCCTTAGCAGCACAATGAGTGGATTCAGGTATGATGATTCTAACTGAAATAAGTCACCCAGAAAAAGAAACATCATAAGATATCAGTAATACACGGAATGTAAACTTGGCTACACAGGAACTGAATCACAGAACAGAACAGGGTCTCAAATTTAGAAAATCAACTTATGCTTGCTTAAGGGTAAAGGTGAGTTGGGGTGCTGCATAAAACCAAAGATTGAAATGAGCACAGATAAAGTTCCTTAAGCCAAATATGGAATAGACAAGAGCTACTCCTTGCTCAACGAAATGGACTCAACACCGCATATTAAACGCCTAAGAATGTACCTGACTAGTAAGTATCTTAAAACCTATGGATTGCTATGTCTCCGAAAGAGAATCAAGCATGTGTACAGGGGCATAAACGCAGCAGTGATAGGTTTGGAGAGGTTCGGTGAGCAAATGAAGACCCTTTGAAGTCATATTGCATGGTACCCATTCCACGGGTTTCAACTACCCAGGTTTAAGGTATTCTTCCTTCAGCTAAAACATGCATGTGGACCCCAGAGTATGATCAACCATGTGATCGGGAGACGTGTTCAAATATGTCTCAGTTTTCGTACCCTGGTACTCGGGTGCAACATTCCAGACGCTTTACTAACACTCTCCCGACTTGGAGAGTCAGTCCCTTTAACCTCCTGTTTGGCCCAGTTTGCAATTTCTGCGGAAGATGAACAGGAATAGCGAGAACCAATGAGAGACTAGCTGGAGGTGTCTGGACAGGCAAATTTAACTCTCATTTCCCACCAGGAAGAGGAATTAACCAAAGGCTCAGCGTGCCGTGCCGGAACCAGATTAGGGCCTGAAGCCATCCTGCGGTGTTGGGGCCAGGTCACAAGAAAGCGAGTTGAAGAAAGGAGCTCAGGGGCACTGTAATTCACAAACCTGCAGAGTTATAAATGACAGCTATCGTCCAAAAATAGACTGAAGTAAGGCTGCCAAGAGGACTTGAAAGCGGGGCAGAATTGCAGGAAACCGATTTCAGGAGGTAGACTGGAATTGCATTGAAAGCATAGGAAAAGAGGCAGAACATACACAATGATGCACTTGGCCAAAAAGGGCGTATGCGATTTTTCCTGAATATATTCAGGAAAAAACGCATACGCCCTTTTTGGCCAACCAAGCAAGCTTGCAAAGGAAATCTGCACTACAATGAAGTCTCACTTCCCCCCGGTCAAAAGGGCCATCTGAAAAAAGTGTAAAATCCAGAAAGGCAGGACAGGCCATGGAGAACTGGGAGCCTTGTTATGCTGATGGGCGGGATGTAAATTGCCAACAGACACTCGGGAGAAGTGTATGGTGTTTCCTGAAACATCGAAAAAACAAAACAACAGAGCCCAGGGCACTTCCACTTATGGTCCTATAGCTTAGGGAAATTAAAATCAAAAAGACACAGCCACCCCAAAGTTTGGGACGCCTCTGTTTACAAGAACCTCGTTTACAGTACAAGTTCAACATCGCAGAAAGTGAAAAATGGATAAAGAACATGTGGTATTTACTTACAATGCAGTATCACTCAGCAATGAAATCTGTGTCATCAGGCCCTTAGCAGCACAATGAGTAGATTCAGGTATGATGATTCTAACTGAAATAAGTCACACAGAAAAAGAAACATCATAAGATATCAGTAATACACGGAATGTAAACTTGGCTACACAGGAACTGAATTACAGAACAGAACAGGGTCTCAAATTTAGAAAACCAACTTATGCTTGCTTAAGGGGAAAGGTGAGTTGGGGTGCTGCATAAAACCAGAGATTGAAATGAGCACAGATAAAGTTCCTTAAGTCAAATATGGAATAGACAAGAGCTACTCCTTGCTCAACGAAATGGACTCAACACCGCATATTAAACGCCTAAGAATGTACCTGACTAGTAAGTATCTTAAAACCTATGGATTGCTATGTCTCCGAAAGAGAATCAAGCATGTGTACAGGGGCATAAAAGCAGCAGTGATAGGATTGGAGAGGTTCGGTGAGCAAATGAAGACCCTTTGAAGTCATATTGCATGGTACCCATTCCACGGGTCTTAACTCTCCAGGTTTAAGGTATTCTTCCTTCAGCTAAAACATGCATGTGGAACCCAAGTATGATCAACCATGTGAACGGGAGACGTGTTCAAATATGTCTCAGTTTTCCTCCCCTGGTACTCGGGTGCAACATTCCAGATGCTTTACTAACACTCTCCCGACTTGGAGAGTCAGCGCCTTTAACCTCCTGTTTGGCCCAGTTTGTAATTTCTGTGGAAGATGAACAGGAATAGCGAGAACCAATGAGAGGCTAGCTGGAGGTGTCTGGACGGGCAAATTTAACTCTCATTTCCCACCAGGAAGAGGAATTAACCAAAGGCTCAGCGTGCCGTGCCGGAACCAGATTAGGGCCTGAAGCCATCCTGCGGTGTTGGGGCCAGGTCACAAGAAAGCGAGTTGAAGAAAGGAGCTCAGGGGCACTGTAATTCACAAACCTGCAGAGTTATAAATGACAGCTATCGTCCAAAAATAGACTGAAGTAAGGCTGCCAAGAGGACTTGAAAGCGGGGCAGAATTGCAGGAAACCGATTTCAGGAGGTAGACTGGAATTGCATTGAAAGCATAGGAAAAGAGGCAGAACGTCCACAATGATGCACTTGGCCAAAAAGGGCGTATGCGTTTTTTCCTGAATATATTCAGGAAAAAACGCATACGCACTTTTTGGCCAACCAAGCAAGCTTGCAAAGGAAATCTGCACTACAATGAAGTCTCACTTCCTCCCGGTCAAAAGGGCCATCTGAAAAAAGTGTAAAATCCAGAAAGGCAGGACAGGCCATGGAGAACTGGGAGCCTTGTTATGCTGATGGGCGGGATGTAAATTGCCAACAGACACTGGGGAGAAGTGTATGGTGTTTCCTGAAACATCTAAAAAACAAAGCAACAGAACCTAGGGCACTTCCACTTATGGTCCTATAGCTTAGGGAAATTAAAATCAAAAAGACACAGCCACCCCAATGTTTCGAACGGCTCTGTTTACAAGAACCTCGTTTACAGTACAAGTTCAACATCGCAGAAAGTGAAAAATGGATAAACAAATTGTGGTATTTACTTACAAAGCAATATCACTCAGCAATGAAATCTGTGTCATCAGGCACTTAGCAGCACAATGAGTGGATTCAGGTATGATGATTCTAACTGAAATAAGTCACACAGAAAAAGAAACATCATAAGATATCAGTAATACACGGAATGTAAACTTGGCTACACAGGAACTGAATTACAGAACAGAACAGGGTCTCAAATTTAGAAAACCAACTTATGCTTGCTTAAGGGTAAAGGTGAGTTGGGGTGCTGCATAAAACCAGAGATTGAAATGAGCACAGATAAAGTTCCTTAAGCCAAATATGGAATAGACAAGAGCTACTCTTTGCTCAACCAAATGGACTCAACACCGCATATTAAATGCCTAAGAATGTACCTGACTAGTAAGTATCTTAAAACCTATGGATTGCTATGTCTCCGAAAGAGAATCAAGCATGTGTACAGGGGCATAAACGCAGCAGTGATAGGATTGGAGAGGTTCGGTGAGCAAATGAAGACCCTTTGAAGTCATATTGCATGGTACCCATTCCACGGGTCTCAACTCTCCAGGTTTAAGGTATTCTTCCTTCAGCTAAAACATGCATGTGGAACCCAGAGTATGATCAACCATGTGAACGGGAGACGTGTTCAAATATGTCTCAGTTTTCCTCCCCTGGTACTCGGGTGCAACATTCCAGACGCTTTACTAACACTCTCCCGACTTGGAGAGTCAGTCCCTTTAACCTCCTGTTCGGCCCAGTTTGCAATTTCTGCGGAAGATGAACAGGAATAGCGAGAACCAATGAGAGACTAGCTGGAGGTGTCTGGACGGGCAAATTTAACTCTCATTTCCCACCAGGAAGAGGAATTAACCAAAGACCTAGCATGCCGTGCCGGAACTAGATTAGGGCCTGAAGCCATCCTGCGGTGTTGCGGCCAGGTCACAAGAAAGCGAGTTGAAGAAAGGAGCTCAGGGGCACTGTAATTCACAAACCTGCAGAGTTATAAATGACAGCTATTGTCCAAAAATAGACTGAAGTAAGGCTGCCAAGAGGACTTTAAAGCGGGGCAGAATTGCAGGAAACCGATTTCAGGAGGTAGACTGGAATTGCATTGAAAGCATAGGAAAAGAGGCAGAACGTCCACAATGATGCACTTGGCCAAAAAGGGCGTATGCGTTTTTTCCTGAGTATATTCAGGAAAAAATGCATACGCCCTTTTTGGCCAACCAAGCAAGCTTGCAAAGGAAATCTGCACTACAATGAAGTCTCACATCCCCCCTGTCAAAAGGGCCATCTGAAAAAAGTGTAAAATCCAGAAAGGCAGGACAGGCCATGGAGAACTGGGAGCCTTGTTATGCTGATGGGCGGGATGTTAATTGCCAACAGACACTCGGGAGAAGTGTATGGTGTTTCCTGAAACATGTAAAAAACAAAGCAACAGAGCCTAGGGCACTTCCACTTATGGTCCTATAGCTTAGGGAAATTAAAATCAAAAAGACACAGCCACCCCAAAGTTTGGAACGGCTCTGTTTACAAGAACCTCGTTTACAGTACAAGTTCAACATCGCAGAAAGTGAAAAATGGATAAAGAAGTTGTGGTATTCACTTACAAAGCAATATCACTCAGCAATGAAATCTATGTCAACAGGCCCTTAGCAGCACAATGAGTGGATTCAGGTATGATGATTCTAACTGAAATAAGTCACACAGAAAAAGAAACATCATAAGATATCAGTAATACACGGAATGTAAACTTGGCTACACAGGAACTGAATTACAGAACAGAACAGGGTCTCAAATTTAGAAAACCAACTTATGCTTGCTTATGGGTAAAGGTGAGTTGGGGAGCTGCATAAAACCAGAGATTGAAATGAGCACAGATAAAGTTCCTTAAGCCAAATATGGAATAGACAAGAGCTACTCCTTGCTCAATGAAATGGACTCAACACCGCATATTAAACGCCTAAGAATGTACCTGACTAGTAAGTATCTTAAAACCTGTGGATTGCTATGTCTCCGAAAGAGAATCAAGCATGTGTACAGGGGCATAAACGCAGCAGTGATAGGATTGGAGAGGTTCGGTGAGCAAATGAAGACCCTTTGAAGTCATATTGCATGGTACCCATTAAACGGGTTTCAACTACCCAGGTTTTAGGTATTCTTCCTTCAGCTAAAACATGCATGTGGAACCCAGAGTATCATCAACCATGTGAACGGGAGACGTGTTCAAATGTCTCAGTTTTTCCCCCCTGGTACTCGGGTGCAACATTCCAGACGCTTTACTAACACTCTCCCGACCTGGAGAGTCAGTCCCTTTAACCTCCTGTTTGGCCCAGTTTGCAATTTCTGCGGAAGATGAACAGGAATAGCGAGAACCAATGAGAGGCTAGCTGGAGGTGTCTGGACGGGCAAATTTAACTCTCATTTCCCACCAGGAAGAGGAATTAACCAAAGGCTCAGCGTGCCGTGCCGGAACCAGATTAGGGCCTGAAGCCATCCTGCGGTGTTGCGGCCAGGTCACAAGAAAGCGAGTTGAAGAAAGGAGCTCAGGGGCACTGTAATTCACAAACCTGCAGAGTTATAAATGCCAGCTATCGTCCAAAAATAGACTGAAGTAAGGCTGCCAAGAGGACCTGAAAGTGGGGCAGAATTGCAGGAAACCGATTTCAGGAGGTAGACTGGAATTGCATTGAAAGCATAGGAAAAGAGGCAGAACGTCCACAATGATGCACTTGGCCAAAAAGGGCGTATGCGTTTTATCCTGAATATATTCAGGAAAAAACGCATACGCCCTTTTTGGCCAACCAAGCAAGCTTGCAAAGGAAATCTGCACTACAATGAAGTCTCACTTTCCCCCGGTCAAAAGGGCCATCTGAAAAAAGTGTAAAATCCAGAAAGGCAGGACAGGCCATGGAGAACTGGGAGCCTTGTTATGCTGATGGGCGGGATGTAAATTGCCAACAACCACTCGGGAGAAGTGTATGGTGTTTCCTGAAACATCTAAAAAACAAAGCAACAGAACCTAGGGCACTTCCACTTATGGTCCTATAGCTTAGGGAAATTAAAATCAAAAAGACACAGCCACCCCAAAGTTTGGAACGGCTCTGTTTACAAGAACCTCGTTTACAGTACAAGTTCAACATCGCAGAAAGTGAAAAATGGATAAAGAAGTTGTGGTATTTACTTACAAAGCAATATCACTCAGCAATGAAATCTGTGTCATCAGGCCCTTAGCAGCACAATGAGTGGATTCAGCTATGATGATTCTAACTGAAATAAGTCACACAGAAAAAGAAACATCATAAGATATCAGTAATACACGGAATGGAAACTTGGCTACACAGGAACTGAATTATAGAACAGAACAGGGTCTCAAATTTAGAAAACCAACTTATGCTTGCTTAAGGGTAAAGGTGAGTTGGGGTGCTGCATAAAACCAGAGATTGAAATGAGCACAGATAAAGTTCCTTAAGCCAAATATGGAATAGACAAGAGCTACTCTTTGCTCAACGAAATGGACTCAACACCGCATATTAAATGCCTAAGAATGTACCTGACTAGTAAGTATCTTAAAACCTATGGATTGCTATGTCTCCGAAAGAGAATCAAGCATGTGTACAGGGGCATAAACGCAGCAGTGATAGGATTGGAGAGGTTCGGTGAGCAAATGAAGACCCTTTGAAGTCATATTGCATGGTACCCATTCCACGGGTCTCAACTCTCCAGGTTTAAGGTATTCTTCCTTCAGCTAAAACATGCATGTGGAACCCAGAGTATGATCAACCATGTGAACGGGAGACGTGTTCAAATATGTCTCAGATTTCCTCCCCTGGTACTCGGGTGCAACATTCCAGACGCTTTACTAACACTCTCCCGACTTGGAGAGTCAGTCCCTTTAAACTCCTGTTTGGCCCAGTTTGCAATTTCTGCGGAAGATGAACAGGAATAGCGAGAACCAATGAGAGGCTAGCTGGAGGTGTCTGGACGGGCAAATTTAACTCTCATTTCCCACCAGGAAGAGGAATTAACCAAAGGCTCAGCATGCCGTACCGGAACCAGATTAGGGCCTGAAGACATCCTGCGGTGTTGCGGCCAGGTCACAAGAAAGCGAGTTGAAGAAAGGAGCTCTGGGGCACTGTAATTCACAAACCTGCAGAGTTATAAATGACAGCTATCGTCCAAAAATAGACTGAAGTAAGGCTTCCAAGAGGACTTGAAAGCGAGGCAGAATTGCAGGAAACCGATTTCAGGAGGTAGACTGGAATTGCATTGAAAGCATAGGAAAAGAGGCAGAACGTCCACAATGATGCACTTGGCCAAAAAGGGCGTATGCGTTTTTTCCTGAATATATTCAGGAAAAAACGCATACGCCCTTTTTGGCCAACCAAGCAAACTTGCAAAGGAAATCTGCACTACAATGAAGTCTCACTTCCCCCCGGTCAAAAGGGCCATCTGAAAAAAAGTGTAAAATCCAAAAAGGCAGGACAGGCCATGGAGAACTGTGAGCCTTGTTATGCTGATGGGCGGGATGTAAATTGCCAACAGACACTCGGGAGAAGTGTATGGTGTTTCCTGAAACATCTAAAAAACAAAGCAACAGAGCCTAGGGCACTGCCACTTATGGTCCTATAGCTTAGGGAAATTAAAATCAAAAAGACACAGCCACCCCAAAGTTTGGGACGCCTCTGTTTACAAAAACCTCGTTTACAGTACAAGTTCAACATCGCAGAAAGTGAAAAATGGATAAAGAAGTTCTGGTATTTACTTACAAAGCAATATCACTCAGCAATGAAATCTATGTCATCAGGCACTTAGCAGCACAATGAGTGGATTCAGGTATGATGATTCTAACTGAAATAAGTCACACAGAAAAAGAAACATCATAAGATATCAGTAATACACGGAATGTAAACTTGGCTACACAGGAACTGAATTACAGAACAGAACAGGGTCTCAAATTTAGAAAACCAACTTATGCTTGCTTAAGGGGAAAGGTGAGTTGGGGTGCTGCATAAAACCAGAGATTGAAATGAGCACAGATAAAGTTCCTTAAGCCAAATATGGAATAGACAAGAGCTACTCCTTGCTCAACGAAATGGACTCAACACCGCATATTAAACGCCTAAGAATGTACCTGACTAGTAAGTATCTTAAAACCTATGGATTGCTATGTCTCCGAAAGAGAATCAAGCATGTGTACAGGGGCATAAACGCAGCAGTGATAGGATTGGAGAGGTTCGTGAGCAAATGAAGACCCTTTGAAGTCATATTGCATGGTACCCATTCCACAGGTTTCAACTACCCAGGTTTAAGGTATTCTTCCTTCAGCTAAAACATGCATGTGGAACCTAGAGTATGATCAACCATGTGATCGGGAGACGTGTTCAAATATGTCTCAGTTTTCGTACCCTGGTACTCGGGTGCAACATTCCAGACGCTTTACTAACACTCTCCCCACTTGGAGAGTCAGTCCCTTTAACCTCCTGTTTGGCCCAATTTGCAATTTCTGCGGAAGATGAACAGGAATAGCGAGAACCAATGAGAGACTAGCCGGAGGTGTCTGGATGGGCTAATTTAACTCTCATTTCCGACCAGGAAGAGGAATTAACCAAAGGCTCAGTGTGCCGTGCCAGAACCAGATTAGGGCCTGAAGCCATCCTGCGGTGTTGCGGCCAGGTCACAAGAAAGCGAGTTGAAGAAAGGAGCTCAGGGGCACTGTAATTCACAAACCTGCAGAGTTATAAATGACAGCTATCGTCCAAAAATAGACTGAAGTAAGGCTGCCAAGAGGACTTGAAAGCGGGGCAGAATTGCAGGAATCCGATTTCAGGAGGTAGACTGGAATTGCATTGAAAGCATAGGAAAAGAGGCAGAACGTCCACAATGATGCACTTGGCCAAAAAGGGCGTATGCGTTTTTTCCTGAATATTTTCAGGAAAAAACGCATACGCCCTTTTTGACCAACCAAGCAAACTTGCAAAGGAAATCTGCACTACAATGAAGTCTCACTACTCCCCGGTCAAAAGGGCCATCTGAAAAAAGTGTAAAATCCAGAAAGGCAGGACAGGCCATGGAGAACTGGGAGCCTTGTTATGCTGATGGGCGGGATGTAAGTTGCAAACAGACACTCAGGAGAAGTGTATGGTGTTTCCTGAAACATCTAAAAAACAAAGCAACAGAGCCTAGGGCACTTCCACTTATGGTCCTATAGCTTAGGGAAATTAAAATCAAAAAGACACAGCCACCCCAAAGTTTGGGACGCCTCCGTTTACAAGAACCTCGTTTACCGTACAAGTTCAATATCACAGAAAGTGAAAAATGGATAAAGAACTTGTGGTACTTACGTACAATGCAGTATCACTCAGCAATGAAATCTATGTCATCAGGCCCTTAGCAGCATAATGAGTGGATTTAGGTACGATGATTCTAACTGAAATAAGTCACACAGAAAAAGAAATATCATAAGATATCAGTAATACACGGAATGTAAACTTGGCTACACAGGAACTGCATTCCAAAACAGAACAGGGTCTCAAATTTAGAAAACCAACTTATGCTTGCTTAAGGGGAAAGGTGAGTTGGGGTGCTGCATAAAACCAGAGATTGAAATGAGCACAGATAAAGTTCCTTAAGCCAAATATGGAATAGAGAAGAGCTACTCCTTGCTCAACGAAATGGACTCAAAACCCCATATTAAACGCCTAAGAATGTACCTGACTAGTAAGTATCTTAAAACCTATGGATTGCTATGTCTCCAAAAGAGAATCAAGCGTGTGTACAGGGGCATAAACGCAGCAGTGATAGGATTGGAGAGGTTCGGTGAGCAAATGAAGACCCTTTGAAGTCATATTGCATGGTACCCATTCCACGGGGTTCAACTACCCAGGTTTTAGGTATTCTTCCTTCAGCTAAAACATGCATGTGGAACCCAGAGTATGATCAACCATGTGATAGGGAGACGTGTTCAAATATGTCTCAGATTTCCTCCCCTGGTACTCGGGTGCAACATTCCAGACGCCTTACTAACACTCTCCCCACTTGGAGAGTCAGCGCCTTTAACCTCCTTTTTGGCACAGTTTGCAATTTCTGCGGAAGATGAACAGGAATAGCGAGAACCAATGAGAGGCTAGCTGGAGGTGTCTGGACGGGCACATTTAACTCTCATTTCCCACCAGGAAGAGGAAATAACCAAAGGATCAGCGTGCCGTACCGGAACCAGATTAGGGCCTGAAGCCATCCTGCGGTGTTGCGGCCAGCTCAAAAGAAAGCGAGTTGAAGAAAGGAGCTCAGGGGCACTGTAATTCACAAACCTGCAGAGTTATAAATGACAGCTATCGTCCAAAAATAGAGTGAAGTAAGGCTGCCAAGAGGACTTGAAAGCGGGGCAGAATTGCAGGAAACCGATTTCAGGAGGTAGACTGGAATTGCATTGAAAGCATAGGAAAAGAGGCAGAACGTCCACAATGATGCACTTGGCCAAAAAGGGCGTATGCGTTTTTTCCTGAATATATTCAGGAAAAAACGCATACGCCCTTTTTGGCCAACCAAGCAAGCTTGCAAAGGAAATCTGCACTATAATGAAGTCTCACTTCTCCCCGGTCAAAAGGGCCATCTGAAAAAAGTGTAAAATCCAGAAAGGCAACAGGCCATTGAGAACTGGGAGCCTTGTTATGCTGATGGGCGGGATGTAAATTGCCAACAGACACTTGGGAGAAGTTTATGGTGTTTCCTGAAACATCTAAAAAACAAAACAACAGAGCCTAGGGCACTTCCACTTATGGTCCTATAGCTTAGGGAAATTAAAATCAAAAAGACACAGCCACCCCAAAGTTTGGAACGTCTCTGTTTACAAGAACCTCGATTACAGTACAAGTTCAACATCGCAGAAAGTGAAAAATGGATAAAAAAGTTGTGGTATTTACTTACAAAGCAATATCACTCAGCAATGAAATCTGTGTCATCAGGCCCTTAGCAGCACAATGAGTGGATTCAGGTATGATGATTCTAACTGAAATAAGTCACACAGAAAAAGAAACATCATAAGATATCAGTAATACACGGAATGTAAACTTGGCTACACAGGAACTGAATTACAGAACAGAACAGGGTCTCAAATTTAGAAAACCAACTTATGCTTGCTTAAGGGGAAAGGTGAGTTGGGGTGCTGCATAAAACCAGAGATTGAAATGAGCACAGATAAAGTTCCTTAAGCCAAATATGGAATAGACAAGAGCTACTCCTTGCTCAACGAAATGGACTCAACACCGCATATTAAACGCCTAAGAATGTACCTGACTAGTAAGTATCTTAAAACCTATAGATTGCTATGTCTCCGAAAGAGAATCAAGCATGTGTACAGGGGCATAAACGCAGCAGTGATAGGATTGGAGAGGTTCGGTGAGCAAATGAAGACCCTTTGAAGTCATATTGCATGGTACCCATTCCACGGGTTTCAACTACCCAGGTTTTAGGTATTCCTCCTTCAGCTAAAACATGCATGTGGAACCCAGAGTATGATCAACCATGTCATCGGGAGACGTGTTCAAATATGTCTCAGTTTTCCTCCCCTGGTACTCGGGTGCAACATTCCAGACGCTTTACTAACACTCTCCCCACTTGGAGAGTCAGCGCCTTTAACCTCCTGTTTGGCCCAGTTTGCAATTTCTGCGGAAGATGAACAGGAATAGCGAGAACCAATGAGAGGCTAGCTGGAGGTGTCTGGACGGGCAAATTTAACTCTCATTTCCCACCAGGAAGAGGAAATAACCAAAGGCTCAGCATGCCGTACCGGAACCAGATTAGGGCCTGAAGCCATCCTGCGGTGTTGCGGCCAGCTCAAAAGAAAGCGAGTTGAAGAAAGGAGCTCAGGGGCACTGTCATTCACAAACCTGCAGAGTTATAAATGACAGCTATCGTCCAAAAATATACTGAAGTAAGGCTGCCAAGAGGACTTGAACGCGGGGCAGAATTGCAGGAAACCGATTTCAGGAGGTAGACTGGAATTGCATTTCAAGCATAGGAAAAGAGGCAGAACGTCCACAATGATGCACTTGGCCAAAAAGGGCGTATGCGTTTTTTCCTGAATATATTCAGCAAAAAACGCATACGCCCTTTTTGGCCAAACAAGCAAGCTTGCAAAGGAAATCTGCACTACAATGAAGTCTCACATCCCCCCTGTCAAAAGGGCCATCTGAAAAAAGTGTAAAATCCAGAAAGGCAGGACAGGCCATTGAGAATTGGGAGCCTTGTTATGCTGATGGGCGGGATGTAAATTGCCAACAACCACTCGGGAGAAGTGTATGGTGTTTCCTGAAACATCTAAAAAACAAAGCAACAGAACCTAGGGCACTTCCACTTATGGTCCTATAGCTTAGGGAAATTAAAATCAAAAAGACACAGCCACCCCAAAGTTTGGAAAGGCTCTGTTTACAAGAAGCTCGTTTACAATACAAGTTCAACATCGCAGAAAGTGAAAAATGGATAAAGAAATTGTGGTATTTACTTACAAAGCAATATCACTCAGGAATGAAATCTGTGTCATCAGGCCTTTGGCAGCACAATGAGTGGATTCAGGTATGATGATTCTAACTGAAATAAGTCACACAGAAAAAGAAACATCATAAGATATCAGTAATACACGGAATGTAAACTTGGCTACACAGGAACTGAATTACAGAACAGAACAGGGTCTCAAATTTAGAAAACCAACTTATGCTTGCTTAAGGGGAAAGGTGAGTTGGGGTGCTGCATAAAACCAGAGATTGAAATGAGCACAGATAAAGTTCCTTAAGTCAAATATGGAATAGACAAGAGCTACTCCTTGCTCAACGAAATGGACTCAACACCGCATATTAAACGCCTAAGAATGTACCTGACTAGTAAGTAACTTAAAACCTATGGATTGCTATGTCTCCGAAAGAGAATCAAGCATGTGTACAGGGGCATAAACGCAGCAGTGATAGGATTGGAGAGGTTCGGTGAGCAAATGAAGACCCTTTGAAGTCATATTGCATGGTACCCATTCCACGGGTCTAAACTCTCCAGGTTTAAGGTATTCTTCCTTCAGCTAAAACATGCATGTGGAACCCAGAGTATGATCAACCATGTGAACGGGAGACGTGTTCAAATATGTCTCAGTTTTCCTCCCCTCGTACTCGGGTGCAACATTCCAGACGCTTTACTAACACTCTCCCGACTTGGAGAGTCAGTCCCTTTAACCTCCTGTTTGGCCCAGTTTGCAATTTCTGCGGAAGATGAACAGGAATAGCGAGAACCAATGAGAGGCTAGCTGGAGGTGTCTGGACCGGCAAATTTAACTCTCATTTCCCACCAGGAAGAGGAATTAACCAAAGGCTCAGCATGCCGTGCCAGAACCAGATTAGGGCCTGAAGCCATCCTGCGGTGTTGCGGCCAGGTCACAAGAAAGCGAGTTGAAGAAAGGAGCTCAGGGGCACTGTAATTCACAAACCTGCAGAGTTATAAATGACAGCTATCGTCCAAAAATAGACTGAAGTAAGGCTGCCAAGAGGACTTGAAAGCGGGGCAGAATTGCAGGAAACCGATTTCAGGAGGTAGACTGGAATTGCATTGAAAGCATAGGAAAAGAGGCAGAACGTCCACAATGATGCACTTGGCCAAAAAGGGCGTATGCGTTTTTTCCTGAATATATTCAGGAAAAAACGCATACGCCCTTTTTGGCCAACCAAGCAAGCTTGCAAAGGAAATCTGCACTACAATGAAGTCTCACTTCCCCCCGGTCAAAAGGGCCATCTGAAAATAGTGTAAAATCCAGAAAGGCAGGACAGGCCATGGAGAACTGGGAGCCTTGTTATGCTGATGGGCGGGATGTAAATTGCCAACAACCACTCGGGAGAAGTGTATGGTGTTTCCTGGAACATCTAAAAAACAAAGCAACAGAACCTAGGGCACTTCCACTTATGGTCCTATAGCTTAGGGAAATTAAAATCAAAAAGACACAGCCACCCCAAAGTTTGGAACGGCTCTGTTTACAAGAACCTCGTTTACAGTACAAGTTCAACATCGCAGAAAGTGAAAAATGGATAAAGAAGTTGTGGTATTCACTTACAAAGCAATATCACTCAGCAATGAAATCTGTGTCATCAGGCCCTTAGCAGCACAATGAGTGGATTCAGGTATGATGATTCTAACTGAAATAAGTCACACAGAAAAAGAAACATCATAAGATATCAGTAAGACACGGAATGGAAACTTGGCTACACAGGAACTGAATTACAGAACAGAACAGGGTCTCAAATATAGAAAACCAACTTATGCTTGCTTAAGGGGAAAGGTGAGTTGGGGTGCTGCATAAAACCAGAGATTGAAATGAGCACAGATAAAGTTCCTTAAGCCAAATATGGAATAGACAAGAGCTACTCCTTGCTCAACGGAATGGACTCAACACCGCATATTAAACGTCTAAGAATGTACCTGACTAGTAAGTATCTTAAAACCTATGGATTGCTATGTCTCCGAAAGAGAATCAAGCATGTGTACAGGGTCATAAACGCAGCAGTGATAGGATTGGAGAGGTTCGTGAGCAAATGAAGACCCTTTGAAGTCATATTGCATGGTACCCATTCCACGGGTTTCAACTACCCAGGTTTAAGGTATTCTTCCTTCAGCTAAAACATGCATGTGGAACCTAGAGTATGATCAACCATGTGATCGGAAGACGTGTTCAAATATGTCTCAGTTTTCGTACCCTGGTACTCGGGTGCAACATTCCAGACGCTTTACTAACACTCTTCCCACTTGGAGAGTCAGTCCCTTTAACCTCCTGTTTGGCCCAGTTTGCAATTTCTGCGGAAGATGAACAGGAATAGCGAGAACCAATGAGAGACTAGCTGGAGGTGTCTGGACGGGCAAATTTAACTCTCATTTCCCACCCGGAAGAGGAAATAACCAAAGGCTCAGCGTGCCGTGCCAGAACCAGATTAGGGCCTGAAGACATCCTGCGGTTTTGCGGCCAGGTCACAAGAAAGCGAGTTGAAGAAAGGAGCTCAGGGGTACTGCAATTCACAAACCTGCAGAGTTATAAATGACAGCTATCGTCCAAAACTATACTGAAGTAAGGCTGCCAAGAGGACTTGAAAGCGGGGCAGAATTGCAGGAAACCGATTTCAGGAGGTAGACTGGAATTGCATTGAAAGCATAGGAAAAGAGGCAGAACGTCCACAATGATGTACTTGGCCAACAAGGGCGTATGCGTTTTTTCCTGAATATATTCAGGAAAAAACGCATACGCCCTTTTTGGCCAACCAAGCAAACTTGCAAAGGAAATCTGCACTACAATGAAGTCTCACTTCTCCCTGGTCAAAAGGGCCATCTGAAAAAAGTGTAAAATCCAGAAAGGCAGGACAGGCCATGGAGAACTGGGAGCCTTGTTATGCTGATGGGTGGGATGTAAATTGCCAACAGACACTCGGGAGAAGTGTATGGTGTTTCCTGAAACATCTAAAAAACAAAGCAACAGAGCCTAGGGCACTTCCACTTATGGTCCTATAGCTTAGGGAAATTAAAATCAAAAAGACACAGCCACCCCAAAGTTTGGGACGCCTCTGTTTACAGGAACCTCGTTTACCGTACAAGTTCAATATCACAGAAAGTGAAAAATGGATAAAGAACTTGTGGTACTTACGTACAATGCAGTATCACTCAGCAATGAAATCTATGTCATCAGGCCCGTAGAAGCATAATGAGTGGATTCAGGTACGATGATTCTAACTGAAATAAGTCACACAGAAAAAGAAACATCATAAGATATCACTAATACACGGAATGTAAACTTGGCTACACAGGAACTGCATTCCAAAACAGAACAGGGTCTCAAATTTAGAAAACCAACTTATGCTTGCTTAAGGGGAAAGGTGAGTTGGGGTGCTGCATAAAACCAGAGATTGAAATGAGCACAGGTAAAGTTCCTTAAGCCAAATATGGAATAGACAAGAGCTACTCCTTGCTCAACGAAATGGACTCAAAACCCCATATTAAACGCCTAAGAATGTACATGACTAGTAAGTATCTTAAAACCTATGGATTGCTATGTCTCCAAAACAGAATCAAGCGTGTGTACAGGGGCATAAACGCAGCAGTGATAGGATTGGAGAGGTTCGGTGAGCAAATGAAGACCCTTTGAAGTCATATTGCATGGTACCCATTACACGGGTCTCAACTCTCCAGGTTTAAGGTATTCTTCCTTCAGCTAAAACATGCATGTGGAACCCAGAGTATGATCAACCATGTTATCGGGAGACGTGTTCAAATATGTCTCAGTTTTCCTCCCCTGGTACTCGGGTGCAACATTCCAGACGCTTTACTAACACTCTCCCGACTTGGAGAGTCAGTCCCTTTAACCTCCTGTTTGGCCCAGTTTGCAATTTCTGCGGAAGATGAACAGGAATAGCGAGAACCAATGAGAGGCTAGCTGGAGGTGTCTGGACGGGCAAATTTAACTCTCATTTCCCACCAGGAAGAGGAATTAACCAAAGGCTCAGCATGCCGGGCCGGAAATGGATTAGGGCCTGAAGCCATCCTGCGGTGTTACGGCCAGGTCACAAGAAAGCGAGTTGAAGAAAGGAGCTCAGGGACACTGTAATTCACAAACCTGCAGAGTTATAAATGACAGCTATCGTCCAAAAATAGACTGAAGTAAGGCTGCCAAGAGGACTTGAAAGCGGGGCAGAATTGCAGGAAACCGATTTCAGGAGGTAGACTGGAATTGCATTTCAAGCATAGGAAAAGAGGCAGAACGTCCACAATGATGCACTTGGCCAAAAAGGGCGTATGCGTTTTTTCCTGAATATATTCAGGAAAAAACGCATACGCCCTTTTTGGCCAACCAAGCAAGCTTGCAAAGGAAATCTGCACTACAATGAAGTCTCACTTCTCCCCGGTCAAAAGGGCCATCTGAAAAAAGTGTAAAATCCAGAAAGGCAGGACAGACCATGGAGAACTGGGAGCCTTGTTATGCTGAAGGGCGGGATGTAAATTGCCAACAACCACTCGGGAGAAGTGTATGGTGTTTCCTGAAACATCTAAAAAACAAAGCAACAGAGCCTAGGCCACTTCCACTTATGGTCCTATAGCTTAGGCAATTTAAAATCAAAAAGACACAGCCACCCCAAAGTTTGGAACGGCTCTGTTTACAAGAACCTCGTTTACAGTACAAGTTCAACATCACAGAAAGTGAAAAATCGATAAAAAAGTTGTGGTATTTACTTAGAAAGCAATATCACTCAGCAATGAAATCTGTGTCATCAGGCCCTTAGAAGCACAATGAGTGGATTCAGGTATGATGATTCTAACTGAAATAAGTCACACAGAAAAAGAAACATCATAAGATATCAGTAATACACGGAATGGAAATTTGGCTACACAGGAACTGAATTACAGAACAGAACAGGGTCTCAAATTTAGAAAACCAACTTATGCTTGCTTAAGGGGAAAGGTGAGTTGGGGTGCTGCATAAAACCAGAGATTGAAATGAGCACAGATAAAGTTCCTTAAGCCAAATATGGAATAGACAAGAGCTACTCCTTGCTCAACGAAATGGACTCAACACCGCATATTAAACGCCTAAAAATGTACCTGACTAGTAAGTATCTTAAAACCTATGGATTGCTATGTCTCCGAAAGAGAATCAAGCATGTGTACAGGGGCATAAACGCAGCAGTGATAGGATTGGAGAGGTTCGGTGAGCAAATGAAGACCCTTTGAAGTCATATTGCATGATACCCATTCCACGGGTTTCAACTACCCAGGTTTAAGGTATTCTTCCTTCAGCTAAAACATGCATGTGGAACCTAGAGTATGATCAACCATGTGATCGGGAGACGTGTTCAAATATGTCTCAGTTTTCGTACCCTGGTACTCGGGTGCAACATTCCAGACGCTTTACTAACACTCTCCCCACTTGGAGAGTCAGTCCCTTTAACCTCCTGTTTGGCCCAGTTTGCAGTTTCTGCGGAAGATGAACAGGAATAGCGAGAAGCAATGAGAGGCTAGCTGGAGGTGTCTGGACGGGTAAATTTAACTCTCATTTCCCACCAGGAAGAGGAATTAACCAAAGGCTCAGTATGCCGTGCCGGAACCAGATTAGGGCCTGAAGCCATCCTGCGGTGTTGCGGCCAGGTCACAAGAAAGCGAGTTGAAGAAAGGAGCTCAGGGGCACTGTAATTCACAAACCTGCAGAGTTATAAATGACAGCTATCGTCCAAAAATAGACTGAAGTAAGGCTGCCAAGAGGACTTGAAAGCGGGGCAGAATTGCAGGAAACCGATTTCAGGAGGTAGACTGGAATTGCATTGAAAGCATAGGAAAAGAGGCAGAACGTCCACAATGATGCACTTGGCCAAAAAGGGCGTATGCATTTCTTCCTGAATATATTCAGGAAAAAATGCATACGCCCTTTTTGGCCAACCAAGCAAGCTTGCAAAGGAAATCTGCACGACAATGAAGTCTCACTTCCCCCGGTCAAAAGGGCCATCTGAAAAAAGTGTAAAATCCAGAAAGGCAGGACAGGCCATGGAGAACAGGGAGCCTTGTTATGCTGATGGACGGGATGTAAATTGCCAACAACCACTCGGGAGAAGTGTATGGTGTTTCCTGAAACATCTAAAAAACAAAGCAACAGAACCTAGGGCACTTCCACTTATGGTCCTATAGCTTAGGGAAATTAAAATCAAAAAGACACAGCCACCCCAAAGTTTGGAACGGCACTGTTTACAAGAACCTCGTTTACAGTACAAGTTCAACATCGCAGAAAGTGAAAAATGGATAAAGAAGTTGTGGTATTTACTTACAAAGCAATATCACTCAGCAATGAAATCTGTGTCATCAGGCCCTTAGCAGCACAATGAGTGGATTCAGGTATGATGATTCTAACTGAAATAAGTCACACAGAAAAAGAAACATCATTAGATATCAGTAATACACGGAATGGAAACTTGGCTACACAGGAACTGAATTACAGAACAGAACAGGGTCTCAAATTTAGAAAACCAACTTATGCTTGCTTAAGGGTAAAGGTGAGTTGGGGTGCTGCATAAAACCAGAGATTGAAATGAGCACAGATAAAGTTCCTTAAGCCAAATATGGAATAGACAAGAGCTACTCCTTGCTCAATGAAATGGACTCAACACCGCATATTAAACGCCTAAGAATGTACCTGACTAGTAAGTATCTTAAAACCTATGGATTGCTATGTCTCCAAAAGAGAATCAAGCATGTGTACAGGGCCATAAACGCAGCAGTGATAGGATTGGAGAGGTTCGTGAGCAAATGAAGACCCTTTGAAGTCATATTGCATGGTGCCCATTCCACAGGTTTCAACTACCCAGGTTTAAGGTATTCTTCCTTCAGCTAAAACATGCATGTGGAACCTAGAGTATGATCAACCATGTGATCGGGAGACGTGTTCAAATATGTCTCAGTTTTCGTACCCTGGTACTCGGGTGCAACATTCCAGACGCTTTACTAACACTCTCCCCACTTGGAGAGTCACGCCTTTAACCTCCTGTTTGGCACAGTTTGCAATTTCTGCTGAAGATGAACAGGAATAGCGAGAACCAATGAGAGACTAGCTGGAGGTGTCGGAACAGGCAAATTTAACTCTCATTTCCCACCAGGAAGAGGAAATAACCAAAGGCTCAGCGTGCCGTGCCGGAACCAGATTAGGGCCTGAAGCCATCCTGCGGTGTTGCGGCCAGCTCAAAAGTAAGCGAGTTGAAGAAAGGAGCTCAGGGGCACTGTAATTCCCAAACCTGCAGAGTTATAAATGACAGCTATCGTCCAAAAATAGACTGAAGTAAGGCTGCCAAGAGGACTTGAAAGCGGGGCAGAATTGCAGGAAACCGATTTCAGGAGGTAGACTGGAATTGCATTGAAAGCATATGAAGAGAGTCAGAAACTCGACAATGATGCACTTGGCCAAAAAGGGCGTATGCGTTTTTTCCTGAATATATTCAGGAAAAAACGCATACGCCCTTTTTGGCCAACCAAGCAAGCTTGCAAAGGAAATCTGCACTACAATGAAGTCTCACTTCCACCTGGTCAAAAGGACCATCTGAAAAAAGTGTAAAATCCATAAAGGCACAACAGGCCATGGAGAACTGGGAGCCTTCTTATGCTGATGGGCGGGATGTAAATTGCCAACAGCCACTCTGGAGAAGTGTATGGTGTTTCCTGAAACATCTAAAAAACAAAGCAACAGAGCCTAGGGCACTTCCACTTATGGTCCTATAGCTTAGGGAAATTAACATCAAAAAGACACAGCCACTCCAAAGTTTGGGACGCCTCTGTTTACAAGAACCTCGTTTAAGGTACAAGTTCAATATCGCAGAAAGTAAAAAATGGATAAAGAACTTGTGGTACTTACGTACAATGCAATATCACTCAGCAATGAAATCTATGTAATCAGGCCCGTAGCAGCATAATGAGTGGATTCAGGTATGATGATTCGAACTGAAATGAGTCACACAGAAAAGAAACATCATAAGGTATCACTAATACACAGAACGTGAACTTGGCTACACATTAACTGAATTACAAAACAGAACAGTGTCTCAAGTTTAGAAAACCAACTTATGCTTGCTTAAGGGGGAAGGGGAGTTGGGGTGCTGCATAAAACCAGAGATTGAAATGAGCACAGATAAAGTTCCTTAAGCCAAATATGGAATAAACAAGAGCTACTCCTTGCTCAACGAAATGGACTCAAAACCCCATATTAAACGCCTAAGAATGTACCTGACTAGTAAGTATCTTAAAACCTATGGATTGCTATGTCTCCAAAAGAGAATCAAGTGTGTGTACAGGGGCATAAACGCAGCAGTGATAGGATTGGAGAGGTTCGGTGAGCAAATGAAGACCCTTTGAAGTCATATTGCATGGTACCCATTCCACGGGTCTCAACTCTCCAGGTTTAAGGTATTCTTCCTTCAGCGAAAACATGCATGTGGAACCCAGAGTATGATCAACCGTGTGAACGGGAGACGTTTTCAAATATGTCTCAGTTTTCCTCCCCTGGAACTCGGGTGCAACATTCCAGACGCTTTACTAACACTCTCCCCACTTGGAGAGTCAGCACCTTTAACCTTCTGTTTGGCCCCGTTTGCAATTTCTGCGGAAGATGAACAGGAATAGCGAGAACCAATGAGAGACTAGCTGGAGGTGTCTGGACGGGCAAATTTAACTCTCATTTCCCACCAGGAAGAGGAATTAACCAAAGGCTCAGCGTGCCGTGCCAGAACCAGATTAGGGCCTGAAGACATCCTGCGGTGTTGCGGCCAGGTCACAAGAAAGCGAGTTGAAGAAAGGAGCTCAGGGGCACTGTAATTCACAAACCTGCAGAGTTATAAATGACAGCTATCGTCCAAAAATAGACTGAAGTAAGGCTTCCAAGAGGACTTGAAAGCGGGGCAGAATTGCAGGAAACCGATTTCAGGCGGTAGACTGGAATTGCATTGAAAGCATAGGAATAGAGGCAGAACGTCCACAATGATGCACTTGGCCAAAAAGGGCGTATGCGTTTTTTCCTGAATATATTCAGGAAAAAACGCATACGCCCTTTTTGGCCAACCAAGCAAGCTTGCAAAGGAAATCTGCACTACAATGAAGTCTCACTTCCCGCCGGTCAAAAGGGCCATCTGAAAAAAGTGTAAAATCCAGAAAGGCAGGACAGGCCATGGAGAACTGGGAGCCTTGTTATGCTGATGGGCGGGATGTAAATTGCCAACAGACACTTGGGAGAAGTGTATGGTGTTTCCTGAAACATCTAAAAAACAAAGCAACAGAGCCTAGGGCACTTCCACTTATGGTCCTATAGCTTAGGGAAATTAAAATCAAAAAGATACAGCCACCCCAATGTTTGGGACGCCTCTGTTTACAAGAACCTCGTTTACAGTACAAGTTCAACATCGCAGAAAGTGAAAAATGGAGAAAGAAGTTGTGGTATTTACTTACAAAGCAATATCACTCAGCAATGAAATCTGTGTCATCAGGCCCTTAGCAGCACAATGAGTGGATTCAGGTATGATGATTCTAACTGAAATAAGTCACACAGAAAACAAACATCATAAGATATCACTAATACATGGAATGTAAACTTGGCTACACAGGAACTGAATTACAGAACAGAACAGGGTCTCAAATTTAGAAAACCAACTTATGCTTGCTTAAGGGTAAAGGTGAGTTGGGGTGCTGCATAAAACCAGAGATTGAAATGAGCACAGATAAAGTTCCTTAAGCCAAATATGGAATAGACAAGAGCTACTCCTTGCTCAACGAAATGGACTCAACACCGCATATTAAACGCCTAAGAATGTACCTGACTTGTAAGTACCTTAAAACCTATGGATTGCTATGTCTCCGAAAGAGAATCAAGCATGTGTACAGGGGCATAAACGCAGCAGTGATAGGATTGGAGAGGTTCGGTGAGCAAATGAAGACCCTTTGAAGTCATATTGCATGGTACCCATTCCACGGGTTTCAACTACCCAGGTTTAACGTATTCTTCCTTCAGCTAAAACATGCATGTGGAACCTAGAGTATGATCAACCATGTGATCGGGAGACGTGTTCAAATATGTCTCAGTTTTCGTACCCTGGTACTCGCGTGCAACATTCCAGACGCTTTACTAACACTCTCCCCACTTGGAGAGTCAGTCCCTTTAACCTCCTGTTTGGCCCAGTTTGCAATTTCTGCGGAAGATGAACAGGAATAGCGAGAACCAATGAGAGACTAGCTGGAGGTGTCTGGACGGGCAAATTTAACTCTCATTTCCCACCAGGAAGAGGAATTAACCAAAGGCTCAGCGTGCCGTGCCGGAACCAGATTAGGGCCTGAAGCCATCCTGCGGTGTTGCGGCCAGCTCAAAACAAAGCGAGTTGAAGAAAGGAGCTCAGGGGCACTGTAATTCACAAACCTGCAGAGTTATAAATGACAGCTATCGTCCAAAAATAGACTGAAGTAAGGCTGCCAAGAGGACTTGAAAGCGGGGCAGAATTGCAGGAAACCGATTTCAGGAGGTAGACTGGAATTGCATTGAAAGCATAGGAAAAGAGGCAGAACGTCCACAATGATGCACTTGGCCAAAAAGGGCGTATGCGTTTTTTCCTGAATATATTCAGGAAAAAACGCATACGCCCTTTTTGGCCAACCAAGCAAGCTTGCAAAGGAAATCTGCACTACAGTGAAGTCTCACTTCCCCCCGGTCAAAAGGGCCATCTGAAAAAAGTGTAAAATCCAGAAAGGCAGGACAGGCCATGGAGAACTGGGAGCCTTGTTATGCTGATAGGCGGGATGTAAATTGCCAACAACCACTCAGGAGAAGTGTATGGTGTTTCCTGAAACATCTAAAAAACAAAGCAACAGAACCTAGGGCACTTCCACTTATGGTCCTATAGCTTAGGGAAATTAAAATCAAAAAGACACAGCCACCCCAAAGTTTGGAAAGGCTCTGTTTACAAGAACCTCGTTTACAGTACAAGTTCAACATTGCAGAAAGTGAAAAATGGAGAAAGAAGTTGTGGTATTTACTTACAAAGCAATATCACTCAGCAATGAAACCTGTGTCATCAGGCCCTTAGCAGCACAATGAGTGGATTCAGGTATGATGATTCTAACTGAAATAAGTCACACAGAAAAAGAAACATCATAAGATATCAGTAATACACGGAATGGAAACTTGGCTACACAGGAACTGAATTACAGAACAGAACAGGGTCTCAAATTTAGAAAACCAACTTATGCTTGCTTAAGGGTAAAGGTGAGTTGGGGTGCTGCATAAAACCAGAGATTGAAATGAGCACAGATAAAGTTCCTTAAGCCAAATATGGAATAGACAAGAGCTACCCCTTGCTCAACGAAATGGGTTCAACAATGAGGTATCACCTCACACCTGGTAGAATAGGCATCATTGAAAATCTACAAACAAAAAATGCTGGAAAGGGTGTGGAGAAAAGGAACCCTCTTCCACTATTGTTGGGAATATAAATTGATACAGTCATTATGGAGAACAATATGGAATTTCTTAAGAAACTAACAATAGAATTACCATATGATACAGCAATCCCAGTACTGGACATATACCCAGACAAAACCATAAATCAAAAAGAGTCATTCACCGCAATGTTCATTGCATCACTATTTACAATATCGAGGTAATGGAAGCAACCTAAATGCCCACAGACAGACGAATGCATAAAGCTGTGGTACATATATAAAATGGAATATTACTAAGCCATGAAAAGGAATGAAATTGGGTCATTTGTAGAGACGTCGATGGATCTAGAGACTGTCATACAGAGTGAAGTAAGTCAGAAAGAGAAAAACAAATCTTGTATATTCATGCATATATGTGGAACCTAGAAAAACTGTACAGATTAACCATTTTGCAAGGCATAAATAGAGCAACAGATGTAGACAACAAACGTATGGACAACAAGGGGGGAAAGCTGTTGGGGGGGTGGTGGTGGGAGGAGTTTAGAGACTGGGATTGGCATGTATACATTTATATGTATAAAATAGATAACCAATAAGAACCTGCTGTATAAAAATATAAAATAAAATTCAAAATTAAAAAGAAGTAAAATTTAAAAAATAAAACAGAAAAAACAATTATTCCCTGCACATACATGTATTTATATGAATAAATTATTTCCATGCTTATATCTGTAAATACAAAAAAGAGGAATAAAATCTACCTTGAACCAAAAACGAAAAAGAGAAAAAAAACACAGAACCCACCAGTTACACAGAGGAAAACCGTATCAGGGCACTTGCTCCAGTTGTAAACAATTCTGAAGTTGGTCAGTGGTGGGGAATCGTCTCCCATTCAGCCAGCAGCCCCCACGCAACAAGCGTCCTCATTGCAAAGCTGGGGCACCGTGCCGAGGCATCTGTGAGTAAACGTGAGCTGAGCCCCAGGCCAGTTGCTGCTGAACTATTCCCACCCGTCCCAGGTAAAACACCTGAATATATACAAGGACTTGAAAGCCTAGAGGAAGGGCCATAGAGCCACACGAGTGACAGCATGCCGGCCGACTTGGTGCCTGCAGGCCAGCCAGGATGGTCCTGGCCCTGGGTGCTCTTCTGGAAGATTTCCATTTCCCTGCCTGAGATACCCGTCCTGTCCCTGCCCCCACTGCTTTTTTCCTTCCTCACCTCTGCCCAGGGAGAAATTCCAGCAGCAGGTATGGGTGACACATCCTCTTCTTTAGCAGGTGGCAGCCTGGCAACTGCTGCAGAAAGTCCAGCAGAGCCCCACTCACACTGGGCCACCCACAAAGCCGTGGCCTCTCACTCCCTCCCACCAGCCCAGCCCGGAGACTGCTGACAGGGCAGAGAAAATGGCGTCAGGCACGGCTGCAGGGGCTCTTGCTGCCTGGAGTGGTATTTATATTGATCTCAACCCAGGCACACCTGGGGAGGGCTGGCCGGCACGGTAAGGCTGCCCAGGTCAGCCAATCATCACCCCTCAGGGGCTCACAGTTGCAGAAAATGGAACTTGCTGAACCGGCCAGGTCCAAGGAACAGGTGTGGGCTCCTGAGAGTCAGGATAGACAAGGGGCTGCAGCTTTGGCTTGTTTTCTAATCATTTTATCTGGCCCATGAGTGGGAGACAACTTCAAGAAAACCCTCTCCTAATGAGAGGAACCCAGGAGTCAGGGAGAGGAGGGGTGGGTGGTGGTTGGAGACAGAGGCCTGGTGCCCCGGGTGCAGTGGAAGTCTCTGGAAGACCAGGTGGAGGGAGGCCTCACGGAGTGATGCCCAGGGTCACAGACCTGTCGCAGCTGCTGTTTGTTAGTTCAAGTCCTGCTCTGAGGTGCTCTGTGTCAGCTCTGAGCGACAGGTGAGCTGGGGGTGCTCTGCAATGAGGGCTATGTGCACGGTTCCTGTGTGCCCAGCCCTGCCACGGTACCTGCAAGGGTAGCTCTGTATCCTGGGAGGGGCCTGACCACGAGAGCCCCGTGGGCTGGGGTGGGGGGTGGGGTACCTGCCCAGGTGAGCTCCATATTCTGGGATTGTTCTGACCACGAGAGCCCCATGGGCCGCTGGGGACCTGGTAAAGGATGTCAGGACAGTCAGTGAAGCCACCGAGGATATACCTCCAGTTGCTCCTAATTCCTACACCCTGCTGGTCATTCTACCAACCACCAGGACATGGTATTCTGTATTAGTCTTCAATGATGCCTTCTTTTGTATTCCATTAGTCCCAGAGTCACAAGAAATTTTGGCTTGTGAGTGGCAGGACTCAACATACAACTAAAACAATACTTCCGGGCCGTCTGGCCCCAAGGGTGCAAAAATTCCCACACCATCTTTGGGGAAAGCTTAGCTAAAGACCTAAAAGTTCTACCTCTGGAAAAGGAAACCCTCCTTCAATATGCAGACGACATTCTGATCACCAGCCCTACTAAGGAGGCCTCTGAACTACCAAGCCAATAAAGGATAGAAGTTGTCCAAGAAAAAGCTCAAATATCACAGACTGCAGTGACCTGCCTGGGCTTCATTCTCACAGAAGGTCAGAGAAGCCCATCCCAGGAAAGGGAAGAAACCATTTTCAGCCTTACCCCTTTCTAAAACTAGAAGACAGCTTAGGGGTTCCTGGGGAGGCCAGGGTTTGCTGCTTCTGGATCCCTAACTACAGTCTACTAGCTGGGCCTCTATATGAAACACTGAAAGGAAAAGATGATGATCCTTTTGAATAGAATCCAGAAGTGGCCTTTCAAGAATGGAAAGAGCAGTCAATTCAGACCCTTGCCCTGGAACTCCCTAATTTAGCTAAACCCTTTGACCTTTACATTCCCGGTGAAAGGTGAATCGCCATTGGAGAATTAGTGCAAAAACTGGGACCACTTGAAATGGAACAATGCAAGAATGCCATCCAGGTAGGATAAACTACGGTCACTAAGGGGCTTGGCCCACTGCCACATCTGGCCAAGATACTGGCGGTATCTAAAAACCTGGAAATCAGCAGCCCAAAAGGCCACCTCCCTCCTAAGGGAAAAGGACCCCACGTGGTGATCCTAACCACCAACCATGCCCTGAAGTTGCAGGGTTCGCTCCGTGGGCACACCGACCTCGAGTGAGGAGGCCCTCCAACTCCAACATCCAGAGAGATAACCGGGGGCAACAGGGCACCATGACGACTCGTGTGAACATCACTTGACCTGGAGTTTCTCTCATAAAACAACAAGAGTGTGTCCCAAAAGAGTAGACTACTGCTTGCAGGACTTACTGCACCCAGAGGGGAGCTAATAATCTTGGCGGGGGAACAGTATACCACACTGTCACCATAGAAAAGCCTACAGACACCGTGATGATGGTGGCCAATAAGACCGGCTGGACTCCTGTTTACTTCAAAAGGCTGTTGACTCAGTAGCCATCATGGTCCTTGGTCACCACTGACCCTGGACTGTCTGGGAGTTGAGCGGGCAGGGCTCTGACACCTGGTGCTGTTTGTACCTTAATTCAGGGGCCTAATTGAAGAAAGCGCAGACTACTGGTCAGAGCATCTAGGCTGGCAGAGATGGTCAGCCTAAGGTGGCCGAACAAATGTGGGGCGGGGTGAAACCGGCCCCCACAGCGTCTCTGCACATCTCTTTCCTGGACCCTTAAAGGTCATTAGAATCTATAACACTTCCAATGCTGGTGCTCAGGTGGACGAGCAGGGAGGCAGGGGTCCTGGGGACAATCAACGTCACCGGGAGGCTGCTGGGGAGAAGCTCTGACCCTCGCCCCAGGGTATGAGGGCTCCCAACTCAGCACTCAGCAGTTACAGAAGAAGGGTCTGCACCCTCAGCACTCCAAGAATGAGGAACGGGACAAAAGGCAGAGGAGGGGTTTGTCCCCAGCAAAGCCCATTAAAAATCCCTGGGAGATAAAAATAGAATCTGGGCAATAAAGTCAAGTCTAACCTTTTTTATCCTTTGTGCTTTGTCTAATTTCACGTGCTCCTAGGGTCCCGCATGCAGAGGTTCCACACCCGGCACTTCAGACCAGATTTCCTAGTGCAGAATGGCTGGGTCGACACCTCAGCTCCTGGGGCCCAGTGCAGACTCCACAATATAGAGCCTGAGCTACAGCCAACCCGGCCCTCGAGAGCTCCGCCGCCTCCCTCCCTCCCACTGACTCTGACAGGATCTCTACACAGCAGCCCAGCCCACAGCCCACGGGGTAGTGCATGCTCTCACCTCTCCATTCTCTGATCAAAATATAAAGTTTCCTTTGCTTGTGAACCAAACTCAGTCTCGATCTGTTGGCCCCAATGACACTGGGCAGGGGGACACTTGTTGGGGTCCACTCTGGAGGATCAGTAACAGAAATTGAGACTATTGTAACCTCAATGAACAGATGTGTGAGCCAAATTGTAGTTAACATAGAACAGTGTATAAGGCTCGGGTAAAATAAGATGTTTTTAACACTTCCATTTGATATTTCCATCACTTTTTATAAGCAAGTTCAGTGAAAAGGTTTGTCTTATTTGTCAGGTCAATATTAGAGAAACGAAGTGATTTCTTTCCAAGGATGTACATCTAATAATCTTGGTTAAACCTTCAATCTTGTTTTAAATGCTTTTCCATTGAAAATGATACCTCTCTTTCAGCTCCCCCATTTCTGAGAAGTATAAAATCTTATAATTTATTATTACCAAAGGGGAAAGGTGGGAGGAGGGATAAATTAACAGTTTGGAATGAACACATACACACTGCTATGTATAAAATAGATCATCAACAAGGAACTACTGTATAGCACAGGGAACTACACTCAACATTTTGCAATAACCTATAAGGGGAAATAATCTGAAAAAGAATAGATATTTTTATTGACATCATCTATCAATGACAGTTAAAGTGTAGCCTAAGGGAAGCTGGTGGTGAGTGCTTCTGACCCTGAAGACTTCAATCATCTAAAGTTTGGACTCTGCCTACTTCCCAAGGCCCTTAATGAACATATGTGTAGCCGTAGCTTAAAAAATTCCCCAGTTTGGGTTTCGGGGAGACACTGATTTTGAAAAAGCCCTGGTGTTCTCCTTACATGAATGGGACTCTTCCTACTGCTAAAACATGTCTGTCACACCCAGAGGATGGTATACCGTCTGATCGGGAAGAGTTTGGAAAAGGCATCTCATCTCCTCATCTCCTGGTGCTCGGGTTCACCCCTCCAGCGTCTTTACTAACAGTCTCCCCACTTGGAGATGTCAGCACTGTCAACATCCTGTTGCGTACAGTTTGGAATTTGTCCAGAGGATGAAGCGGAAGGATGAGGAACAATGAGAGACAAGTCCTAGGTGTTCAGACAGGCACATGTCACTCTAATTTCCAATCAGGAAGACGAATTGACCAAAGGCTAGGGTTGCCCATGGAAACAGTATAGGGCTTGAGGAAATCCCGCTGCTTTGTGGCCAGTTCCCATAAACACGAGTTGAACAATGGAACTCAGGGGCAGTAAAATTCACAAAACTGCAGAGTTGAAAATATCCATCACTGAAAAATGTCTTGAGGAAAGTCAGAGAAAAGGACTTGTAAGCAAGGGAGAATGGCAGGAAAGGGATTTGAGGAGGTAGAAAGGACTCACCATTAAGCACAAGAAAAGGAGCTGAACATTGCCAACATTGCAGTTGGCCAAAAAGGGTGTATGCGTTCTTTTCTGTATATATTCAAGAAAAGGGCATACACTTTTTTAGCCAACCAAACAGGTGGGCACTGGAAGTCAATACCACAAAAGATATCACTTCGCATCAGTCAGAAGAGCCATCCTCATAAAGCGTAAACAACAGAAATGCAGGACAGGGCAACGAGAAGAGGGAGCCCTGTGAGACTTATAGTGGAAATGTATATTGCCAACGGCCATTCTGGAGAAGTGTATTGTGTTTACTAAAGCATCTAAAAAATGAGCTACAGAGCATAGGGCACTTGCACTCATGGGCGTATATCTTGGGAAAAACAAAAATCGAGAGGACACAGGCACCCCAATGTTTACCCCCTCTCTGTTTAAAAGATCCTCGACTAGGATATAACTTAAATGTCTCTGGAGGGAAAAAATGGATAGAGATGTGGTACTTAGGTAGAGTGGAATATTATTCAGCCTGGAAATCAATGAAATATGGCCAGTTGTAACAACTCCGGAGGAGTTACGTATGATCATTCTAAGTGACAGAATTCAAAAAGAAAAAGACACATATCATAAGATATCACTTAAAGGTGGAATCCAAAATGGCTACACATGAAATAAATTACAAAACAAAAACATAGTCAAATATGTAGAAAACACGCATAAGGCTGCTAAACGGGAAAGGTGGGGAGGGGTGAGGCATCATCCAGGAGGTTGAAATTAGCAAAGATACCATTCCAAATACCAAACTGATAATCAACAAGGCCTACACGGTAGCTAAAAGAACTGCACTCAGCACACTCAAGTCACCGGAAAAGAATATATACGACTGGTAAGAATCTGAAAAAGAATTTATTGATGTCTCTCTGTACGTGAATCAAGTGGATGTACAGCAGCAAGAAACAGAGCTTTGAAAATCAGCTGTAACCAATATAGTAATAAATTGAAAAATATAAACAACAGAGAGACAGAGAAAACCTCTTACAACTTTTCCTCAGGGACGGTGATGCAACATGGATTGAACACACCTAGACCCACAGCAGGATGAGACATAAGGCTGGAAACTGTTTGCGCTAAGAGAAATGTGAGGTTGGGTGAGGAAATGCACACCCTTTAAAGTAATACTACCTGGTACCCATTCAATGGGTCCCAAATCTGCAGGTTCAAGGGATCTTCCTACAGCTAAAACATGCATGGAAAACCCAGAGGACTGTACACCATGTGATCGGGAGATGTGTCTAAAATGCACCTCATTTATCCTCTCCTGGTGCTCCTGTTCACCATTCCAGCCACGCTACTTAGAATCTCCCCACTTGGAGAATCAGCACATTTAAACTTCTGTTTCACACATTTTGCAAATTGTGAGGAGGATGAACGGGAAGAGGGGGAACCAATGAGAGAAGAGTTGTAGGGGTTTGGACGGGCACATATCACTCTAATTTCCCATTAAGAATAAGAATTAAAGAAAGGCTCAGCCTGCCTCGCCGGAGCCAAAATAGGGCCTGAAGCAATCCTGCGGGTTTGAGGCCAGCTCACAAAAGAGCAACTTAAAAAATGGAGCTCAGGGTCACTGCAATTCACAAACCTGCAGAGTTATAAATGAAAACTAACGTCCAAAAATATGTTGAGGTAAGGCAAAGAAGAGGATCTGAATGCAAGACAGAATTGCAAGAAACAGATTTCAAGAGATAGATTGGACTCGTCTTTAACGCACATGAAAAGCGGCAGAATTTCGACAATGATGCAGTTGGCCCAAAAGGGCGTATGCGTTTTTTCCTGATTATATCCAGGAAAAAACGCATACGCACTTTATGGGCAACGAAGCAAGCAAGCAATGCAAATGTGCACAACAAAGAAGTCTCACTTCCCACCGGTCAAAAGGGCCATCCTAAAAAATTGTAAAAACCAGAAATGCAGGACAGGCCATGGAGAACAGGGAGCCTTTATACGCTGATGGGCAGTGTGTGAACTGCCGAGAGCCACTCTGGAGAAGTGTATGGTGGTTCCTAAATCATCTAAAAAACAGAGCTACAGAGCATAGGACACTTCCAATCATGGGAGTATATCTAGGGAAGTCTAAAAATCAACAAGACACAAGCACACCACAGTTTAGGGCTACTCTGTTTACAAGAACCTCAACTTCAGTACACCTTAAATATCCCAGGAAAGAGAACAATGGATAAAGAAGATGTGGTACTTATGTACAATGGAATATCTCTTCACCATGAAATCAATGTAATAAGGCTAGTAGAAGGATAAAGAGTGGATTTAGGTCCGATAATACTACTTGAAATAAGTCAAACAGAAAAAGAAACATATCATAAGATATCACTTATAGAGGGAGGGTAAATATGGCTGCACAAGAAATGAATTACAGAACAGAACAGTGTCTCACATTTAGAAAACACACTTATGTCAGCTTAAGGGGAAAGGAGAGGTGGGGTGATGCATAAAACCAGAGTTTGAAATTAGCACAGATACCGTTCAATAAACCAAATAGGTATTAGACAAGATCTACACCTTGCTCAATGAACAGGCCTCAACACACCCTATACACCGCAGAGAAATATATCTGAGGAATAAGAATCTTAAAACCCATGTATTGATATATCTCCATAAGGGAATCAAGTGTGTGCAGAGCGGCACAAACACAGCAGTGAAAAGGAGCTAAACCCCATTATAGAAATAAATTTTAAAAACAAAACGCTGAAACAATGAAAGAGAGAAAAATTCTTACAAAATTCGCTCAGGGGCTGTGATGCAACCTGGATTGACCACATATAAACCCACAGCTGGATAAGACATAAGGCTGGACACTTGGGGCTGACAGGATTGGTGAGCTTTGGTGAGCAACTGCCGAAAGTTTAATGCAATACTTCATGCTACTCATTCCAAGGGTCCCAACACTCCAGGTTGAAGGGAATCTTCCTACAGCTAAACCATGCTTGGGAAACCCAGCGACTGGTATACCATATGATCGGGAAAGGTTTCTAAAACGCACCTCATTTTTCCTCTCCTGGGGCTCCGGATCGACATTCCAGCCGCTTTACTAACAACATCCCCACATGGAGTCAATGCCTTTAAGTTCTGGTATCGCACAGTCTGCAGTTAGTGCAGAGGATGAATGGGAATAGGGGGAACCAGTGAGAAACTAGCTGTAGCGGTTTCAATGGGCACATGTCACTCTAATATCACATCAGTAAGAAGAATTAACCAAAAGCACAGCAAGGTGCCCCAGAAGAAAAATAGGGCTTCAAGGAATCCTGTGGTTACGGGGCAAGACCACGAAAATAAGAGCTAAAAAATGGAGCTAAGGGCCACTGCAATTCAAAAACCTGCAGAGTTATAAAGGCCAACTATTTTTAAAAAATATATTGAGGTAAGGCTATGAAGAGGCATTGAAAGCAAGGCAGAATTGCAGGAAACCGATTTCAGGAGGTAGACTGGAATTGCATTGAAAGCATAGGAAAAGAGGCAGAACGTCCACAATGATGCACTTGGCCAAAAACGGCGTATGCGTTTTTTCCTGAATATATTCAGGAAAAAACGCATATGCCCTTTTTGGCCAACCAAGCAAACTTGCAAAGGAAATCTGCAGTACAATGAAGTCTCACTGCCCCCTGGTCAAAAGGGCCATCTGAAAAAAGTGTAAAATCCATAAAGGCAGGACAGGCCATGGAGAACTGGGAGCCTTGTTATGCTGATGGGCGGGATGTAAATTGCCAACAGACACTTGGGAGAAGTGTATGGTGTTTCCTGAAACATCGAAAAAACAAAGCAACAGAGCCTAGGGCACTTCCACTTATGGTCCTATAGCTTAGGAAAATTAAAATCAAATAGACACAGCCACCCCAAAGTTTGGGACGCCTCTGTTTACAAGAACCTCGTTTACAGTACAAGTTCAACATCGCAGAAAGTGAAAAATAGATAAAGAAGTTGTGGTATTCACTTACAAAGCAATATCACTCAACAATGAAATCTATGTCATCAGGCCCTTAGCAGCACAATGAGTGGATTCAGGTATGATGATTGTAACTGAAATAAGTCACACAGAAAAAGAAACATCATAAGATATCAGTAATACACGGAATGTAAACTTGGCTACACAGGAACTGAATTACAGAACAGAACAGGGTCTCAAATTTAGAAAACCAACTTATGCTTGCTTAAGGGGAAAGGTGAGTTGGGGTGCTGCATAAAACCAGAGATTGAAATGAGCACAGATAAAGTTCCTTAAGCCAAATATGGAATAGACAAGAGCTACTCCTTGCTCAACGAAATGGACTCAACACCGCATATTAAACGCCTAAGAATGTACCTGACTAGTAAGTATCTTAAAACCTATGGATTGCTATGTCTCCGAAAGAGAATCAAGCATGTGTACAGGGGCATAAATGCAGCAGTGATAGGATTGGAAAGGTTCGGTGAGCAAATGAAGACCCTTTGAAGTCATATTGCATGGTACCCATTCCACGGGTTTCAACTACCCAGGTTTAAGGTATTCTTCCTTCAGCTAAAACATGCATGTGGAACCTAGAGTATGATCAACCATGTGATCGGGAGACGTGTTCAAATATGTCTCAGTTTTCGTACCCTGGTACTCGGGTGCAACATTCTACACGCTTTACTAACACTCTCCCCACTTGGAGAGTCAGTCCCTTTAACCTCCTGTTTGGCCCAGTTTGCAATTTCTGTGGAAGACGAACAGGAATAGCGAGAACCAATGAGAGACTAGCTGGAGGTGTCTGGATGGGCAAATTTAACTCTCATTTCCCACCAGGAAGAGGAATTAACGAAAGGCTCAGCGTGCCGTGCCAGAACAAGATTAGGGCCTGAAGACATCCTGCGGTGTTGCGGCCAGGTCACAAGAAAGCGAGTTGAAGAAAGGAGCTCAGGGGCACTGTAATTCACAAACCTGCAGAGTTATAAATGACAGCTATCGTCCAAAAATAGACTGAAGTAAGGCTGCCAAGACGACTTGAAAGCGGAGCAGAATTGCAGGAAACCGATTTCAGGAGGTAGACTGGAATTGCATTGAAAGCATAGGAAAAGAGGCAGAACGTCCACAATGATGCACTTGGCCAAAAAGGGCGTATGCGTTTTTTCCTGAATATATTCAGGAAAAAACGCATACGCCCTTTTTGGTCAACCAAGCAAGCTTGCAAAGGAAATCTGCACTACAATGAAGTCTCACTTCCCCCCGGACAAAAGGGCCATCTGAAAAAAGTGTAAAATCCAGAAAGGCAGGACAGGCCATGGAGAACTGGGAGCCTTGTTATGCTGAAGGGCGGGATGTAAATTGCCAACAACCACTCGGGAGAAGTGTATGGTGTTTCCTGAAACATCTAAAAAACAAAGCAACAGAGCCTAGGGCACTTCCACTTATGGTCCTATAGCTTAGGGAAATTAAAATCAAAAAGACACAGCCACCCCAAAGTATGGGACGCCTCCGTTTACAAGAACCTCGTTTACCATACAAGTTCAATATCACAGAAATTGAAAAATGGATAAAGAACTTGTGGTACTTACGTACAATGCAGTATCACTCAGCAATGAAATCTATGTCATCAGGCCCGTAGCAGCATAATGAGTGGATTCAGGTACGATGAATCTAACTGAAATAAGTCACACAGAAAAAGAAACATCATAAGATATCACTAATACACGGAATGTAAACTTGGCTACACAGGAACTGCATTCCAAAACAGAACAGGGTCTCAAATTTAGAAAACCAACTTATGCTTGCTTAAGGGGAAAGGTGAGTTGGGGTGCTGCATAAAACCAGAGATTGAAATGAGCACAGATAAAGTTCCTTAAGCCAAATATGGAATAGACAAGAGCTACTCCTTGCTCAACGAAATGGACTCAAAATCCCATATTAAAAGCCTAAGAATGTACCTGACTAGTAAGTATCTTAAAACCTATGGATTGCTATGTTTCCAAAAGAGAATCAAGCGTGTGTACAGGGGCATAAACGCAGCAGTGATAGGATTGGAGAGGTTCGGTGAGCAAATGAAGACCCTTTGAAGTCATATTGCATGGTACCCATTACACGGGTCTCAACTCTCCAGGTTTAAGGTATTCTTCCTTCAGCTAAAACATGCATGTGGAACCCAGAGTATGATCAACCATGTGATCGGGAGACGTGTTCAAATATGTCTCAGTTTTCCTCCCCTGGTACTCGGGTGCAACATTCCAGACGCTTTACTAACACTCTCCCGACTTGGAGAGTCAGTCCCTTTAACCTCCTGTTTGGCCCAGTTTGCAATTTCTGCGGAAGATGAACAGGAATAGCGAGAACCAATGAGAGGCTAGCTGGAGGTGTCTGGACGGGCAAATTTAACTCTCATTTCCCACCAGGAAGAGGAATTAACCAAAGGCTCAGCGTGCCGTGCCGGAACCAGATTAGGGCCTGAAGCCATCCTGCGGTGTTGCGGCCAGCTCACAAGAAAGCGAGTTGAAGAAAGGAGCTCAGGGGCACTGTAATTCACAAACCTGCAGAGTTATAAATGACAGCTATCGTCCAAAAATAGACTGAAGTAAGGCTGCCAAGAGGACTTGAAAGCGGGGCAGAATTGCAGGAAACCGATTTCAGGAGGTAGACTGGAATTGCATTGAAAGCATAGGAAAAGAGGCAGAACGTCCACAATGATGCACTTGGCCAAAAAGGGCGTATGCGTTTTTTCCTGAATATATTCAGGAAAAAACGCATACGCCCTTTTTGGTCAACCAAGCAAGCTTGCAAAGGAAATCTGCACTACAATGAAGTCTCACTTCCCCCCGGACAAAAGGGCCATCTGAAAAAAGTGTAAAATCCAGAAAGGCAGGACAGGCCATGGAGAACTGGGAGCCTTGTTATGCTGAAGGGCGGGATGTAAATTGCCAACAACCACTCGGGAGAAGTGTATGGTGTTTCCTGAAACATCTAAAAAACAAAGCAACAGAGCCTAGGGCACTTCCACTTATGGTCCTATAGCTTAGGGAAATTAAAATCAAAAAGACACAGCCACCCCAAAGTATGGGACGCCTCCGTTTACAAGAACCTCGTTTACCGTACAAGTTCAATATCACAGAAATTGAAAAATGGATAAAGAACTTGTGGTACTTACGTACAATGCAGTATCACTCAGCAATGAAATCTATGTCATCAGGCCCGTAGCAGCATAATGAGTGGATTCAGGTACGATGAATCTAACTGAAATAAGTCACACAGAAAAAGAAACATCATAAGATATCACTAATACACGGAATGTAAACTTGGCTACACAGGAACTGCATTCCAAAACAGAACAGGGTCTCAAATTTAGAAAACCAACTTATGCTTGCTTAAGGGGAAAGGTGAGTTGGGGTGCTGCATAAAACCAGAGATTGAAATGAGCACAGATAAAGTTCCTTAAGCCAAATATGGAATAGACAAGAGCTACTCCTTGCTCAACGAAATGGACTCAAAATCCCATATTAAACGCCTAAGAATGTACCTGACTAGTAAGTATCTTAAAACCTATGGATTGCTATGTTTCCAAAAGAGAATCAAGCGTGTGTACAGGGGCATAAACGCAGCAGTGATAGGATTGGAGAGGTTCGGTGAGCAAATGAAGACCCTTTGAAGTCATATTGCATGGTACCCATTACACGGGTCTCAACTCTCCAGGTTTAAGGTATTCTTCCTTCAGCTAAAACATGCATGTGGAACCCAGAGTATGATCAACCATGTGATCGGGAGACGTGTTCAAATATGTCTCAGTTTTCCTCCCCTGGTACTCGGGTGCAACATTCCAGACGCTTTACTAACACTCTCCCGACTTGGAGAGTCAGTCCCTTTAACCTCCTGTTTGGCCCAGTTTGCAATTTCTGCGGAAGATGAACAGGAATAGCGAGAACCAATGAGAGGCTAGCTGGAGGTGTCTGGACGGGCAAATTTAACTCTCATTTCCCACCAGGAAGAGGAATTAACCAAAGGCTCAGCGTGCCGTGCCGGAACCAGATTAGGGCCTGAAGCCATCCTGCGGTGTTGCGGCCAGCTCACAAGAAAGCGAGTTGAAGAAAGGAGCTCAGGGGCACTGTAATTCACAAACCTGCAGAGTTATAAATGACAGCTATCGTCCAAAAATAGACTGAAGTAAGGCTGCCAAGAGGACTTGAAAGCGGGGCAGAATTGCAGGAAACCGATTTCAGGAGGTAGACTGGAATTGCATTGAAAGCATAGGAAAAGAGGCAGAACGTCCACAATGATGCACTTGGCCAAAAAGGGCGTATGCGTTTTTTCCTGAATATATTCAGGAAAAAACGCATACGCCCTTTTTGGCCAACCAAGCAAGCTTGCAAAGGAAATCTGCACTACAATGAAGTCTCACTTCCCCCCGGTCAAAAGGGCCATCTGAAAAAAGTGTAAAATCCAGAAAGGCAGGACAGGCCATGGAGAACTGGGAGCCTTGTTATGCTGATGGGCGGGATGTAAATTGCCAACAACCACTCGGGAGAAGTGTATGGTGTTTCCTGAAACATCTAAAAAACAAAGCAACAGAACCTAGGGCACTTCCACTTATGGTCCTATAGCTTAGGGAAATTAAAATCAAAAAGACACAGCCACCCCAAAGTTTGGAACGGCTCTGTTTACAAGAACCTCGTTTACAGTACAAGTTCAACATCGCAGAAAGTGAAAAATGGATAAAGAAGTTGTGGTATTTACTTACAAAGCAATATCACTCAGCAATGAAATTTGTGTCATCAGGCACTTAGCAGCACAATGAGTGGATTCAGGTATGATGATTCTAACTGAAATAAGTCACACAGAAAAAGAAACATCATAAGATATCAGTAATACACGGAATGGAAACTTGGCTACACAGGAACTGAATTACAGAACAGAACAGGGTCTCAAATTTAGAAAACCAACTTACGCTTGCTTAAGGGGAAAGGTGAGTTGGGGTGCTGCATAAAACCAGAGATTGAAATGAGCACAGATAAAGTTCCTTAAGCCAAATATGGAATAGACAAGAGCTACTCCTTGCTCAAAGAAATGGACTCAACACCGCATATTAAACGCCTAAGAATATACCTGACTAGTAAGTATCTTAAAACCTGTGGATTGCTATGTCTCTGAAACAGAATCAAGCATGTGTACAGGGGCATAAACGCAGCAGTGATAGGATTGGAGAGGTTCGGTGAGCAAATGAAGACCCTTTGAAGTCATATTGCATGGTACCCATTTCACGGGTCTCAACTCTCCAGGTTTAAGGTATTCTTCCTTCAGCTAAAACATGCATGTGGAACCTAGAGTATGATCAACCATGGGATCGGGAGACGTGTTCAAATATGTCCCAGTTTTCGTACCCTGGTACTCGGGTGCAACATTCCAGACGCTTTACTAACACTCTCCCCACTTGGAGAGTCAGTCCCTTTAACTTCCTGTTTGGCCCAGTTTGCAATTTCTGCGGAAGATGAACAGGAATAGCGAGAACCAATGAGAGACTAGCTGGAGGTGTCTGGACGGGCAAATTTAACTCTCATTTCCCACCAGGAAGAGGAATTAACCAAAGGCTCAGTGTGCCGTGCCGAAACCAGATTAGGGCCTGAAGCCATCCTGCGGTGTTGCGACCAGCTCACAAGAAAGCGAGTTGAAGAAAGGAGCTCAGGGGCACTGTAATTCGCAAACCTGCAGAGTTATAAATGACAGCTATCGTCCAAAAATAGACTGAAGTAAGGCTGCCAAGAGGACTTGAAAGCGGGGCAGAATTGCAGGAAACCGATTTCAGGAGGTAGACTGGAATTGCATTGAAAGCATAGGAAAAGAGGCAGAACGTCCACAATGATGCACTTGGCCAAAAAGGGCGTATGCGTTTTTTCCTGAATATATTCAGGAAAAAACGCATACGCCCTTTTTGGCCAACCAAGGAAGCTTGCAAAGGAAATCTGCACTACAATGAAGTCTCACTTCCCCCCGGTCAAAAGGGCCATCTGAAAAAAGTGTAAAATCCAGAAAGGCAGGACAGGCCATGGAGAACTGGGAGCCTTGTTATGCTGAAGGGCGGGATGTAAATTGCCAACAACCACTCGGGAGAAGTGTATGGTGTTTCCTGAAACATCTAAAAAACAAAGCAACAGAGTCTAGGGCACTTCCACTTATGGTCCTATAGCTTAGGGAATTTAAAATCAAAAAGACACAGCCACCCCAAAGTTTCGAACGGCTTTGTTTACAAGAACCTCGTTTACAGTACAAGTTCAACGTCGCAGAAAGTGAAAAATGGAGAAAGAAGTTGTGGTATTTACTTACAAAGCAATATCACTCAGCAATGAAATCTGTGTCATCAGGCCCTTAGCAGCACAATGAGTGGATTCAGGTATGATGATTCTAACTGAAATAAGTCACCCAGAAAAAGAAACATCATAAGATATCAGTAATACACGGAATGTAAACTTGGCTACACAGGAACTGAATCACAGAACAGAACAGGGTCTCAAATTTAGAAAATCAACTTATGCTTGCTTAAGGGTAAAGGTGAGTTGGGGTGCTGCATAAAACCAAAGATTGAAATGAGCACAGATAAAGTTCCTTAAGCCAAATATGGAATAGACAAGAGCTACTCCTTGCTCAACGAAATGGACTCAACACCGCATATTAAACGCCTAAGAATGTACCTGACTAGTAAGTATCTTAAAACCTATGGATTGCTATGTCTCCGAAAGAGAATCAAGCATGTGTACAGGGGCATAAACGCAGCAGTGATAGGTTTGGAGAGGTTCGGTGAGCAAATGAAGACCCTTTGAAGTCATATTGCATGGTACCCATTCCACGGGTTTCAACTACCCAGGTTTAAGGTATTCTTCCTTCAGCTAAAACATGCATGTGGACCCCAGAGTATGATCAACCATGTGATCGGGAGACGTGTTCAAATATGTCTCAGTTTTCGTACCCTGGTACTCGGGTGCAACATTCCAGACGCTTTACTAACACTCTCCCGACTTGGAGAGTCAGTCCCTTTAACCTCCTGTTTGGCCCAGTTTGCAATTTCTGCGGAAGATGAACAGGAATAGCGAGAACCAATGAGAGACTAGCTGGAGGTGTCTGGACAGGCAAATTTAACTCTCATTTCCCACCAGGAAGAGGAATTAACCAAAGGCTCAGCGTGCCGTGCCGGAACCAGATTAGGGCCTGAAGCCATCCTGCGGTGTTGGGGCCAGGTCACAAGAAAGCGAGTTGAAGAAAGGAGCTCAGGGGCACTGTAATTCACAAACCTGCAGAGTTATAAATGACAGCTATCGTCCAAAAATAGACTGAAGTAAGGCTGCCAAGAGGACTTGAAAGCGGGGCAGAATTGCAGGAAACCGATTTCAGGAGGTAGACTGGAATTGCATTGAAAGCATAGGAAAAGAGGCAGAACATACACAATGATGCACTTGGCCAAAAAGGGCGTATGCGATTTTTCCTGAATATATTCAGGAAAAAACGCATACGCCCTTTTTGGCCAACCAAGCAAGCTTGCAAAGGAAATCTGCACTACAATGAAGTCTCACTTCCCCCCGGTCAAAAGGGCCATCTGAAAAAAGTGTAAAATCCAGAAAGGCAGGACAGGCCATGGAGAACTGGGAGCCTTGTTATGCTGATGGGCGGGATGTAAATTGCCAACAGACACTCGGGAGAAGTGTATGGTGTTTCCTGAAACATCGAAAAAACAAAACAACAGAGCCCAGGGCACTTCCACTTATGGTCCTATAGCTTAGGGAAATTAAAATCAAAAAGACACAGCCACCCCAAAGTTTGGGACGCCTCTGTTTACAAGAACCTCGTTTACAGTACAAGTTCAACATCGCAGAAAGTGAAAAATGGATAAAGAACATGTGGTATTTACTTACAATGCAGTATCACTCAGCAATGAAATCTGTGTCATCAGGCCCTTAGCAGCACAATGAGTAGATTCAGGTATGATGATTCTAACTGAAATAAGTCACACAGAAAAAGAAACATCATAAGATATCAGTAATACACGGAATGTAAACTTGGCTACACAGGAACTGAATTACAGAACAGAACAGGGTCTCAAATTTAGAAAACCAACTTATGCTTGCTTAAGGGGAAAGGTGAGTTGGGGTGCTGCATAAAACCAGAGATTGAAATGAGCACAGATAAAGTTCCTTAAGTCAAATATGGAATAGACAAGAGCTACTCCTTGCTCAACGAAATGGACTCAACACCGCATATTAAACGCCTAAGAATGTACCTGACTAGTAAGTATCTTAAAACCTATGGATTGCTATGTCTCCGAAAGAGAATCAAGCATGTGTACAGGGGCATAAAAGCAGCAGTGATAGGATTGGAGAGGTTCGGTGAGCAAATGAAGACCCTTTGAAGTCATATTGCATGGTACCCATTCCACGGGTCTTAACTCTCCAGGTTTAAGGTATTCTTCCTTCAGCTAAAACATGCATGTGGAACCCAAGTATGATCAACCATGTGAACGGGAGACGTGTTCAAATATGTCTCAGTTTTCCTCCCCTGGTACTCGGGTGCAACATTCCAGATGCTTTACTAACACTCTCCCGACTTGGAGAGTCAGCGCCTTTAACCTCCTGTTTGGCCCAGTTTGTAATTTCTGTGGAAGATGAACAGGAATAGCGAGAACCAATGAGAGGCTAGCTGGAGGTGTCTGGACGGGCAAATTTAACTCTCATTTCCCACCAGGAAGAGGAATTAACCAAAGGCTCAGCGTGCCGTGCCGGAACCAGATTAGGGCCTGAAGCCATCCTGCGGTGTTGGGGCCAGGTCACAAGAAAGCGAGTTGAAGAAAGGAGCTCAGGGGCACTGTAATTCACAAACCTGCAGAGTTATAAATGACAGCTATCGTCCAAAAATAGACTGAAGTAAGGCTGCCAAGAGGACTTGAAAGCGGGGCAGAATTGCAGGAAACCGATTTCAGGAGGTAGACTGGAATTGCATTGAAAGCATAGGAAAAGAGGCAGAACGTCCACAATGATGCACTTGGCCAAAAAGGGCGTATGCGTTTTTTCCTGAATATATTCAGGAAAAAACGCATACGCACTTTTTGGCCAACCAAGCAAGCTTGCAAAGGAAATCTGCACTACAATGAAGTCTCACTTCCTCCCGGTCAAAAGGGCCATCTGAAAAAAGTGTAAAATCCAGAAAGGCAGGACAGGCCATGGAGAACTGGGAGCCTTGTTATGCTGATGGGCGGGATGTAAATTGCCAACAGACACTCGGGAGAAGTGTATGGTGTTTCCTGAAACATCTAAAAAACAAAGCAACAGAGCCTAGGGCACTGCCACTTATGGTCCTATAGCTTAGGGAAATTAAAATCAAAAAGACACAGCCACCCCAAAGTTTCGAAAGGCTCTGTTTACAAGAACCTCGTTTACAGTACAAGTTCAACATCGCAGAAAGTGAAAAATGGATAAAGAAGTTGTGGTATTTACTTACAAAGCAATATCACTCAGCAATGAAATCTGTGTCATCAGGCCCTTAGCAGCACAATGAGTGGATTCAGGTATGATGATTCTAACTGAAATAAGTCACACAGAAAAAGAAACATCATAAGATATCAGTAATACACGGAATGTAAACTTGGCTACACAGGAACTGAATTACAGAACAGAACAGGGTCTCAAATTCAGAAAACCAACTTATGCTTGCTTAAGGGTAAAGGTGAGTTGGGGTGCTGCATAAAACCAGAGATTGAAATGAGCACAGATAATGTTCCTTAAGCCAAATATGGAATAGACAAGAGCTACTCCTTGCTCAACGAAATGGACTCAACACCGCATATTAAACACCTAAGAATGTACCTGACTAGTAAGTATCGTAAAACCTATGGATTGCTATGTCTCCGAAAGAGAATCAAGCATGTGTACAGGGGCATAAACGCAGCAGTGATAGGATTGGAGAGGTTCGTGAGCAAATGAAGACCCTTTGAAGTCATATTGCATGGTACCCATTACACGGGTCTCAACTCTCCAGGTTTAAGGTATTCTTCCTTCAACTAAAACATGCATGTGGAACCTAGTGTATGATCAACCATGTGAACGGGAGTCGTGTTCAAATATGTCTCAGTTTTCCTCCCCTGGTACTCGGGTGCAACATTCCAGACGCTTTACTAACACTCTCCCGACTTGGAGAGTCAGTCCCTTTAACCTCCTGTTTGGCCCAGTTTGCAATTTCTGCGGAAGATGAACAGGAATAGCGAGAACCAATGAGAGGCTAGCTGGAGGTGTCTGGACGGGCAAATTTAACTCTCATTTCCCACCAGGAAGAGGAATTAACTAAAGGCTCAGCATGCCGGGCCGGAACCAGATTAGGGCCTGAAGCCATCCTGCGGTGTTACGGCCAGGTCACAAGAAAGCGAGTTGAAGAAAGGAGCTCAGGGGCACTGTAATTCACAAACCTGCAGAGTTATAAATGACAGCTATCGTCCAAAAATAGACTGAAGTAAGGCTGCCAAGAGGACTTGAAAGCGGGACGGAATTGCAGGAAACCGATTTCAGGAGGTAGACTGGAATTGCATTGAAAGCATAGGAAAAGAGGCAGAACGTCCACAATGATGCACTTGGCCAAAAAGGGCGTATGCGTTTTTTCCTGAATATATTCAGGAAAAAACGCATACGCCCTTTTTGGCCAACCAAGCAAGCTTGCAAAGGAAATCTGCACTACAATGAAGTCTCACTTCCCCCCGGTCAAAAGGGCCATCTGAAAAAAGTGTAAAATCCAGAAAGGCAGGACAGGCCATGGAGAACTGGGAGCCTTGTTATGCTGATGGGCGGGATGTAAATTGCCAACAGACACTCAGGAGAAGTGTATGGTGTTTCCTGAAACATCTAAAAAACAAAGCAACAGAGCCTAGGGCACTGCCACTTATGGTCCTATAGCTTAGGGAAATTAAAATCAAAAAGACACAGCCACCCCAAAGTTTGGGACGCCTCCGTTTACAAGAACCTCGTTTACCATACAAGTTCAATATCACAGAAAGTGAAAAATGGATAAAGAACTTGTGGTACTTACGTACAATGCAGTATCACTCAGCAATGAAATCTATGTCATCAGGCCCTTAGCAGCACAATGAGTGGATTCAGGTACGATGATTCTAACTGAAATAAGTCACACAGAAAAAGAAACATCATAAGATATCACTAATACACGGAATGTAAACTTGACTACACAGGAACTGCATTCCAAAACAGAACAGGGTCTCAAATTTAGAAAACCACCTTATGCTTGCTTAAGGGGAAAGGTGAGTTGGGGTGCTGCATAAAACCAGAGATTGAAATGAGCACAAATAAAGTTCCTTAAGCCAAATATGGAATAGACAAGCGCTACTCCTTGCTCAACGAAATGGACTCAAAACCCCATATTAAACGCCTAAAAATGTACCTGACTAGTAATTATCTTAAAACCTATGGATTGCTATGTCTCCGAAAGAGAATCAAGCGTGTGTACAGGGGCATAAACGGAGCAGTGATAGGATTGGAGAGGTTCAGTGAGCAAATGAAGACCCTTTGAAGTCATATTGCATGGTACCCATTCCACGGGTCTCAACTCTCCAGGTTTAAGGTATTCTTCCTTCAGCTAAAACATGCATGGGGAACCCAGAGTATGATCAACCATGTGAACGGGAGACGTGTTCAAATATGTCTCAGGTTTCCTCCCCTGGTACTCGGGTGCAACATTCCAGACGCTTTACTAACACTCTCCCCACTTGGAGAGTCAGCGCTTTTAACCTCCTGTTTGGCCGAGTTTGCAATTTCTGCGGAAGATGAACAGGAATAGCGAGAACCAATGGAGACTAGCTGGAGCTGTCTGTACGGGCAAATTTAACTCTCATTTCCTACCAGGAAGAGGAATTAACCAAAGGCTCAGCGTGCCATGCCAGAACCAGATTAGGGCCTGAAGCCATCCTGCGGTGTTGCGGCCAGGTCACAAGAAAGCGAGTTGAAGAAAGGAGGTCAGGGGCACTGTAATTCACAAACCTGCAGAGTTATAAATGACAGCTATCGTCCAAAAATAGACTGAAGTAAGGCTGCCAAGAGGACTTGAAAGCGGGGCAGAATTGCAGGAAACCGATTTCAGGAGGTAGACTGGAATTGCATTTCAAGCATAGGAAAAGAGGCAGAACGTCCACAATGATGCACTTGGCCAAAAAGGGCGTATGCGTTTTTTCCTGAATATATTCAGGAAAAAACGCATACGCCCTTTTTGGCCAACCAAGCAAACTTGCAAAGGAAATCTGCACTACAATGAAGTCTCACTTCTCCCCGGTCAAAAGGGCCATCTGAAAAAAGTGTAAAATCCAGAAAGGCAGGACAGGCCATGGAGAACTGGGAGCCTTGATATGCTGATGGGCGGGAGGTAAATTGCCAACAGACACTTGGGAGAAGTGTATGGTGTTTCCTGAAACATCTAAAAAACAAAGCAACAGAGCCTAGGGCACTGCCACTTATGGTCCCATAGATTAGGGAAATTAAAATCAAAAAGACACAGCCACCTCAAAGTTTGGAACGGTTCTGTTTACAAGAACCTCGTTTACAGTACAAGTTCAACATCGCAGAAAGTGAAAAATGGATAAAGAAGTTGTGGTATTCACTTACAAAGCAATATCACTCAGCAATGAAATCTATGTCATCAGGCCCTTAGCAGCACAATGAGTGGATTCAGGTATGATGATTCTAACTGAAATAAGTCACACAGAAAAAGAAACATCATAATTTATCAGTAATACACGGAATGGAAACTTGGCTACACAGGAACTGAATTACAGAACAGAACAGGGTCTCAAATTTAGAAAACCATCTTATGCTTGCTTAAGGGGAAAGGTGAGTTGGGGTGCTGCATAAAACCAGAGATTGAAATGAGCACAGATAAAGTACCTTAAGCCAAATATGGAATAGACAAGAGCTACTCCTTGCTCAACGAAATGGACTCAACACCGCATATTAAACGCCTAAGAATGTACCTGACTAGTAAGTATCTTAAAACCTATGGATTGCTATGTCTCCGAAAGAGAATCAAGCATGTGTACAGGGGCATAAATGCAGCAGTGATAGGATTGGAGAGGTTCGGTGAGCAAATGAAGACCCTTTGAAGTCATATTGCATGGTACCCATTCCACGGTTTTCAACTACCCAGGTTTAAGGTATTCTTCCTTCAGCTAAAACATGCATGTGGAACCTCGAGTATGATCAACAATTTGATCGGGAGACGTGTTCAAATATGTCTCAGTTTTCGTACCCTGGTACTCGGGTGCAACATTCCAGAGGCTTTACTAACACTCTCCCGACTTGGAGAGTCAGTCCCTTTAACCTCCTGTTTGGCCCAGTTTGCAATTTCTGCAGAAGATGAACAGGAATAGCGAGAACCAATGAGAGACTAGCTGGAGGTGTCTGAACGGGCAAATTTAACTCTCATTTCTCACCAGGAAGAGGAATTAACCAAAGGCTCAGCGTGCCGTGCCGGAACAAGATTAGGGCCTGAAACCATCCTGCGATGTTGCGGCCAGGTCACAAGAAAGCGAGTTGAAGAAAGGAGCTCAGGGGCACTGTAATTCACAAACCTGCAGAGTTATAAATGACAGCTATCGTCCAAAAATATACTGAAGTAAGGCTGCCAAGAGGACTTGAAAGCGGGGCAGAATTGCAGGAAACCGATTTCAGGAGGTAGACTGGAATTGCATTGAAAGCATAGGAAAAGTGGCAGAACGTCCACAATGATGCACTTGGCCAAAAAGGGCATATGCGTTTTTTCCTGAATATATTCAGGAAAAAACGCATACGCCCTTTTTGGCCAACAAAGCAAACATGCAAAGGAAATCTGCACTACAATGAAGTCTCACTTCCCCCCGGTCAAAAGGGCCATCTGAAAAAAAGTGTAAAATCCAGAAAGGCAGGACAGGCCATGGAGAACTGGGAGCCTTGTTATGCTGATGGGCGCGATGTAAATTGCCAACAGACACTCGGGAGAAGTGTATGGTGTTTCCTGAAACATCTAAAAAACAAAGCAACAGAGCCTAGGGCACTTCCACTTATGGTCCTATAGCTTAGGGAAATTAAAATCAAAAAGACACAGCCACCCCAAATTTTGAGACGCCTCTGTTTACAAGAACCTCGTTTACCGTACAAGTTCAATATCACAGAAAGTAAAAAATGGATAAAGAACTTGTGGTACTTACGTACAATGCAGTATCACTCAGCAATGAAATCTATGTCATCAGGCCCGTAGCAGCATAATGAGTGGATTCAGGTACGATGATTCTAACTGAAATAAGTCACACAGAAAAAGAAACATCATAAGATATCACTAATACACGGAATGTAAACTTGGCTACACAGGAACTGCATTCCAAAACAGAACATGGTCTCAAATTTAGAAAACCAACTTATGCTTGCTTAAGGGGAAAAGTGAGTTGGGGTGCTGCATAAAACCAGAGATTGAAATGAGCACAGATAAAGTTCCTTAAGCCAAATATGGAATAGACAAGAGCTACTCCTTGCTCAACGAAATGGACTCAACACTGCATATTAAAGCCTAAGCATGTACCTGACTAGTAAGTATCTTAAAACCTATGGATTGCTATGTCTCCGAAAGAGAATCAAGCATGTGTACAGGGGCATAAACGCAGCAGTGATAGGATTGGAGAGGTTCGGTGAGCAAATGAAGACCCTTTGAAGTCATATTGCATGGTACCCATTCCACGGGTTTCAACTACCCATTTTTAAGGTATTCTGCCTTCAGCTAAAACATGCATGTGGAACCTAGAGTATGATCAACCATGTGATCGGGAGACGTGTTCAAATATGTCTCAGTTTTCCTACCCTGGTACTCGGGTGCAACATTCCAGACGCTTTACTAACACTCTCCCCTCTTGGAGAGTCAGTCCCTTTAACCTCCTGTTCGGCCCAGTTTGCAATTTCTGCGGAAGATGAAGAGGAATAGCGAGAACCAATGAGAGACTAGCTGGAGGTGTCGGAACGGGCAAATTTAACTCTCATTTCCCACCAGGAAGAGGAATTAACCAAAGGCTCACCGTGCCGGGCCGGAACCAGATTAGGGCCTGAAGCCATCCTGCGGTGTTGCGGCCAGCTCAAAAGAAAGCGAGTTGAAGAATGGAGCTCAGGGGCACTGTAATTCACAAACCTGCAGAGTTATAAATGACAGCTATCGTCCAAAAATAGACTGAAGTAAGGCTGCCAAGAGGACTTGAAAGCGGGGCAGAATTGCAGGAAACCGATTTCAGGAGGTAGACTGGAATTGCATTGAAAGCATAGGCAAAGAGGCAGAACGTCCACAATGATGCACTTGGCCAAAAAGGGCGTATGCGTTTTTTCCTGAATATATTCAGGAAAAAACGCATACGCCCTTTTTGGCCAACCAAGCAAGCTTGCAAAGGAAATCTTCACTACAATGAAGTCTCACTTCCCCCCGGTCAAAAGGGCCATCTGAAAAAAGTGTAAAATCCAGAAAGGCAGGACAGGCCATGGAGAACTGGGAGCCTTGTTATGCTGATGGGCGGGATGTAAATTGCCAACAACCACTTGGGAGAAGTGTATGGTGTTTCCTGAAACATCTAAAAAACAAAGCAACAGAACCTAGGGCACTTCCACTTATGGTCCTATAGCTTAGGGAAATTAAAATCAAAAAGACAAAGCCACCCCAAAGTTTGGAACGGCTCTGTTTACAAGAACCTCGTTTATAGTACAAGTTCAACATCGCAGAAAGTGAAAAATGGGTAAAGAAGTTGTGGTATTTACTTACAAAGCAATATCACTCAGCAATGAAATCTGTGTCATCAGGCCCTTAGCAGCACAATGAGTGGATTCAGGTATGATGATTCTAACTGAAATAAGTCACACAGAAAAAGAAACATCATAAGATATCAGTAATACACGGAATGGAATCTTGGCTACACAGGAACTGAATTACAGAACAGAACAGGGTCTCAAATTTAGAAAACCAACTTATGCTTGCTTAAGGGGAAAGGTGAGTTGGGGTGCTGCATAAAACCAGAGATTGAAATGAGCACAGATAAAGTTCCTTAAGCCAAATATGGAATAGACAAGAGCTACTCCTTGCTCAACGATATGGACTCAACACCACATATTAAACGCCTAAGAATGTACCTGACTAGTAAGTATCTTAAAACCTATGGATTGCTATGTCTCTGAAAGAGAATCAAGCGTGTGTACAGGGGCATAAACGCAGCAGTGATAGGATTGGAGAGGTTCGGTGAGCAAATGAAGACCCTTTGAAGTCATATTGCATGGTACCCATTCCACGGGTCTCAACTCTCCAGGTTTAAGGTATTCTTCCTTCAGCTAAAACATGCATGTGGAACCCCGAGTTGATCAACCGTGTGAACGGGAGACGTGTTCAAATATGTCTCAGTTTTCGTACCCTGGTACTCTGGTGCAACATTCCAGACCCTTTACTAACACTCTCCCAACTTGGAGAGTCAGCGCCTTTAACCTCCTGTTTGGCCCAGTTTGCAATTTCTGCGGAAGATGAACAGGAATAGGGAGAACCAATGAGAGACTAGCTGGAGGTGTCTGGACGGGCAAATTTAACTCTCATTTCCCACCAGGAAGAGGAAATAACCAAAGGCTCAGCGTGCCGTGCCGGAACCAGATTAGGGCCTGAAGCCATCCTGCGGTGTTGCGGCCAGCTCAAAAGAAAGCGAGTTGAAGAAAGGAGCTCAGGGTCTCTGTAATTCACAAACCTGCAGAGTTATAAATGACAGCTATCGTCCAAAAATATACTGAAGTAAGGCTTCCAAGAGGACTTGAAAGCGGGGCAGGATTGCAGGATACCGATTTCAGGAGGTAGACTGGAATTGCATTGAAAGCGTAGGAAAAGAGGCAGAACGTCCACAATGATGCACTTGGCCAAAAGGGCATATGCGTTTTTTCCTGAATATATTCAGGAAAAAACGCATACGCCCTTTTTGGCCAACCAAGCAAGCTTGCAAAGGAAATCTGCACTACAATGAAGTCTCACTTCCCCCCGGTCAAAAGGGCCATCAGAATAAAGTGTAAAATCCATAAAGGCAGGACAGGCCATGGAGAACTGGGAGCCTTGTTATGCTGATGGGCGGGATGTAAATTGCCAACAGACACTTGGGAGAAGTGTATGGTGTTTCCTGAAACATCTAAAAAACAAAGCAACAGAGCCTAGGGCACTTCCACTTATGGTCCTATAGCTTAGGGAAATTAATATCAAAAAGACACAGCAACCCCAAAATTTGGGACGGCTCTTTTTACAGGAATCTCTTCTACGGCACAAGTTAAATATCCCAGAGAGCAAATAATGGATAAAGAAGTTGCGGTACTTCTGTACAACAGAATACCACTCAGCAATGAAATCTATGTCACCAGGCCCGTACCAGCATAATGAGTGGATTGAGGCACGATGATTCTAAGTGAAATAAGTCACACAGAAAATGAAACATCATAAGGTATCACTAATACACGGAATGTGAACTTGGCTACACATGAACTGAATTACAAAACAGAACAGGGTCTCAAGTTTAGAAAACCAACTTATGCCTGCTTAAGGGGGAAGGTGAGTTGGGGTGCTGCATAAAAGCAGAGTTTGAAATTAGCACAGATACCGTTCCATAAGCCAAATATGTAATAGACAAGAGCTACCCCTTGCTCAAGGAAATGGATTCAACAATGAGGTATCACCTCACACCTGGTAGAATAGGCATCATTGAAAATCTACAAACAAAAAATGCTGGAAAGGGTGTGGAGAAAAGGAACCCTCTTCCACTATTGTTGGGAATATAAATTGATACAGTCATTATGGAGAACAATATGGAATTTCTTAAGAAACTAACAATAGAATTACCATATGATACAGGAATCCCAGTACTGGACATATACCCAGACAAAACCATAAATCAAGAAGAGTCATTCACCGCAATGTTCATTGCATCACTATTTACAATATCGAGGTAATGGAAGCAACCTAAATGCCCACAGACAGACGAATGCATAAAGCTGTGGTACATATATAAAATGGAATATTACTAAGCCATGAAAAGGAATGAAATTGGGTCATTTGTAGAGACGTCGATGGATCTAGAGACTGTCATACAGAGTGAAGTAAGTCAGAAAGAGAAAAACAAATCTTGTATATTCATGCATATATGTGGAACCTAGAAAAACTGTACAGATTAACCATTTTGCAAGACATAAATAGAGCAACAGATGTAGACAACAAACGTATGGACAACAAGGGGGGAAAGCTGTTGGGGGGGTGGTAGTGGGAGGAGTTGAGAGACTGGGATTGGCATGTATACATTTATATGTATAAAATAGATAACCAATAAGAACCTGCTGTATAAAAATATAAAATAAAATTCAAAATTAAAAAGAAGTAAAATTTAAAAAATAAAACAGAAAAAACAATTATTCCCTGCACATACATGTATTTATATGAATAAATTATTTCCATGCTTATATCTGTAAATACAAAAAAGAGGAATAAAATCTACCTTGAACCAAAAACGAAAAAGAGAAAAAAAACACAGAACCCACCAGTTACACAGAGGAAAACCGTATCAGGGCACTTGCTCCAGTTGTAAACAATTCTGAAGTTGGTCAGTGGTGGGGAATCGTCTCCCATTCAGCCAGCAGCCCCCACGCAACAAGCGTCCTCATTGCAAAGCTGGGGCACCGTGCCGAGGCATCTGTGAGTAAACGTGAGCTGAGCCCCAGGCCAGTTGCTGCTGAACTATTCCCACCCATCCCAGGTAAAACACCTGAATATATACAAGGACTTGAAAGCCTAGAGGAAGGGCCATAGAGCCACACGAGTGACAGCATGCCGGCCGACTTGGTGCCTGCAGGCCAGCCAGGATGGTCCTGGCCCTGGGTGCTCTTCTGGAAGATTTCCATTTCCCTGCCTGAGATACCCGTCCTGTCCCTGCCCCCACTGCTTTTTTCCTTCCTCACCTCTGCCCAGGGAGAAATTCCAGCAGCAGGTATGGGTGACACATCCTCTTCTTTAGCAGGTGGCAGCCTGGCAACTGCTGCAGAAAGTCCAGCAGAGCCCCACTCACACTGGGCCACCCACAAAGCCGTGGCCTCTCACTCCCTCCCACCAGCCCAGCCCCGAGACTGCTGACAGGGCAGAGAAAATGGCGTCAGGCACGGCTGCAGGGGCTCTTGCTGCCTGGAGTGGTATTTATATTGATCTCAACCCAGGCACACCTGGGGAGGGCTGGCCGGCACGGTAAGGCTGCCCAGGTCAGCCAATCATCACCCCTCAGGGGCTCACAGTTGCAGAAAATGGAACTTGCTGAACCGGCCAGGTCCAAGGAACAGGTGTGGGCTCCTGAGAGTCAGGATAGACAAGGGGCTGCAGCTTTGGCTTGTTTTCTAATCATTTTATCTGACCCATGAGTGGGAGACAACTTCAAGAAAACCCTCTCCTAATGAGAGGAACCCAGGAGTCAGGGAGAGGAGGGGTGGGTGGTGGTTGGAGACAGAGGCCTGGTGCCCCGGGTGCAGTGGAAGTCTCTGGAAGACCAGGTGGAGGGAGGCCTCACGGAGTGATGCCCAGGGTCACAGACCTGTCGCAGCTGCTGTTTGTTAGTTCAAGTCCTGCTCTGAGGTGCTCTGTGTCAGCTCTGAGCGACAGGTGAGCTGGGGGTGCTCTGCAATGAGGGCTATGTGCACGGTTCCTGTGTGCCCAGCCCTGCCACGGTACCTGCAAGGGTAGCTCTGTATCCTGGGAGGGGCCTGACCACGAGAGCCCCGTGGGCTGGGGTGGGGGTGGGGTACCTGCCCAGGTGAGCTCCATATTCTGGGATTGGTCTGACCACGAGAGCCCCATGGGCTGCTGGGGACCTGGTAAAGGATGTCAGGACAGTCAGTGAAGCCACCGAGGATATACCTCCAGTTGCTCCTAATTCCTACACCCTGCTGGTCATTCTACCAACCACCAGGACATGGTATTCTGTATTAGTCTTCAATGATGCCTTCTTTTGTATTCCATTAGTCCCAGAGTCACAAGAAATTTTGGCTTGTGAGTGGCAGGACTCAACATACAACTAAAACAATACTTCCGGGCCGTCTGGCCCCAAGGGTGCAAAAATTCCCACACCATCTTTGGGGAAAGCTTAGCTAAAGACCTAAAAGTTCTACCTCTGGAAAAGGAAACCCTCCTTCAATATGCAGACGACATTCTGATCACCAGCCCTACTAAGGAGGCCTCTGAACTACCAAGCCAATAAAGGATAGAAGTTGTCCAAGAAAAAGCTCAAATATCACAGACTGCGGTGACCTGCCTGGGCTTCATTCTCACAGAAGGTCAGAGAAGCCCATCCCAGGAAAGGGAAGAAACCATTTTCAGCCTTACCCCTTTCTAAAACTAGAAGACAGCTTAGGGGTTCCTGGGGAGGCCAGGGTTTGCTGCTTCTGGATCCCTAGCTACAGTCTACTAGCTGGGCCTCTATATGAAACACTGAAAGGAAAAGATGATGATCCTTTTGAATAGAATCCAGAAGTGGCCTTTCAAGAATGGAAAGAGCAGTCAATTCAGACCCTTGCCCTGGAACTCCCTAATTTAGCTAAACCCTTTGACCTTTACATTCCCGGTGAAAGGTGAATCGCCATTGGAGAATTAGTGCAAAAACTGGGACCACTTGAAATGGAACAATGCAAGAATGCCATCCAGGTAGGATAAACTACGGTCACTACGGGGCTTGGCCCACTGCCACATCTGGCCAAGATACTGGCGGTATCTAAAAACCTGGAAATCAGCAGCCCAAAAGGCCACCTCCCTCCTAAGGGAAAAGGACCCCACGTGGTGATCCTAACCACCAACCATGCCCTGAAGTTGCAGGGTTCGCTCCGTGGGCACACCGACCTCGAGTGAGGAGGCCCTCCAACTCCAACATCCAGAGAGATAACCGGGGGCAACAGGGCACCATGACGACTCGTGTGAACATCACTTGACCTGGAGTTTCTCTCATAAAACAACAAGAGTGTGTCCCAAAAGAGTAGACTACTGCTTGCAGGACTTACTGCACCCAGAGGGGAGCTAATAATCTTGGCGGGGGAACAGTATACCACACTGTCACCATAGAAAAGCCTACAGACACCATGATGATGGTGGCCAATAAGACCGGCTGGACTCCTGTTTACTTCAAAAGGCTGTTGACTCAGTAGCCATCATGGTCCTTGGTCACCACTGACCCTGGACTGTCTGGGAGTTGAGCGGGCAGGGCTCTGACACCTGGTGCTGTTTGTACCTTAATTCAGGGGCCTAATTGAAGAAAGCGCAGACTACTGGTCAGAGCATCTAGGCTGGCAGAGACGGTCAGCCTAAGGTGGCCGAACAAATGTGGGGCGGGGTGAAACCGGACCCCACAGCGTCTCTGCACATCTCTTTCCTGGACCCTTAAAGGTCATTAGAATCTATAACACTTCCAATGCTGGTGCTCAGGTGGACGAGCAGGGAGGCAGGGGTCCTGGGGACAATCAACGTCACCGGGAGGCTGCTGGGGAGAAGCTCTGACCCTCGCCCCAGGGTATGAGGGCTCCCAACTCAGCACTCAGCAGTTACAGAAGAAGGGTCTGCACCCTCAGCACTCCAAGAATGAGGAACGGGACAAAAGGCAGAGGAGGGGTTTGTCCCCAGCAAAGCCCATTAAAAATCCCTGGGAGATAAAAATAGAATCTGGGCAATAAAGTCAAGTCTAACCTTTTTTATCCTTTGTGCTTTGTCTAATTTCACGTGCTCCTAGGGTCCCGCATGCAGAGGTTCCACACCCGGCACTTCAGACCAGATTTCCTAGTGCAGAATGGCTGGGTCGACACCTCAGCTCCTGGGGCCCAGTGCAGACTCCACAATATAGAGCCCGAGCTACAGCCAACCCGGCCCTCGAGAGCTCCGGCGCCTCCCTCCCTCCCACTGACTCTGACAGGATCTCTACACAGCAGCCCAGCCCACAGCCCACGGGGTAGTGCATGCTCTCACCTCTCCATTCTCTGATCAAAATATAAAGTTTCCTTTGCTTGTGAACCAAACTCAGTCTCGATCTGTTGGCCCCAATGACACTGGGCAGGGGGACACTTGTTGGGGTCCACTCTGGAGGATCAGTAACAGAAATTGAGACTATTGTAACCTCAATGAACAGATGTGTGAGCCAAATTGTAGTTAACATAGAACAGTGTATAAGGCTCGGGTAAAATAAGATGTTTTTAACACTTCCATTTGATATTTCCATCACTTTTTATAAGCAAGTTCAGTGAAAAGGTTTGTCTTATTTGTCAGGTCAATATTAGAGAAACGAAGTGATTTCTTTCCAAGGATGTACATCTAATAATCTTGGTTAAACCTTCAATCTTGTTTTAAATGCTTTTCCATTGAAAATGATACCTCTCTTTCAGCTCCCCCATTTCTGAGAAGTATAAAATCTTATAATTTATTATTACCAAAGGGGAAAGGTGGGAGGAGGGATAAATTAACAGTTTGGAATGAACACATACACACTGCTATGTATAAAATAGATCATCAACAAGGAACTACTGTATAGCACAGGGAACTACACTCAACATTTTGCAATAACCTATAAGGGGAAATAATCTGAAAAAGAATAGATATTTTTATTGACATCATCTATCAATGACAGTTAAAGTGTAGCCTAAGGGAAGCTGGTGGTGAGTGCTTCTGACCCTGAAGACTTCAATCATCTAAAGTTTGGACTCTGCCTACTTCCCAAGGCCCTTAATGAACATATGTGTAGCCGTAGCTTAAAAAATTCCCCAGTTTGGGTTTCGGGGAGACACTGATTTTGAAAAAGCCCTGGTGTTCTCCTTACATGAATGGGACTCTTCCTACTGCTAAAACATGTCTGTCACACCCAGAGGATGGTATACCGTCTGATCGGGAAGAGTTTGGAAAAGGCATCTCATCTCCTCATCTCCTGGTGCTCGGGTTCACCCCTCCAGCGTCTTTACTAACAGTCTCCCCACTTGGAGATGTCAGCACTGTCAACATCCTGTTGCGTACAGTTTGGAATTTGTCCAGAGGATGAAGCGGAAGGATGAGGAACAATGAGAGACAAGTCCTAGGTGTTCAGACAGGCACATGTCACTCTAATTTCCAATCAGGAAGACGAATTGACCAAAGGCTAGGGTTGCCCATGGAAACAGTATAGGGCTTGAGGAAATCCCGCTGCTTTGTGGCCAGTTCCCATAAACACGAGTTGAACAATGGAACTCAGGGGCAGTAAAATTCACAAAACTGCAGAGTTGAAAATATCCATCACTGAAAAATGTCTTGAGGAAAGTCAGAGAAAAGGACTTGTAAGCAAGGGAGAATGGCAGGAAAGGGATTTGAGGAGGTAGAAAGGACTCGCCATTAAGCACAAGAAAAGGAGCTGAACATTGCCAACATTGCAGTTGGCCAAAAAGGGTGTATGCGTTCTTTTCTGTATATATTCAAGAAAAGGGCATACACTTTTTTAGCCAACCAAACAGGTGGGCACTGGAAGTCAATACCACAAAAGATATCACTTCGCATCAGTCAGAAGAGCCATCCTCATAAAGCGTAAACAACAGAAATGCAGGACAGGGCAACGAGAAGAGGGAGCCCTGTGAGACTTATAGTGGAAATGTATATTGCCAACGGCCATTCTGGAGAAGTGTATTGTGTTTACTAAAGCATCTACAAAATGAGCTACAGAGCATAGGGCACTTGCACTCATGGGCGTATATCTTGGGAAAAACAAAAATCGAGAGGACACAGGCACCCCAATGTTTACCCCCTCTCTGTTTAAAAGATCCTCGACTAGGATATAACTTAAATGTCTCTGGAGGGAAAAAATGGATAGAGATGTGGTACTTAGGTAGAGTGGAATATTATTCAGCCTGGAAATCAATGAAATATGGCCAGTTGTAACAACTCCGGAGGAGTTACGTATGATCATTCTAAGTGACAGAATTCAAAAAGAAAAAGACACATATCATAAGATATCACTTAAAGGTGGAATCCAAAATGGCTACACATGAAATAAATTACAAAACAAAAACATAGTCAAATATGTAGAAAACACGCATAAGGCTGCTAAACGGGAAAGGTGGGGAGGGGTGAGGCATCATCCAGGAGGTTGAAATTAGCAAAGATACCATTCCAAATACCAAACTGATAATCAACAAGGCCTACACGGTAGCTAAAAGAACTGCACTCAGCACACTCAAGTCACCGGAAAAGAATATATATGACTGGTAAGAATCTGAAAAAGAATTTATTGATGTCTCTCTGTACGTGAATCAAGTGGATGTACAGCAGCAAGAAACAGAGCTTTGAAAATCAGCTGTAACCAATATAGTAATAAATTGAAAAAAATAAACGACAGAGAGACAGAGAAAACCTCTTACAACTTTTCCTCAGGGACGGTGATGCAACATGGATTGAACACATCTAGACCCACAGCAGGATGAGACATAAGGCTGGAAACTGTTTGCACTAAGAGAAATGTGAGGTTGGGTGAGGAAATGCACACCCTTTAAAGTAATACTACCTGGTACCCATTCAATGGGTCCCAAATCTGCAGGTTCAAGGGATCTTCCTACAGCTAAAACATGCATGGAAAGCCCAGAGGGCTGTACACCATGTGATCGGGAGATGTGTCTAAAATGCACCTCATTTATCCTCTCCTGGTGCTCCTGTTCACCATTCCAGCCACGCTACTTAGAATCTCCCCACTTGGAGAATCAGCACATTTAAACTTCTGTTTCACACATTTTGCAAATTGTGAGGAGGATGAACGGGAAGAGGGGGAACCAATGAGAGAAGAGTTGTAGGGGTTTGGACGGGCACATATCACTCTAATTTCCCATTAAGAATAAGAATTAAAGAAAGGCTCAGCCTGCCTCGCCGGAGCCAAAATAGGGCCTGAAGCAATCCTGCGGGTTTGAGGCCAGCTCACAAAAGAGCAACTTAAAAAATGGAGCTCAGGGTCACTGCAATTCACAAACCTGCAGAGTTATAAATGAAAACTAACGTCCAAAAATATGTTGAGGTAAGGCAAAGAAGAGGATCTGAATGCAAGACAGAATTGCAAGAAACAGATTTCAAGAGATAGATTGGACTCGTCTTTAACGCACATGAAAAGCGGCAGAATTTCGACAATGATGCAGTTGGCCCAAAAGGGCGTATGCGTTTTTTCCTGATTATATCCAGGAAAAAACGCATACGCACTTTATGGGCAACGAAGCAAGCAAGCAATGCAAATGTGCACAACAAAGAAGTCTCACTTCCCACCGGTCAAAAGGGCCATCCTAAAAAATTGTAAAAACCAGAAATGCAGGACAGGCCATGGAGAACAGGGAGCCTTTATACGCTGATGGGCAGTGTGTGAACTGCCGAGAGCCACTCTGGAGAAGTGTATGGTGGTTCCTAAATCATCTAAAAAACAGAGCTACAGAGCATAGGACACTTCCAATCATGGGAGTATATCTAGGGAAGTCTAAAAATCAACAAGACACAAGCACACCACAGTTTAGGGCTACTCTGTTTACAAGAACCTCAACTTCAGTACACCTTAAATATCCCAGGAAAGAGAACAATGGATAAAGAAGATGTGGTACTTATGTACAATGGAATATCTCTTCACCATGAAATCAATGTAATAAGGCTAGTAGAAGGATAAAGAGTGGATTTAGGTCCGATAATACTACTTGAAATAAGTCAAACAGAAAAAGAAACATATCATAAGATATCACTTATAGAGGGAGGGTAAATATGGCTGCACAAGAAATGAATTACAGAACAGAACAGTGTCTCACATTTAGAAAACACACTTATGTCAGCTTAAGGGGAAAGGAGAGGTGGGGTGATGCATAAAACCAGAGTTTGAAATTAGCACAGATACCGTTCAATAAACCAAATAGGTATTAGACAAGATCTACACCTTGCTCAATGAACAGGCCTCAACACACCCTATACACCGCAGAGAAATATATCTGAGGAATAAGAATCTTAAAACCCATGTATTGATATATCTCCATAAGGGAATCAAGTGTGTGCAGAGCAGCACAAACACAGCAGTGAAAATGAGCTAAACCCCATTATAGAAATAAATTTTAAAAACAAAACGCTGAAACAATGAAAGAGAGAAAAATTCTTACAAAATTCGCTCAGGGGCTGTGATGCAACCTGGATTGACCACATATAAACCCACAGCTGGATAAGACATAAGGCTGGACACTTGGGGCTGACAGGATTGGTGAGCTTTGGTGAGCAACTGCCGAAAGTTTAATGCAATACTTCATGCTACTCATTCCAAGGGTCCCAACACTCCAGGTTGAAGGGAATCTTCCTACAGCTAAACCATGCTTGGGAAACCCAGCGACTGGTATACCATATGATCGGGAAAGGTTTCTAAAACGCACCTCATTTTTCCTCTCCTGGGGCTCCGGATCGACATTCCAGCCGCTTTACTAACAACATCCCCACATGGAGTCAATGCCTTTAAGTTCTGGTATCGCACAGTCTGCAGTTAGTGCAGAGGATGAATGGGAATAGGGGGAACCAGTGAGAAACTAGCTGTAGCGGTTTCAATGGGCACATGTCACTCTAATATCACATCAGTAAGAAGAATTAACCAAAAGCACAGCAAGGTGCCCCAGAAGAAAAATAGGGCTTCAAGGAATCCTGTGGTTACGGGGCAAGACTACGAAAATAAGAGCTAAAAAATGGAGCTAAGGGCCACTGCAATTCAAAAACCTGCAGAGTTATAAAGGCCAACTATTTTTAAAAAATATATTGAGGTAAGGCTATGAAGAGGCATTGAAAGCAAGGCAGAATTGCAGGAAACCGATTTCAGGAGGTAGACTGGAATTGCATTGAAAGCATAGGAAAAGAGGCAGAACGTCCACAATGATGCACTTGGCCAAAAAGGGCGTATGCGTTTTTTCCTGAATATATTCAGGAAAAAACGCATATGCCCTTTTTGGCCAACCAAGCAAACTTGCAAAGGAAATCTGCAGTACAATGAAGTCTCACTGCCCCCTGGTCAAAAGGGCCATCTGAAAAAAGTGTAAAATCCATAAAGGCAGGACAGGCCATGGAGAACTGGGAGCCTTGTTATGCTGATGGGCGGGATGTAAATTGCCAACAGACACTTGGGAGAAGTGTATGGTGTTTCCTGAAACATCGAAAAAACAAAGCAACAGAGCCTAGGCCACTTCCACTTATGGTCCTATAGCTTAGGAAAATTAAAATCAAATAGACACAGCCACCCCAAAGTTTGGGACGCCTCTGTTTACAAGAACCTCGTTTACAGTACAAGTTCAACATCGCAGAAAGTGAAAAATAGATAAAGAAGTTGTGGTATTCACTTACAAAGCAATATCACTCAACAATGAAATCTATGTCATCAGGCCCTTAGCAGCACAATGAGTGGATTCAGGTATGATGATTCTAACTGAAATAAGTCACACAGAAAAAGAAACATCATAAGATATCACTAATACACGGAATGTAAACTTGGCTACACAGGAACTGAATTACAGAACAGAACAGGGTCTCAAATTTAGAAAACCAACTTATGCTTGCTTAAGGGTAAAGGTGAGTTGGGGTGCTGCATAAAACCAGAGATTGAAATGAGCACAGATAAAGTTCCTTAAGCCAAATATGGAATAGACAAGAGCTACTCCTTGCTCAACGAAATGGACTCAACACCCCATATTAAACGCCTAAGAATGTACCTGACTAGTAAGTATCTTAAAACCTATGGATTGCTATGTCTCCGAAAGAGAATCAAGCATGTGTACAGGGGCATAAACGCAGCAGTGATAGGATTGGAGAGGTTCGGTGAGCAAATGAAGACCCTTTGAAGTCATATTGCATGGTACCCATTCCACGGGTCTCAACTCTCCAGGTTTAAGGTATTCTTCCTTCAGCTAAAACATGCATGTGGAACCCAAGTATGATCAACCATGTGAACGGGAGACGTTTCAAATATGTCTCAGTTTTCCTCCCCTGGTACTCGGGTGCAACATTCCAGACGCTTTACTAACACTCTCCCCACTTGGAGAGTCAGCGCCTTTAACCTCCTGTTTGGCCCAGTTTGCAATTTCTGCGGAAGATGAACAGGAATAGCGAGAACCAATGAGAGACTAGCTGGAGGTGTCTGGACGGGCAAATTTAACTCTCATTTCCCACCAGGAAGAGGAATTAACCAAAGGCTCAGCGTGCCGTCCCGGAACCAGATTAGGGCCTGAAGCCATCCTGCGGTGTTGCGGCCAGCTCAAAAGAAAGCGAGTTGAAGAAAGGAGCTCAGGGGCACTGTAATTCACAAACCTGCAGAGTTATAAATGACAGCTATCGTCCAAAAATAGACTGAAGTAAGGCTGCCAAGAGGACTTGAAAGCGGGGCAGAATTGCAGGAAACCGATTTCAGGAGGTAGACTGAAATTGCATTGAAAGCATAGGAAAAGAGGCAGAACGTACACAATGATGCACTTGGCCAAAAAGGGCGTATGAGTTTTTATCTGAATATATTCAGGAAAAAACGCATACGCCCATTTTGGCCAACCAAGCAAGCTTGCAAAGGAAATCTGCACTACAATGAAGTCTCACTTCCCCCCGGTCAAAAGGGCCATCTGAAAAAAGTGTAAAATCCAGAAAGGCAGGACAGGCCATGGAGAACTGGGAGCATTGTTATGCTGATGGGCGGGATGTAAATTGCCAACAGACACTCAGGAGAAGTGTATGGTGTTTCCTGAAACATCTAAAAAACAAAGCAACAGAGCCTAGGGCACTTCCACTTATGGTCCTATAGATTAGGGAAATTAAAATCAAAAAGACACAGCCACCCCAAAGTTTGGGACGCCTCCGTTTACAAGAACCTCGTTTACCGTACAAGTTCAATATCACAGAAATTGAAAAATGGATAAAGAACTTGTGGTACTTACGTACAATGCAGTATCACTCAGCAATGAAATCTATGTCATCAGGCCCGTAGCAGCATAATGAGTGGATTCAGGTACGATGAATCTAACTGAAATAAGTCACACAGAAAAAGAAACATCATAAGATATCACTAATACACGGAATGTAAACTTGGCTACACAGGAACTGCATTCCAAAACAGAACAGGGTCTCAAATTTAGAAAACCAACTTATGCTTGCTTAAGGGTAAAGGTGAGTTGGGGTGCTGCATAAAACCAGAGATTGAAATGAGCACAGATAAAGTTCCTTAAGCCAAATATGGAATAGGCAAGAGCTACTCCTTGCTCAACGAAATGCACTCAACACCGCATATTAAACGCCTAAGAATGTACCTGACTAGTAAGTATCTTAAAACCTATGGATTGCTATGTCTCCGAAAGAGAATCAAGCATGTGTACAGGGGTATAAACGCAGCAGTGATAGGATTGGAGAGGTTCGGTGAGCAAATGAAGACCCTTTGAAGTCATATTGCATGGTACCCATTCCACGGGTTTCAACTACCCAGGTTTAAGGTATTCTTCCTTCAGCTAAATCATGCATGTGGAACCCAGAGTATGATCAACCATGTGATCGGGAGACGTGTTCAAATATGTCTCAGTTTTCGTACCCTGGTACTCGGGTGCAACATTCCAGACGCTTTACTAACACTCTCCCGACTTGGAGAGTCAGTCCCTTTAACCTCCTGTTTGGCCCAGTTTGCAATTTCTGCGGAAGATGAACAGGAATAGCGAGAACCAATGAGAGGCTAGCTGGAGGTGTCTGGACGGGCAAATTTAACTCTCATTTTCCACCATGAAGAGGAATTAACCAAAGGCTCAGCGTGCCCTGCCGGAACCAGATTAGGGCCTGAAGCCATCCTGTGGTGTTGCGGCCAGGTCACAAGAAAGCAAGTTGAAGAAAGGAGCTCAGGGGCACTGTAATTCACAAACCTGCAGAGATATAAATGACAGCTATCGTCCAAAAATAGACTGAAGTAAGGCTGCCAAGAGGACTTGAAAGCGGGGCAGAATTGCAGGAAACCGATTTCAGGAGCTAGACTGGAATTGCATTGAAAGCATAGGAAAAGAGGCAGAACGTCCACAATGATGCACTTGGCCAAAAAGGGCGTATGCGTTTTTTCCTGAATATATTCAGGAAAAAACGCATACGCCCTTTTTGGCCAACCCAGCAAGCTTGCAAAGGAAATCTGCACTACAATGAAGTCTCACTTCCCCCCGGTCAAAAGGGCCATCTGAAAAAAGTGTAAAATCCAGAAAGGCAGGACAGGCCATGGAGAACTGGGAGCCTTGTTATGCTGATGGGCGGGATGTAAATTGCCAACAGACACTCGGGAGAAGTGTATGGTGTTTCCTGAAACATCTAAAAAACAAAGCAACAGAGCCTAGGGCAATTCCACTTATGGTCCTATAGCTTAGGGAAATTAAAATCAAAAAGACACAGCCACCCCAAAGTTTGGAAAGGCTCTGTTTACAAGAACCTCCTTTACAGTACAAGTTCAACATCGCAGAAAGTGAAAAATGGATAAAGAACTTGTGGTATTTACTTACAAAGCAATATCACTCAGCAATGAAATCTGTGTCATCAGGCCCTTAGCAGCACAATGAGTGGATTCAGGTATGATGATTCTAACTGAAATAAGTCACACAGAAAAAGAAACATCATAAGATATCAGTAATACACGGAATGTAAACTTGGCTACACAGGAACTGAATTACAGAACAGAACAGGGTCTCAAATTTAGAAAACCAACTTATTCTTGCTTAAGGGTAAAGGTGAGTTGGGGTGCTGCATAAAACCAGAGATTGAAATGAGCACAGATAAAGTTCCTTAAGCCAAATATGGAATAGACAAGAGCTACTCCTTGCTCAACGAAATGGACTCAACACCGCATATTCAACGCCTAAGAATGTACCTGACTAGTAAGTATCTTAAAACCTATGGATCGCTATGTCTCCGAAAGAGAATCAAGCATGTGTACAGGGGCATCAACGCAGCAGTGATAGGATTGGAGAGGTTCGGTGAGCAAATGAAGACCCTTTGAAGTCATATTGCATGGTACCCATTACATGGGTCTTAACTCTCCAGGTTTAAGGTATTCTTCCTTCAGCTAAAACATGCATGTGGAACCTAGAGTATGATCAACCATGTGATCGGGAGACGTGTTCAAATATGTCTCAGTTTTCGTACCCTGGTACTCGGGGGCAACATTCCGGACGCTTTACTAACACTCTCCCGACTTGGAGAGTCAGCGCCTTTAACCTCCTGTTTGGCCCAGTTTGCAATTTCTGCGGAAGATGAACAGGAATAGCGAGAACCAATGAGAGACTAGCTGGAGGTGTCTGGATGGGCAAATTTAACTCTCATTTCCCACCAGGAAGAGGAAATAACCAAAGGCTCAGCGTGCCGTGCCAGAACCAGATTAGGGCCTGAAGCCATCCTGCGGTGTTGCGGCCAGGTCAAAAGAAAGCGAGTTGAAGAAAGGAGCTCAGGGGCACTGTAATTCACAAATCTGCAGAGTTATAAATGACAGCTATCGTCCAAAAATAGACTGAAGTAAGGCTGCCAAGAGGACTTGAAAGCGGGGCAGAATTGCAGGAAACCGATTTCAGGAGGTAGACTGGAATTGCATTGAAAGCATAGGAAAAGAGGCAGAACGTCCACAATGATGCACTTGGCCAAAAAGGGTGTATGCGTTTTTTCCTGAATATATTCCTGAATATATTCCTGAATATATTCCTGAATATATATTTCCTGAATATATATTCCTGAATATATTCCTGAATATATTCCTGAATATATTCCTGAATATATTCCTGAATATATTTCCTGAATATATTCAGGAAAAAACGCATACGCCCTTTTTGGCCAACCAAGCAAGCTTGCAAAGGAAATCTGCACTACAATGAAGTCTCACTTCCTCCCGGTCAAAAGGGCCATCTGAAATAAGTGTAAAATCCAGAAAGGCAGGACAGGCCATGGAGAACTGGGAGCCTTGTTATGCTGATGGGCGGGATGTAAATTGCCAACAGACACTCGGGAGAAGTGTATGGTGTTTCCTGAAACATCTAAAAAACAAAGCAACAGAGCCTAGGGCACTTCCACTTATGGTCCTATAGCTTAGGGAAATTAAAATCAAAAAGACACAGCCACCCCAAAGTTTGGAAAGGCTCTGTTTACAAGAACCTCGTTTACAGTACAAGTTCAACATCGCAGAAAGTGAAAAATGGATAAAGAACTTGTGGTATTTACTTACAAAGCAATATCACTCAGCAATGAAATCTGTGTCATCAGGCCCTTAGCAGCACAATGAGTGGATTCAGGTATGATGATTCTAACTGAAATAAGTCACACAGAAAAAGCAACATCATAAGATATCACTAATACACGGAATGTAAACTTGGCTACACAGGAACTGAATTACAGAACAGAACAGGGTCTCAAATTTAGAAAACCAACTTATGCTTGCTTAAGGGGAAAGGTGAGTTGGGGTGCTGCATAAAACCAGAGATTGAAATGAGCACAGATAAAGTTCCTTAAGTCAAATATGGAATAGACAAGAGCTACTCCTTGCTCAATGAAATGGACTCAACACCGCATATTAAACGCCTAAGAATGTACCTGACTAGTAAGTATCTTAAAACCTATGGATCGCTATGTCTCCGAAAGAGAATCAAGCATGTGTACAGGGGCATAAACGCAGCAGTGATAGGATTGGAGAGGTTCGGTGAGCAAATGAAGACCCTTTGAAGTCATATTGCATGGTACCCATTCCACGGGTTTCAACTACCCAGGTTTAAGGTATTCTTCCTTCAGCTAAAACATGCATGTGGAACCTAGAGTATGATCAACCATGTGATCGGGATACGTGTTCAAATATGTCTCAGTTTTCGTACCCTGGTACTCGGGTGCAACATTCCAGACACTTTACTAACACTCTCCCGACTTGGAGAGTCAGTCCCTTTAACCTCCTGTTTGGCCCAGTTTGCAATTTCTGCGGAAGATGAACAGGAATAGCGAGAACCAATGAGAGGCTAGCTGGAGGTGTCTGGATGGGCAAATTTAACTCTCATTTCCCACCAGGAAGAGGAATTAACCAAAGGCTCAGCGTGCCGTGCCGGAACCAGATTAGGGCCTGAAGCCATCCTCTGGTGTTGCGGCCAGGTCACAAGAAAGCAAGTTGAAGAAAGGAGCTCAGGGGCACTGTAATTCACAAACCTGCAGAGTTATAAATGACAGCTATCGTCCAAAAATAGACTGAAGTAAGGCTGCCAAGAGGACTTGAAAGCGGGGCAGAATTGCAGGGAACCGATTTCAGGAGGTAGACTGGAATTGCATTGAAAGCATAGGAAAAGAGGCAGAACGTCCACAATGATGCACTTGGCCAAAAAGGGCGTATGCGTTTTTTCCTGAATATATTCAGGAAAAAACGCATACGCCCTTTTTGGCCAACCCAGCAAGCTTGCAAAGGAAATCTGCACTACAATGAAGTCTCACTTCCCCCCCGGTCAAAAGGGCCATCTGAAAAAAGTGTAAAATCCAGAAAGACAGGACAGGCCATGGAGAACTGGGAGCCTTGTTATGCTGATGGGCGGGATGTAAATTGCCAACAACCACTCGGGAGAAGTGTATGGTGTTTCCTGAAACATCTAAAAAACAAAGCAACAGAGCCTAGGGCACTTCCACTTATGGTCCTATAGCTTAGGGAAATTAAAATCAAAAAGACACAGCCACCCCAAAGTTTGGAAAGGCTCTGTTTACAAGAACCTCGTTTACAGTACAAGTTCAACATCGCAGAAAGTGAAAAATGGATAAAGAACTTGTGGTATTTACTTACAAAGCAATATCACTAAGCAATGAAATCTGTGTCATCAGGCCCTTAGCAGCACAATGAGTGGATTCAGGTATGATGATCCTAACTGAAATAAGTCACACAGAAAAAGAAACATCATAAGATATCAGTAATACACGGAATGTAAACTTGGCTACACAGGAACTGAATTACAGAACAGAACAGGGTCTCAAATTCAGAAAACCAACTTATGCTTGCTTAAGGGTAAAGGTGAGTTGTGGTGCTGCATAAAACCAGAGATTGAAATGAGCACAGATAAAGTTCCTTAAGTCAAATATGGAATAGATAAGAGCTACTCCTTGCTCAACGAAATGGACTCAACACCGCATATTAAACGCTTAAGAATGTACCTGACTAGTAAGTATCTTAAAACCTATGGATTGCTATGTCTCCGAAAGAGAATCAAGCATGTGTACAGGGGCATAAACGCAGCAGTGATAGGATTGGAGAGGTTCGGTGAGCAAATGAAGACCCTTTGAAGTCATATTGCATGGTACCCATTACACGGGTCTTAACTCTCCAGGTTTAAGGTATTCTTCCTTCAGCTAAAACATGCATGTGGAACCTAGAGTATGATCAACCATGTGATCGGGAGACGTGTTCAAATATGTCTCAGTTTTCCTCCCCTGGTACTCGGGTGCAACATTCCAGACGCTTTACTAACACTCTCCCGACTTGGAGAGTCAGCGCCTTTAACCTCCTGTTTGGCCCATTTTGCAATTTCTGCGGAAGATGAACAGGAATAGCGAGAACCAATGAGAGACAAGCTGGAGGTGTCTGGACGGGCAAATTTAACTCTCATTTCCCAACAGGAAGAGGAAATAACCAAAGGCTCAGCGTGCCGTGCCGGAACCAGATTAGGGCCTGAAGCCATCCTGCGGTGTTGCGGCCATCTCAAAAGAAAGCGAGTTGAAGAAAGGAGCTCAGGGGCACTGTAATTCACAAACCTGCAGAGTTATAAATGACAGCTATCGTCCAAAAATAGACTGAAGTAAGGCTGCCAAGAGGACTTGAAAGCGGGGCAGAATTGCAGGAAACCGATTTCAGGAGGTAGACTGGAATTGCATTGAAAGCATAGGAAAAGAGGCAGAACGTCCACAATGATGCACTTGGCCAAAAAGGGCGTATGCGTTTTTTCCTGAATATATTCAGGAAAAAACGCATACGCCCTTTTTGGCCAACCAAGCAAGCTTGCAAAGGAAATCTGCACTACAATGAAGTCTCACTTCCCCCCTGTCAAAAGGGCCATCTGAAAAAAGTGTAAAATCCAGAAAGACAGGACAGGCCATGGAGAACTGGGAGCCTTGTTATGCTGATGGGCGGGATGTAAATTGCCAACAGACACTTGGGAGAAGTGTATGGTGTTTCCTGAAACATCTAAAAAACAAAGCAACAGAGCCTAGGGCACTTCCACTTATGGTCCTATAGCTTAGGGAAATTAAAATCAAAAACACACAGCCACCCCAAAGTTTGGACTGGCTCTGTTTACAAGAACCTCGTTTACAGTACAAGTTCAACATCGCAGAAAGTGAAAAATGGATAAAGAACTTGTGGTATTTACTTACAAAGCAATATCACTCAGCAATGAAATCTGTGTCATCAGGCCCTTAGCAGCACAATGAGTGGATTCAGGTATGATGATTCTAACTGAAATAAGTCACACAGAAAAAGAAACATCATAAGATATCAGTAATACATGGAATGTAAACTTGGCTACACAGGAACTGAATTACAGAACAGAACAGGGTCTCAAATTTAGAAAACCAACTTATTCTTGCTTAAGGGTAAAGGTGAGTTGGGGTGCTGCATAAAACCAGAGATTGAAATGAGCACAGATAAAGTTCCTTAAGCCAAATATGGAATAGACAAGAGCTACTCCTTGCTCAATGAAATGGACTCAACACCGCATATTAAACGCCTAAGAATGTACCTGACTAGTAAGTATCCTAAAACCTATGGATTGCTATGTCTCCGAAAGAGAATCAAGCATGTGTACAGGGGCATAAACGCAGCAGTGATAGGATTGGAGAGGTTCGGTGAGCAAATGAAGACCCTTTGAAGTCATATTGCATGGTACCCATTCCACGCGTTTCAGCTACCCAATTTAAGGTATTCTTCCTTCAGCTAAAACATGCATGTGGAACCTAGAGTATGATCAACCATTTGATCGGGAGACGTGTTCAAATATGTCTCAGTTTTCGTACCCTGGTACTCGGGTGCAACATTCCAGACGCTTTACTCACACTCTCCCCACTTGAAGAGTCAGCGCCTTTAACCTCCTGTTTGGCACAGTTTGCAATTTCTGCAGAAGATGAACAGGAATAGCGAGAACCAATGAGAGGCTAGCTGGAGGTTTCTGGACGGGCAAATTTAACTCTCATTTCCCACCAGGAGGAGGAAATAACCAAAGGCTCAGCGTGCCGCGCCAGAACCAGATTAGGGCCTGAAGCCATCCTGCGGTGTTGCGGCCAGGTCACAAGAAAGCGAGTTGAAGAAAGGAGCTCAGGGGCACTGTAATTCACAAACCTGCAGAGTTATAAATGACAGCTATCGTCCAAAAATAGACTGAAGTGAGGCTGCCAAGAGGACTTGAAAGCGGGGCAGAATTGCAGGAAACCGATTTCAGGAGGTAGATTGAAATTGCATTGAAAGCATAGGAAAAGAGGCAGAACGTCCACAATGATGCACTTGGCCAAAAAGGGCGTATGCGTTTTTTCCTGAATATATTCAGGAAAAAACGCATACGCCCTTTTTGGCCAACCAAGCAAGCTTGCAAAGGAAATCTGCACTACAATGAAGTCTCACTTCCCCCCGGTCAAAAGGGCCATCTGAAAAACGTGTAAAATCCAGAAAGGCAGGACAGGCCATGGAGAACTGGGAGCCTTGTTATGCTGAAGGGCAGGATGTAAATTGCCAGCAACCACTCGGGAGAAGTGTATGGTGTTTCCTGAAACATCTAAAAAACAAAGCAACAGAGCCTAGGGCACTTCCACTTATGGTCCTATAGCTTAGGGAAATTAAAATCAAAAAGACACAGCCACCCCAAAGTTTGGGACGCCTCTGTTTACAAGAACCTCGTTTACAGTACAAGTTCAACATCGCAGAAAGTGAAAAATGGATAAAGAACTTGCGGTATTTACTTACAATTCAGTATCACTCAGCAATGAAATCTATGTCATCAGGTCCTTAGCATCACAATGAGTGGATTCAGGTATGATGATTCTAACTGAAATAAGTCACACAGAAAAAGAAACATCATAAGATATCACTAATACACGGAATGTAAACTTGGCTACACAGGAACTGAATTACAGAACAGAACCGGGTCTCAAATTTAGAAAACCAACTTATGCTTGCTTAAGGGTAAAGGTGAGTTGGGGTGCTGCATAAAACCAGAGATTGAAATGAGCACAGATAAAGTTCCTTAAGTCAAATATGGAATAGACAAGAGCTACTCCTTGCTCAATGAAATGGACTCAACACCGCATATTAAACGCCTAAGAATGTACCTGACTAGTAAGTATCGTAAAACCTATGGATTGCTATGTCTCCAAAAGAGAATCAAGCATGTGTACAGGGGCATAAACGCAGCAGTGATAGGATTGGAGATGTTCGGTGAGCAAATGAAGACCCTTTGAAGTCATATTGCATGGTACCCATTACACGGGTCTCAATTCTCCAAGTTTAAGGTATTCTTCCTTCAGCTAAAACATGCATGTGGAACCCAAGTATGATCAACCATGTGAACGGGAGACGTGTTAATATATGTCTCAGTTTTCCTCCCCTGGTACTCGGGTGCAACATTCCAGACGCTTTACTAACACTCTCCCCACTTGGAGAGTGAGCGCCTTTAACCTCCTGTTTGGCCCAGTTTGCAATTTCTGCGGAAGATGAACAGAAATAGCGAGAACCAATGAGAGGCTAGCTGGAGGTGTCTGGACGGGCAAATTTAACTCTCATTTCCCACCAGGAAGAGGAAATAACCAAAGGCTCAGCGTGCCGTGCCGGAACCAGATTAGGGCCTGAAGCCATCCTGTGGTGTTGCGGCCAGGTCACAAGAAAGCAAGTTGAAGAAAGGAGCTCAGGGGCACTGTAATTCACAAACCTGCAGAGTTATAAATGACAGCTATCGTCCAAAAATAGACTGAAGTAAGGCTGCCAAGAGGACTTGAAAGCGGGGCAGAATTGCAGGAAACCGATTTCAGGAGGTAGACTGGAATTGCATTGAAAGCATAGGAAAAGAGGCAGAACGTCCACAATGATGCACTTGGCCAAAAAGGGCGTATGCGTTTTTTCCTGAATATATTCAGGAAAAAACGCATACGCCCTTTTTGGCCAACCAAGCAAGCTTGCAAACGAAATCTGCACTACAATGAAGTCTCACTTCTCCCCGGTCAAAAGGGCCATCTGAAAAAAGTGTAAAATCCAGAAAGGCAGGACAGGCCATGGAGAACTGGGAGCCTTGTTATGCTGATGGGCGGGATGTAAATTGCCAACAACCACTCTGGAGACGTGTATGGTGTTTCCTGAAACATCTAAAAAACAAAGCAACAGAACCTAAGGCACTTCCACTTATGGTCCTATAGCTTAGGGAAATTAAAATCAAAAAGACACAGCCACCCCAAAGTTTGGAACGGCTCTGTTTACAAGAACCTCGTTTACAGTACAAGTTCAACATCGCAGAAAGTGAAAAATGGATAAAGAAGTTGTGGTATTTACTTACAAAGCAATATCACTCAGCAATGAAATCTGTGTCATCAGGCCCTTAGCAGCACAATGAGTGGATTCAGGTATGATGATTCTAACTGAAATAAGTCACACAGAAAAAGAGACATCATAAGGTATCAGTAATACACGGAATGTAAACTTGGCTACACAGGAACTGAATTACAGAACAGAACAGGGTTTCAAATTTAGAAAAACAACTTATGCTTGCTTAAGGGTAAAGGTGAGTTGGGGTGCTGCATAAAACCAGAGATTGAAATGAGCACAGATAAAGTTCCTTAAGCCAAATATGGAATAGACAAGAGCTACTCCTTGCTCAACGAAATGGACTCAACACCGCATATTAAACGCGTAAGAATGTACCTGACTAGTAAGTATCTTAAAACCTATGGATTGCTATGTCTCCGAAAGAGAATCAAGCATGTGTACAGGGGCATAAACGCAGCAGTGATAGGATTGGAGAGGTTCGGTGAGCAAATGAAAACCCTTTGAAATCATATTGCATGGTACCCATTCCACGGGTTTCAACTACCCAGGTTTAAGGTATTCTTCCTTCAGCTAAAACATGCATGTGGAACCTAGAGTATGATCAACCATGTGATCGGGAGTCGTGTTCAAATATGTCTCAGTTTTCGTACCCTGGTACTCGGGTGCAACATTCCAGACGCTTTACTAACACTCTCCCCACTTGGAGAGTCAGTCCCTTTAACCTCCTGTTCGGCCCAGTTTGCAATTTCTGCGGAAGATGAACAGGAATAGCGAGAACCAATGAGAGGCTAGCTGGAGGTGACTGGACAGGCAAATTTAACTCTCATTTCCCACCAGGAAGAGGAATTAACCAAAGGCTCAGCGTGCCGTGCCGGAACCAGATTAGGGCCTGAACCCATCCTGCGGTGTTGCGGCCAGCTCAAAAGAAAGCGAGTTGAAGAAAGGAGCTCAGGGGCACTGTAATTCACAAACCTGCAGAGTTATAAATGACAGCTATCGTCCAAAAATAGACTGAAGTAAGGCTGCCAAGAGGACTTGAAAGCGGGGCAGAATTGCAGGAAACCGATTTCAGGAGGTAGACTGGAATTGCATTGAAAGCATAGGAAAAGAGGCAGAACGTCCACAATGATGCACTTGGCCAAAAAGGGCGTATGCGTTTTTTCCTGAATATATTCAGGAAAAAACGCATACGCCCTTTTTGGCCAACCAAGCAAGCTTGCAAAGGAAATCTGCACTACAATGAAGTCTCACTTCCCCCCGGTCAAAAGGGCCATCTGAAAAAAGTGTAAAATCCAGAAAGGCAGGACAGGCCATGGAGAACTGGGAGCCTTGTTATGCTGATGGGCGGGATGTAAATTGCCAACAGACACTTGGGAGAAGTGTATGGTGTTTCCTGAAACATCTAAAAAACAAAGCAACAGAGCCTAGGGCACTGCCACTTATGGTCCTATAGCTTAGGGAAATTAAAATCAAAAAGACACAGCCACCCCAAAGTTTGGGACGCCTCTGTTTACAAGAACCTCGTTTACAGTACAAGTTCAACATCGCAGAAAGTGAAAAATGGATAAAGAAGTTGTGGTATTTACTTACAAAGCAATATCACTCAGCAATGAAATCTGTGTCATCAGGCCCTTAGCAGCACAATGAGTGGATTCAGGTATGATGATTCTAACTGAAGTAAGTCACACAGAAAAAGAAACATCATAAGATATCAGTAATACACGGAATGTAAACTTGGCTACACAGGAACTGAATTACAGAACAGAACAGGGTCTCAAATTTAGAAAACCAACTTATTCTTGCTTAAGGGTAAAGGTGAGTTGGGGTGCTGCATAAAACCAGAGATTGAAATGAGCACAGATAAAGTTCCTTAAGCCAAATATGGAATAGACAAGAGCTACTCCTTGCTCAATGAAATGGACTCAACACCCCATATTAAACGCCTAAGAATGTACCTGACTAGTAAGTATCTTAAAACCTATGGATTGCTATGTCTCCGAAAGAGAATCAAGCATGTGTACAGGGGCATAAACGCAGCAGTGATAGGATTGGAGAGGTTCGGTGAGCAAATGAAGACCCTTTGAAGTCATATTGCATGGTACCCATTCCACGGGTTTCAACTACCCAGGTTTAAGGTATTCTTCCTTCAGCTAAAACATGCATGTGGAACCTAGAGTATGATCAACCATGTGATCGGGAGACGTGTTCAAATATGTCTCAGTTTTCCTCCCCTGGTACTCGGGTGCAACATTCCAGATGCTTTACTAACACTCTCCCGACTTGGAGAGTCAGTCCCTTTAACCTCCTGTTTCGCCCAGTTTGCAATTTCTGCGGAAGATGAACAGGAATAGCGAGAACCAATGAGAGGCTAGCTGGAGGTGTCTGGACGGGCAAATTTAACTCTCATTTCCCACCAGGAAGAGGAATTAACCAAAGGCTCAGCGTGCCGTGCCGGAACCAGATTAGGGCCTGAAGCCATCCTGCGGTGTTGCGGCCAGCTCAAAAGAAAGCGAGTTGAAGAAAGGAGCTCAGGGGCACTGTAATTCACAAACCTGCAGAGTTATAAATGACAGCTATCGTCCAAAAATAGACTGAAGTAAGGCTGCCAAGAGGACTTGAAAGCGGGGCAGAATTGCAGGAAACCGATTTCAGGAGGTAGACTTGAATTGCATTGAAAGCATAGGAAAAGAGGCAGAACGTCCACAATGATGCACTTGGCCAAAAAGGGCGTATGCGTTTTTTCCTGAATATATTCAGTAAAAAACGCATACGCCCTTTTTGGCCAACCAAGCAAGCTTGCAAAGGAAATCTGCACTACAATGAAGTCTCACTTCCCCCCGGTCAAAAGGGCCATCTGAAAAAAGTGTAAAATCCAGAAAGGCAGGACAGGCCATGGAGAACTGGGAGCCTTGTTAGGCTGATGGGCGGGATGTAAATTGACAACAGACACTGGGGAGAAGTGTATGGTGTTTCCTGAAACATCTAAAAAACAAAGCAACAGAGCCTAGGGCACTGCCACTTATGGTCCTATAGCTTAGGGAAATTAAAATCAAAAAGACACAGCCACCCCAAAGTTTGGGACGCCTCTGTTTACAAGAACCTCGTTTACGGTACAAGTTCAACATCGCAGAAAGTGAAAAATGGATAAAGAAGTTGTGGTATTTGCTTACAAAGCAATATCACTCAGCAATGAAATCTGTGTCATCAGGCCCTTAGCAGCACAATGAGTGGATTCAGGTATGATGATTCTAACTGAAATAAGTCACACAGAAAAAGAAACATCATAAGATATCAGTAATACACGGAATGCAAACTTGGCTACACAGGAACTGAATTACAGAACAGAACAGGGTCTCAAATTTAGAAAACCAACTTATGCTTGCTTAAGGGGAAAGGTGAGTTGGGGTGCTGCATAAAACCAGAGATTGAAATGAGCACAGATAAAGTTCCTTAAGCCAAATATGGAATAGACAAGAGCTACTCCTTGCTCAACGAAATGGACTCAACACCGCATATTAAACGCCTAAGAATGTACCTGACTAGTAAGTATCTTAAAACCTATGAATTGCTGTGTCTCCAAAAGAGAATCAAGCGTGTGTACAGGGGCATAAACGCAGCAGTGATAGGATTGGAGAGGTTCGGTGAGCAAATGAAGACCCTTTGAAGTCATATTGCATGGTACCCATTCCACGGGTTTCAACTACCCAGGTTTAAGGTATTCTTCCTTCAGCTAAAACATGCATGTGGAACCTAGAGTATGATCAACCATGTGATCGGGAGACGTGTTCAAATATGTCTCAGTTTTCCTCCCCTGGAACTCGGGTGCAACATACAGACGCTTTACTAACACTCTCCCGACTTGGAGAGTCAGTCCCTTTAACCTCCTGTTTGGCCCAGTTTGCAATTTCTGCGGAAGATGAACAGGAATAGCGAGAACCAATGAGAGGCTAGCTGGAGGTGTCTGGACGGGCAAATTTAACTCTCATTTCCCACCAGGAAGAGGAATTAACCAAAGGCTCAGCGTGCCGTGCCAGAACCAGATTAGGGCCTGAAGCCATCCTGCGGTGTTGCGGCCAGGTCACAAGAAAGCGAGTTGAAGAAAGGAGCTCAGGGGCACTGTAATTCACAAACCTGCAGAGTTATAAATGACAGCTATCGTCCAAAAATAGACTGAAGTAAGGCTGCCAAGAGGACTTGAAAGCGGGGCAGAATTGCAGGAAACCGATTTCAGGAGGTAGACTGGAATTGCATTGAAAGCATAGGAAAAGAGGTAGAACGTCCACAATGATGCACTTGGCCAAAAAGGGCGTATGCGTTTTTTCCTGAATATATTCAGGAAAAAACGCATACGCCCTTTTTGGCCAACCAAGCAAGCTTGCAAAGGAAATCTGCACTACAATGAAGTCTCACTTCCCCCCGGTCAAAAGGGCCATCTGAAAAAAGTGTAAAATCCAGAAAGGCAGGACAGGCCACGGAGAACTGGGAGCCTTGTTATGCTGATGGGCGGGATGTAAATTGCCAACAGACACTCGGGAGAAGTGTATGGTGTTTCCTGAAACATCTAAAAAACAAAGCAGCAGAGCCTAGGGCACTTCCACTTATGGTCCTATAGCTTAGGGAAATTAAAATCAAAAAGACACAGCCACCCCAAAGTTTGGGACGCCTCTGTTTACAAGAACCTCGTTTACCGTACAAGTTCAATATCACAGAAAGTGAAAAATGGATAAAGAACTTGTGGTACTTACGTACAATGCAGTATCACTCAGCAATGAAATCTATGTCATCAGGCCCGTAGCAGCATAATGAGTGGATTCAGGTACGATGATTCTAACTGAAATAAGTCACACAGAAAAAGAAACATCATAAGATATCACTAATACACGGAATGTAAACTTGGCTACACAGGAACTGAATTCCAAAACAGAACAGGGTCTCAAATTTAGAAAACCAACTTATGCTTGCTTAAGGGGAAAGGTGAGTTGGGGTGCTGCATAAAACCAGAGATTGAAATGAGCACAGATAAAGTTCCTTAAGCCAAATATGGAATAGACAAGAGCTACTCCTTGCTCAACGAAATGGACTCAACACCCCATATTAAACGCCTAAGAATGTACCTGACTAGTAAGTATCTTAAAACCTATGAATTGCTATGTCTCCAAAAGAGAATCAAGTGTGTGTACAGGGGCATAAACGCAGCAGTGATAGGATTGGAGAGGTTCGGTGAGCAAATGAAGACCCTTTGAAGACATATTGCATGGTACCCATTCCACGGGTCTCAACTCTCCAGGTTTAAGGTATTCTTCCTTCAGCTAAAACATGCATGTGGAACCCAGAGTATGATCAACCATGTGAACGGGAGACGTGTTCAAATATGTCTCAGTTTTCCTCCCCTGGTACTCGGGTGCAACATTCCAGACGCTTTACTAACACTCTCCCCACTTGGAGAGTCAGCGCCTTTAACCTCCTGTTTGGCCCAGTTTGCAATTTCTGCGGAAGATGAACAGGAATAGCGAGAACCAATGAGAGACTAGCTGGAGGTGTCTGGACGGGCAAATTTAACTCTCATTTCCCACCAGGAAGAGGAATTAACCAAAGGCTCAGCGTGCCGTGCCGGAACCAGATTAGGGCCTGAATCCATCCTGCGGTGTTGCGGCCAGCTCACAAGAAAGCGAGTTGAAGAATGGAGCTCAGGGGCACTGTAATTCACAAACCTGCAGAGTTATAAATGACAGCTATCGTCCAAAAATAGACTGAAGTAAGGCTGCCAAGAGGACTTGAAAGCGGGGCAGAATTGCAGGAAACCGATTTCAGGAGGTAGACTGGAATTGCATTGAAAGCATAGGAAAAGAGGCAGAACGTCCACAATGATGCACTTGGCCAAAAAGGGCATATGCGTTTATTCCTGAATATATTCAGGAAAAAACGCATACGCCCTTTTTGGCCAACCAAGCAAGCTTGCAAAGGAAATCTGCACTACAATGAAGTCTCACTTCCCCCCGGTCAAAAGGGCCATCTGAAAAAAGTGTAAAATTCAGAAAGGCAGGACAAGCCATGGAGAACTGGGAGCCTTGTTATGCTGATGGGCGGGATGTAAATTGCCAACAACCACTCGGGAGAAGTGTATGGTGTTTCCTGAAACATCTAAAAAACAAATCAACAGAGCCTAGGGCACTTCCACTTATGGTCCTATAGCTTAGGGAAATTAAAATCAAAAAGACACAGCCACCCCAAAGTTTGGAACGGCTCTGTTTACAAGAACCTCGTTTACAGTACAAGTTCAACATCGCAGAAAGTGAAAAATGGATAAAGAAGTTGTGGTATTTACTTACAAAGCAATATCACTCAGCAATGAAATCTGTGTCATCAGGCCCTTAGCAGCACAATGAGTGGATTCAGGTATGATGATTCTAACTGAAATAAGTCACACAGAAAAAGAAACATCATAAGTTATCAGTAATACACGGCATGAAAACTTGGCTACACAGGAACTGAATTACAGAACAGAACAGGGTCTCAAATTTAGAAAACCAACTTATGCTTGCTTAAAGGTAAAGGTGAGTTGGGGTGCTGCATAAAACCAGAGATTGAAATGAGCACAGATAAAGTTCCTTAAGTCAAATATGGAATAGACAAGAGCTACTCCTTGCTCAACGAAATGGACTCAACACCGCATATTAAACGCCTAAGAATGTACCTGACTAGTAAGTATCGTAAAACCTATGGATTGCTATGTCTCCAAAAGAGAATCAAGCATGTGTACAGGGGCATAAACGCAGCAGTGATAGGATTGGAGAGGTTCGGTGAGCAAATGAAGACCCTTTGAAGTCATATTGCATGGTACCCATTACACGGGTCTCAACTCTCCAGGTTTAAGGTATTCTTCCTTCAGCTAAAACATGCATGTGGAACCCAAGTATGATCAACCATGTGAATGGGAGACGTGTTCAAATATGTCTCAGTTTTCGTACCCTGGTACTCGGGTGCAACATTCCAGACGCTTTACTAACACTCTCCCCACTTGGAGAGTCAGCGCCTTTAACCTCCTGTTTGGCCCAGTTTGCAATTTCTGCGGAAGATGAACAGGAATAGCGAGAACCAATGAGAGGCTAGCTGGAGGTGTCTGGACGGGCAAATTTAACTCTCATTTCCCACCAGGAAGAGGAAATAACCAAAGGCTCAGCGTGCCGTACCGGAACCAGATTAGGGCCTGAAGCCATCCTGCGGTGTTGCGGCCAGGTCACAAGAAAGCGAGTTGAAGAAAGGAGCTCAGGGGCACTGTAATTCACAAACCTGCAGAGTTATAAATGACAGCTATCGTCCAAAAATAGACTGAAGTAAGGCTGCCAAGAGGACTTGAAAGCGGGGCAGAATTGCAGGAAACCGATTTCAGGAGGTAGACTGGAATTGCATTGAAAGCATAGGAAAAGAGGCAGAACGTCCACAATGATGCACTTGGCCAAAAAGGGCGTATGCATTTTTTCCTGAATATATTCAGGAAAAAACGCATACGCCCTTTTTGGCCAACCAAGCAAGCTTGCAAAGGAAATCTGCACTACAATGAAGTCTCACTTCCCCCTGGTCAAAAGGGCCATCTGAAAAAAGTGTAAAATCCAGAAAGGCAGGACAGGCCATGGAGAACTGGGAGCCTTGTTATGCTGATGGGTGGGATGTAAATTGCCAACAACCACTCGGGAGAAGTGTATGGTGTTTCCTGAAACATCTAAAAAACAAAGCAACAGAACCTAGGGCACTTCCACTTATGGTCCTATAGCTTAGGGAAATTAAAATCAAAAAGACACAGCCACCCCAAAGTTTGGGACGCCTCTGTTTACAAGAACCTCGTTTACAGTACAAGTTCAACATCATAGAAAGTGAAAAATGGATAAAGAAGTTGTGGTATTTACTTACAAAGCAATATCACTCAGCAATGAAATCTGTGTCATCAGGCCCTTAGGAGCACAATGAGTGGATTCAGGTATGATGATTCTAACTGAAGTAAGTCACACAGAAAAAGAAACATCATAAGATATCAGTAATACACGGAATGTAAACTTGGCTACACAGGAACTGAATTACAGAACAGAACAGGGTCTCAAATTTAGAAAACCAACTTATGCTTGCTTAAGGGTTAAGGTGAGTTGGGGTGCTGCATAAAACCAGAGATTGAAATGAGCACAGATAAAGTTCCTTAAGTCAAATATGGAATAGACAAGAGCTACTCCTTGCTCAACGAAATGGACTCAACACCGCATATTAAACGCCTAAGAATGTACCTGACTAGTAAGTATCGTAAAACCTATGGATTGCTATGTCTCCAAAAGAGAATCAAGCATGTGTACAGGGGCATAAACGCAGCAGTGATAGGATTGGAGAGGTTCGGTGAGCAAATGAAGACCCTTTGAAGTCATATTGCATGGTACCCATTACACGGGTTTCAACTACCCAGGTTTTAGGTATTCTTCCTTCAGCTAAAACATGCATGTGGAACCCAAGTATGATCAACCATGTGAACGGGAGACGTGTTCAAATATGTCTCAGTTTTCCTCCCCTGGTACTCGGGTGCAACATTCCAGACGCTTTACTAACACTCTCCCGACTTGGAGAGTCAGCGCCTTTAACCTCCTGTTTGGCCCAGTTTGCAATTTCTGCGGAAGATGAACAGGAATAGCGAGAACCAATGAGAGGCTAGCTGGAGGTGTCTGGACGGGCAAATTTAACTCTCATTTCCCACCAGGAAGAGGAAATAACCAAAGGCTCTGCGTGCCGTACCGGAACCAGATTAGGGCCTGAAGCCATCCTGCGGTGTTGCGGCCAGGTCACAAGAAAGCGAGTTGAAGAAAGGAGCTCAGGGGCACTGTAATTCACAAACCTGCAGAGTTATAAATGACAGCTATCGTCCAAAAATAGACTGAAGTAAGGCTGCCAAGAGGACTTGAAAGCGGGGCAGAATTGCAGGAAACCGATTTCAGGAGGTAGACTGGAATTGCATTGAAAGCATAGGAAAAGAGGCAGAACGTCCACAATGATGCACTTGGCCAAAAAGGGCGTATGCGTTTTTTCCTGAATATATTCAGGAAAAAACGCATACGCCCTTTTTGGCCAACCAAGCAAGCTTGCAAAGGAAATCTGCACTACAATGAAGTCTCACTTCCCCCTGGTCAAAAGGGCCATCTGAAAAAAGTGTAAAATCCAGAAAGGCAGGACAGGCCATGGAGAACTGGGAGCCTTGTTATGCTGATGGGCGGGATGTAAATTGCCAACAACCACTCGGGAGAAGTGTATGGTGTTTCCTGAAACATCTAAAAAACAAAGCAACAGAGCCTAGGGCACTGCCACTTATGGTCCTATAGCTTCGGGAAATTAAAATCAAAAAGACACAGCCACCCCAAAGTTTGGGACGCCTCTGTTTACAAGAACCTCGTTTACAGTACAAGTTCAACATCATAGAAAGTGAAAAATGGATAAAGAAGTTGTGGTATTTACTTACAAAGCAATATCACTCAGCAATGAAATCTGTGTCATCAGGCCCTTAGCAGCACAATGAGTGGATTCAGGTATGATGATTCTAACTGAAGTAAGTCACACAGAAAAAGAAACATCATAAGATATCAGTAATACACGGAATGTAAACTTGGCTACACAGGAACTGAATTACAGAACAGAACAGGGTCTCAAATTTAGAAAACCAACTTATGCTTGCTTAAGGGTAAAGATGAGTTGGGGTGCTGCATAAAACCAGAGATTGAAATGAGCACAGATAAAGTTCCTTAAGTCAAATATGGAATAGACAAGAGCTACTCCTTGCTCAACGAAATGGACTCAACACCGCATATTAAACGCCTAAGAATGTACCTGACTAGTAAGTATCTTAAAACCTATGGATTGCTATGTCTCCGAAAGAGAATCAAGCATGTGTACAGGGGCATAAACGCAGCAGTGATAGGATTGGAGAGGTTCGGTGAGCAAATGAAGACCCTTTGAAGTCATATTGCATGGTACCCATTACACGGGTCTTAACTCTCCAGGTTTAAGGTATTCTTCCTTCAGCTAAAACATGCATGTGGAACCCAAGTATGATCAACCATGTGAACGGGAGACGTGTTCAAATATGTCTCAGTTTTCCTCCCCTGGTACTCGGGTGCAACATTCCAGACGCTTTACTAACACTCTCCCCACTTGGAGAGTCAGCGCCTTTAACCTCCTGTTTGGCCCAGTTTGCAATTTCTGCGGAAGATGAACAGGAATAGCGAGAACCAATGAGAGACTAGCTGGAGGTGTCTGGACGGGCAAATTTAACTCTCATTTCCCACCAGGAAGAGGAAATAACCAAAGGCTCAGCGTGCCGTGCCGGAACCAGATTAGGGCCTGAAGCCATCCTGCGGTGTTGCAGCCAGGTCACAAGAAAGCGAGTTGAAGAAAGGAGCTCAGGGGCACTGTAATTCACAAACCTGCAGAGTTATAAATGACAGCTATCGTCCAAAAATAGACTGAAGTAAGGCTGCCAAGAGGACTTGAAATCGGGGCAGAATTGCAGGAAACCGATTTCAGGAGGTAGACTGGAATTGCATTGAAAGCATAGGAAAAGAGGCAGAACGTCCACAATGATGCACTTGGCCAAAAAGGGCGTATGCGTTTTTTCCTGAATATATTCAGGAAAAAACGCATACGCCCTTTTTGGCCAACCAAGCAAGCTTGCAAAGGAAATCTGCACTACAATGAAGTCTCACTTCCCCCCGGTCAAAAGGGCCATCTGAAAAAAGTGTAAAATCCAGAAGTGCAGGACAGGCCATGGAGAACTGGGAGCCTTGTTATGCTGATGGGCGGGATGTAAATTGCCAACAACCACTCGGGAGAAGTGTATGGTGTTTCCTGAAACATCTAAAAAACAAAGCAACAGAGCCTAGGGCACTGCCACTTATGGTCCTATAGCTTAGGGAAATTAAAATCAAAAAGACACAGCCACCCCAAAGTTTGGGACGCCTCTGTTTACAAGAACCTCGTTTACAGTACAAGTTCAACATCGCAGAAAGTGAAAAATGGATAAAGAAGTTGTGGTATTTACTTACAAAGCAATATCACTCAGCAATGAAATCTGTGTCATCAGGCCCTTAGGAGCACAATGAGTGGATTCAGGTATGATGATTCTAACTGAAGTAAGTCACACAGAAAAAGAAACATCATAAGATATCAGTAATAAACGGAATGTAAACTTGGCTACACAGGAACTGAATTACAGAACAGAACAGGGTCTCAAATTTAGAAAACCAACTTATGCTTGCTTAAGGGGAAAGGTGAGTTGGTGTGCTGCATAAAACCAGAGATTGAAATGAGCACAGATAAATTTCCTTAAGTCAAATATGGAATAGACAAGAGCTACTCCTTGCTCAACGAAATGGACTCAACACCGCATATTAAACGCCTAAGAATGTACCTGACTAGTAAGTATCTTAAAACCTATGGATTGCTATGTCTCCGAAAGAGAATCAAGCATGTGTACAGGGGCATAAACGCAGCAGTGATAGGATTGGAGAGGTTCGGTGAGCAAATGAAGACCCTTTGAAGTCATATTGCATGGTACCCATTACACGGGTCTTAACTCTCCAGGTTTAAGGTATTCTTCCTTCAGCTAAAACATGCATGTGGAACCCAAGTATGATCAACCATGTGAACGGGAGACGTGTTCAAATATGTCTCAGTTTTCCTCCCCTGGTACTCGGGTGCAACATTCCAGATGCTTTACTAACACTCTCCCCACTTGGAGAGTCAGCGCCTTTAACCTCCTGTTTGGCCCAGTTTGCAATTTCTGCGGAAGATGAACAGGAATAGCGAGAACCAATGAGAGACTAGCTGGAGGTGTCTGGACGGGCAAATTTAACTCTCATTTCCCACCAGGAAGAGGAAATAACCAAAGGCTCAGCGTGCCGTGCCGGAACCAGATTAGGGCCTGAAGCCATCCTGCGGTGTTGCGGCCAGGTCACAAGAAAGCGAGTTGAAGAAAGGAGCTCAGGGGCACTGTAATTCACAAACCTGCAGAGTTATAAATGACAGCTATCGTCCAAAAATAGACTGAAGTAAGGCTGCCAAGAGGACTTGAAAGCGGGGCAGAATTGCAGGAAACCGATTTCAGGAGGTAGACTGGAATTGCACTGAAAGCATAGGAAAAGAGGCAGAACGTCCACAATGATGCACTTGGCCAAAAAGGGCGTATGCGTTTTTTCCTGAATATATTCAGGAAAAAACGCATACGCCCTTTTTGGCCAACCAAGCAAGCTTGCAAAGGAAATCTGCACTACAATGAAGTCTCACTTCCCCCCAGTCAAAAGGGCCATCTGAAAAAAGTGTAAAATCCAGAAAGGCAGGACAGACCATGGAGAACTGGGAGCCTTGTTATGCTGATGGGCGGGATGTAAATTGCCAACAACCACTCGGGAGAAGTGTATGGTGTTTCCTGAAACATCTAAAAAACAAAGCAACAGAGCCTAGGGCACTTCCACTTATGGTCCTATAGCTTAGGGAAATTAAAATCAAAAAGACACAGCCACCCCAAAGTTTGGGACGCCTCCGTTTACAAGAACCTCGTTTACCGTACAAGTTCAATATCACAGAAATTGAAAAATGGATAAAGAACTTGTGGTACTTACGTACAATGCAGTATCACTCAGCAATGAAATCTATGTCATCAGGCCCTTAGCATCACAATGAGTGGATTCAGGTATGATGATTCTAACTGAAATAAGTCACACAGAAAAAGAAACATCATAAGATATCAGTAATACACGGAATGTAAACTTGGCTTCACAGGAACTGAATTACAGAACAGAACAGGGTCTCAAATTTAGAGAACCAACTTATGCTTGCTTAAGGGGAAAGGTGAGTTGGGGTGCTGCATAAAACCAGAGATTGAAATGAGCACAGATAAAGTTCCTTAAGTCAAATATGGAATAGACAAGAGCTACTCCTTGCTCAACGAAATGGACTCAACACCGCATATTAAACGCCTAAGAATGTACCTGACTAGTAAGTATCGTAAAACCTATGGATTGCTATGTCTGCAAAAGAGAATCAAGCATGTGTACAGGGGCATAAACGCAGCAGTGATAGGATTGGAGAGGTTCGGTGAGCAAATGAAGACCCTTTGAAGTCATATTGCATGGTACCCATTACACGGGTCTCAACTCTCCAGGTTTAAGGTATTCTTCCTTCAGCTAAAACATGCATGTGGAACCCAAGTGTGATCAACCATGTGAACGGGAGACGTGTTCAAATATGTCTCAGTTTTCCTCCCCTGGTACTCGGGTGCAATATTCCAGACGCTTTACTAACACTCTCCCGACTTGGAGAGTCAGCGCCTTTAACCTCCTGTTTGGCCCAGTTTGCAATTTCTGCGGAAGATGAACAGGAATAGCGAGAACCAATGAGAGGCTAGCTGGAGGTGTCTGGACGGGCAAATTTAACTCTCATTTCCCACCAGGAAGAGGAAATAACCAAAGGCTCAGCGTGCCGTACCGGAACCAGATTAGGGCCTGAAGCCATCCTGCGGTGTTGCGGCCAGGTCACAAGAAAGCAAGTTGAAGAAAGGAGCTCAGGGGCACTGTAATTCACAAACCTGCAGAGTTATAAATGACAGCTATCGTCCAAAAATAGACTGAAGTAAGGCTGCCAAGAGGACTTGAAATCGGGGCAGAATTGCAGGAAACCGATTTCAGGAGGTAGACTGGAATTGCATTGAAAGCATAGGAAAAGAGGCAGAACGTCCACAATGATGCACTTGGCCAAAAGGGGCGTATGCGTTTTTTCCTGAATATATTCAGGAAAAAACGCATACGCCCCTTTTGGCCAACCAAGCAAGCTTGCAAAGGAAATCTGCACTACAATGAAGTCTCACTTCCCCCCGGTCAAAAGGGCCATCTGAAAAAAGTGTAAAATCCAGAAAGGCAGGACAGGCCATGGAGAACTGGGAGCCTTGTTATGCTGATGGGCGGGATGTAAATTGCCAACAGACACTCGGGAGAAGTGTATGGTGTTTCCTGAAACATCTAAAAAACAAAGCAACAGAGCCTAGGGCACTGCCACTTATGGTCCTATAGCTTAGGGAAATTAAAATCAAAAAGATACAGCCACCCCAAAGTTTGGGACGCCTCTGTTTACAAGAACCTCGTTTACAGTACATGTTCAACATCGCCGAAAGTGAAAAATGGATAAAGAAGTTGTGGTATTTACTTACAAAGCAATATCACTCAGCAATGAAATCTATGTCATCAGGCCCTTAGCATCACAATGAGTGGATTCAGGTATGATGATTCTAACTGAAGTAAGTCACACAGAAAAAGAAACATCATAAGATATCAGTAATCCACGGAATGTAAACTTGGCTACACAGGAACTGAATTACAGAACAGAACAGGGTCTCAAATTTAGAAAACTAACTTATGCTTGCTTAAGGGTAAAGGTGAGTTGGGGTGCTGCATAAAACCAGAGATTGAAATGAGCACAGATAAAGTTCCTTAAGCCAAATATGGAATAGACAAGAGCTACTCCTTGCTCAACGAAATGGACTCAACACCCCATATTAAACGCCTAAGAATGTACCTGACTAGTAAGTATCTTAAAACCTATGGATTGCTATGTCTCCAAAAGAGAATCAAGCATGTGTACAGGGGCATAAACGCAGCAGTGATAGGATTGGAGAGGTTCGGTGAGCAAATGAAGACCCTTTGAAGTCATATTGCATGGTACCCATTCCACGGGTCTCAACTCTCCAGGTTTAAGGTATTCTTCCTTCAGCTAAAACATGCATGTGGAACCCAGAGTATGATCAACCATGTGAACGGGAGACGTGTTCAAATATGTCTCAGTTTTCCTCCCCTGGTACTCGGGTGCAACATTCCAGACGCTTTACTAACACTCTCCCCACTTGGAGAGTCAACGCCTTTAACCTCCTGTTTGGCCCAGTTTGCAATTTCTGCGGAAGATGAACAGGAATAGCGAGAACCAATGAGAGACTAGCTGGAGGTGTCTGGACGGGCAAATTTAACTCTCATTTCCCACCAGGAAGAGGAAATAACCAAAGGCTCAGCGTGCCGTACCGGAACCAGATTAGGGCCTGAAGCCATCCTGCAGTGTTGCGGCCAGGTCAAAAGAAAGCGAGTTGAAGAAAGGAGCTCAGGGGCACTGTAATTCACAAACCTGCAGAGTTATAAATGACAGCTATCGTCCAAAAATAGACTGAAGTAAGGCTGCCAAGAGGACTTGAAAGCGGGGCAGAATTGCAGGAAACCGATTTCAGGAGGTAGACTGGAATTGCATTGAAAGCATAGGAAAAGAGGCAGAACGTCCACAATGATGCACTTGGCCAAAAAGGGCGTATGCGTTTTTTCCTGAATATATTCAGGAAAAAACGCATACGCCCTTTTTGGCCAACCAAGCAAGCTTGCAAAGGAAATCTGCACTACAATGAAGTCTCACTTCCCCCCGGTCAAAAGGGCCATCTGAAAAAAGTGTAAAATCCAGAAAGGCAGGACAGGCCATGGAGAACTGGGAGCCTTGTTATGCTGATGGGCGGGATGTAAATTGCCAACAGACACTCGGGAGAAGTGTATGGTGTTTCCTGAAACATCTAAAAAACAAAGCAACAGAGCCTAGGGCACTGCCACTTATGGTCCTATAGCTTAGGGAAATTAAAATCAAAAAGACACAGCCACCCCAAAGTTTGGGACGCCTCTGTTTACAAGAACCTCGTTTACAGTACAAGTTCAACATCATAGAAAGTGAAAAATGGATAAAGAAGTTGTGGTATTTACTTACAAAGCAATATCACTCAGCAATGAAATCTATGTCATCAGGCCCTTAGCATCACAATGAGTGGATTCAGGTATGATGATTCTAACTGAAATAAGTCACACAGAAAAAGAAACATCATAAGATATCAGTAATACACGGAATGTAAACTTGGCTACACAGGAACTGAATTACAGAACAGAACAGGGTCTCAAATTTAGAAAACCAACTTATGCTTGCTTAAGGGTAAAGGTGAGTTGGGGTGCTGCATAAAACCAGAGATTGAAATGAGCACAGATAAAGTTCCTTAAGTCAAATATGGAATAGACAAGAGCTACTCCTTGCTCAACGAAATGGACTCAACACCGCATATTAAACGCCTAAGAATGTACCTGACTAGTAAGTATCGTAAAACCTATGGATTGCTATGTCTCCAGAAGAGAATCAAGCATGTGTACAGGGGCATAAACGCAGCAGTGATAGGATTGGAGAGGTTCGGTGAGCAAATGAAGACCCTTTGAAGTCATATTGCATGGTACCCATTCCACGGGTCTCAACTCTCCAGGTTTAAGGTATTCTTCCTTCAGCTAAAACATGCATGTGGAACCCAAGTATGATCAACCATGTGAACGGGAGACGTGTTCAAATATGTCTCAGATTTCCTCCCCTGGTACTCGGGTGCAATATTCCAGACGCTTTACTAACACTCTCCCGACTTGGAGAGTCAGCGCCTTTAACCTCCTGTTTGGCCCAGTTTGCAATTTCTGCGGAAGATGAACAGGAATAGCGAGAACCAATGAGAGACTAGCTGGAGGTGTCTGGACGGGCAAATTTAACTCTCATTTCCCACCAGGAAGAGGAAATAACCAAAGGCTCAGCGTGCCGTACCGGAACCAGATTAGGGCCTGAAGCCATCGTGCGGTGTTGCGGCCAGGTCACAAGAAAGCGAGTTGAAGAAAGGAGCTCAGGGGCACTGTAATTCACAAACCTGCAGAGTTATAAATGACAGCTATCGTCCAAAAATAGACTGAAGTAAGGCTGCCAAGAGGACTTGAAATCGGGGCAGAATTGCAGGAAACCGATTTCAGGAGGTAGACTGGAATTGCATTGCAAGCATAGGAAAAGAGGCAGAACGTCCACAATGATGCACTTGGCCAAAAAGGGCGTATGCATTTTTTCCTGAATATATTCAGGAAAAAACGCATACGCCCTTTTTGGCCAACCAAGCAAGCTTGCAAAGGAAATCTGCACTACAATGAAGTCTCACTTCCCCCCGGTCAAAAGGGCCATCTGAAAAAAGTGTAAAATCCAGAAAGGCAGGACAGGCCATAGAGAACTGGGAGCCTTGTTATGCTGATGGGCGGGATGTAAATTGCCAACAACCACTCGGGAGAAGTGTATGGTGTTTCCTGAAACATCTAAAAAACAAAGCAACAGAGCCTAGGGCACTGCCACTTATGGTCCTATAGCTTCGGGAAATTAAAATCAAAAAGACACAGCCACCCCAAAGTTTGGGACGCCTCTGTTTACAAGAACCTCGTTTACAGTACAAGTTCAACATCGCAGAAAGTGAAAAATGGATAAAGAAGTTGTGGTATTTACTTACAAAGCAATATCACTCAGCAATGAAATCTATGTCATCAGGCCCTTAGCATCACAATGAGTGGATTCAGGTATGATGATTCTAACTGAAATAAGTCACACAGAAAAAGAAACATCATAAGATATCAGTAATACACGGAATGTAAACTTGGCTACACAGGAACTGAATTACAGAACAGAACAGGGTCTCAAATTTAGAAAACCAACTTATGCTTGCTTAAGGGTAAAGGTGAGTTGGGGTGCTGCATAAAACCAGAGATTGAAATGAGCACAGATAAAGTTCCTTAAGTCAAATATGGAATAGACAAGAGCTACTCCTTGCTCAACGAAATGGACTCAACACCGCATATTAAACGCCTAAGAATGTACCTGACTAGTAAGTATCGTAAAACCTATGGATTGCTATGTCTCCAGAAGAGAATCAAGCATGTGTACAGGGGCATAAACGCAGCAGTGATAGGATTGGAGAGGTTCGGTGAGCAAATGAAGACCCTTTGAAGTCATATTGCATGGTACCCATTCCACGGGTCTCAACTCTCCAGGTTTAAGGTATTCTTCCTTCAGCTAAAACATGCATGTGGAACCCAAGTATGATCAACCATGTGAACGGGAGACGTGTTCAAATATGTCTCAGTTTTCCTCCCCTGGTACTCGGGTGCAATATTCCAGACGCTTTACTAACACTCTCCCGACTTGGAGAGTCAGCGCCTTTAACCTCCTGTTTGGCCCAGTTTGCAATTTCTGCGGAAGATGAACAGGAATAGCGAGAACCAATGAGAGACTAGCTGGAGGTGTCTGGACGGGCAAATTTAACTCTCATTTCCCACCAGGAAGAGGAAATAACCAAAGGCTCAGCGTGCCGTACCGGAACCAGATTAGGGCCTGAAGCCATCCTGCAGTGTTGCGGCCAGGTCAAAAGAAAGCGAGTTGAAGAAAGGAGCTCAGGGGCACTGTAATTCACAAACCTGCAGAGTTATAAATGACAGCTATCGTCCAAAAATAGACTGAAGTAAGGCTGCCAAGAGGACTTGAAATCGGGGCAGAATTGCAGGAAACCGATTTCAGGAGGTAGACTGGAATTGCATTGAAAGCATAGGAAAAGAGGCAGAACGTCCACAATGATGCACTTGGCCAAAAAGGGCGTATGCGTTTTTTCCTGAATATATTCAGGAAAAAACGCATACGCCCTTTTTGGCCAACCAAGCAAGCTTGCAAAGGAAATCTGCACTACAATGAAGTCTCACTTCCCCCCGGTCAAAAGGGCCATCTGAAAAAAGTGTAAAATCCAGAAAGGCAGGACAGGCCATGGAGAACTGGGAGCCTTGTTATGCTGATGGGCGGGATGTAAATTGCCAACAGACACTCGGGAGAAGTGTATGGTGTTTCCTGAAACATCTAAAAAACAAAGCAACAGAGCCTAGGGCACTGCCACTTATGGTCCTATAGCTTAGGGAAATTAAAATCAAAAAGACACAGCCACCCCAAAGTTTGGGACGCCTCTGTTTACAAGAACCTCGTTTACAGTACAAGTTCAACATCGCAGAAAGTGAAAAATGGATAAAGAACTTGTGGTATTTACTTACAAAGCAATATCACTCAGCAATGAAATCTATGTCATCAGGCCCTTAGCATCACAATGAGTGGATTCAGGTATGATGATTCTAACTGAAATAAGTCACACAGAAAAAGAAACATCATAAGATATCAGTAATACACGGAATGTAAACTTGGCTACACAGGAACTGAATTACAGAACAGAACAGGGTCTCAAATTTAGAAAACCAACTTATGCTTGCTTAAGGGTAAAGGTGAGTTGGGGTGCTGCATAAAACCAGAGATTGAAATGAGCACAGATAAAGTTCCTTAAGTCAAATATGGAATAGACAAGAGCTACTCCTTGCTCAACGAAATGGACTCAACACCGCATATTAAACGCCTAAGAATGTACCTGACTAGTAAGTATCGTAAAACCTATGGATTGCTATGTCTCCAGAAGAGAATCAAGCATGTGTACAGGGGCATAAACGCAGCAGTGATAGGATTGGAGAGGTTCGGTGAGCAAATGAAGACCCTTTGAAGTCATATTGCATGGTACCCATTACACGGGTCTCAACTCTCCAGGTTTAAGGTATTCTTCCTTCAGCTAAAACATGCATGTGGAACCCAAGTATGATCAACCATGTGAACGGGAGACGTTTCAAATATGTCTCAGTTTTCCTCCCCTGGTACTCGGGTGCAACATTCCAGACGCTTTACTAACACTCTCCCCACTTGGAGAGTCAGCGCCTTTAACCTCCTGTTTGGCCCAGTTTGCAATTTCTGCGGAAGATGAACAGGAATAGCGAGAACCAATGAGAGACTAGCTGGAGGTGTCTGGACGGGCAAATTTAACTCTCATTTCCCACCAGGAAGAGGAAATAACCAAAGGCTCAGCGTGCCGTGCCGGAACCAGATTAGGGCCTGAAGCCATCCTGCGGTGTTGCGGCCAGGTCACAAGAAAGCAAGTTGAAGAAAGGAGCTCAGGGGCACTGTAATTCACAAACCTGCAGAGTTATAAATGACAGCTATCGTCCAAAAATAGACTGAAGTAAGGCTGCCAAGAGGACTTGAAAGCGGGGCAGAATTGCAGGAAACCGATTTCAGGAGGTAGACTGGAATTGCACTGAAAGCATAGGAAAAGAGGCAGAACGTCCACAATGATGCACTTGGCCAAAAAGTGCGTATGCGTTTTTTCCTGAATATATTCAGGAAAAAACGCATACGCCCTTTTTGGCCAACCAAGCAAGCTTGCAAAGGAAATCTGCACTACAATGAAGTCTCACTTCCCCCCAGTCAAAAGGGCCATCTGAAAAAAGTGTAAAATCCAGAAAGGCAGGACAGGCCATGGAGAACTGGGAGCCTTGTTATGCTGATGGGCGGGATGTAAATTGCCAACAACCACTCGGGAGAAGTGTATGGTGTTTCCTGAAACATCTAAAAAACAAAGCAACAGAGCCTAGGGCACTTCCACTTATGGTCCTATAGCTTAGGGAAATTAAAACCAAAAAGACACAGCCACCCCAAAGTTTGGAACGGCTCTGTTTACAAGAACCTCGTTTACAGTACAAGTTCAACATCGCAGAACGTGAAAAATGGATAAAGAAGTTGTGGTATTTACTTACAAAGCAATATCACTCAGCAATGAAATCTGTGTCATCAGGCCCTTAGCAGCACAATGCGTGGATTCAGGTATGATGATTCTAACTGAAATAAGTCACACAGAAAAAGAAACATCATAAGATATCAGTAATACACGGAATGTAAACTTGGCTACACAGGAACTGAATTACAGAACAGAACAGGGTCTCAAATTTAGAAAACCAACTTATTCTTGCTTAAGGGTAAAGGTGAGTTGGGGTGCTGCATAAAACCAGAGATTGAAATGAGCACAGATAAAGTTCCTTAAGCCAAATATGGAATAGACAAGAGCTACTCCTTGCTCAACGAAATGGACTCAACACCCCATATTAAACGCCTAAGAATGTACCTGACTAGTAAGTATCTTAAAACCTATGGATTGCTATGTCTCCGAAAGAGAATCAAGCATGTGTACAGGGGCATAAACGCAGCAGTGATAGGATTGGAGAGGTTCGGTGAGCAAATGAAGACCCTTTGAAGTCATATTGCATGGTACCCATTACACGGGTCTTAACTCTCCAGGTTTAAGGTATTCTTTCTTCAGCTAAAACATGCATGTGGAACGCAAGTATGATCAACCATGTGAATGGGAGATGTGTTCAAATATGTCTCAGTTTTTCTCCCCTGGTACTCAGGTGCAACATTCCAGACGCTTTACTAACACTCTCCCCACTTGGAGAGTCAGCGCCTTTAACCTCCTGTTTGGCCCAGTTTGCAATTTCTGCGGAAGATGAACAGGAATAGCGAGAACCAATGAGAGACTAGCTGGAGGTGTCTGGACGGGCAAATTTAACTCTCATTTCCCACCAGGAAGAGGAAATAACCAAAGGCTCAGCGTGCCGTACCGGAACCAGATTAGGGCCTGAAGCCATCCTGCGGTGTTGCGGCCAGGTCAAAAGAAAGCGAGTTGAAGAAAGGAGCTCAGGGGCACTGTAATTCACAAACCTGCAGAGTTATAAATGACAGCTATCGTCCAAAAATACACTGAAGAAAGGCTGCCAAGAGGACTTGAAATCGGGGCAGAATTGCAGGAAACCGATTTCAGGAGGTAGACTGGAATTGCATTGAAAGCATAGGAAAAGAGGCAGAACGTCCACAATGATGCACTTGGCCAAAGAGGGCGTATGCGTTTTATCCTGAATATATTCAGGAAAAAACGCATACGCCCTTTTTGGCCAACCAAGCAAGCTTGCAAAGGAAATCTGCACTACAATGAAGTCTCACTTCCCCCCGGTCAAAAGGGCCATCTGAAAAAAGTGTAAAATCCAGAAAGGCAGGACAGGCCATGGAGAACTGGGAGCCTTGTTATGCTGATGGGCGGGATGTAAATTGCCAACAGACACTCGGGAGAAGTGTATGGTGTTTCCTGAAACATCTAAAAAACAAAGCAACAGAGCCTAGGGCACTGCCACTTATGGTCCTATAGCTTAGGGAAATTAAAATCAAAAAGACACAGCCACCCCAAAGTTTGGGACGCCTCTGTTTACAAGAACCTCGTTTACAGTACAAGTTCAACATCGCAGAAAGTGAAAAATGGATAAAGAAGTTGTGGTATTTACTTACAAAGCAATATCACTCAGCAATGAAATCTATGTCATCAGGCCCTTAGCATCACAATGAGTGGATTCAGGTATGATGATTCTAACTGAAATAAGTCACACAGAAAAAGAAACATCATAAGATATCAGTAATACACGGAATGTAAACTTGGCTACACAGGAACTGAATTACAGAACAGAACAGGGTCTCAAATTTAGAAAACCAACTTATGCTTGCTTAAGGGTAAAGGTGAGTTGGGGTGCTGCATAAAACCAGAGATTGAAATGAGCACAGATAAAGTTCCTTAAGTCAAATATGGAATAGACAAGAGCTACTCCTTGCTCAACGAAATGGACTCAACACCGCATATTAAACGCCTAAGAATGTACCTGACTAGTAAGTATCGTAAAACCTATGGATTGCTATGTCTCCAGAAGAGAATCAAGCATGTGTACAGGGGCATAAACGCAGCAGTGATAGGATTGGAGAGGTTCGGTGAGCAAATGAAGACCCTTTGAAGTCATATTGCATGGTACCCATTCCACGGGTCTCAACTCTCCAGGTTTAAGGTATTCTTCCTTCAGCTAAAACATGCATGTGGAACCCAAGTATGATCAACCATGTGAACGGGAGACGTGTTCAAATATGTCTCAGTTTTCCTCCCCTGGTACTCGGGTGCAATATTCCAGACGCTTTACTAACACTCTCCCGACTTGGAGAGTCAGCGCCTTTAACCTCCTGTTTGGCCCAGTTTGCAATTTCTGCGGAAGATGAACAGGAATAGCGAGAACCAATGAGAGACTAGCTGGAGGTGTCTGGACGGGCAAATTTAACTCTCATTTCCCACCAGGAAGAGGAAATAACCAAAGGCTCAGCGTGCCGTACCGGAACCAGATTAGGGCCTGAAGCCATCGTGCGGTGTTGCGGCCAGGTCACAAGAAAGCGAGTTGAAGAAAGGAGCTCAGGGGCACTGTAATTCACAAACCTGCAGAGTTATAAATGACAGCTATCGTCCAAAAATAGACTGAAGTAAGGCTGCCAAGAGGACTTGAAATCGGGGCAGAATTGCAGGAAACCGATTTCAGGAGGTAGACTGGAATTGCATTGCAAGCATAGGAAAAGAGGCAGAACGTCCACAATGATGCACTTGGCCAAAAAGGGCGTATGCGTTTTTTCCTGAATATATTCAGGAAAAAACGCATACGCCCTTTTTGGCCAACCAAGCAAGCTTGCAAAGGAAATCTGCACTACAATGAAGTCTCACTTCCCCCCGGTCAAAAGGGCCATCTGAAAAAAGTGTAAAATCCAGAAAGGCAGGACAGGCCATAGAGAACTGGGAGCCTTGTTATGCTGATGGGCGGGATATAAATTGCCAACAACCACTCGGGAGCAGTGTATGGTGTTTCCTGAAACATCTAAAAAACAAAGCAACAGAGCCTAGGGCACTGCCACTTATGGTCCTATAGCTTCGGGAAATTAAAATCAAAAAGACACAGCCACCCCAAAGTTTGGGACGCCTCTGTTTACAAGAACCTCGTTTACAGTACAAGTTCAACATCGCAGAACGTGAAAAATGGATAAAGAAGTTGTGGTATTTACTTACAAAGCAATATCACTCAGCAATGAAATCTGTGTCATCAGGCCCTTAGCAGCACAATGCGTGGATTCAGGTATGATGATTCTAACTGAAATAAGTCACACAGAAAAAGAAACATCATAAGATATCAGTAATACACGGAATGTAAACTTGGCTACACAGGAACTGAATTACAGAACAGAACAGGGTCTCAAATTTAGAAAACCAACGTATTCTTGCTTAAGGGTAAAGGTGAGTTGGGGTGCTGCATAAAACCAGAGATTGAAATGAGCACAGATAAAGTTCCTTAAGCCAAATATGGAATAGACAAGAGCTACTCCTTGCTCAACGAAATGGACTCAACACCCCATATTAAACGCCTAAGAATGTACCTGACTAGTAAGTATCTTAAAACCTATGGATTGCTATGTCTCCGAAAGAGAATCAAGCATGTGTACAGGGGCATAAACGCAGCAGTGATAGGATTGGAGAGGTTCGGTGAGCAAATGAAGACCCTTTGAAGTCATATTGCATGGTACCCATTACACGGGTCTTAACTCTCCAGGTTTAAGGTATTCTTTCTTCAGCTAAAACATGCATGTGGAACGCAAGTATGATCAACCATGTGAATGGGAGATGTGTTCAAATATGTCTCAGTTTTTCTCCCCTGGTACTCAGGTGCAACATTCCAGACGCTTTACTAACACTCTCCCCACTTGGAGAGTCAGCGCCTTTAACCTCCTGTTTGGCCCAGTTTGCAATTTCTGCGGAAGATGAACAGGAATAGCGAGAACCAATGAGAGACTAGCTGGAGGTGTCTGGACGGGCAAATTTAACTCTCATTTCCCACCAGGAAGAGGAAATAACCAAAGGCTCAGCGTGCCGTACCGGAACCAGATTAGGGCCTGAAGCCATCCTGCGGTGTTGCGGCCAGGTCAAAAGAAAGCGAGTTGAAGAAAGGAGCTCAGGGGCACTGTAATTCACAAACCTGCAGAGTTATAAATGACAGCTATCGTCCAAAAATACACTGAAGAAAGGCTGCCAAGAGGACTTGAAATCGGGGCAGAATTGCAGGAAACCGATTTCAGGAGGTAGACTGGAATTGCATTGAAAGCATAGGAAAAGAGGCAGAACGTCCACAATGATGCACTTGGCCAAAAAGGGCGTATGCGTTTTATCCTGAATATATTCAGGAAAAAACGCATACGCCCTTTTTGGCCAACCAAGCAAGCTTGCAAAGGAAATCTGCACTACAATGAAGTCTCACTTCCCCCGGTCAAAAGGGCCATCTGAAAAAAGTGTAAAATCCAGAAAGGCAGGACAGGCCATGGAGAACTGGGAGCCTTGTTATGCTGATGGGCGGGATGTAAATTGCCAACAGACACTCGGGAGAAGTGTATGGTGTTTCCTGAAACATCTAAAAAACAAAGCAACAGAGCCTAGGGCACTGCCACTTATGGTCCTATAGCTTAGGGAAATTAAAATCAAAAAGACACAGCCACCCCAAAGTTTGGGACGCCTCTGTTTACAAGAACCTCGTTTACAGTACAAGTTCAACATCGCAGAAAGTGAAAAATGGATAAAGAAGTTGTGGTATTTACTTACAAAGCAATATCACTCAGCAATGAAATCTATGTCATCAGGCCCTTAGCATCACAATGAGTGGATTCAGGTATGATGATTCTAACTGAAATAAGTCACACAGAAAAAGAAACATCATAAGATATCAGTAATACACGGAATGTAAACTTGGCTACACAGGAACTGAATTACAGAACAGAACAGGGTCTCAAATTTAGAAAACCAACTTATGCTTGCTTAAGGGTAAAGGTGAGTTGGGGTGCTGCATAAAACCAGAGATTGAAATGAGCACAGATAAAGTTCCTTAAGTCAAATATGGAATAGACAAGAGCTACTCCTTGCTCAACGAAATGGACTCAACACCGCATATTAAACGCCTAAGAATGTACCTGACTAGTAAGTATCGTAAAACCTATGGATTGCTATGTCTCCAGAAGAGAATCAAGCATGTGTACAGGGGCATAAACGCAGCAGTGATAGGATTGGAGAGGTTCGGTGAGCAAATGAAGACCCTTTGAAGTCATATTGCATGGTACCCATTCCACGGGTCTCAACTCTCCAGGTTTAAGGTATTCTTCCTTCAGCTAAAACATGCATGTGGAACCCAAGTATGATCAACCATGTGAACGGGAGACGTGTTCAAATATGTCTCAGTTTTCCTCCCCTGGTACTCGGGTGCAATATTCCAGACGCTTTACTAACACTCTCCCGACTTGGAGAGTCAGCGCCTTTAACCTCCTGTTTGGCCCAGTTTGCAATTTCTGCGGAAGATGAACAGGAATAGCGAGAACCAATGAGAGACTAGCTGGAGGTGTCTGGACGGGCAAATTTAACTCTCATTTCCCACCAGGAAGAGGAAATAACCAAAGGCTCAGCGTGCCGTACCGGAACCAGATTAGGGCCTGAAGCCATCGTGCGGTGTTGCGGCCAGGTCACAAGAAAGCGAGTTGAAGAAAGGAGCTCAGGGGCACTGTAATTCACAAACCTGCAGAGTTATAAATGACAGCTATCGTCCAAAAATAGACTGAAGTAAGGCTGCCAAGAGGACTTGAAATCGGGGCAGAATTGCAGGAAACCGATTTCAGGAGGTAGACTGGAATTGCATTGCAAGCATAGGAAAAGAGGCAGAACGTCCACAATGATGCACTTGGCCAAAAAGGGCGTATGCGTTTTTTCCTGAATATATTCAGGAAAAAACGCATACGCCCTTTTTGGCCAACCAAGCAAGCTTGCAAAGGAAATCTGCACTACAATGAAGTCTCACTTCCCCCCGGTCAAAAGGGCCATCTGAAAAAAGTGTAAAATCCAGAAAGGCAGGACAGGCCATAGAGAACTGGGAGCCTTGTTATGCTGATGGGCGGGATATAAATTGCCAACAACCACTCGGGAGAAGTGTATGGTGTTTCCTGAAACATCTAAAAAACAAAGCAACAGAGCCTAGGGCACTGCCACTTATGGTCCTATAGCTTCGGGAAATTAAAATCAAAAAGACACAGCCACCCCAAAGTTTGGGACGCCTCTGTTTACAAGAACCTCGTTTACAGTACAAGTTCAACATCGCAGAAAGTGAAAAATGGATAAAGAAGTTGTGGTATTTACTTACAAAGCAATATCACTCAGCAATGAAATCTATGTCATCAGGCCCTTAGCATCACAATGAGTGGATTCAGGTATGATGATTCTAACTGAAATAAGTCACACAGAAAAAGAAACATCATAAGATATCAGTAATACACGGAATGTAAACTTGGCTACACAGGAACTGAATTACAGAACAGAACAGGGTCTCAAATTTAGAAAACCAACTTATGCTTGCTTAAGGGGAAAGGTGAGTTGAGGTTCTGCATAAAACCAGAGATTGAAATGAGCACAGATAAAGTTCCTTAAGTCAAATATGGAATAGACAAGAGCTACTCCTTGCTCAACGAAATGGACTCAACACCGCATATTAAACGCCTAAGAATGTACCTGACTAGTAAGTATCGTAAAACCTATGGATTGCTATGTCTCCAGAAGAGAATCAAGCATGTGTACAGGGGCATAAACGCAGCAGTGATAGGATTGGAGAGGTTCGGTGAGCAAATGAAGACCCTTTGAAGTCATATTGCATGGTACCCATTCCACGGGTCTCAACTCTCCAGGTTTAAGGTATTCTTCCTTCAGCTAAAACATGCATGTGGAACCCAAGTATGATCAACCATGTGAACGGGAGACGTGTTCAAATATGTCTCAGTTTTCCTCCCCTGGTACTCGGGTGCAATATTCCAGACGCTTTACTAACACTCTCCCGACTTGGAGAGTCAGCGCCTTTAACCTCCTGTTTGGCCCAGTTTGCAATTTCTGCGGAAGATGAACAGGAATAGCGAGAACCAATGAGAGACTAGCTGGAGGTGTCTGGACGGGCAAATTTAACTCTCATTTCCCACCAGGAAGAGGAAATAACCAAAGGCTCAGCGTGCCGTACCGGAACCAGATTAGGGCCTGAAGCCATCCTGCAGTGTTGCGGCCAGGTCAAAAGAAAGCGAGTTGAAGAAAGGAGCTCAGGGGCACTGTAATTCACAAACCTGCAGAGTTATAAATGACAGCTATCGTCCAAAAATAGACTGAAGTAAGGCTGCCAAGAGGACTTGAAATCGGGGCAGAATTGCAGGAAACCGATTTCAGGAGGTAGACTGGAATTGCATTGAAAGCATAGGAAAAGAGGTAGAACGTCCACAATGATGCACTTGGCCAAAAAGGGCGTATGCGTTTTTTCCTGAATATATTCAGGAAAAAACGCATACGCCCTTTTTGGCCAACCAAGCAAGCTTGCAAAGGAAATCTGCACTACAATGAAGTCTCACTTCCCCCCGGTCAAAAGGGCCATCTGAAAAAAGTGTAAAATCCAGAAAGGCAGGACAGGCCATGGAGAACTGGGAGCCTTGTTATGCTGATGGGCGGGATGTAAATTGCCAACAGACACTCGGGAGAAGTGTATGGTGTTTCCTGAAACATCTAAAAAACAAAGCAACAGAGCCTAGGGCACTGCCACTTATGGTCCTATAGCTTAGGGAAATTAAAATCAAAAAGACACAGCCACCCCAAAGTTTGGGACGCCTCTGTTTACATGAACCTCGTTTACAGTACAAGTTCAACATCGCAGAAAGTGAAAAATGGATAAAGAAGTTGTGGTATTTACTTACAAAGCAATATCACTCAGCAATGAAATCTATGTCATCAGGCCCTTAGCATCACAATGAGTGGATTCAGGTATGATGATTCTAACTGAAATAAGTCACACAGAAAAAGAAACATCATAAGATATCAGTAATACACGGAATGTAAACTTGGCTACACAGGAACTGAATTACAGAACAGAACAGGGTCTCAAATTTAGAAAACCAACTTATGCTTGCTTAAGGGTAAAGGTGAGTTGGGGTGCTGCATAAAACCAGAGATTGAAATGAGCACAGATAAAGTTCCTTAAGTCAAATATGGAATAGACAAGAGCTACTCCTTGCTCAACGAAATGGACTCAACACCGCATATTAAACGCCTAAGAATGTACCTGACTAGTAAGTATCGTAAAACCTATGGATTGCTATGTCTCCAGAAGAGAATCAAGCATGTGTACAGGGGCATAAACGCAGCAGTGATAGGATTGGAGAGGTTCGGTGAGCAAATGAAGACCCTTTGAAGTCATATTGCATGGTACCCATTCCACGGGTCTCAACTCTCCAGGTTTAAGGTATTCTTCCTTCAGCTAAAACATGCATGTGGAACCCAAGTATGATCAACCATGTGAACGGGAGACGTGTTCAAATATGTCTCAGTTTTCCTCCCCTGGTACTCGGGTGCAATATTCCAGACGCTTTACTAACACTCTCCCGACTTGGAGAGTCAGCGCCTTTAACCTCCTGTTTGGCCCAGTTTGCAATTTCTGAGGAAGATGAACAGGAATAGCGAGAACCAATGAGAGACTAGCTGGAGGTGTCTGGACGGGCAAATTTAACTCTCATTTCCCACCAGGAAGAGGAAATAACCAAAGGCTCAGCGTGCCGTACCGGAACCAGATTAGGGCCTGAAGCCATCCTGCGGTGTTGCGGCCAGGTCACAAGAAAGCGAGTTGAAGAAAGGAGCTCAGGGGCACTGTAATTCACAAACCTGCAGAGTTATAAATGACAGCTGTCGTCCAAAAATAGACTGAAGTAAGGCTGCCAAGAGGACTTGAAAGCGGGGCAGAATTGCAGGAAACCGATTTCAGGAGGTAGACTGGAATTGCATTGAAAGCATAGGAAAAGAGGCAGAACGTCCACAATGATGCACTTGGCCAAAAAGGGCGTATGCGTTTTTTCCTGAATATATTCAGGAAAAAACGCATACGCCCTTTTTGGCCAACCAAGCAAGCTTGCAAAGGAAATCTGCACTACAATGAAGTCTCACTTCCCCCCGGTCAAAAGGGCCATCTGAAAAAAGTGTAAAATCCAGAAAGGCAGGACAGGCCATAGAGAACTGGGAGCCTTGTTATGCTGATGGGCGGGATGTAAATTGCCAACAACCACTCGGGAGAAGTGTATGGTGTTTCCTGAAACATCTAAAAAACAAAGCAACAGAGCCTAGGGCACTGCCACTTATGGTCCTATAGCTTCGGGAAATTAAAATCAAAAAGACACAGCCACCCCAAAGTTTGGGACGCCTCTGTTTACAAGAACCTCATTTACAGTACAAGTTCAACATCGCAGAAAGTGAAAAATGGATAAAGAAGTTGTGGTATTTACTTACAAAGCAATATCACTCAGCAATGAAATCTATGTCATCAGGCCCTTAGCATCACAATGAGTGGATTCAGGTATGATGATTCTAACTGAAATAAGTCACACAGAAAAAGAAACATCATAAGATATCAGTAATACACGGAATGTAAACTTGGCTACACAGGAACTGAATTACAGAACAGAACAGGGTCTCAAATTTAGAAAACCAACTTATGCTTGCTTAAGGGTAAAGGTGAGTTGGGGTGCTGCATAAAACCAGAGATTGAAATGAGCACAGATAAAGTTCCTTAAGTCAAATATGGAATAGACAAGAGCTACTCCTTGCTCAACGAAATGGACTCAACACCGCATATTAAACACCTAAGAATGTACCTGACTAGTAAGTATCGTAAAACCTATGGATTGCTATGTCTCCAGAAGAGAATCAAGCATGTGTACAGGGGCATAAACGCAGCAGTGATAGGATTGGAGAGGTTCGGTGAGCAAATGAAGACCCTTTGAAGTCATATTGCATGGTACCCATTACACGGGTCTCAACTCTCCAGGTTTAAGGTATTCTTCCTTCAGCTAAAACATGCATGTGGAACCCAAGTATGATCAACCATGTGAACGGGAGACGTGTTCAAATATGTCTCAGTTTTCCTCCCCTGGTACTCGGGTGCAACATTCCAGACGCTTTACTAACACTCTCCCCACTTGGAGAGTCAGCGCCTTTAACCTCCTGTTTGGCCCAGTTTGCAATTTCTGCGGAAGATGAACAGGAATAGCGAGAACCAATGAGAGACTAGCTGGAGGTGTCTGGACGGGCAAATTTAACTCTCATTTCCCACCAGGAAGAGGAAATAACCAAAAGCTCAGCGTGCCGTACCGGAACCAGATTAGGGCCTGAAGCCATCCTGCGGTGTTGCGGCCAGGTCACAAGAAAGCGAGTTGAAGAAAGGAGCTCAGGGGCACTGTAATTCACAAACCTGCAGAGTTATAAATGACAGCTATCGTCCAAAAATAGACTGAAGTAAGGCTGCCAAGAGGACTTGAAATCGGGGCAGAATTGCAGGAAACCGATTTCAGGAGGTAGACTGGAATTGCATTGAAAGCATAGGAAAAGAGGCAGAACGTCCACAATGATGCACTTGGCCAAAAAGGGCGTATGCGTTTTTTCCTGAATATATTCAGGAAAAAACGCATACGCCCTTTTTGGCCAACCAAGCAAGCTTGCAAAGGAAATCTGCACTACAATGAAGTCTCACTTCCCCCCGGTCAAAAGGGCCATCTGAAAAAAGTGTAAAATCCAGAAAGGCAGGACAGGCCATGGAGAACTGGGAGCCTTGTTATGCTGATGGGCGGGATGTAAATTGCCAACAGACACTCGGGAGAAGTGTATGGTGTTTCCTGAAACATCTAAAAAACAAAGCAACAGAGCCTAGGGCACTTCCACTTATGGTCCTATAGCTTAGGGAAATTAAAATCAAAAAGACACAGCCACCCAAAAGTTTGGGACGCCTCTGTTTACAAGAACCTCGTTTACAGTACAAGTTCAACATCGCAGAAAGTGAAAAATGGATAAAGAAGTTGTGGTATTTACTTACAAAGCAATATCACTCAGCAATGAAATCTATGTCATCAGGCCCTTAGCATCACAATGAGTGGATTCAGGTATGATGATTCTAACTGAAATAAGTCACACAGAAAAAGAAACATCATAAGATATCAGTAATACACGGAATGTAAACTTGGCTACACAGGAACTGAATTACAGAACAGAACAGGGTCTCAAATTTAGAAAACCAACTTATGCTTGCTTAAGGGTAAAGGTGAGTTGGGGTGCTGCATAAAACCAGAGATTGAAATGAGCACAGATAAAGTTCCTTAAGTCAAATATGGAATAGACAAGAGCTACTCCTTGCTCAACGAAATGGACTCAACACCGCATATTAAACGCCTAAGAATGTACCTGACTAGTAAGTATCGTAAAACCTATGGATTGCTATGTCTCCAAAAGAGAATCAAGCATGTGTACAGGGGCATAAACGCAGCAGTGATAGGATTGGAGAGGTTCGGTTAGCAAATGAAGACCCTTTGAAGTCATATTGCATGGTACCCATTACACGGGTCTCAACTCTCCAGGTTTAAGGTATTCTTCCTTCAGCTAAAACATGCATGTGGAACCCAAGTATGATCAACCATGTGAACGGGAGACGTTTCAAATATGTCTCAGTTTTCCTCCCCTGGTACTCGGGTGCAACATTCCAGACGCTTTACTAACACTCTCCCCACTTGGAGAGTCAGCGCCTTTAACCTCCTGTTTGGCCCAGTTTGCAATTTCTGCGGAAGATGAACAGGAATAGCGAGAACCAATGAGAGACTAGCTGGAGGTGTCTGGACGGGCAAATTTAACTCTCATTTCCCACCAGGAAGAGGAAATAACCAAAGGCTCAGCGTGCCGTGCCGGAACCAGATTAGGGCCTGAAGCCATCGTGCGGTGTTGCGGCCAGGTCACAAGAAAGCAAGTTGAAGAAAGGAGCTCAGGGGCACTGTAATTCACAAACCTGCAGAGTTATAAATGACAGCTATCGTCCAAAAATAGACTGAAGTAAGGCTGCCAAGAGGACTTGAAAGCGGGGCAGAATTGCAGGAAACCGATTTCAGGAGGTAGACTGGAATTGCACTGAAAGCATAGGAAAAGAGGCAGAACGTCCACAATGATGCACTTGGCCAAAAAGGGCGTATGCGTTTTTTCCTGAATATATTCAGGAAAAAACGCATACGCCCTTTTTGGCCAACCAAGCAAGCTTGCAAAGGAAATCTGCACTACAATGAAGTCTCACTTCCCCCCAGTCAAAAGGGCCATCTGAAAAAAGTGTAAAATCCAGAAAGGCAGGACAGGCCATGGAGAACTGGGAGCCTTGTTATGCTGATGGGCGGGATGTAAATTGCCAACAACCACTCGGGAGAAGTGTATGGTGTTTCCTGAAACATCTAAAAAACAAAGCAACAGAGCCTAGGGCACTTCCACTTATGGTCCTATAGCTTAGGGAAATTAAAACCAAAAAGACACAGCCACCCCAAAGTTTGGAACGGCTCTGTTTACAAGAACCTCGTTTACAGTACAAGTTCAACATCGCAGAACGTGAAAAATGGATAAAGAAGTTGTGGTATTTACTTACAAAGCAATATCACTCAGCAATGAAATCTGTGTCATCAGGCCCTTAGCAGCACAATGCGTGGATTCAGGTATGATGATTCTAACTGAAATAAGTCACACAGAAAAAGAAACATCATAAGATATCAGTAATACACGGAATGTAAACTTGGCTACACAGGAACTGAATTACAGAACAGAACAGGGTCTCAAATTTAGAAAACCAACTTATTCTTGCTTAAGGGTAAAGGTGAGTTGGGGTGCTGCATAAAACCAGAGATTGAAATGAGCACAGATAAAGTTCCTTAAGCCAAATATGGAATAGACAAGAGCTACTCCTTGCTCAACGAAATGGACTCAACACCCCATATTAAACGCCTAAGAATGTACCTGACTAGTAAGTATCTTAAAACCTATGGATTGCTATGTCTCCGAAAGAGAATCAAGCATGTGTACAGGGGCATAAACGCAGCAGTGATAGGATTGGAGAGGTTCGGTGAGCAAATGAAGACCCTTTGAAGTCATATTGCATGGTACCCATTACACGGGTCTTAACTCTCCAGGTTTAAGGTATTCTTTCTTCAGCTAAAACATGCATGTGGAACGCAAGTATGATCAACCATGTGAATGGGAGATGTGTTCAAATATGTCTCAGTTTTTCTCCCCTGGTACTCAGGTGCAACATTCCAGACGCTTTACTAACACTCTCCCCACTTGGAGAGTCAGCGCCTTTAACCTCCTGTTTGGCCCAGTTTGCAATTTCTGCGGAAGATGAACAGGAATAGCGAGAACCAATGAGAGACTAGCTGGAGGTGTCTGGACGGGCAAATTTAACTCTCATTTCCCACCAGGAAGAGGAAATAACCAAAGGCTCAGCGTGCCGTACCGGAACCAGATTAGGGCCTGAAGCCATCCTGCGGTGTTGCGGCCAGGTCAAAAGAAAGCGAGTTGAAGAAAGGAGCTCAGGGGCACTGTAATTCACAAACCTGCAGAGTTATAAATGACAGCTATCGTCCAAAAATACACTGAAGAAAGGCTGCCAAGAGGACTTGAAATCGGGGCAGAATTGCAGGAAACCGATTTCAGGAGGTAGACTGGAATTGCATTGAAAGCATAGGAAAAGAGGCAGAACGTCCACAATGATGCACTTGGCCAAAAAGGGCGTATGCGTTTTATCCTGAATATATTCAGGAAAAAACGCATACGCCCTTTTTGGCCAACCAAGCAAGCTTGCAAAGGAAATCTGCACTACAATGAAGTCTCACTTCCCCCCAGTCAAAAGGGCCATCTGAAAAAAGTGTAAAATCCAGAAAGGCAGGACAGGCCATGGAGAACTGGGAGCCTTGTTATGCTGATGGGCGGGATGTAAATTGCCAACAGACACTCGGGAGAAGTGTATGGTGTTTCCTGAAACATCTAAAAAACAAAGCAACAGAGCCTAGGGCACTGCCACTTATGGTCCTATAGCTTAGGGAAATTAAAATCAAAAAGACACAGCCACCCCAAAGTTTGGGACGCCTCTGTTTACAAGAACCTCGTTTACAGTACAAGTTCAACATCGCAGAAAGTGAAAAATGGATAAAGAAGTTGTGGTATTTACTTACAAAGCAATATCACTCAGCAATGAAATCTATGTCATCAGGCCCTTAGCATCACAATGAGTGGATTCAGGTATGATGATTCTAACTGAAATAAGTCACACAGAAAAAGAAACATCATAAGATATCAGTAATACACGGAATGTAAACTTGGCTACACAGGAACTGAATTACAGAACAGAACAGGGTCTCAAATTTAGAAAACCAACTTATGCTTGCTTAAGGGGAAAGGTGAGTTGGGGTGCTGCATAAAACCAGAGATTGAAATGAGCACAGATAAAGTTCCTTAAGTCAAATATGGAATAGACAAGAGCTACTCCTTGCTCAACGAAATGGACTCAACACCGCATATTAAACGCCTAAGAATGTACCTGACTAGTAAGTATCGTAAAACCTATGGATTGCTATGTCTCCAGAAGAGAATCAAGCATGTGTACAGGGGCATAAACGCAGCAGTGATAGGATTGGAGAGGTTCGGTGAGCAAATGAAGACCCTTTGAAGTCATATTGCATGGTACCCATTCCACGGGTCTCAACTCTCCAGGTTTAAGGTATTCTTCCTTCAGCTAAAACATGCATGTGGAACCCAAGTATGATCAACCATGTGAACGGGAGACGTGTTCAAATATGTCTCAGTTTTCCTCCCCTGGTACTCGGGTGCAATATTCCAGACGCTTTACTAACACTCTCCCGACTTGGAGAGTCAGCGCCTTTAACCTCCTGTTTGGCCCAGTTTGCAATTTCTGCGGAAGATGAACAGGAATAGCGAGAACCAATGAGAGACTAGCTGGAGGTGTCTGGACGGGCAAATTTAACTCTCATTTCCCACCAGGAAGAGGAAATAACCAAAGGCTCAGCGTGCCGTACCGGAACCAGATTAGGGCCTGAAGCCATCGTGCGGTGTTGCGGCCAGGTCACAAGAAAGCGAGTTGAAGAAAGGAGCTCAGGGGCACTGTAATTCACAAACCTGCAGAGTTATAAATGACAGCTATCGTCCAAAAATAGACTGAAGTAAGGCTGCCAAGAGGACTTGAAATCGGGGCAGAATTGCAGGAAACCGATTTCAGGAGGTAGACTGGAATTGCATTGAAAGCATAGGAAAAGAGGCAGAACGTCCACAATGATGCACTTGGCCAAAAAGGGCGTATGCGTTTTTTCCTGAATATATTCAGGAAAAAACGCATACGCCCTTTTTGGCCAACCAAGCAAGCTTGCAAAGGAAATCTGCACTACAATGAAGTCTCACTTCCCCCCGGTCAAAAGGGCCATCTGAAAAAAGTGTAAAACCCAGAAAGGCAGGACAGGCCATAGAGAACTGGGAGCCTTGTTATGCTGATGGGCGGGATGTAAATTGCCAACAACCACTCGGGAGAAGTGTATGGTGTTTCCTGAAACATCTAAAAAACAAAGCAACAGAGCCTAGGGCACTGCCACTTATGGTCCTATAGCTTCGGGAAATTAAAATCAAAAAGACACATCCACCCCAAAGTTTGGGACGCCTCTGTTTACAAGAACCTCGTTTACAGTACAAGTTCAACATCGCTGAAAGTGAAAAATGGATAAAGAAGTTGTGGTATTTACTTACAAAGCAATATCACTCAGCAATGAAATCTATGTCATCAGGCCCTTAGCATCACAATGAGTGGATTCAGGTATGATGATTCTAACTGAAATAAGTCACACAGAAAAACAAACATCATAAGATATCAGTAATACACGGAATGTAAACTTGGCTACACAGGAACTGAATTACAGAACAGAACAGGGTCTCAAATTTAGAAAACCAACTTATGCTTGCTTAAGGGGAAAGGTGAGTTGGGGTGCTGCATAAAACCAGAGATTGAAATGAGCACAGATAAAGTTCCTTAAGTCAAATATGGAATAGACAAGAGCTACTCCTTGCTCAACGAAATGGACTCAACACCGCATATTAAACGCCTAAGAATGTACCTGACTAGTAAGTATCGTAAAACCTATGGATTGCTATGTCTCCAGAAGAGAATCAAGCATGTGTACAGGGGCATAAACGCAGCAGTGATAGGATTGGAGAGGTTCGGTGAGCAAATGAAGACCCTTTGAAGTCATATTGCATGGTACCCATTCCACGGGTCTCAACTCTCCAGGTTTAAGGTATTCTTCCTTCAGCTAAAACATGCATGTGGAACCCAAGTATGATCAACCATGTGAACGGGAGACGTGTTCAAATATGTCTCAGTTTTCCTCCCCTGGTACTCGGGGGCAATATTCCACACGCTTTACTAACACTCTCCCGACTTGGAGAGTCAGCGCCTTTAACCTCCTGTTTGGCCCAGTTTGCAATTTCTGCGGAAGATGAACAGGAATAGCGAGAACCAATGAGAGACTAGCTGGAGGTGTCTGGACGGGCAAATTTAACTCTCATTTCCCACCAGGAAGAGGAAATAACCAAAGGCTCAGCGTGCCGTACCGGAACCAGATTAGGGCCTGAAGCCATCGTGCGGTGTTGCGGCCAGGTCACAAGAAAGCGAGTTGAAGAAAGGAGCTCAGGGGCACTGTAATTCACAAACCTGCAGAGTTATAAATGACAGCTATCGTCCAAAAATAGACTGAAGTAAGGCTGCCAAGAGGACTTGAAAGCGGGGCAGAATTGCAGGAAACCGATTTCAGGAGGTAGACTGGAATTGCATTGAAAGCATAGGAAAAGAGGCAGAACGTCCACAATGATGCACTTGGCCAAAAAGGGCGTATGCGTTTTTTCCTGAATATATTCAGGAAAAAACGCATACGCCCTTTTTGGCCAACCAAGCAAGCTTGCAAAGGAAATCTGCACTACAATGAAGTCTCACTTCCCCCCGGTCAAAAGGGCCATCTGAAAAAAGTGTAAAATCCAGAAAGGCAGGACAGGCCATAGAGAACTGGGAGCCTTGTTATGCTGATGGGCGGGATGTAAATTGCCAACAACCACTCGGGAGAAGTGTATGGTGTTTCCTGAAACATCTAAAAAACAAAGCAACAGAGCCTAGGGCACTGCCACTTATGGTCCTATAGCTTCGGGAAATTAAAATCAAAAAGACACAGCCACCCCAAAGTTTGGGACGCCTCTGTTTACAAGAACCTCGTTTACAGTACAAGTTCAACATCGCAGAAAGTGAAAAATGGATAAAGAAGTTGTGGTATTTACTTACAAAGCAATATCACTCAGCAATGAAATCTATGTCATCAGGCCCTTAGCATCACAATGAGTGGATTCAGGTATGATGATTCTAACTGAAATAAGTCACACAGAAAAAGAAACATCATAAGATATCAGTAATACACGGAATGTAAACTTGGCTACACAGGAACTGAATTACAGAACAGAACAGGGTCTCAAATTTAGAAAACCAACTTATGCTTGCTTAAGGGTAAAGGTGAGTTGGGGTGCTGCATAAAACCAGAGATTGAAATGAGCACAGATAAAGTTCCTTAAGTCAAATATGGAATAGACAAGAGCTACTCCTTGCTCAACGAAATGGACTCAACACCGCATATTAAACGCCTAAGAATGTACCTGACTAGTAAGTATCGTAAAACCTATGGATTGCTATGTCTCCAGAAGAGAATCAAGCATGTGTACAGGGGCATAAACGCAGCAGTGATAGGATTGGAGAGGTTCGGTGAGCAAATGAAGACCCTTTGAAGTCATATTGCATGGTACCCATTCCACGGGTCTCAACTCTCCAGGTTTAAGGTATTCTTCCTTCAGCTAAAACATGCATGTGGAACCCAAGTATGATCAACCATGTGAACGGGAGACGTGTTCAAATATGTCTCAGTTTTCCTCCCCTGGTACTCGGGTGCAATATTCCAGACGCTTTACTAACACTCTCCCGACTTGGAGAGTCAGCGCCTTTAACCTCCTGTTTGGCCCAGTTTGCAATTTCTGCGGAAGATGAAAAGGAATAGCGAGAACCAATGAGAGGCTAGCTGGAGGTGTCTGGACGGGCAAATTTAACTCTCATTTCCCACCAGGAAGAGGAAATAACCAAAGGCTCAGCGTGCCGTACCGGAACCAGATTAGGGCCTGAAGCCATCGTGCGGTGTTGCGGCCAGGTCACAAGAAAGCGAGTTGAAGAAAGGAGCTCAGGGGCACTGTAATTCACAAACCTGCAGAGTTATAAATGACAGCTATCGTCCAAAAATAGACTGAAATAAGGCTGCCAAGAGGACTTGAAATCGGGGCAGAATTGCAGGAAACCGATTTCAGGAGGTAGACTGGAATTGCATTGAAAGCATAGGAAAAGAGGCAGAACGTCCACAATGATGCACTTGGCCAAAAAGGGCGTATGCGTTTTTTCCTGAATATATTCAGGAAAAAACGCATACGCCCTTTTTGGCCAACCAAGCAAGCTTGCAAAGGAAATCTGCACTACAATGAAGTCTCACTTCCCCCCGGTCAAAAGGGCCATCTGAAAAAAGTGTAAAATCCAGAAAGGCAGGACAGGCCATGGAGAACTGGGAGCCTTGTTATGCTGATGGGCGGGATGTAAATTGCCAACAACCACTCGGGAGAAGTGTATGGTGTTTCCTGAAACATCTAAAAAACAAAGCAACAGAGCCTAGGGCACTTCCACTTATGGTCCTATAGCTTAGGGAAATTAAAATCAAAAAGACACAGCCACCCAAAAGTTTGGGACGCCTCTGTTTACAAGAACCTCGTTTACAGTACAAGTTCAACATCGCTGAAAGTGAAAAATGGATAAAGAAGTTGTGGTATTTACTTACAAAGCAATATCACTCAGCAATGAAATCTATGTCATCAGGCCCTTAGCATCACAATGAGTGGATTCAGGTATGATGATTCTAACTGAAGTAAGTCACACAGAAAAAGAAACATCATAAGATATCAGTAATACACGGAATGTAAACTTGGCTACACAGGAACTGAATTACAGAACAGAACAGGGTCTCAAATTTAGAAAACTAACTTATGCTTGCTTAAGGGTAAAGGTGAGTTGGGGTGCTGCATAAAACCAGAGATTGAAATGAGCACAGATAAAGTTCCTTAAGCCAAATATGGAATAGACAAGAGCTACTCCTTGCTCAACGAAATGGACTCAACACCCCATATTAAACGCCTAAGAATGTACCTGACTAGTAAGTATCTTAAAACCTATGGATTGCTATGTCTCCAAAAGAGAATCAAGCATGTGTACAGGGGCATAAACGCAGCAGTGATAGGATTGGAGAGGTTCGGTGAGCAAATGAAGACCCTTTGAAGTCATATTGCATGGCACCCATTCCACGGGTCTCAACTCTCCAGGTTTAAGGTATTCTTCCTTCAGCTAAAACATGCATGTGGAACCCAGAGTATGATCAACCATGTGAACGGGAGACGTGTTCAAATATGTCTCAGTTTTCCTCCCCTGGTACTCGGGTGCAACATTCCAGACGCTTTACTAACACTCTCCCCACTTGGAGAGTCAGCGCCTTTAACCTCCTGTTTGGCCCAGTTTGCAATTTCTGCGGAAGATGAACAGGAATAGCGAGAACCAATGAGAGACTAGCTGGAGGTGTCTGGACGGGCAAATTTAACTCTCATTTCCCACCAGGAAGAGGAAATAACCAAAGGCTCATCGTGCCATACCGGAACCAGATTAGGGCCTGAAGCCATCCTGCAGTGTTGCGGCCAGGTCAAAAGAAAGCGAGTTGAAGAAAGGAGCTCAGGGGCACTGTAATTCACAAACCTGCAGAGTTATAAATGACAGCTATCGTCCAAAAATATACTGAAGAAAGGCTGCCAAGAGGACTTGAAATCGGGGCAGAATTGCAGGAAACCGATTTCAGGAGGTAGACTGGAATTGCATTGAAAGCATAGGAAAAGAGGCAGAACGTCCACAATGATGCACTTGGCCAAAAAGGGCGTATGCGTTTTATCCTGAATATATTCAGGAAAAAACGCATACGCCCTTTTTGGCCAACCAAGCAAGCTTGCAAAGGAAATCTGCACTACAATGAAGTCTCACTTCCCCCCGGTCAAAAGGGCCATCTGAAAAAAGTGTAAAATCCAGAAAGGCAGGACAGGCCATGGAGAACTGGGAGCCTTGTTATGCTGATGGGCGGGATGTAAATTGCCAACAGACACTCGGGAGAAGTGTATGGTGTTTCCTGAAACATCTAAAAAACAAAGCAACAGAGCCTAGGGCACTGCCACTTATGGTCCTATAGCTTAGGGAAATTAAAATCAAGAAGACACAGCCACCCCAAAGTTTGGGACGCCTCTGTTTACAAGAACCTCGTTTACAGTACAAGTTCAACATCGCAGAAAGTGAAAAATGGATAAAGAAGTTGTGGTATTTACTTACAAAGCAATATCACTCAGCAATGAAATCTATGTCATCAGGCCCTTAGCATCACAATGAGTGGATTCAGGTATGATGATTCTAACTGAAATAAGTCACACAGAAAAAGAAACATCATAAGATATCAGTAATACACGGAATGTAAACTTGGCTACACAGGAACTGAATTACAGAACAGAACAGGGTCTCAAATTTAGAAAACCAACTTATGCTTGCTTAAGGGTAAAGGTGAGTTGGGGTGCTGCATAAAACCAGAGATTGAAATGAGCACAGATAAAGTTCCTTAAGTCAAATATGGAATAGACAAGAGCTACTCCTTGCTCAACGAAATGGACTCAACACCGCATATTAAACGCCTAAGAATGTACCTGACTAGTAAGTATCGTAAAACCTATGGATTGCTATGTCTCCAAAAGAGAATCAAGCATGTGTACAGGGGCATAAACGCAGCAGTGATAGGATTGGAGAGGTTCGGTTAGCAAATGAAGACCCTTTGAAGTCATATTGCATGGTACCCATTACACGGGTCTCAACTCTCCAGGTTTAAGGTATTCTTCCTTCAGCTAAAACATGCATGTGGAACCCAAGTATGATCAACCATGTGAACGGGAGACGTTTCAAATATGTCTCAGTTTTCCTCCCCTGGTACTCGGGTGCAACATTCCAGACGCTTTACTAACACTCTCCCCACTTGGAGAGTCAGCGCCTTTAACCTCCTGTTTGGCCCAGTTTGCAATTTCTGCGGAAGATGAACAGGAATAGCGAGAACCAATGAGAGACTAGCTGGAGGTGTCTGGACGGGCAAATTTAACTCTCATTTCCCACCAGGAAGAGGAAATAACCAAAGGCTCAGCGTGCCGTGCCGGAACCAGATTAGGGCCTGAAGCCATCCTGCGGTGTTGCGGCCAGGTCACAAGAAAGCAAGTTGAAGAAAGGAGCTCAGGGGCACTGTAATTCACAAACCTGCAGAGTTATAAATGACAGCTATCGTCCAAAAATAGACTGAAGTAAGGCTGCCAAGAGGACTTGAAAGCGGGGCAGAATTGCAGGAAACCGATTTCAGGAGGTAGACTGGAATTGCACTGAAAGCATAGGAAAAGAGGCAGAACGTCCACAATGATGCACTTGGCCAAAAAGGGCGTATGCGTTTTTTCCTGAATATATTCAGGAAAAAACGCATACGCCCTTTTTGGCCAACCCAGCAAGCTTGCAAAGGAAATCTGCACTACAATGAAGTCTCACTTCCCCCCGGTCAAAAGGGCCATCTGAAAAAAGTGTAAAATCCAGAAAGGCAGGACAGGCCATGGAGAACTGGGAGCCTTGTTATGCTGATGGGCGGGATGTAAATTGCCAACAACCACTCGGGAGAAGTGTATGGTGTTTCCTGAAACATCTAAAAAACAAAGCAACAGAACCTAGGGCACTTCCACTTATGGTCCTATAGCTTAGGGAAATTAAAACCAAAAAGACACAGCCACCCCAATGTTTGGAACGGCTCTGTTTACAAGAACCTCGTTTACAGTACAAGTTCAACATCGCAGAACGTGAAAAATGGATAAAGAAGTTGTGGTATTTACTTACAAAGCAATATCACTCAGCAATGAAATCTGTGTCATCAGGCCCTTAGCAGCACAATGCGTGGATTCAGGTATGATGATTCTAACTGAAATAAGTCACACAGAAAAAGAAACATCATAAGATATCAGTAATACACGGAATGTAAACTTGGCTACACAGGAACTGAATTACAGAACAGAACAGGGTCTCAAATTTAGAAAACCAACTTATTCTTGCTTAAGGGTAAAGGTGAGTTGGGGTGCTGCATAAAACCAGAGATTGAAATGAGCACAGATAAAGTTCCTTAAGCCAAATATGGAATAGACAAGAGCTACTCCTTGCTCAACGAAATGGACTCAACACCCCATATTAAACGCCTAAGAATGTACCTGACTAGTAAGTATCTTAAAACCTATGGATTGCTATATCTCCGAAAGAGAATCAAGCATGTGTACAGGGGCATAAACACAGCAGTGATAGGATTGGAGAGGTTCGGTGAGCAAATGAAGACCCTTTGAAGTCATATTGCATGGTACCCATTACACGGGTCTTAACTCTCCAGGTTTAGGGTATTCTTTCTTCAGCTAAAACATGCATGTGGAACGCAAGTATGATCAACCATGTGAATGGGAGATGTGTTCAAATATGTCTCAGTTTTTCTCCCCTGGTACTCGGGTGCAACATTCCAGACGCTTTACTAACACTCTCCCCACTTGGAGAGTCAGCGCCTTTAACCTCCTGTTTGGCCCAGTTTGCAATTTCTGCGGAAGATGAACAGGAATAGCGAGAACCAATGAGAGACTAGCTGGAGGTGTCTGGACGGGCAAATTTAACTCTCATTTCCCACCAGGAAGAGGAAATAACCAAAGGCTCAGCGTGCCGTACCGGAACCAGATTAGGGCCTGAAGCCATCCTGCGGTGTTGCGGCCAGGTCAAAAGAAAGCGAGTTGAAGAAAGGAGCTCAGGGGCACTGTAATTCACAAACCTGCAGAGTTATAAATGACAGCTATCGTCCAAAAATACACTGAAGAAAGGCTGCCAAGAGGACTTGAAATCGGGGCAGAATTGCAGGAAACCGATTTCAGGAGGTAGACTGGAATTGCATTGAAAGCATAGGAAAAGAGGCAGAACGTCCACAATGATGCACTTGGCCAAAAAGGGCGTATGCGTTTTATCCTGAATATATTCAGGAAAAAACGCATACGCCCTTTTTGGCCAACCAAGCAAGCTTGCAAAGGAAATCTGCACTACAATGAAGTCTCACTTCCCCCCGGTCAAAAGGGCCATCTGAAAAAAGTGTAAAATCCAGAAAGGCAGGACAGGCCATGGAGAACTGGGAGCCTTGTTATGCTGATGGGCGGGATGTAAATTGCCAACAGACACTCGGGAGAAGTGTATGGTGTTTCCTGAAACATCTAAAAAACAAAGCAACAGAGCCTAGGGCACTGCCACTTATGGTCCTATAGCTTAGGGAAATTAAAATCAAGAAGACACAGCCACCCCAAAGTTTGGGACGCCTCTGTTTACAAGAACCTCGTTTACAGTACAAGTTCAACATCGCAGAAAGTGAAAAATGGATAAAGAAGTTGTGGTATTTACTTACAAAGCAATATCACTCAGCAATGAAATCTATGTCATCAGGCCCTTAGCATCACAATGAGTGGATTCAGGTATGATGATTCTAACTGAAATAAGTCACACAGAAAAAGAAACATCATAAGATATCAGTAATACACGGAATGTAAACTTGGCTACACAGGAACTGAATTACAGAACAGAACAGGGTCTCAAATTTAGAAAACCAACTTATGCTTGCTTAAGGGTAAAGGTGAGTTGGGGTGCTGCATAAAACCAGAGATTGAAATGAGCACAGATAAAGTTCCTTAAGTCAAATATGGAATAGACAAGAGCTACTCCTTGCTCAACGAAATGGACTCAACACCGCATATTAAACGCCTAAGAATGTACCTGACTAGTAAGTATCGTAAAACCTATGGATTGCTATGTCTCCAAAAGAGAATCAAGCATGTGTACAGGGGCATAAACGCAGCAGTGATAGGATTGGAGAGGTTCGGTTAGCAAATGAAGACCCTTTGAAGTCATATTGCATGGTACCCATTACACGGGTCTCAACTCTCCAGGTTTAAGGTATTCTTCCTTCAGCTAAAACATGCATGTGGAACCCAAGTATGATCAACCATGTGAACGGGAGACGTTTCAAATATGTCTCAGTTTTCCTCCCCTGGTACTCGGGTGCAACATTCCAGACGCTTTACTAACACTCTCCCCACTTGGAGAGTCAGCGCCTTTAACCTCCTGTTTGGCCCAGTTTGCAATTTCTGCGGAAGATGAACAGGAATAGCGAGAACCAATGAGAGACTAGCTGGAGGTGTCTGGACGGGCAAATTTAACTCTCATTTCCCACCAGGAAGAGGAAATAACCAAAGGCTCAGCGTGCCGTGCCGGAACCAGATTAGGGCCTGAAGCCATCCTGCGGTGTTGCGGCCAGGTCACAAGAAAGCAAGTTGAAGAAAGGAGCTCAGGGGCACTGTAATTCACAAACCTGCAGAGTTATAAATGACAGCTATCGTCCAAAAATAGACTGAAGTAAGGCTGCCAAGAGGACTTGAAAGCGGGGCAGAATTGCAGGAAACCGATTTCAGGAGGTAGACTGGAATTGCACTGAAAGCATAGGAAAAGAGGCAGAACGTCCACAATGATGCACTTGGCCAAAAAGGGCGTATGCGTTTTTTCCTGAATATATTCAGGAAAAAACGCATACGCCCTTTTTGGCCAACCAAGCAAGCTTGCAAAGGAAATCTGCACTACAATGAAGTCTCACTTCCCCCCAGTCAAAAGGGCCATCTGAAAAAAGTGTAAAATCCAGAAAGGCAGGACAGGCCATGGAGAACTGGGAGCCTTGTTATGCTGATGGGCGGGATGTAAATTGCCAACAACCACTCGGGAGAAGTGTATGGTGTTTCCTGAAACATCTAAAAAACAAAGCAACAGAACCTAGGGCACTTCCACTTATGGTCCTATAGCTTAGGGAAATTAAAACCAAAAAGACACAGCCACCCCAATGTTTGGAACGGCTCTGTTTACAAGAACCTCGTTTACAGTACAAGTTCAACATCGCAGAACGTGAAAAATGGATAAAGAAGTTGTGGTATTTACTTACAAAGCAATATCACTCAGCAATGAAATCTGTGTCATCAGGCCCTTAGCAGCACAATGCGTGGATTCAGGTATGATGATTCTAACTGAAATAAGTCACACAGAAAAAGAAACATCATAAGATATCAGTAATACACGGAATGTAAACTTGGCTACACAGGAACTGAATTACAGAACAGAACAGGGTCTCAAATTTAGAAAACCAACTTATTCTTGCTTAAGGGTAAAGGTGAGTTGGGGTGCTGCATAAAACCAGAGATTGAAATGAGCACAGATAAAGTTCCTTAAGCCAAATATGGAATAGACAAGAGCTACTCCTTGCTCAACGAAATGGACTCAACACCCCATATTAAACGCCTAAGAATGTACCTGACTAGTAAGTATCTTAAAACCTATGGATTGCTATATCTCCGAAAGAGAATCAAGCATGTGTACAGGGGCATAAACACAGCAGTGATAGGATTGGAGAGGTTCGGTGAGCAAATGAAGACCCTTTGAAGTCATATTGCATGGTACCCATTACACGGGTCTTAACTCTCCAGGTTTAGGGTATTCTTTCTTCAGCTAAAACATGCATGTGGAACGCAAGTATGATCAACCATGTGAATGGGAGATGTGTTCAAATATGTCTCAGTTTTTCTCCCCTGGTACTCGGGTGCAACATTCCAGACGCTTTACTAACACTCTCCCCACTTGGAGAGTCAGCGCCTTTAACCTCCTGTTTGGCCCAGTTTGCAATTTCTGCGGAAGATGAACAGGAATAGCGAGAACCAATGAGAGACTAGCTGGAGGTGTCTGGACGGGCAAATTTAACTCTCATTTCCCACCAGGAAGAGGAAATAACCAAAGGCTCAGCGTGCCGTACCGGAACCAGATTAGGGCCTGAAGCCATCCTGCGGTGTTGCGGCCAGGTCAAAAGAAAGCGAGTTGAAGAAAGGAGCTCAGGGGCACTGTAATTCACAAACCTGCAGAGTTATAAATGACAGCTATCGTCCAAAAATACACTGAAGAAAGGCTGCCAAGAGGACTTGAAATCGGGGCAGAATTGCAGGAAACCGATTTCAGGAGGTAGACTGGAATTGCATTGAAAGCATAGGAAAAGAGGCAGAACGTCCACAATGATGCACTTGGCCAAAAAGGGCGTATGCGTTTTATCCTGAATATATTCAGGAAAAAACGCATACGCCCTTTTTGGCCAACCAAGCAAGCTTGCAAAGGAAATCTGCACTACAATGAAGTCTCACTTCCCCCCGGTCAAAAGGGCCATCTGAAAAAAGTGTAAAATCCAGAAAGGCAGGACAGGCCATGGAGAACTGGGAGCCTTGTTATGCTGATGGGCGGGATGTAAATTGCCAACAGACACTCGGGAGAAGTGTATGGTGTTTCCTGAAACATCTAAAAAACAAAGCAACAGAGCCTAGGGCACTGCCACTTATGGTCCTATAGCTTAGGGAAATTAAAATCAAGAAGACACAGCCACCCCAAAGTTTGGGACGCCTCTGTTTACAAGAACCTCGTTTACAGTACAAGTTCAACATCGCAGAAAGTGAAAAATGGATAAAGAAGTTGTGGTATTTACTTACAAAGCAATATCACTCAGCAATGAAATCTATGTCATCAGGCCCTTAGCATCACAATGAGTGGATTCAGGTATGATGATTCTAACTGAAATAAGTCACACAGAAAAAGAAACATCATAAGATATCAGTAATACACGGAATGTAAACTTGGCTACACAGGAACTGAATTACAGAACAGAACAGGGTCTCAAATTTAGAAAACCAACTTATGCTTGCTTAAGGGTAAAGGTGAGTTGGGGTGCTGCATAAAACCAGAGATTGAAATGAGCACAGATAAAGTTCCTTAAGTCAAATATGGAATAGACAAGAGCTACTCCTTGCTCAACGAAATGGACTCAACACCGCATATTAAACGCCTAAGAATGTACCTGACTAGTAAGTATCGTAAAACCTATGGATTGCTATGTCTCCAAAAGAGAATCAAGCAGGTGTACAGGGGCATAAACGCAGCAGTGATAGGATTGGAGAGGTTCGGTGAGCAAATGAAGACCCTTTGAAGTCATATTGCATGGTACCCATTACACGGGTCTCAACTCTCCAGGTTTAAGGTATTCTTCCTTCAGCTAAAACATGCATGTGGAACCCAAGTATGATCAACGATGTGAACGGGAGACGTGTTCAAATATGTCTCAGTTTTCCTCCCCTGGTACACGGGTGCAATATTCCAGACGCTTTACTAACACTCTCCCGACTTGGAGAGTCAGCGCCTTTAACCTCCTGTTTGGCCCAGTTTGCAATTTCTGCGGAAGATGAACAGGAATAGCGAGAACCAATGAGAGGCTAGCTGGAGGTGTCTGGACGGGCAAATTTAACTCTCATTTCCCACCAGGAAGAGGAAATAACCAAAGGCTCAGCATGCCGTACCGGAACCAGATTAGGGCCTGAAGCCATCCTGCGGTGTTGCGGCCAGCTCAAAAGAAAGCGAGTTGAAGAAAGGAGCTCAGGGGCACTGTAATTCACAAAACTGCAGAGTTATAAATGACAGCTATCGTCCAAAAATAGACTGAAGTAAGGCTGCCAAGAGGACTTGAAAGCGGGGCAGAATTGCAGGAAACCGATTTCAGGAGGTAGACTGGAATTGCATTGAAAGCATAGGAAAAGAGGCAGAACGTCCACAATGATGCACTTGGCCAAAAAGGGCGTATGCGTTTTTTCCTGAATATATTCAGGAAAAAACGCATACGCCCTTTTTGGCCAACCAAGCAAGCTTGCAAAGGAAATCTGCACTACAATGAAGTCTCACTTCCCCCCGGTCAAAAGGGCCATCTGAAAAAAGTGTAAAATCCAGAAAGGCAGGACCGGTCATGGAGAACTGGGAGCCTTGTTATGCTGATGGGCGGGATGTAAATTGCCAACAACCACTCGGGAGAAGTGTATGGTGTTTCCTGAAACATCTAAAAAACAAAGCAACAGAGCCTAGGGCACTTCCACTTATGGTCCTATAGCTTAGGGAAATTAAAATCAAAAAGACACAGCCACCCCAAAGTTTGGAACGGCTCTGTTTACAAGAACCTCGTTTACAGTACAAGTTCAACATCGCAGAAAGTGAAAAATGGATAAAGAAGTTGTGGTATTTACTTACAAAGCAATATCACTCAGCAATGAAATCTGTGTCATCAGGCCCTTAGCAGCACAATGAGTGGATTCAGGTATGATGATTCTAACTGAAGTAAGTCACACAGAAAAAGAAACATCATAAGATATCAGTAATACACGGAATGTAAACTTGGCTACACAGGAACTGAATTACAGAACAGAACAGTGTCTCAAATTTAGAAAACCAACTTATGCTTGCTTAAGGGTAAAGGTGAGTTGGGGTGCTGCATAAAACCAGAGATTGAAATGAGCACAGATAAAGTTCCTTAAGTCAAATATGGAATAGACAAGAGCTACTCCTTGCTCAACGAAATGGACTCAACACCGCATATTAAACGCCTAAGAATGTACCTGACTAGTAAGTATCTTAAAACCTATGGATTGCTATGTCTCCGAAAGAGAATCAAGCATGTGTACAGGGGCATAAACGCAGCAGTGATAGGATTGGAGAAGTTCGGTGAGCAAATGAAGACCCTTGGAAGTCATATTGCATGGTACCCATTACACGGGTCTTAACTCTCCAGGTTTAAGGTATTCTTCCTTCAGCTAAAACATGCATGTGGAACCCAAGTATGATCAACCATGTGAACGGGAGACGTTTCAAATATGTCTCAGTTTTCCTCCCCTGGTACTCGGGTGCAACATTCCAGACGCTTTATTAACACTCTCCCCACTTGGAGAGTCAGCGCCTTTAACCTCCTGTTTGGCCCAGTTTGCAATTTCTGCGGAAGATGAACAGGAATAGTGAGAACCAATGAGAGACTAGCTGGAGGTGTCTGGACGGGCAAATTTAACTCTCATTTCCCACCAGGAAGAGGAAATAACCAAAGGCTCAGCGTGCCGTGCCGGAACCAGATTAGGGCCTGAAGCCATCCTGCGGTGTTGCGGCCAGGTCACAAGAAAGCGAGTTGAAGAAAGGAGCTCAGGGGCACTGTAATTCACAAACCTGCAGAGTTATAAATGACAGCTATCGTCCAAAAATAGACTGAAGTAAGGCTGCCAAGAGGACTTGAAAGCGGGGCAGAATTGCAGGAAACCGATTTCAGGAGGTAGACTGGAATTGCACTGAAAGCATAGGAAAAGAGGCAGAACGTCCACAATGATGCACTTGGCCAAAAAGGGCGTATGCGTTTTTTCCTGAATATATTCAGGAAAAAACGCATACGCCCTTTTTGGCCAACCAAGCAAGCTTGCAAAGGAAATCTGCACTACAATGAAGTCTCACTTCCCCCCAGTCAAAAGGGCCATCTGAAAAAAGTGTAAAATCCAGAAAGGCAGGACAGGCCATGGAGAACTGGGAGCCTTGTTATGCTGATGGGCGGGATGTAAATTGCCAACAACCACTCGGGAGAAGTGTATGGTGTTTCCTGAAACATCTAAAAAACAAAGCAACAGAGCCTAGGGCACTGCCACTTATGGTCCTATAGCTTAGGGAAATTAAAATCAAAAAGACACAGCCACCCCAAAGTTTGGAACGGCTCTGTTTACAAGAACCTCGTTTACAGTACAAGTTCAACATCGCAGAACGTGAAAAATGGATAAAGAAGTTGTGGTATTTACTTACAAAGCAATATCACTCAGCAATGAAATCTGTGTCATCAGGCCCTTAGCAGCACAATGCGTGGATTCAGGTATGATGATTCTAACTGAAATAAGTCACACAGAAAAAGAAACATCATAAGATATCAGTAATACACGGAATGTAAACTTGGCTACACAGGAACTGAATTACAGAACAGAACAGGGTCTCAAATTTAGAAAACCAACTTATTCTTGCTTAAGGGTAAAGGTGAGTTGGGGTGCTGCATAAAACCAGAGATTGAAATGAGCACAGATAAAGTTCCTTAAGCCAAATATGGAATAGACAAGAGCTACTCCTTGCTCAACGAAATGGACTCAACACCCCATATTAAACGCCTAAGAATGTACCTGACTAGTAAGTATCTTAAAACCTATGGATTGCTATATCTCCGAAAGAGAATCAAGCATGTGTACAGGGGCATAAACGCAGCAGTGATAGGATTGGAGAGGTTCGGTGAGCAAATGAAGACCCTTTGAAGTCATATTGCATGGTACCCATTACACGGGTCTTAACTCTCCAGGTTTAAGGTATTCTTTCTTCAGCTAAAACATGCATGTGGAACGCAAGTATGATCAACCATGTGAATGGGAGATGTGTTCAAATATGTCTCAGTTTTTCTCCCCTGGTACTCGGGTGCAACATTCCAGACGCTTTACTAACACTCTCCCCACTTGGAGAGTCAGCGCCTTTAACCTCCTGTTTGGCCCAGTTTGCAATTTCTGCGGAAGATGAACAGGAATAGCGAGAACCAATGAGAGACTAGCTGGAGGTGTCTGGACGGGCAAATTTAACTCTCATTTCCCACCAGGAAGAGGAAATAACCAAAGGCTCAGCGTGCCGTACCGGAACCAGATTAGGGCCTGAAGCCATCCTGCGGTGTTGCGGCCAGGTCAAAAGAAAGCGAGTTGAAGAAAGGAGCTCAGGGGCACTGTAATTCACAAACCTGCAGAGTTATAAATGACAGCTATCGTCCAAAAATACACTGAAGAAAGGCTGCCAAGAGGACTTGAAAGCGGGGCAGAATTGCAGGAAACCGATTTCAGGAGGTAGACTGGAATTGCATTGAAAGCATAGGAAAAGAGGCAGAACGTCCACAATGATGCACTTGGCCAAAAAGGGCATATGCGTTTTATCCTGAATATATTCAGGAAAAAACGCATACGCCCTTTTTGGCCAACCAAGCAAGCTTGCAAAGGAAATCTGCACTACAATGAAGTCTCACTTCCCCCCGGTCAAAAGGGCCATCTGAAAAAAGTGTAAAATCCAGAAAGGCAGGACAGGCCATGGAGAACTGGGAGCCTTGTTATGCTGATGGGCGGGATGTAAATTGCCAACAGACACTCGGGAGAAGTGTATGGTGTTTCCTGAAACATCTAAAAAACAAAGCAACAGAGCCTAGGGCACTGCCACTTATGGTCCTATAGTTTAGGGAAATTAAAATCAAGAAGACACAGCCACCCCAAAGTTTGGGACGCCTCTGTTTACAAGAACCTCGTTTACAGTACAAGTTCAACATCGCAGAAAGTGAAAAATGGATAAAGAAGTTGTGGTATTTACTTACAAAGCAATATCACTCAGCAATGAAATCTATGTCATCAGGCCCTTAGCATCACAATGAGTGGATTCAGGTATGATGATTCTAACTGAAATAAGTCACACAGAAAAAGAAACATCATAAGATATCAGTAATACACGGAATGTAAACTTGGCTACACAGGAACTGAATTACAGAACAGAACAGGGTCTCAAATTTAGAAAACCAACTTATGCTTGCTTAAGGGTAAAGGTGAGTTGGGGTGCTGCATAAAACCAGAGATTGAAATGAGCACAGATAAAGTTCCTTAAGTCAAATATGGAATAGACAAGAGCTACTCCTTGCTCAACGAAATGGACTCAACACCGCATATTAAACGCCTAAGAATGTACCTGACTAGTAAGTATCGTAAAACCTATGGATTGCTATGTCTCCAAAAGAGAATCAAGCAGGTGTACAGGGGCATAAACGCAGCAGTGATAGGATTGGAGAGGTTCGGTGAGCAAATGAAGACCCTTTGAAGTCATATTGCATGGTACCCATTACACGGGTCTCAACTCTCCAGGTTTAAGGTATTCTTCCTTCAGCTAAAACATGCATGTGGAACCCAAGTATGATCAACCATGTGAACGGGAGACGTGTTCAAATATGTCTCAGTTTTCCTCCCCTGGTACACGGGTGCAATATTCCAGACGCTTTACTAACACTCTCCCGACTTGGAGAGTCAGCGCCTTTAACCTCCTGTTTGGCCCAGTTTGCAATTTCTGCGGAAGATGAACAGGAATAGCGAGAACCAATGAGAGGCTAGCTGGAGGTGTCTGGACGGGCAAATTTAACTCTCATTTCCCACCAGGAAGAGGAAATAACCAAAGGCTCAGCATGCCGTACCGGAACCAGATTAGGGACTGAAGCCATCCTGCGGTGTTGCGGCCAGCTCAAAAGAAAGCGAGTTGAAGAAAGGAGCTCAGGGGCACTGTAATTCACAAAACTGCAGAGTTATAAATGACAGCTATCGTCCAAAAATAGACTGAAGTAAGGCTGCCAAGAGGACTTGAAAGCGGGGCAGAATTGCAGGAAACCGATTTCAGGAGGTAGACTGGAATTGCATTGAAAGCATAGGAAAAGAGGCAGAACGTCCACAATGATGCACTTGGCCAAAAAGGGCGTATGCGTTTTTTCCTGAATATATTCAGGAAAAAACGCATACGCCCTTTTTGGCCAACCAAGCAAGCTTGCAAAGGAAATCTGCACTACAATGAAGTCTCACTTCCCCCCGGTCAAAAGGGCCATCTGAAAAAAGTGTAAAATCCAGAAAGGCAGGACAGGTCATGGAGAACTGGGAGCCTTGTTATGCTGATGGGCGGGATGTAAATTGCCAACAACCACTCGGGAGAAGTGTATGGTGTTTCCTGAAACATCTAAAAAACAAAGCAACAGAGCCTAGGGCACTTCCACTTATGGTCCTATAGCTTAGGGAAATTAAAATCAAAAAGACACAGCCACCCCAAAGTTTGGAACGGCTCTGTTTACAAGAACCTCGTTTACAGTACAAGTTCAACATCGCAGAAAGTGAAAAATGGATAAAGAAGTTGTGGTATTTACTTACAAAGCAATATCACTCAGCAATGAAATCTGTGTCATCAGGCCCTTAGCAGCACAATGAGTGGATTCAGGTATGATGATTCTAACTGAAGTAAGTCACACAGAAAAAGAAACATCATAAGATATCAGTAATACACGGAATGTAAACTTGGCTACACAGGAACTGAATTACAGAACAGAACAGTGTCTCAAATTTAGAAAACCAACTTATGCTTGCTTAAGGGTAAAGGTGAGTTGGGGTGCTGCATAAAACCAGAGATTGAAATGAGCACAGATAAAGTTCCTTAAGTCAAATATGGAATAGACAAGAGCTACTCCTTGCTCAACGAAATGGACTCAACACCGCATATTAAACGCCTAAGAATGTACCTGACTAGTAAGTATCTTAAAACCTATGGATTGCTATGTCTCCGAAAGAGAATCAAGCATGTGTACAGGGGCATAAACGCAGCAGTGATAGGATTGGAGAAGTTCGGTGAGCAAATGAAGACCCTTGGAAGTCATATTGCATGGTACCCATTACACGGGTCTTAACTCTCCAGGTTTAAGGTATTCTTCCTTCAGCTAAAACATGCATGTGGAACCCAAGTATGATCAACCATGTGAACGGGAGACGTTTCAAATATGTCTCAGTTTTCCTCCCCTGGTACTCGGGTGCAACATTCCAGACGCTTTATTAACACTCTCCCCACTTGGAGAGTCAGCGCCTTTAACCTCCTGTTTGGCCCAGTTTGCAATTTCTGCGGAAGATGAACAGGAATAGCGAGAACCAATGAGAGACTAGCTGGAGGTGTCTGGACGGGCAAATTTAACTCTCATTTCCCACCAGGAAGAGGAAATAACCAAAGGCTCAGCGTGCCGTGCCGGAACCAGATTAGGGCCTGAAGCCATCCTGCGGTGTTGCGGCCAGGTCACAAGAAAGCGAGTTGAAGAAAGGAGCTCAGGGGCACTGTAATTCACAAACCTGCAGAGTTATAAATGACAGCTATCGTCCAAAAATAGACTGAAGTAAGGCTGCCAAGAGGACTTGAAAGCGGGGCAGAATTGCAGGAAACCGATTTCAGGAGGTAGACTGGAATTGCACTGAAAGCATAGGAAAAGAGGCAGAACGTCCACAATGATGCACTTGGCCAAAAAGGGCGTATGCGTTTTTTCCTGAATATATTCAGGAAAAAACGCATACGCCCTTTTTGGCCAACCAAGCAAGCTTGCAAAGGAAATCTGCACTACAATGAAGTCTCACTTCCCCCCAGTCAAAAGGGCCATCTGAAAAAAGTGTAAAATCCAGAAAGGCAGGACAGGCCATGGAGAACTGGGAGCCTTGTTATGCTGATGGGCGGGATGTAAATTGCCAACAACCACTCGGGAGAAGTGTATGGTGTTTCCTGAAACATCTAAAAAACAAAGCAACAGAGCCTAGGGCACTGCCACTTATGGTCCTATAGCTTAGGGAAATTAAAATCAAAAAGACACAGCCACCCCAAAGTTTGGAACGGCTCTGTTTACAAGAACCTCGTTTACAGTACAAGTTCAACATCGCAGAACGTGAAAAATGGATAAAGAAGTTGTGGTATTTACTTACAAAGCAATATCACTCAGCAATGAAATCTGTGTCATCAGGCCCTTAGCAGCACAATGCGTGGATTCAGGTATGATGATTCTAACTGAAATAAGTCACACAGAAAAAGAAACATCATAAGATATCAGTAATACACGGAATGTAAACTTGGCTACACAGGAACTGAATTACAGAACAGAACAGGGTCTCAAATTTAGAAAACCAACTTATTCTTGCTTAAGGGTAAAGGTGAGTTGGGGTGCTGCATAAAACCAGAGATTGAAATGAGCACAGATAAAGTTCCTTAAGCCAAATATGGAATAGACAAGAGCTACTCCTTGCTCAACGAAATGGACTCAACACCCCATATTAAACGCCTAAGAATGTACCTGACTAGTAAGTATCTTAAAACCTATGGATTGCTATGTCTCCGAAAGAGAATCAAGCATGTGTACAGGGGCATAAACGCAGCAGTGATAGGATTGGAGAGGTTCGGTGAGCAAATGAAGACCCTTTGAAGTCATATTGCATGGTACCCATTACACGGGTCTTAACTCTCCAGGTTTAAGGTATTCTTTCTTCAGCTAAAACATGCATGTGGAACGCAAGTATGATCAACCATGTGAATGGGAGATGTGTTCAAATATGTCTCAGTTTTTCTCCCCTGGTACTCGGGTGCAACTTTCCAGACGCTTTACTAACACTCTCCCCACTTGGAGAGTCAGCGCCTTTAACCTCCTGTTTGGCCCAGTTTGCAATTTCTGCGGAAGATGAACAGGAATAGCGAGAACCAATGAGAGACTAGCTGGAGGTGTCTGGACGGGCAAATTTAACTCTCATTTCCCACCAGGAAGAGGAAATAACCAAAGGCTCAGCGTGCCGTGCCGGAACCAGATTAGGGCCTGAAGCCATCCTGCGGTGTTGCGGCCAGGTCACAAGAAAGCAAGTTGAAAAAAGGAGCTCAGGGGCACTGTAATTCACAAACCTGCAGAGTTATAAATGACAGCTATCGTCCAAAAATAGACTGAAGTAAGGCTGCCAAGAGGACTTGAAAGCGGGGCAGAATTGCAGGAAACCGATTTCAGGAGGTAGACTGGAATTGCATTGCAAGCATAGGAAAAGAGGCAGAACGTCCACAATGATGCACTTGGCCAAAAAGGGCGTATGCGTTTTTTCCTGAATATATTCAGGAAAAAACGCATATGCCCTTTTTGGCCAACCAAGCAAGCTTGCAAAGGAAATCTGCACTACAATGAAGTCTCACTTCCCCCGGGTCAAAAGGGCCATCTGAAAAAAGTGTAAAATCCAGAAAGGCAGGACAGGCCATGGAGAACTGGGAGCCTTGTTATGCTGATGGGCGGGATGTAAATTGCCAACAACCACTCGGGAGAAGTGTATGGTGTTTCCTGAAACATCTAAAAAACAAAGCAACAGAGCCTAGGGCACTGCCACTTATGGTCCTATAGCTTAGGGAAATTAAAATCAAAAAGACACAGCCACCCCAAAGTTTGGGACGCCTCTGTTTACAAGAACCTCGTTTACAGTACAAGTTCAACATCGCAGAAAGTGAAAAATGGATAAAGAACTTGTGGTACTTACGTACAATGCAGTATCACTCAGCAATGAAATCTATGTCATCAGGCCCGTAGCAGCATAATGAGTGGATTCAGGTACGATGATTCTAACTGAAATAAGTCACACAGAAAAAGAAACATCATAAGATATCAGTAATACACGGAATGTAAACTTGGCTACACAGGAACTGCATTCCAAAACAGAACAGGGTCTCAAATTTAGAAAACCAACTTATGCTTGCTTAAGGGGAAAGGTGAGTTGGGGTGCTGAATAAAACCAGAGATTGAAATGAGCACAGATAAAGTTCCTTAAGCCAAATATGGAATAGACAAGAGCTACTCCTTGCTCAACGAAATGGACTCAAAACCCCATATTAAACCCCTAAGAATGTACCTGACTAGTAAGTATCTTAAAACTTATGGATTGCTATGTCTCCAAAAGAGAATCAAGCGTGTGTACAGGGGAATAAACGCAGCAGTGATAGGATTGGAGAGGTTCGGTGAGCAAATGAAGACCCTTTGAAGTCATATTGCATGGTACCCATTCCACGGGTTTCAACTACCCAGGTTTAAGGTATTCTTCCTTCAGCTAAAACATGCATGTGGAACCTAGAGTATGATCAACCATGTGATCGGGAGACGTGTTTAAATATGTCTCAGTTTTCGTACCCTGGTACTCGGGTGCAACATTCCAGACGCTTTACTAACACTCTCCCCACTTGGAGAGTCAGTGCCTTTAACCTCCTGTTTGGCCCAGTTTGCAATTTCTGCGGAAGATGAACAGGAATAGCGAGAACCAATGAGAGGCTAGCTGGAGGTGTCTGGACGGGCAAATTTAACTCTCATTTCCCACCAGGAAGAGGAATTAACCAAAGGCTCAGCATGCCGGGCCGGAACAAGATTAGGGCCTGAAGCCATCCTGCGGTGTTGCGGCCAGGTCACAAGAAAGCGAGTTGAAGAAAGGAGCTCAGGGGCACTGTAATTCACAAACCTGCAGAGTTATAAATGACAGCTATCGTCCAAAAATAGACTGAAGTAAGGCTGCCAAGAGGACTTGAAAGCGGGGCAGAATTGCAGGAAACCGATTTCAGGAGGTAGACTGGAATTGCATTGAAAGCATAGGAAAAGAGGCAGAACGTCCACAATGATGCACTTGGCCAAAGAGGGCGTATTCGTTTTTTCCTGAATATATTCAGGAAAAAACGCATACGCCCTTTTTGGCCAACCAAGCAAGCTTGCAAAGGAAATCTGCACTACAATGAAGTCTCACTTCCCCCCGGTCAAAAGGGCCATCTGAAAAAAGTGTAAAATCCAGAAAGGCAGGACAGGCCATGGAGAACTGGGAGCCTTGTTATGCTGATGGGCGGGATGTAAGTTGCCAACAACCACTCGGGAGAAGTGTATGGTGTTTCCTGAAACATCTAAAAAACAAAGCAACAGAGCCTAGGGCACTTCCACTTATGGTCCTATAGCTTAGGGAAATTAAAATCAAAAAGACACAGCCACCCCAAAGTTTGGGACGCCTCTGTTTACAAGAACCTCGTTTACAGTACAAGTTCAACATCGCAGAAAGTGAAAAATGCATAAAGAAGTTGTGGTATTTACTTACAAAGCAATATCACTCAGCAATGAAATCTGTGTCATCAGGCCCTTAGCAGCACAATGAGTGGATTCAGGTATGATGATTCTAACTGAAATAAGTCACACAGAAAAAGAAACATCATAAGATATCAGTAATACACGGAATGTAAACTTGGCTACACAGGAACTGAATTACAGAACAGAACAGGGTCTCAAATTTAGAAAACCAACTTATGCTTGCTTAAGGGTAAAGGTGAGTTGGGGTGCTGCATAAAACCAGAGATTGAAATGAGCACAGATAAAGTTCCTTAAGCCAAATATGGAATAGACAAGAGCTACTCCTTGCTCAACGAAATGGACTCAACACCGCATATTAAACGCCTAAGAATGTACCTGACTAGTAAGTATCTTAAAACCTATGGATTGCTATGTCTCCGAAAGAGAATCAAGCATGTGTACAGGGGCATAAACGCAGCAGTGATAGGATTGGAGACGTTCGGTGAGCAAATGAAGACCCTTTGAAGTCATATTGCATGGTACCCATTCCACGGGTTTCAACTACCCAGGTTTAAGGTATTCTTCCTTCAGCTAAAACATGCATGTGGAACCTAGAGTATGATCAACCATGTGATCGGGAGACGTGTTCAAATATGTCTCAGTTTTCGTACCCTGGTACTCGGGTGCAACATTCCAGACGCTTTACTAACACTCTCCCGACTTGGAGAGTCAGTCCCTTTAACCTCCTGTTTGGCCCAGTTTGCAATTTCTGCGGAAGATGTACAGGAATAGCGAGAACCAATGAGAGGCTAGCTGGAGGTGTCTGGACGGGCAAATTTAACTCTCATTTCCCACCAGGAAGAGGAATTAACCAAAGGCTCAGCGTGCTGTGCCGGAACCAGATTAGGGCCTGAAGCCATCCTGCGGTGTTGCGGCCAGCTCAAAAGAAAGCGAGTTGAAGAAAGGAGCTCAGGGGCACTGTAATTCACAAACCTGCAGAGTTATAAATGACAGCTATCGTCCAAAAATAGACTGAAGTAAGGCTGCCAAGAGGACTTGAAAGCGGGGCAGAATTGCAGGAAACCGATTTCAGGAGGTAGACTGGAATTGCATTGAAAGCATAGGAAAAGAGGCAGAACGTCCACAATGATGCACTTGGCCAAAAAGGGCGTATGCGTTTTTTCCTGAATATATTCAGGAAAAAACGCATACGCCCTTTTTGGCCAACCAAGCAAGCTTGCAAAGGAAATCTGCACTACAATGAAGTCTCACTTCCCCCCGGTCAAAAGGGCCATCTGAAAAAAGTGTAAAATCCAGAAAGGCAGGACAGGCCATGGAGAACTGGGAGCCTTGTTATGCTGATGGGCGGGATGTAAATTGCCAACAGACACTTGGGAGAAGTGTATGGTGTTTCCTAAAACATCTAAAAAACAAAGCAACAGAGCCTAGGGCACTGCCACTTATGGTCCTATAGCTTAGGGAAATTAAAATCAAAAAGACACAGCCACCCCAAAGTTTGGGACGCCTCTGTTTACAAGAACCTCGTTTACAGTACAAGTTCAACATCGCAGAAAGTGAAAAATGGATAAAGAACTTGTGGTACTTACGTACAATGCAGTATCACTCAGCAATGAAATCTATGTCATCAGGCCCGTAGCAGAATAATGAGTGGATTCAGGTACGATGATTCTAACTGAAATAAGTCACACAGAAAAAGAAACATCATAAGATATCACTAATACACGGAATGTAAACTTGGCTACACAGGAACTGCATTCCAAAACAGAACAGGGTCTCAAATTTAGAAAACCAACTTATGCTTGCTTAAGGGTAAAGGTGAGTTGGGGTGCTGCATAAAACCAGAGATTGAAATGAGCACAGATAAAGTTCCTTAAGCCAAATATGGAATAGACAAGAGCTACTCCTTGCTCAACGAAATGGACTCAAAACCCCATATTAAACCCCTAAGAATGTACCTGACTAGTAAGTATCTTAAAACCTATCGATTGCTATGTCTCCAAAAGAGAATCAAGCGTGTGTAGAGGGGAATAAACGCAGCAGTGATAGGATTGGAGAGGTTCGGTGAGCAAATGAAGACCCTTTGAAGTCATATTGCATGGTACCCATTCCACGGGTCTCAAATATCCAGGTTTAAGGTATTCTTTCTTCAGCTAAAACATGCATGTGGAACCCAGAGTATGATCAACCATGTGAACGGGAGACGTGTTCAAATATGTCTCAGTTTTCCTCCCCTGGTACTCGGGTGCAACATTCCAGACGCTTTACTAACACTCTCCCCACTTGGAGAGTCAGCGCCTTTAACCTCCTGTTTGGCCCAGTTTGCAATTTCTGCGGAAGATGAAAAGGAATAGCAAGAACCAATGAGAGGCTAGCTGGAGGTGTCTGGACGGGCAAATTTAACTCTCATTTCCCACCAGGAAGAGGAATTAACCAAAGGCTCAGCATGCTGGGCCGGAACCAGATTAGGGCCTGAAGCCATCCTGCGGTGTTGCGGCCAGGTCACAAGAAAGCGAGTTGAAGAAAGGAGCTCAGGGGCACTGTAATTCACAAACCTGCAGAGTTATAAATGACAGCTATCGTCCAAAAATAGACTGAAGTAAGGCTGCCAAGAGGACTTGAAAGCGGGGCAGAATTGCAGGAAACCCATTTCAGGAGGTAGACTGGAATTGCATTGAAAGCATAGGAAAAGAGGCAGAACGTCCACAATGATGCACTTGGCCAAAAAGGGCGTATGCGTTTTTTCCTGAATATATTCAGGAAAAAACGCATACGCACTTTTTGGCCAACCAAGCAAGCTTGCAAAGGAAATCTGCACTACAATGAAGTCTCACTTCCCCCCGGTCAAAAGGGCCATCTGAAAAAAGTGTAAAATCCAGAAAGGCAGGACAGGCCATGGAGAACTGGGAGCCTTGTTATGCTGATGGGCGGGATGTAAATTGCCAACAACCACTCGGGAGAAGTGTATGGTGTTTCCTGAAACATCTAAAAAACAAAGCAACAGAACCTAGGGCACTTCCACTTATGGTCCTATAGCTTAGGGAAATTAAAATCAAAAAGACACAGCCACCCCAAAGTTTGGAACGGCTCTGTTTACAAGAACCTCGTTTACAGTACAAGTTCAACATCGCAGAAAGTGAAAAATGGATAAAGAAGTTGTGGTATTTACTTACAAAGCAATATCACTCAGCAATGAAATCTGTGTCATCAGGCCCTTAGCAGCACAATGAGTGGATTCAGGTATGATGATTCTAACTGAAGTAAGTCACACAGAAAAAGAAACATCATAAGATATCAGTAATACACGGAATGTAAACTTGGCTACACAGGAACTGAATTACAGAACAGAACAGGGTCTCAAATTTAGAAAACCAACTTATGCTTGCTTAAGGGTAAAGGTGAGTTGGGGTGCTGCATAAAACCAGAGATTGAAATGAGCACAGATAAATTTCCTTAAGTCAAATATGGAATAGACAAGAGCTACTCCTTGCTCAACGAAATGGACTCAACATCGCATATTAAACGCCTAAGAATGTACCTGACTAGTAAGTATCTTAAAACCTATGGATTGCTATGTCTCCGAAAGAGAATCAAGCATGTGTACAGGGGCATAAACGCAGCAGTGATAGGATTGGAGAGGTTCGGTGAGCAAATGAAGACCCTTTGAAGTCATATTGCATGGTACCCATTACACGGGTCTTAACTCTCCAGGTTTAAGGTATTCTTCCTTCAGCTAAAACATGCATGTGGAACCTAGAGTATGATCAACCATGTGAACGGGAGACGTGTTCAAATATGTCTCAGTTTTCCTCCCCTGGTACTCGGGTGCAACATTCCAGACGCTTTACTAACACTCTCCCCACTTGGAGAGTCAGCGCCTTTAACCTCCTGTTTGGCCCAGTTTGCAATTTCTGCGGAAGATGAACAGGAATAGCGAGAACCAATGAGAGACTAGCTGGAGGTGTCTGGACGGGCAAATTTAACTCTCATTTCCCACCAGGAAGAGGAAATAACCAAAGGCTCAGCGTGCCGTGCCGGAACCAGATTAGGGCCTGAAGCCATCCTGCGGTGTTGCGGCCAGGTCACAAGAAAGCAAGTTGAAGAAAGGAGCTCAGGGGCACTGTAATTCACAAACCTGCAGAGTTATAAATGACAGCTATCGTCCAAAAATAGACTGAAGTAAGGCTGCCAAGAGGACTTGAAAGCGGGGCAGAATTGCAGGAAACCGATTTCAGGAGGTAGACTGGAATTGCATTGAAAGCATAGGAAAAGAGGCAGAACGTCCACAATGATGCACTTGGCCAAAAAGGGCGTATGCGTTTTTCCCTGAATATATTCAGGAAAAAACGCATACGCCCTTTTTGGCCAACCAAGCAAGCTTGCAAAGGAAATCTGCACTACAATGAAGTCTCACTTCCCCCCGGTCAAAAGGGCCATCTGAAAAAAGTGTAAAATCCAGAAAGGCAGGACAGGCCATGGAGAACTGGGAGCCTTGTTATGCTGATGGGCGGGATGTAAATTGCCAACAACCACTCGGGAGAAGTGTATGGTGTTTCCTGAAACATCTAAAAAACAAAGCAACAGAGCCTAGGGCACTTCCACTTATGGTCCTATAGCTTAGGGAAATTAAAATCAAAAAGACACAGCCACCCCAAAGTTTGGGACGCCTCTGTTTACAAGAACCTCGTTTACAGTACAAGTTCAACATCGCAGAAAGTGAAAAATGCATAAAGAAGTTGTGGTATTTACTTACAAAGCAATATCACTCAGCAATGAAATCTGTGTCATCAGGCCCTTAGCAGCACAATGAGTGGATTCAGGTATGATGATTCTAACTGAAATAAGTCACACAGAAAAACAAACATCATAAGATATCAGTAATACACGGAATGTAAACTTGGCTACACAGGAACTGAATTACAGAACAGAACAGGGTCTCAAATTTAGAAAACCAACTTATGCTTGCTTAAGGGGAAAGGTGAGTTGGGGTGCTGCATAAAACCAGAGATTGAAATGAGCACAGATAAAGTTCCTTAAGTCAAATATGGAATAGACAAGAGCTACTCCTTGCTCAACGAAATGGACTCAACACCGCATATTAAACGCCTAAGAATGTACCTGACTAGTAAGTATCTTAAAACCTATGGATTGCTATGTCTCCGAAAGAGAATCAAGCATGTGTACAGGGGCATAAACGCAGCAGTGATAGGATTGGAGAGGTTCGGTGAGCAAATGAAGACCCTTTGAAGTCATATTGCATGGTACCCATTACACGGGTCTTAACTCTCCAGGTTTAAGGTATTCTTCCTTCAGCTAAAACATGCATGTGGAACCCAAGTATGATCAACCATGTGAACGGGAGACGTGTTCAAATATGTCTCAGTTTTCCTCCCCTGGTACTCGGGTGCAACTTTCCAGACGCTTTACTAACACTCTCCCCACTTGGAGAGTCAGCGCCTTTAACCTCCTGTTTGGCCCAGTTTACAATTTCTGCGGAAGATGAACAGGAATAGCGAGAACCAATGAGAGACTAGCTGGAGGTGTCTGGACGGGCAAATTTAACTCTCATTTCCCACCAGGAAGAGGAAATAACCAAAGGCTCAGCGTGCAGTACCGGAACCAGATTAGGGCCTGAAGCCATCCGGCGGTGTTGCGGCCAGGTCACAAGAAAGCGAGTTGAAGAAAGGAGCTCAGGGGCACTGTAATTCACAAACCTGCAGAGTTATAAATGACAGCTATCGTCCAAAAATAGACTGAAGTAAGGCTTCCAAGAGGACATGAAATCGGGGCAGAATTGCAGGAAACCGATTTCAGGAGGTAGACTGGAATTGCATTGAAAGCATAGGAAAAGAGGCAGAACGTCCACAATGATGCACTTGGCCAAAAAGGGCGTATGCGTTTTTTCCTGAATATATTCAGGAAAAAACGCATACGCCCTTTTTGGCCAACCAAGCAAGCTTGCAAAGGAAATCTGCACTACAATGAAGTCTCACTTCCCCCCGGTCAAAAGGGCCATCTGAAAAAAGTGTAAAATCCAGAAAGGCAGGACAGGCCATGGAGAACTGGGAGCCTTGTTATGCTGATGGGCGGGATGTAAATTGCCAACAGACACTCGGGAGAAGTGTATGGTGTTTCCTGAAACATCTAAAAAACAAAGCAACAGAGCCTAGGGCACTGCCACTTATGGTCCTATAGCTTAGGGAAATTAAAATCAAAAAGACACAGCCACCCCAAAGTTTGGGACGCCTCTGTTTACAAGAACCTCGTTTACAGTACAAGTTCAACATCGCAGAAAGTGAAAAATGGATAAAGAAGTTGTGGTATTTACTTACAAAGCAATATCACTCAGCAATGAAATCTATGTCATCAGGCCCTTAGCATCACAATGAGTGGATTCAGGTATGATGATTCTAACTGAAATAAGTCACACAGAAAAAGAAACATCATAAGATATCAGTAATACACGGAATGTAAACTTGGCTACACAGGAACTGAATTACAGAACAGAACAGGGTCTCAAATTTAGAAAACCAACTTATTCTTGCTTAAGGGTAAAGGTGAGTTGGGGTGCTGCATAAAACCAGAGATTGAAATGAGCACAGATAAATTTCCTTAAGTCAAATATGGAATAGACAAGAGCTACTCCTTGCTCAACGAAATGGACTCAACACCGCATATTAAACGCCTAAGAATGTACCTGACTAGTAAGTATCGTAAAACCTATGGATTGCTATGTCTCCAAAAGAGAATCAAGCATGTGTACAGGGGCATAAACGCAGCAGTGATAGGATTGGAGAGGTTCGGTGAGCAAATGAAGACCCTTTGAAGTCATATTACATGGTACCCATTACACGGGTCTCAACTCTCCAGGTTTAAGGTATTCTTCCTTCAGCTAAAACATGCATGTGGAACCCAAGTATGATCAACCATGTGAACGGGAGACGTGTTCAAATATGTCTCAGTTTTCCTCCCCTGGTACTCGGGTGCAATATTCCAGACGCTTTACTAACACTCTCCCGACTTGGAGAGTCAGCGCCTTTAACCTCCTGTTTGGCCCAGTTTGCAATTTCTGTGGAAGATGAACAGGAATAGCGAGAACCAATGAGAGGCTAGCTGGAGGTGTCTGGACGGGCAAATTTAACTCTCATTTCCCACCAGGAAGAGGAAATAACCAAAGGCTCAGCGTGCCGTACCGGAACCAGATTAGGGCCTGAAGCCATCCTGCGGTGTTGCGGCCAGCTCAAAAGAAAGCGAGTTGAAGAAAGGAGCTCAGGGGCACTGTAATTCACAAACCTGCAGAGTTATAAATGACAGCTATCGTCCAAAAATAGACTGAAGTAAGGCTGCCAAGAGGACTTGAAAGCGGGGCAGAATTGCAGGAAACCGATTTCAGGAGGTAGACTGGAATTGCATTGAAAGCATAGGAAAAGAGGCAGAACGTCCACAATGATGCACTTGGCCAAAAAGGGCGTATGCGTTTTTTCCTGAATATATTCAGGAAAAAACGCATACGCCCTTTTTGGCCAACCAAGCAAGCTTGCAAAGGAAATCTGCACTACAATGAAGTCTCACTTCCCCCCGGTCAAAAGGGCCATCTGAAAAAAGTGTAAAATCCAGAAAGGCAGGACAGGCCATGGAGAACTGGGAGCCTTGTTATGCTGATGGGCGGGATGTAAATTGCCAACAACCACTCGGGAGAAGTGTATGGTGTTTCCTGAAACATCTAAAAAACAAAGCAACAGAACGTAGGGCACTTCCACTTATGGTCCTATAGCTTAGGGAAATTAAAATCAAAAAGACACAGCCACCCCAAAGTTTGGAACGGCTCTGTTTACAAGAACCTCGTTTACAGTACAAGTTCAACATCGCAGAAAGTGAAAAATGGATAAAGAAGTTGTGGTATTTACTTACAAAGCAATATCACTCAGCAATGAAATCTGTGTCATCAGGCCCTTAGCAGCACAATGAGTGGATTCAGGTATGATGATTCTAACTGAAATAAGTCACACAGAAAAAGAAACATCATAAGATATCAGTAATACACGGAATGTAAACTTGGCTACACAGGAACTGAATTACAGAACAGAACAGGGTCTCAAATTTAGAAAACCAACTTATGCTTGCTTAAGGGGAAAGGTGAGTTGGGGTGCTGCATAAAACCAGAGATTGAAATGAGCACAGATAAAGTTCCTTAAGCCAAATATGGAATAGACAAGAGCTACTCCTTGCTCAACGAAATGGACTCAACACCCCATATTAAACGCCTAAGAATGTACCTGACTAGTAAGTATCTTAAAACCTATGGATTGCTATGTCTCCAAAAGAGAATCAAGCGTGTGTACAGGGGCATAAACGCAGCAGTGATAGGATTGGAGAGGTTCGGTGAGCAAATGAAGAACCTTTGAAGTCATATTGCATGGCACCCATTCCACGGGTCTCAACTCTCCAGGTTTAAGGTATTCTTCCTTCAGCTAAAACATGCATGTGGAACCCAGATTATGATCAACCATGTGAACGGGAGACGTGTTCAAATATGTCTCAGTTTTCCTCCCCTGGTACTCGGGTGCAACATTCCAGACGCTTTACTAACACTCTCCCCACTTGGAGAGTCAGCGCCTTTAACCTCCTGTTTGGCCCAGTTTGCAATTTCTGCGGAAGATGAACAGGAATAGCGAGAACCAATGAGAGGCTAGCTGGAGGTGTCTGGACGGGCAAATTTAACTCTCATTTCCCACCAGGAAGAGGAAATAACCAAAGGCTCAGCGTGCCGTACCGGAACCAGATTAGGGCCTGAAGCCATCCTGCGGTGTTGCGGCCAGCTCAAAAGAAAGCGAGTTGAAGAAAGGAGCTCAGGGGCACTGTAATTCACAAACCTGCAGAGTTATAAATGACAGCTATCGTCCAAAAATAGACTGAAGTAAGGCTGCCAAGAGGACTTGAAAGCGGGGCAGAATTGCAGGAAACCGATTTCAGGAGGTAGACTGGAATTGCATTGAAAGCATAGGAAAAGAGGCAGAACGTCCACAATGATGCACTTGGCCAAAAAGGGCGTATGCGTTTTTTCCTGAATATATTCAGGAAAAAACGCATACGCCCTTTTTGGCCAACCAAGCAAGCTTGCAAAGGAAATCTGCACTACAATGAAGTCTCACTTCCCCCCGGTCAAAAGGGCCATCTGAAAAAAGTGTAAAATCCAGAAAGGCAGGACAGGCCATGGAGAACTGGGAGCCTTGTTATGCTGATGGGCGGGATGTAAATTGCCAACAACCACTCGGGAGAAGTGTATGGTGTTTCCTGAAACATCTAAAAAACAAAGCAACAGAACCTAGGGCACTTCCACTTATGGTCCTATAGCTTAGGGAAATTAAAATCAAAAAGACACAGCCACCCCAAAGTTTGGAACGGCTCTGTTTACAAGAACCTCGTTTACAGTACAAGTTCAACATCGCAGAAAGTGAAAAATGGATAAAGAAGTTGTGGTATTTACTTACAAAGCAATATCACTCAGCAATGAAATCTGTGTCATCAGGCCCTTAGCAGCACAATGAGTGGATTCAGGTATGATGATTCTAACTGAAATAAGTCACACAGAAAAAGAAACATCATAAGATATCAGTAATACACGGAATGTAAACTTGGCTACACAGGAACTGAATTACAGAACAGAACAGGGTCTCAAATTTAGAAAACCAACTTATGCTTGCTTAAGGGGAAAGGTGAGTTGGGGTGCTGCATAAAACCAGAGATTGAAATGAGCACAGATAAAGTTCCTTAAGCCAAATATGGAATAGACAAGAGCTACTCCTTGCTCAACGAAATGGACTCAACACCCCATATTAAACGCCTAAGAATGTACCTGACTAGTAAGTATCTTAAAACCTATGGATTGCTATGTCTCCAAAAGAGAATCAAGCGTGTGTACAGGGGCATAAACGCAGCAGTGATAGGATTGGAGAGGTTCGGTGAGCAAATGAAGACCCTTTGAAGTCATATTGCATGGCACCCATTCCACGGGTCTCAACTCTCCAGGTTTAAGGTATTCTTCCTTCAGCTAAAACATGCATGTGGAACCCAGATTATGATCAACCATGTGAACGGGAGACGTGTTCAAATATGTCTCAGTTTTCCTCCCCTGGTACTCGGGTGCAACATTCCAGACGCTTTACTAACACTCTCCCCACTTGGAGAGTCAGCGCCTTTAACCTCCTGTTTGGCCCAGTTTGCAATTTCTGCGGAAGATGAACAGGAATAGCGAGAACCAATGAGAGACTAGCTGGAGGTGTCTGGACGGGCAAATTTAACTCTCATTTCCCACCAGGAAGAGGAAATAACCAAAGGCTCAGCGTGCCGTGCCGGAACCAGATTAGGGTCTGAAGCCATCCTGCGGTGTTGCGGCCAGGTCACAAGAAAGCAAGTTGAAGAAAGGAGCTCAGGGGCACTGTAATTCACAAACCTGCAGAGTTATAAATGACAGCTATCGTCCAAAAATAGACTGAAGTAAGGCTGCCAAGAGGACTTGAAAGCGGGGCAGAATTGCAGGAAACCGATTTCAGGAGGTAGACTGGAATTGCATTGAAAGCATAGGAAAAGAGGCAGAACGTCCACAATGATGCACTTGGCCAAAAAGGGCGTATGCGTTTTTTCCTGAATATATTCAGGAAAAAACGCATACGCCCTTTTTGGCCAACCAAGCAAGCTTGCAAAGGAAATCTGCACTACAATGAAGTCTCACTTCCCCCCGGTCAAAAGGGCCATCTGAAAAAAGTGTAAAATCCAGAAAGGCAGGACAGGCCATAGAGAACTGGGAGCCTTGTTATGCTGATGGGCGGGATGTAAATTGCCAACAACAACTGGGGAGAAGTGTATGGTGTTTCCTGAAACATCTAAAAAACAAAGCAACAGAGCCTAGGGCACTTCCACTTATGGTCCTATAGCTTAGGGAAATTAAAATCAAAAAGACACAGCCACCCCAAAGTTTGGGACGCCTCTGTTTACAAGAACCTCGTGTACAGTACAAGTTCAACATCGCAGAAAGTGAAAAATGCATAAAGAAGTTGTGGTATTTACTTACAAAGCAATATCACTCAGCAATGAAATCTGTGTCATCAGGCCCTTAGCAGCACAATGAGTGGATTCAGGTATGATGATTCTAACTGAAGTAAGTCACACAGAAAAAGAAACATCATAAGATATCAGTAATACACGGAATGTAAACTTGGCTACACAGGAACTGAATTACAGAACAGAACAGGGTCTCAAATTTAGAAAACCAACTTATTCTTGCTTAAGGGTAAAGGTGAGTTGGGGTGCTGCATAAAACCAGAGATTGAAATGAGCACAGATAAAGTTCCTTAAGCCAAATATGGAATAGACAAGAGCTACTCCTTGCTCAACGAAATGGACTCAACACCGCATATTAAACGCCTAAGAATGTACCTGACTAGTAAGTATCTTAAAACATATGGATTGCTATGTCTCCGAAAGAGAATCAAGCATGTGTACAGGGGCATAAATGCAGCAGTGATAGGATTGGAGAGGTTCGGTGAGCAAATGAAGACCCTTTGAAGTCATATTGCATGGTACCCATTCCACGGGTTTCAACTACCCAGGTTTAAGGTATTCTTCCTTCAGCTAAAACATGCATGTGGAACCTAGAGTATGATCAACCATGTGATCGGGAGACGTGTTCAAATATGTCTCAGTTTTCCTCCCCTGGTACTCGGGTGCAACATTCCAGACGCTTTACTAACACTCTCCCCACTTGGAGAGTCAGTCCCTTTAACCTCCTGTTTGGCCCAGTTTGCAATTTCTGCGGAAGATGAACAGGAATAGCGAGAACCAATGAGAGGCTAGCTGGAGGTGTCTGGACGGGCAAATTTAACTCTCATTTCCCACCAGGAAGAGGAATTAACCAAAGGCTCAGCGTGCCGTGCCGGAACCAGATTAGGGCCTGAAGCCATCCTGCGGTGTTGCGGCCAGCTCAAAAGAAAGCGAGTTGAAGAAAGGAGCTCAGGGGCACTGTAATTCACAAACCTGCAGAGTTATAAATGACAGCTATCGTCCAAAAATAGACTGAAGTAAGGCTGCCAAGAGGACTTGAAAGCGGGGCAGAATTGCAGGAAACCGATTTCAGGAGGTAGACTGGAATTGCATTGAAAGCATAGGAAAAGAGGCAGAACGTCCACAATGATGCACTTGGCCAAAAAGGGCGTATGCGTTTTTTCCTGAATATATTCAGGAAAAAACGCATACGCCCTTTTTGGCCAACCAAGCAAGCTTGTAAAGGAAATCTGCACTACAATGAAGTCTCACTTCCCCCCGGTCAAAAGGGCCATCTGAAAAAAGTGTAAAATCCAGAAAGGCAGGACAGGCCATGGAGAACTGGGAGCCTTGTTATGCTGATGGCCGGGATGTAAATTGCCAACAACCACTCGGGAGAAGTGTATGGTGTTTCCTGAAACATCTAAAAAACAAAGCAACAGAGCCTAGGGCACTGCCACTTATGGTCCTATAGCTTAGGGAAATTAAAATCAAAAAGACACAGCCACCCCAAAGTTTGGGACGCCTCCGATTACAAGGACCTCGTTTACCGTACAAGTTCAATATCACAGAAAGTGAAAAATGGATAAAGAACTTGTGGTACTTACGTACAATGCAGTATCACTCAGCAATGAAATCTATGTCAACAGGCCCATAGCAGCATAATGAGTGAATTCAGGTACGATGATTCTAACTGAAATAAGTCACACAGAAAACGAAACATCATAAGATATCACTAATACATGGAATGTAAACTTGGCTACACATGAACTGAATTACAAAACAGAACAGGGTCTCAAGTTTAGAAAACCAACTTATGCTTGCTTAAGGGGAAAGGTGAGTTGGGGTGCTGCATAAAACCAGAGATTGAAATGAGCACAGATAAAGTTCCTTAAGCCAAATATGGAATAGACAAGAGCTACTCCTTGCTCAACGAAATGGACTCAACACCCCATATTAAACGCCTAAGAATGTACCTGACTAGTAAGTATCTTAAAACCTATGAATTGCTATGTCTCCAAAAGAGAATCAAGCGTGTGTACAGGGGCATAAACGCAGCAGTGATAGGATTGGAGAGGTTCGGTGAGCAAATGAAGACCCTTTGAAGACATATTGCATGGTACCCATTCCACGGGTCTCAACTCTCCAGGTTTAAGGTATTCTTCCTTCAGCTAAAACATGCATGTGGAACCCAGAGTATGATCAACCATGTGAACGGGAGACGTGTTCAAATATGTCTCAGTTTTCCTCCCCTGGTACTCGGGTGCAACATTCCAGACGCTTTACTAACACTCTCCCCACTTGGAGAGTCAGCGCCTTTAACCTCCTGTTTGGCCCAGTTTGCAATTTCTGCGGAAGATGAACAGGAATAGCGAGAACCAATGAGAGACTAGCTGGAGGTGTCTGGACGGGCAAATTTAACTCTCATTTCCCACCAGGAAGAGGAAATAACCAAAAGCTCAGCGTGCCGTACCGGAACCAGATTAGGGCCTGAAGCCATCCTGCGGTGTTGCGGCCAGGTCACAAGAAAGCGAGTTGAAGAAAGGAGCTCAGGGGCACTGTAATTCACAAACCTGCAGAGTTATAAATGACAGCTATCGTCCAAAAATAGACTGAAGTAAGGCTGCCAAGAGGACTTGAAATCGGGGCAGAATTGCAGGAAACCGATTTCAGGAGGTAGACTGGAATTGCATTGAAAGCATAGGAAAAGAGGCAGAACGTCCACAATGATGCACTTGGCCAAAAAGGGCGTATGCGTTTTTTCCTGAATATATTCAGGAAAAAACGCATACGCCCTTTTTGGCCAACCAAGCAAGCTTGCAAAGGAAATCTGCACTACAATGAAGTCTCACTTCCCCCCGGTCAAAAGGGCCATCTGAAAAAAGTGTAAAATCCAGAAAGGCAGGACAGGCCATGGAGAACTGGGAGCCTTGTTATGCTGATGGGCGGGATGTAAATTGCCAACAGACACTCGGGAGAAGTGTATGGTGTTTCCTGAAACATCTAAAAAACAAAGCAACAGAGCCTAGGGCACTGCCACTTATGGTCCTATAGCTTAGGGAAATTAAAATCAAAAAGACACAGCCACCCCAAAGTTTGGGACGCCTCTGTTTACAAGAACCTCGTTTACAGTACAAGTTCAACATCGCAGAAAGTGAAAAATGGATAAAGAAGTTGTGGTATTTACTTACAAAGCAATATCACTCAGCAATGAAATCTATGTCATCAGGCCCTTAGCATCACAATGAGTGGATTCAGGTATGATGATTCTAACTGAAATAAGTCACACAGAAAAAGAAACATCATAAGATATCCGTAATACATGGAATGTAAACTTGGCTACACAGGAACTGAATTACAGAACAGAACAGGGTCTCAAATTTAGAAAACCAACTTATGCTTGCTTAAGGGGAAAGGTGAGTTGGGGTGCTGCATAAAACCAGAGATTGAAATGAGCACAGATAAAGTTCCTTAAGTCAAATATGGAATAGACAAGAGCTACTCCTTGCTCAACGAAATGGACTCAACACCGCATATTAAACGCCTAAGAATGTACCTGACTAGTAAGTATCTTAAAACCTATGGATTGCTATGTCTCCGAAAGAGAATCAAGCATGTGTACAGGGGCATAAACGCAGCAGTGATAGGATTGGAGAGGTTCGGTGAGCAAATGAAGACCCTTTGAAGTCATATTGCATGGTACCCATCCACGGGTTTCAACTACCCAGGTTTAAGGTATTCTTCCTTCAGCTAAAACATGCATGTGGAACCTAGAGTATGATTAACCATGTGATCGGGAGACGTGTTCAAATATGTCTCAGTTTTCCTCCCCTGGTACTCGGATGCAACATTCCAGACGCTTTACTAACACTCTCCCCACTTGGAGAGTCAGTCCCTTTAACCTCCTGTTTGGCCCAGTTTGCAATTTCTGCAGAAGATGAACAGGAATAGCGAGAACCAATGAGAGGCTAGCTGGAGGTGTCTGGACGGGCAAATTTAACTCTCATTTCCCACCAGGAAGAGGAATTAACCAAAGGCTCAGCGTGCCGTGCCGGAACCAGATTAGGGCCTGAAGCCATCCTGCGGTGTTGCGGCCAGCTCAAAAGAAAGCGAGTTGAAGAAAGGAGCTCAGGGGCACTGTAATTCACAAACCTGCAGAGTTATAAATGACAGCTATCGTCCAAAAATAGACTGAAGTAAGGCTGCCAAGAGGACTTGAAAGCGGGGCAGAATTGCAGGAAACCGATTTCAGGAGGTAGACTGGAATTGCATTGAAAGCATAGGAAAAGAGGCAGAACGTCCACAATGATGCACTTGGCCAAAAAGGGCGTATGCGTTTTTTCCTGAATATATTCAGGAAAAAACGCATACGCCCTTTTTGGCCAACCAAGCAAGCTTGCAAAGGAAATCTGCACTACAATGAAGTCTCACTTCCCCTCGGTCAAAAGGGACATTTGAAAAAAGTGTAAAATCCAGAAAGGCAGGACAGGCCATGGAGAACTGGGAGCCTTGTTATGCTGATGGGCGGGATGTAAATTGCCAACAGACACTCGGGAGAAGTGTATGGTGTTTCCTGAAACATCTAAAAAACAAAGCAACAGAGCCTAGGGCACTGCCACTTATGGTCCTATAGCTTAGGGAAATTAAAATCAAAAAGACACAGCCACCCCAAAGTTTGGGACGCCTCTGTTTACAAGAACCTCGTTTACAGTACAAGATCAACATCGCAGAAAGTGAAAAATGGATAAAGAAGTTGTGGTATTTACTTACAAAGCAATATCACTCAGCAATGAAATCTGTGTCATCAGGCCCTTAGCAGCACAATGAGTGGATTCAGGTATGATGATTCTAACTGAAGTAAGTCACACAGAAAAAGAAACATCATAAGATATCAGTAATACACGGAATGTAAACTTGGCTACACAGGAACTGAATTACAGAACAGAACAGGGTCTCAAATTTAGAAAACCAACTTATGCTTGCTTAAGGGGAAAGGTGAGTTGGGGTGCTGCATAAAACCAGAGATTGAAATGAGCACAGATAAAGTTCCTTAAGTCAAATATGGAATAGACAAGAGCTACTCCTTGCTCAACGAAATGGACTCAACACCGCATATTAAACGCCTAAGAATGTACCTGACTAGTAAGTATCTTAAAACCTATGGATTGCTATGTCTCCGAAAGAGAATCAAGCATGTGTACAGGGGCATAAACGCAGCAGTGATAGGATTGGAGAGGTTCGGTGAGCAAATGAAGACCCTTTGAAGTCATATTGCATGGTACCCATTACACGGGTCTTAACTCTCCAGGTTTAAGGTATTCTTCCTTCAGCTAAAACATGCATGTGGAACCCAAGTATGATCAACCATGTGAACGGGAGACGTGTTCAAATATGTCTCAGTTTTCCTCCCCTGGTACTCGGGTGCAACATTCCAGACGCTTTACTAACACTCTCCCCACTTGGAGAGTCAGCGCCTTTAACCTCCTGTTTGGCCCAGTTTGCAATTTCTGCGGAAGATGAACAGGAATAGCGAGAACCAATGAGAGACTAGCTGGAGGTGTCTGGACGGGCAAATTTAACTCTCATTTCCCACCAGGAAGAGGAAATAACCAAAAGCTCAGCGTGCCGTACCGGAACCAGATTAGGGCCTGAAGCCATCCTGCGGTGTTGCGGCCAGGTCACAAGAAAGCGAGTTGAAGAAAGGAGCTCAGGGGCACTGTAATTCACAAACCTGCAGAGTTATAAATGACAGCTATCGTCCAAAAATAGACTGAAGTAAGGCTGCCAAGAGGACTTGAAATCGGGGCAGAATTGCAGGAAACCGATTTCAGGAGGTAGACTGGAATTGCATTGAAAGCATAGGAAAAGAGGCAGAACGTCCACAATGATGCACTTGGCCAAAAAGGGCGTATGCGTTTTTTCCTGAATATATTCAGGAAAAAACGCATACGCCCTTTTTGGCCAACCAAGCAAGCTTGCAAAGGAAATCTGCACTACAATGAAGTCTCACTTCCCCCCGGTCAAAAGGGCCATCTGAAAAAAGTGTAAAATCCAGAAAGGCAGGACAGGCCATGGAGAACTGGGAGCCTTGTTATGCTGATGGGCGGGATGTAAATTGCCAACAGACACTCGGGAGAAGTGTATGGTGTTTCCTGAAACATCTAAAAAACAAAGCAACAGAGCCTAGGGCACTGCCACTTATGGTCCTATAGCTTAGGGAAATTAAAATCAAAAAGACACAGCCACCCCAAAGTTTGGGACGCCTCTGTTTACAAGAACCTCGTTTACAGTACAAGTTCAACATCGCAGAAAGTGAAAAATGGATAAAGAAGTTGTGGTATTTACTTACAAAGCAATATCACTCAGCAATGAAATCTATGTCATCAGGCCCTTAGCATCACAATGAGTGGATTCAGGTATGATGATTCTAACTGAAATAAGTCACACAGAAAAAGAAACATCATAAGATATCCGTAATACATGGAATGTAAACTTGGCTACACAGGAACTGAATTACAGAACAGAACAGGGTCTCAAATTTAGAAAACCAACTTATGCTTGCTTAAGGGGAAAGGTGAGTTGGGGTGCTGCATAAAACCAGAGATTGAAATGAGCACAGATAAAGTTCCTTAAGTCAAATATGGAATAGACAAGAGCTACTCCTTGCTCAACGAAATGGACTCAACACCGCATATTAAACGCCTAAGAATGTACCTGACTAGTAAGTATCTTAAAACCTATGGATTGCTATGTCTCCGAAAGAGAATCAAGCATGTGTACAGGGGCATAAACGCAGCAGTGATAGGATTGGAGAGGTTCGGTGAGCAAATGAAGACCCTTTGAAGTCATATTGCATGGTACCCATCCACGGGTTTCAACTACCCAGGTTTAAGGTATTCTTCCTTCAGCTAAAACATGCATGTGGAACCTAGAGTATGATCAACCATGTGATCGGGAGACGTGTTCAAATATGTCTCAGTTTTCCTCCCCTGGTACTCGGGTGCAACATTCCAGACGCTTTACTAACACTCTCCCCACTTGGAGCGTCAGTCCCTTTAACCTCCTGTTTGGCCCAGTTTGCAATTTCTGCGGAAGATGAACAGGAATAGCGAGAACCAATGAGAGGCTAGCTGGAGGTGTCTGGACGGGCAAATTTAACTCTCATTTCCCACCAGGAAGAGGAATTAACTAAAGGCTCAGCGTGCCGTACCGGAACCAGATTAGGGCCTGAAGCCATCCTGCGGTGTTGCGGCCAGTTCACAAGAAAGCGAGTTGAAGAAAGGAGCTCAGGGGCACTGTAATTCACAAACCTGCAGAGTTATAAATGACAGCTATCGTCCAAAAATAGACTGAAGTAAGGCTGCCAAGAGGACTTGAAAGCGGGGCAGAATTGCAGGAAACCGATTTCAGGAGGTAGACTGGAATTGCATTGAAAGCATAGGAAAAGAGGCAGAACGTCCACAATGATGCACTTGGCCAAAAAGGGCGTATGCGTTTTTTCCTGAATATATTCAGGAAAAAACGCATACGCCCTTTTTGGCCAACCAAGCAAGCTTGCAAAGGAAATCTGCACTACAATGAAGTCTCACTTCCCCCCGGTCAAAAGGGCCATCTGAAAAAAGTGTAAAATCCAGAAAGGCAGGACAGGCCATGGAGAACTGGGAGCCTTGTTATGCTGATGGGCGGGATGTAAATTGCCAACAACCACTCGGGAGAAGTGTATGGTGTTTCCTGAAACATCTAAAAAACAAAGCAACAGAGCCTAGGGCACTGCCACTTATGGTCCTATAGCTTAGGGAAATTAAAATCAAAAAGACACAGCCACCCCAAAGTTTGGGACGCCTCTGTTTACAAGAACCTCGTTTACAGTACAAGTTCAACATCGCAGAAAGTGAAAAATGGATAAAGAACTTGTGGTACTTACGTACAATGCAGTATCACTCAGCAATGAAATCTATGTCATCAGGCCCGTAGCAGCACAATGAGTGGATTCAGGTACGATGATTCTAACTGAAATAAGTCACACAGAAAAAGAAACATCATAAGATATCACTAATACACGGAATGTAAACTTGGCTACACAGGAACTGCATTCCAAAACAGAACAGGGTCTCAAATTTAGAAAACCAACTTATGCTTGCTTAAGGGGAAAGGTGAGTTGGGGTGCTGCATAAAACCAGAGATTGAAATGAGCACAGATAAAGTTCCTTAAGCCAAATATGGAATAGACAAGAGCTACTCCTTGCTCAACGAAATGGACTCAAAACCCCATATTAAACCCCTAAGAATGTACCTGACTAGTAAGTATCTTAAAACCTATGGATTGCTATGTCTCCAAAAGAGAATCAAGCGTGTGTACAGGGGAATAAACGCAGCAGTGATAGGATTGGAGAGGTTCGGTGAGCAAATGAAGACCCTTTGAAGTCATATTGCATGGTACCCATTCCACAGGTCTCAACTCTCCAGGTTTAAGGTATTCTTCCTTCAGCTAAAACATGCATGTGGAACCCAGAGTATGATCAACCATGTGAACGGGAGACGTGTTCAAATATGTCTCAGTTTTCCTCCCCTGGTACTCGGGTGCAACATTCCAGACGCTTTACTAACACTCTCCCGACTTGGAGAGTCAGTCCCTTTAACCTCCTGTTTGGCCCAGTTTGCAATTTCTGCGGAAGATGAAAAGGAATAGCAAGAACCAATGAGAGGCTAGCTGGAGGTGTCTGGACGGGCAAATTTAACTCTCATTTCCCACCAGGAAGAGGAATTAACCAAAGGCTCAGCATGACGGGCCGGAACCAGATTAGGGCCTGAAGCCATCCTGCGGTGTTGCGGCCAGTTCACAAGAAAGCGAGTTGAAGAAAGGAGCTCAGGGGCACTGTAATTCACAAACCTGCAGAGTTATAAATGACAGCTATCGTCCAAAAATAGACTGAAGTAAGGCTGCCAAGAGGACTTGAAAGCGGGGCAGAATTGCAGGAAACCGATTTCAGGAGGTAGACTGGAATTGCATTGAAAGCATAGGAAAAGAGGCAGAACGTCCACAATGATGCACTTGGCCAAAAAGGGCGTATGCGTTTTTTCCTGAATATATTCAGGAAAAAACGCATACGCCCTTTTTGGCCAACCAAGCAAGCTTGCAAAGGAAATCTGCACTACAATGAAGTCTCACTTCCCCCCGGTCAAAAGGGCCATCTGAAAAAAGTGTAAAATCCAGAAAGGCAGGACAGTCCATGGAGAACTGGGAGCCTTGTTATGCTGATGGGCGGGATGTAAATTGCCAACAGACACTCGGGAGAAGTGTATGGTGTTTCCTGAAACATCTAAAAAACAAAGCAACAGAACCTAGGGCACTTCCACTTATGGTCCTATAGCTTAGGGAAATTAAAATCAAAAAGACACAGCCACCCCAAAGTTTGGGATGCCTCTGTTTACAAGAACCTCGTTTACAGTACAAGTTCAACATCGCAGAAAGTGAAAAATGCATAAAGAAGTTGTGGTATTTACTTACAAAGCAATATCACTCAGCAATGAAATCTGTGTCATCAGGCCCTTAGCAGCACAATGAGTGGATTCAGGTATGATGATTCTAACTGAAATAAGTCACAAAGAAAAAGAAACATCATAAGATATCAGTAATACACGGAATGTAAACTTGGCTACACAGGAACTGTATTACAGAATAGAACAGGGTCTCAAATTTAGAAAACCAACTTATTCTTGCTTAAGGGTAAAGGTGAGTTGGGGTGCTGCATAAAACCAGAGATTGAAATGAGCACAGATAAAGTTCCTTAAGCCAAATATGGAATAGACAAGAGCTACTCCTTGCTCAACGAAATGGACTCAACACCCCATATTAAACGCCTAAGAATGTACCTGACTAGTAAGTATCTTAAAACCTATGGATTGCTATGTCTCCGAAAGAGAATCAAGCATGTGTACAGGGGCATAAACGCAGCAGTGATAGGATTGGAAAGGTTCGGTGAGCAAATGAAGACCCTTTGAAGTCATATTGCATGGTACCCATTCCACGGGTTTCAACTACCCAGGTTTAAGGTATTCTTCCTTCAGCTAAAACATGCATGTGGAACCTAGAGTATGATCAACCATGTGATCGGGAGACGTGTTCAAATATGTCTCAGTTTTCCTCCCCTGGTACTCGGGTGCAACATTCCAGACACTTTACTAACACTCTCCCCACTTGGAGAGTCAGTCCCTTTAACCTCCTGTTTGGCCCAGTTTGCAAGTTCTGCGGAAGATGAACAGGAATAGCGAGAACCAATGAGAGGCTAGCTGGAGGTGTCTGGACGGGCAAATTTAACTCTCATTTCCCACCAGGAAGAGGAATTAACTAAAGGCTCAGCGTGCCGTGCCGGAACCAGATTAGGGCCTGAAGCCATCCTGCGGTGTTGCGGCCAGCTCAAAAGAAAGCGAGTTGAAGAAAGGAGCTCAGGGGCACTGTAATTCACAAACCTGCAGAGTTATAAATGACAGCTATCGTCCAAAAATAGACTGAAGTAAGGCTGCCAAGAGGACTTGAAAGCGGGGCAGAATTGCAGGAAACCGATTTCAGGAGGTAGACTGGAATTGCATTGAAAGCATAGGAAAAGAGGCAGAACGTCCACAATGATGCACTTGGCCAAAAAGGGCGTATGCGTTTTTTCCTGAATATATTCAGGAAAAAACGCATACGCCCTTTTTGGCCAACCAAGCAAGCTTGCAAAGGAAATCTGCACTACAATGAAGTCTCACTTCCCCTCGGTCAAAAGGGACATTTGAAAAAAGTGTAAAATCCAGAAAGGCAGGACAGGCCATGGAGAACTGGGAGCCTTGTTATGCTGATGGGCGGGATGTAAATTGCCAACAGACACTCGGGAGAAGTGTATGGTGTTTCCTGAAACATCTAAAAAACAAAGCAACAGAGCCTAGGGCACTGCCACTTATGGTCCTATAGCTTAGGGAAATTAAAATCAAAAAGACACAGCCACCCCAAAGTTTGGGACGCCTCTGTTTACAAGAACCTCGTTTACAGTACAAGATCAACATCGCAGAAAGTGAAAAATGGATAAAGAAGTTGTGGTATTTACTTACAAAGCAATATCACTCAGCAATGAAATCTGTGTCATCAGGCCCTTAGCAGCACAATGAGTGGATTCAGGTATGATGATTCTAACTGAAGTAAGTCACACAGAAAAAGAAACATCATAAGATATCAGTAATACACGGAATGTAAACTTGGCTACACAGGAACTGAATTACAGAACAGAACAGGGTCTCAAATTTAGAAAACCAACTTATGCTTGCTTAAGGGGAAAGGTGAGTTGGGGTGCTGCATAAAACCAGAGATTGAAATGAGCACAGATAAAGTTCCTTAAGTCAAATATGGAATAGACAAGAGCTACTCCTTGCTCAACGAAATGGACTCAACACCGCATATTAAACGCCTAAGAATGTACCTGACTAGTAAGTATCTTAAAACCTATGGATTGCTATGTCTCCGAAAGAGAATCAAGCATGTGTACAGGGGCATAAACGCAGCAGTGATAGGATTGGAGAGGTTCGGTGAGCAAATGAAGACCCTTTGAAGTCATATTGCATGGTACCCATTACACGGGTCTTAACTCTCCAGGTTTAAGGTATTCTTCCTTCAGCTAAAACATGCATGTGGAACCCAAGTATGATCAACCATGTGAACGGGAGACGTGTTCAAATATGTCTCAGTTTTCCTCCCCTGGTACTCGGGTGCAACATTCCAGACGCTTTACTAACACTCTCCCCACTTGGAGAGTCAGCGCCTTTAACCTCCTGTTTGGCCCAGTTTGCAATTTCTGCGGAAGATGAACAGGAATAGCGAGAACCAATGAGAGACTAGCTGGAGGTGTCTGGACGGGCAAATTTAACTCTCATTTCCCACCAGGAAGAGGAAATAACCAAAAGCTCAGCGTGCCGTACCGGAACCAGATTAGGGCCTGAAGCCATCCTGCGGTGTTGCGGCCAGGTCACAAGAAAGCGAGTTGAAGAAAGGAGCTCAGGGGCACTGTAATTCACAAACCTGCAGAGTTATAAATGACAGCTATCGTCCAAAAATAGACTGAAGTAAGGCTGCCAAGAGGACTTGAAATCGGGGCAGAATTGCAGGAAACCGATTTCAGGAGGTAGACTGGAATTGCATTGAAAGCATAGGAAAAGAGGCAGAACGTCCACAATGATGCACTTGGCCAAAAAGGGCGTATGCGTTTTTTCCTGAATATATTCAGGAAAAAACGCATACGCCCTTTTTGGCCAACCAAGCAAGCTTGCAAAGGAAATCTGCACTACAATGAAGTCTCACTTCCCCCCGGTCAAAAGGGCCATCTGAAAAAAGTGTAAAATCCAGAAAGGCAGGACAGGCCATGGAGAACTGGGAGCCTTGTTATGCTGATGGGCGGGATGTAAATTGCCAACAGACACTCGGGAGAAGTGTATGGTGTTTCCTGAAACATCTAAAAAACAAAGCAACAGAGCCTAGGGCACTGCCACTTATGGTCCTATAGCTTAGGGAAATTAAAATCAAAAAGACACAGCCACCCCAAAGTTTGGGACGCCTCTGTTTACAAGAACCTCGTTTACAGTACAAGTTCAACATCGCAGAAAGTGAAAAATGGATAAAGAAGTTGTGGTATTTACTTACAAAGCAATATCACTCAGCAATGAAATCTATGTCATCAGGCCCTTAGCATCACAATGAGTGGATTCAGGTATGATGATTCTAACTGAAATAAGTCACACAGAAAAAGAAACATCATAAGATATCCGTAATACATGGAATGTAAACTTGGCTACACAGGAACTGAATTACAGAACAGAACAGGGTCTCAAATTTAGAAAACCAACTTATGCTTGCTTAAGGGGAAAGGTGAGTTGGGGTGCTGCATAAAACCAGAGATTGAAATGAGCACAGATAAAGTTCCTTAAGTCAAATATGGAATAGACAAGAGCTACTCCTTGCTCAACGAAATGGACTCAACACCGCATATTAAACGCCTAAGAATGTACCTGACTAGTAAGTATCTTAAAACCTATGGATTGCTATGTCTCCGAAAGAGAATCAAGCATGTGTACAGGGGCATAAACGCAGCAGTGATAGGATTGGAGAGGTTCGGTGAGCAAATGAAGACCCTTTGAAGTCATATTGCATGGTACCCATCCACGGGTTTCAACTACCCAGGTTTAAGGTATTCTTCCTTCAGCTAAAACATGCATGTGGAACCTAGAGTATGATCAACCATGTGATCGGGAGACGTGTTCAAATATGTCTCAGTTTTCCTCCCCTGGTACTCGGGTGCAACATTCCAGACGCTTTACTAACACTCTCCCCACTTGGAGCGTCAGTCCCTTTAACCTCCTGTTTGGCCCAGTTTGCAATTTCTGCGGAAGATGAACAGGAATAGCGAGAACCAATGAGAGGCTAGCTGGAGGTGTCTGGACGGGCAAATTTAACTCTCATTTCCCACCAGGAAGAGGAATTAACTAAAGGCTCAGCGTGCCGTACCGGAACCAGATTAGGGCCTGAAGCCATCCTGCGGTGTTGCGGCCAGGTCACAAGAAAGCGAGTTGAAGAAAGGAGCTCAGGGGCACTGTAATTCACAAACCTGCAGAGTTATAAATGACAGCTATCGTCCAAAAATAGACTGAAGTAAGGCTGCCAAGAGGACTTGAAAGCGGGGCAGAATTGCAGGAAACCGATTTCAGGAGGTAGACTGGAATTGCATTGAAAGCATAGGAAAAGAGGCAGAACGTCCACAATGATGCACTTGGCCAAAAAGGGCGTATGCGTTTTTTCCTGAATATATTCAGGAAAAAACGCATACGCCCTTTTTGGCCAACCAAGCAAGCTTGCAAAGGAAATCTGCACTACAATGAAGTCTCACTTCCCCCCGGTCAAAAGGGCCATCTGAAAAAAGTGTAAAATCCAGAAAGGCAGGACAGTCCATGGAGAACTGGGAGCCTTGTTATGCTGATGGGCGGGATGTAAATTGCCAACAGACACTCGGGAGAAGTGTATGGTGTTTCCTGAAACATCTAAAAAACAAAGCAACAGAACCTAGGGCACTTCCACTTATGGTCCTATAGCTTAGGGAAATTAAAATCAAAAAGACACAGCCACCCCAAAGTTTGGGATGCCTCTGTTTACAAGAACCTCGTTTACAGTACAAGTTCAACATCGCAGAAAGTGAAAAATGCATAAAGAAGTTGTGGTATTTACTTACAAAGCAATATCACTCAGCAATGAAATCTGTGTCATCAGGCCCTTAGCAGCACAATGAGTGGATTCAGGTATGATGATTCTAACTGAAATAAGTCACAAAGAAAAAGAAACATCATAAGATATCAGTAATACACGGAATGTAAACTTGGCTACACAGGAACTGTATTACAGAATAGAACAGGGTCTCAAATTTAGAAAACCAACTTATTCTTGCTTAAGGGTAAAGGTGAGTTGGGGTGCTGCATAAAACCAGAGATTGAAATGAGCACAGATAAAGTTCCTTAAGCCAAATATGGAATAGACAAGAGCTACTCCTTGCTCAACGAAATGGACTCAACACCCCATATTAAACGCCTAAGAATGTACCTGACTAGTAAGTATCTTAAAACCTATGGATTGCTATGTCTCCGAAAGAGAATCAAGCATGTGTACAGGGGCATAAACGCAGCAGTGATAGGATTGGAAAGGTTCGGTGAGCAAATGAAGACCCTTTGAAGTCATATTGCATGGTACCCATTCCACGGGTTTCAACTACCCAGGTTTAAGGTATTCTTCCTTCAGCTAAAACATGCATGTGGAACCTAGAGTATGATCAACCATGTGATCGGGAGACGTGTTCAAATATGTCTCAGTTTTCCTCCCCTGGTACTCGGGTGCAACATTCCAGACACTTTACTAACACTCTCCCCACTTGGAGAGTCAGTCCCTTTAACCTCCTGTTTGGCCCAGTTTGCAAGTTCTGCGGAAGATGAACAGGAATAGCGAGAACCAATGAGAGGCTAGCTGGAGGTGTCTGGACGGGCAAATTTAACTCTCATTTCCCACCAGGAAGAGGAATTAACTAAAGGCTCAGCGTGCCGTGCCGGAACCAGATTAGGGCCTGAAGCCATCCTGCGGTGTTGCGGCCAGGTCACAAGAAAGCGAGTTGAAGAAAGGAGCTCAGGGGCACTGTAATTCACAAACCTGCAGAGTTATAAATGACAGCTATCGTCCAAAAATAGACTGAAGTAAGGCTGCCAAGAGGACTTGAAAGCGGGGCAGAATTGCAGGAAACCGATTTCAGGAGGTAGACTGGAATTGCATTGAAAGCATAGGAAAAGAGGCAGAACGTCCACAATGATGCACTTGGCCAAAAAGGGCGTATGCGTTTTTTCCTGAATATATTCAGGAAAAAACGCATACGCCCTTTTTGGCCAACCAAGCAAGCTTGCAAAGGAAATCTGCACTACAATGAAGTCTCACTTCCCCCCGGTCAAAAGGGCCATCTGAAAAAAGTGTAAAATCCAGAAAGGCAGGACAGGCCATGGAGAACTGGGAGCCTTGTTATGCTGATGGGCGGGATGTAAATTGCCAACAACCACTCGGGAGAAGTGTATGGTGTTTCCTGAAACATCTAAAAAACAAAGCAACAGAGCCTAGGGCACTGCCACTTATGGTCCTATAGCTTAGGGAAATTAAAATCAAAAAGACACAGCCACCCCAAAGTTTGGGACGCCTCTGTTTACAAGAACCTCGTTTACAGTACAAGTTCAACATCGCAGAAAGTGAAAAATGGATAAAGAACTTGTGGTACTTACGTACAATGCAGTATCACTCAGCAATGAAATCTATGTCATCAGGCCCGTAGCAGCACAATGAGTGGATTCAGGTACGATGATTCTAACTGAAATAAGTCACACAGAAAAAGAAACATCATAAGATATCACTAATACACGGAATGTAAACTTGGCTACACAGGAACTGCATTCCAAAACAGAACAGGGTCTCAAATTTAGAAAACCAACTTATGCTTGCTTAAGGGGAAAGGTGAGTTGGGGTGCTGCATAAAACCAGAGATTGAAATGAGCACAGATAAAGTTCCTTAAGCCAAATATGGAATAGACAAGAGCTACTCCTTGCTCAACGAAATGGACTCAAAACCCCATATTAAACCCCTAAGAATGTACCTGACTAGTAAGTATCTTAAAACCTATGGATTGCTATGTCTCCAAAAGAGAATCAAGCGTGTGTACAGGGGAATAAACGCAGCAGTGATAGGATTGGAGAGGTTCGGTGAGCAAATGAAGACCCTTTGAAGTCATATTGCATGGTACCCATTCCACAGGTCTCAACTCTCCAGGTTTAAGGTATTCTTCCTTCAGCTAAAACATGCATGTGGAACCCAGAGTATGATCAACCATGTGAACGGGAGACGTGTTCAAATATGTCTCAGTTTTCCTCCCCTGGTACTCGGGTGCAACATTCCAGACGCTTTACTAACACTCTCCCGACTTGGAGAGTCAGTCCCTTTAACCTCCTGTTTGGCCCAGTTTGCAATTTCTGCGGAAGATGAAAAGGAATAGCAAGAACCAATGAGAGGCTAGCTGGAGGTGTCTGGACGGGCAAATTTAACTCTCATTTCCCACCAGGAAGAGGAATTAACCAAAGGCTCAGCATGACGGGCCGGAACCAGATTAGGGCCTGAAGCCATCCTGCGGTGTTGCGGCCAGTTCACAAGAAAGCGAGTTGAAGAAAGGAGCTCAGGGGCACTGTAATTCACAAACCTGCAGAGTTATAAATGACAGCTATCGTCCAAAAATAGACTGAAGTAAGGCTGCCAAGAGGACTTGAAAGCGGGGCAGAATTGCAGGAAACCGATTTCAGGAGGTAGACTGGAATTGCATTGAAAGCATAGGAAAAGAGGCAGAACGTCCACAATGATGCACTTGGCCAAAAAGGGCGTATGCGTTTTTTCCTGAATATATTCAGGAAAAAACGCATACGCCCTTTTTGGCCAACCAAGCAAGCTTGCAAAGGAAATCTGCACTACAATGAAGTCTCACTTCCCCCCGGTCAAAAGGGCCATCTGAAAAAAGTGTAAAATCCAGAAAGGCAGGACAGTCCATGGAGAACTGGGAGCCTTGTTATGCTGATGGGCGGGATGTAAATTGCCAACAGACACTCGGGAGAAGTGTATGGTGTTTCCTGAAACATCTAAAAAACAAAGCAACAGAACCTAGGGCACTTCCACTTATGGTCCTATAGCTTAGGGAAATTAAAATCAAAAAGACACAGCCACCCCAAAGTTTGGGATGCCTCTGTTTACAAGAACCTCGTTTACAGTACAAGTTCAACATCGCAGAAAGTGAAAAATGCATAAAGAAGTTGTGGTATTTACTTACAAAGCAATATCACTCAGCAATGAAATCTGTGTCATCAGGCCCTTAGCAGCACAATGAGTGGATTCAGGTATGATGATTCTAACTGAAATAAGTCACAAAGAAAAAGAAACATCATAAGATATCAGTAATACACGGAATGTAAACTTGGCTACACAGGAACTGTATTACAGAATAGAACAGGGTCTCAAATTTAGAAAACCAACTTATTCTTGCTTAAGGGTAAAGGTGAGTTGGGGTGCTGCATAAAACCAGAGATTGAAATGAGCACAGATAAAGTTCCTTAAGCCAAATATGGAATAGACAAGAGCTACTCCTTGCTCAACGAAATGGACTCAACACCCCATATTAAACGCCTAAGAATGTACCTGACTAGTAAGTATCTTAAAACCTATGGATTGCTATGTCTCCGAAAGAGAATCAAGCATGTGTACAGGGGCATAAACGCAGCAGTGATAGGATTGGAAAGGTTCGGTGAGCAAATGAAGACCCTTTGAAGTCATATTGCATGGTACCCATTCCACGGGTTTCAACTACCCAGGTTTAAGGTATTCTTCCTTCAGCTAAAACATGCATGTGGAACCTAGAGTATGATCAACCATGTGATCGGGAGACGTGTTCAAATATGTCTCAGTTTTCCTCCCCTGGTACTCGGGTGCAACATTCCAGACACTTTACTAACACTCTCCCCACTTGGAGAGTCAGTCCCTTTAACCTCCTGTTTGGCCCAGTTTGCAATTTCTGAGGAAGATGAACAGGAATAGCGAGAACCAATGAGAGGCTAGCTGGAGGTGTCTGGACGGGCAAATTTAACTCTCATTTCCCACCAGGAAGAGGAATTAACCAAAGGCTCAGCGTGCCGTACCGGAACCAGATTAGGGCCTGAAGCCATCCTGCGGTGTTGCGGCCAGGTCACAAGAAAGCGAGTTGAAGAAAGGAGCTCAGGGGCACTGTAATTCACAAACATGCAGAGTTATAAATGACAGCTATCGTCCAAAAATAGACTGAAGTAAGGCTGCCAAGAGGACTTGAAAGCGGGGCAGAATTGCAGGAAACCGATTTCAGGAGGTAGACTGGAATTGCATTGAAAGCATAGGAAAAGAGGCAGAACGTCCACAATGATGCACTTGGCCAAAAAGGGCGTATGCGTTTTTTCCTGAATATATTCAGGAAAAAACGCATACGCCCTTTTTGGCCAACCAAGCAAGCTTGCAAAGGAAATCTGCACTACAATGAAGTCTCACTTCCCCCCGGTCAAAAGGGCCATCTGAAAAAAGTGTAAAATCCAGAAAGGCAGGACAGGCCATGGAGAACTGGGAGCCTTGTTATGCTGATGGGCGGGATGTAAATTGCCAACAACCACTCGGGAGAAGTGTATGGTGTTTCCTGAAACATCTAAAAAACAAAGCAACAGAGCCTAGGGCACTTCCACTTATGGTCCTATAGCTTAGGGAAATTAAAATCAAAAAGACACAGCCACCCCAAAGTTTGGGACGCCTCCGTTTACAAGAACCTCGTTTACCGTACAAGTTCAATATCACAGAAAGTGAAAAATGGATAAAGAACTTGTGGTACTTACGTACAATGCAGTGTCACTCAGCAATGAAATCTATGTCATCAGGCCCGTAGCAGCATAATGAGTGGATTCAGGTACGATGATTCTAACTGAAATAAGTCACACAGAAAAAGAAACATCATAAGATATCACTAATACACGGAATGTAAACTTGGCTACACAGGAACTGCATTCCAAAACAGAACAGGGTTTCAAATTTAGAAAACCAACTTATGCTTGCTTAAGGGGAAAGGTGAGTTGGGGTGCTGCATAAAACCAGAGATTGAAATGAGCACAGATAAAGTTCCTTAAGCCAAATATGGAATAGACAAGAGCTACTCCTTGCTCAACGAAATGGACTCAACACCCCATATTAAACGCCTAAGAATGTACCTGACTAGTAAGTATCTTAAAACCTATGGATTGCTATGTCTCCGAAAGAGAATCAAGCGTGTGTACAGGGGCATAAACGCAGCAGTGATAGGATTGGAGAGGTTCGGTGAGCAAATGAAGACCCTTTGAAGTCATATTGCATGGTACCCATTCCACGGGTCTCAACTCTCCAGGTTTATGGTATTCTTCCTTCAGCTAAAACATGCATTTGGAACCCAGAGTATGATCAACCATGTGAACGGGAGACGTGTTCAAATATGTCTCAGTTTTCCTCCCCTGGTACTCGGGTGCAACATTCCAGGCGCTTTACTAACACTCTCCCGACTTGAAGAGTCAGTCCCTTTAACCTCCTGTTTGGCCTAGTTTGCAATTTCTGCGGAGTATGAACAGGAATAGCGAGAACCAATGAGAGACTAGCTGGAGGTGTCTGAACGGGCAAATTTAACTCTCATTTCCCACCAGGAAGAGGAATTAACCAAAGGCTCAGCGTGCCGTACCGGAACCAGATTAGGGCCTGAAGCCATCCTGCGGTGTTGCGGCCAGGTCACAAGAAAGCGAGTTGAAGAAAGGAGCTCAGGGGCACTGTAATTCACAAACATGCAGAGTTATAAATGACAGCTATCGTCCAAAAATAGACTGAAGTAAGGCTGCCAAGAGGACTTGAAAGCGGGGCAGAATTGCAGGAAGCCGATTTCAGGAGGTAGACTGGAATTGCATTGAAAGCATAGGAAAAGAGGCAGAACGTCCACAATGATGCACTTGGCCAAAAAGGGCGTATGCGTTTTTTCCTGAATATATTCAGGAAAAAACGCATACGCCCTTTTTGGCCAACCAAGCAAGCTTGCAAAGGAAATCTGCACTACAATGAAGTCTCACTTCCCCCCGGTCAAAAGGGCCATCTGAAAAAAGTGTAAAATCCAGAAAGGCAGGACAGGCCATGGAGAACTGGGAGCCTTGTTATGCTGATGGGCGGGATGTAAGTTGCCAACAACCACTCGGGAGAAGTGTATGGTGTTTCCTGAAACATCTAAAAAACAAAGCAACAGAGCCTAGGGCACTTCCACTTATGGTCCTATAGCTTAGGGAAATTAAAATCAAAAAGACACAGCCACCCCAAAGTTTGGGACTCCTCTGTTTACAAGAACCTCGTTTACAGTACAAGTTTAACATCGCAGAAAGTGAAAAATGCATAAAGAAGTTGTGGTATTTACTTACAAAGCAATATCACTCAGCAATGAAATCTGTGTCATCAGGCCCTTAGCAGCACAATGAGTGGATTCAGGTATGATGATTCTAACTGAAATAAGTCACACAGAAAAAGAAACATCATAAGATATCAGTAATACACGGAATGTAAACTTGGCTACACAGGAACTGAATTACAGAACAGAACAGGGTCTCAAATTTAGAAAACCAACTTATGCTTGCTTAAGGGGAAAGGTGAGTTGGGGTGCTGCATAAAACCAGAGATTGAAATGAGCACAGATAAAGTTCCTTAAGCCAAATATGGAATAGACAAGAGCTACTCCTTGCTCAACGAAATGGACTCAACACCCCATATTAAACGCCTAAGAATGTACCTGACTAGTAAGTATCTTAAAACCTATGGATTGCTATGTCTCCGAAAGAGAATCAAGCATGTGTACAGGGGCATAAACGCAGCAGTGATAGGATTGGAGAGGTTCGGTGAGCAAATGAAGACCCTTTGAAGTCATATTGCATGGTACCCATTCCACGGGTTTCAACTACCCAGGTTTAAGGTATTCTTCCTTCAGCTAAAACATGCATGTGGAACCTAGAGTATGATCAACCATGTGATCGGGAGACGTGTTCAAATATGTCTCAGTTTTCCTCCCCTGGTACTCGGGTGCAACATTCCAGACGCTTTACTAACACTCTCCCCACTTGGAGAGTCAGTCCCTTTAACCTCCTGTTTGGCCCAGTTTGCAAGTTCTGCGGAAGATGAACAGGAATAGCGAGAACCAATGAGAGGCTAGCTGGAGGTGTCTGGACGGGCAAATTTAACTCTCATTTCCCACCAGGAAGAGGAATTAACTAAAGGCTCAGCGTGCCGTGCCGGAACCAGATTAGGGCCTGAAGCCATCCTGCGGTGTTGCGGCCAGGTCACAAGAAAGCGAGTTGAAGAAAGGAGCTCAGGGGCACTGTAATTCACAAACCTGCAGAGTTATAAATGACAGCTATCGTCCAAAAATAGACTGAAGTAAGGCTGCCAAGAGGACTTGAAAGCGGGGCAGAATTGCAGGAAACCGATTTCAGGAGGTAGACTGGAATTGCATTGAAAGCATAGGAAAAGAGGCAGAACGTCCACAATGATGCACTTGGCCAAAAAGGGCGTATGCGTTTTTTCCTGAATATATTCAGGAAAAAACGCATACGCCCTTTTTGGCCAACCAAGCAAGCTTGCAAAGGAAATCTGCACTACAATGAAGTCTCACTTCCCCCCGGTCAAAAGGGCCATCTGAAAAAAGTGTAAAATCCAGAAAGGCAGGACAGGCCATGGAGAACTGTGAGCCTTGTTATGCTGATGGGCGGGATGTAAATTGCCAACAGACACTCGGGAGAAGTGTATGGTGTTTCCTGAAACATCTAAAAAACAAAGCAACAGAGCCTAGGGCACTGCCACTTATGGTCCTATAGCTTAGGGAAATTAAAATCAAAAAGACACAGCCACCCCAAAGTTTGGGACGCCTCTGTTTACAAGAACCTCGTTTACAGTACAAGTTCAACATCACAGAAAGTGAAAAATGGATAAAGAACTTGTGGTACTTACGTACAATGCAGTATCACTCAGCAATGAAATCTATGTCATCAGGCCCGTAGCAGCATAATGAGTGGATTCAGGTACGATGATTCTAACTGAAATAAGTCACACAGAAAAAGAAACATCATAAGATATCACTAATACACGGAATGTAAACTTGGCTACACAGGAACTGCATTCCAAAACAGAACAGGGTCTCAAATTTAGAAAACCAACTTATGCTTGCTTAAGGGGAAAGGTGAGTTGGGGTGCTGCATAAAACCAGAGATTGAAATGAGCACAGATAAAGTTCCTTAAGCCAAATATGGAATAGACAAGAGCTACTCCTTGCTCAACGAAATGGACTCAAAACCCCATATTAAACCCCTAAGAATGTACCTGACTAGTAAGTATCTTAAAACCTATGGATTGCTATGTCTCCAAAAGAGAATCAAGCGTGTGTACAGGGGAATAAACGCAGCAGTGATAGGATTGGAGAGGTTCGGTGAGCAAATGAAGACCCTTTGAAGTCATATTGCATGGTACCCATTCCACGGGTTTCAACTACCCAGGTTTAAGGTATTCTTCCTTCAGCTAAAACATGCATGTGGAACCCAGAGTATGATCAACCATGTGAACGGGAGACGTGTTCAAATATGTCTCAGTTTTCCTCCCCTGGTACTCGGGTGCAACATTCCAGACGCTTTACTAACACTCTCCCGACTTGGAGAGTCAGTCCCTTTAACCTCCTGTTTGGCCCAGTTTGCAATTTCTGCGGAAGATGAAAAGGAATAGCAAGAACCAATGAGAGGCTAGCTGGAGGTGTCTGGACGGGCAAATTTAACTCTCATTTCCCACCAGGAAGAGGAATTAACCAAAGGCTCAGCATGCCGGGCCGGAACCAGATTAGGGCCTGAAGCCATCCTGCGGTGTTGCGGCCAGTTCACAAGAAAGCGAGTTGAAGAAAGGAGCTCAGGGGCTCTGTAATTCACAAACCTGCAGAGTTATAAATGACAGCTATCGTCCAAAAATAGACTGAAGTAAGGCTGCCAAGAGGACTTGAAAGCGGGGCAGAATTGCAGGAAACCGATTTCAGGAGGTAGACTGGAATTGCATTGAAAGCATAGGAAAAGAGGCAGAACGTCCACAATGATGCACTTGGCCAAAAAGGGCGTATGCGTTTTTTCCTGAATATATTCAGGAAAAAACGCATACGCCCTTTTTGGCCAACCAAGCAAGCTTGCAAAGGAAATCTGCACTACAATGAAGTCTCACTTCCCCCCGGTCAAAAGGGCCATCTGAAAAAAGTGTAAAATCCAGAAAGGCAGGACAGGCCATGGAGAACTGGGAGCCTTGTTATGCTGATGGGCGGGATATAAATTGCCAACAACCACTCGGGAGAAGTGTATGGTGTTTCCTGAAACATCTAAAAAACAAAGCAACAGAACCTAGGGCACTTCCACTTATGGTCCTATAGCTTAGGGAAATTAAAATCAAAAAGACACAGCCACCCCAAAGTTTGGGATGCCTCTGTTTACAAGAACCTCGTTTACAGTACAAGTTCAACATCGCAGAAAGTGAAAAATGCATAAAGAAGTTGTGGTATTTACTTACAAAGCAATATCACTCAGCAATGAAATCTGTGTCATCAGGCCCTTAGCAGCACAATGAGTGGATTCAGGTATGATGATTCTAACTGAAATAAGTCACAAAGAAAAAGAAACATCATAAGATATCAGTAATACACGGAATGTAAACTTGGCTACACAGGAACTGTATTACAGAATAGAACAGGGTCTCAAATTTAGAAAACCAACTTATTCTTGCTTAAGGGTAAAGGTGAGTTGGGGTGCTGCATAAAACCAGAGATTGAAATGAGCACAGATAAAGTTCCTTAAGCCAAATATGGAATAGACAAGAGCTACTCCTTGCTCAACGAAATGGACTCAACACCCCATATTAAACGCCTAAGAATGTACCTGACTAGTAAGTATCTTAAAACCTATGGATTGCTATGTCTCCGAAAGAGAATCAAGCATGTGTACAGGGGCATAAACGCAGCAGTGATAGGATTGGAAAGGTTCGGTGAGCAAATGAAGACCCTTTGAAGTCATATTGCATGGTACCCATTCCACGGGTTTCAACTACCCAGGTTTAAGGTATTCTTCCTTCAGCTAAAACATGCATGTGGAACCTAGAGTATGATCAACCATGTGATCGGGAGACGTGTTCAAATATGTCTCAGTTTTCCTCCCCTGGTACTCGGGTGCAACATTCCAGACACTTTACTAACACTCTCCCCACTTGGAGAGTCAGTCCCTTTAACCTCCTGTTTGGCCCAGTTTGCAATTTCTGAGGAAGATGAACAGGAATAGCGAGAACCAATGAGAGGCTAGCTGGAGGTGTCTGGACGGGCAAATTTAACTCTCATTTCCCACCAGGAAGAGGAATTAACCAAAGGCTCAGCGTGCCGTACCGGAACCAGATTAGGGCCTGAAGCCATCCTGCGGTGTTGCGGCCAGGTCACAAGAAAGCGAGTTGAAGAAAGGAGCTCAGGGGCACTGTAATTCACAAACATGCAGAGTTATAAATGACAGCTATCGTCCAAAAATAGACTGAAGTAAGGCTGCCAAGAGGACTTGAAAGCGGGGCAGAATTGCAGGAAACCGATTTCAGGAGGTAGACTGGAATTGCATTGAAAGCATAGGAAAAGAGGCAGAAAGTCCACAATGATGCACTTGGCCAAAAAGGGCGTATGCGTTTTTTCCTGAATATATTCAGGAAAAAACGCATACGCACTTTTTGGCCAACCAAGCAAGCTTGCAAAGGAAATCTGCACTACAATGAAGTCTCACTTCCCCCCGGTCAAAAGGGCCATCTGAAAAAAGTGTAAAATCCAGAAAGGCAGGACAGGCCATGGAGAACTGGGAGCCTTGTTATGCTGATGGGCGGGATGTAAATTGCCAACAACCACTCGGGAGAAGTGTATGGTGTTTCCTGAAACATCTAAAAAACAAAGCAACAGAGCCTAGGGCACTTCCACTTATGGTCCTATAGCTTAGGGAAATTAAAATCAAAAAGACACAGCCACCCCAAAGTTTGGGACGCCTCCGATTACAAGGACCTCGTTTACCGTACAAGTTCAATATCACAGAAAGTGAAAAATGGATAAAGAACTTGTGGTACTTACGTACAATGCAGTGTCACTCAGCAATGAAATCTATGTCATCAGGCCCGTAGCAGCATAATGAGTGGATTCAGGTACGATGATTCTAACTGAAATAAGTCACACAGAAAAAGAAACATCATAAGATATCACTAATACACGGAATGTAAACTTGGCTACACAGGAACTGCATTCCAAAACAGAACAGGGTTTCAAATTTAGAAAACCAACTTATGCTTGCTTAAGGGGAAAGGTGAGTTGGGGTGCTGCATAAAACCAGAGATTGAAATGAGCACAGATAAAGTTCCTTAAGCCAAATATGGAATAGACAAGAGCTACTCCTTGCTCAACGAAATGGACTCAACACCCCATATTAAACGCCTAAGAATGTACTTGACTAGTAAGTATCTTAAAACCTATGGATTGCTATGTCTCCGAAAGAGAATCAAGCGTGTCTACAGGGGCATAAACGCAGCAGTGATAGGATTGGAGAGGTTCGGTGAGCAAATGAAGACCCTTTGAAGTCATATTGCATGGTACCCATTCCACGGGTCTCAACTCTCCAGGTTTATGGTATTCTTCCTTCAGCTAAAACATGCATTTGGAACCCAGAGTATGATCAACCATGTGAACGGGAGACGTGTTCAAATATGTCTCAGTTTTCCTCCCCTGGTACTCGGGTGCAACATTCCAGACGCTTTACTAACACTCTCCCGACTTGAAGAGTCAGTCTCTTTAACCTCCTGTTTGGCCTAGTTTGCAATTTCTGCGGAGTATGAACAGGAATAGCGAGAACCAATGAGAGACTAGCTGGAGGTGTCTGAACGGGCAAATTTAACTCTCATTTCCCACCAGGAAGAGGAATTAACCAAAGGCTCAGCGTGCCGTACCGGAACCAGATTAGGGCCTGAAGCCATCCTGCGGTGTTGCGGCCAGGTCACAAGAAAGCGAGTTGAAGAAAGGAGCTCAGGGGCACTGTAATTCACAAACATGCAGAGTTATAAATGACAGCTATCGTCCAAAAATAGACTGAAGTAAGGCTGCCAAGAGGACTTGAAAGCGGGGCAGAATTGCAGGAAACCGATTTCAGGAGGTAGACTGGAATTGCATTGAAAGCATAGGAAAAGAGGCAGAACGTCCACAATGATGCACTTGGCCAAAAAGGGCGTATGCGTTTTTTCCTGAATATATTCAGGAAAAAACGCATACGCCCTTTTTGGCCAACCAAGCAAGCTTGCAAAGGAAATCTGCACTACAATGAAGTCTCACTTCCCCCCGGTCAAAAGGGCCATCTGAAAAAAGTGTAAAATCCAGAAAGGCAACAGGCCATTGAGAACTGGGAGCCTTGTTATGCTGATGGGCGGGATGTAAATTGCCAACAGACACTCTGGAGAAGTGTATGGTGTTTCCTGAAACATCTAAAAAACAATGCAACAGAGCCTAGGGCACTTCCACTTATGGTCCTATAGCTTAGGGAAATTAAAATCAAAAAGACACAGCCACCCAAAAGTTTGGAACGGCTCTGTTTACAAGAACCTCGTTTACAGTACAAGTTCAACATCGCAGAAAGTGAAAAATGGATAAAGAACTTGTGGTACTTACGTACAATGCAGTATCACTCAGCAATGAAATCTATGTCATCAGGCCCGTAGCAGCATAATGAGTGGATTCAGGTATGATGATTCTAACTGAAATAAGTTACACAGAAAAAGAAACATCATAAGATATCACTAATACACGGAATGTAAACTTGGCTACACAGGAACTGAATTCCAAAACAGAACAGGTTCTCAAATTTAGAAAACCAACTTATGCTTGCTTAAGGGGAAAGGTGAGTTGGGATGCTGCATAAAACCAGAGATTGAAATGAGCACAGATAAAGTTCCTTAAGCCATATATGGAATAGAGAAGAGCTACTCCTTGCTCAACGAAATGGACTCAACACCGCATATTAAACGCCTAAGAATGTACCTGACTAGTAAGTATCTTAAAACCTATGGATTGCTATGTCTCCGAAAGAGAATCAAGCATGTGTACAGGGGCATAAACGCAGCAGTGATAGGATTGGAGAGGTTCGGTGAGCAAATGAAGACCCTTTGAAGTCATATTGCATGGTACCCATTCCACGGGTTTCAACTACCCAGGTTTTAGGTATTCTTCCTTCAGCTAAAACATGCATGTGGAACACAGAGTATGATCAACCATGTGATCGGGAGACGTGTTCAAATATGTCTCAGTTTTCCTCCCCTGGTACTCGGGTGCAACATTCCAGACGCTTTACTAACACTCTCCCCACTTGGAGAGTCAGCGCCTTTAACCTCCTGTTTGGCCCAGTTTGCAATTTCTGCGGAAGATGAACAGGAATAGCGAGAACCAATGAGAGGCTAGCTGGAGGTGTCTGGACGGGCAAATTTAACTCTCATTTCCCACCAGGAAGAGGAAATAACCAAAGGCTCAGCGTGCCGTACCGGAACCAGATTAGGGCCTGAAGCCATCCTGCGGTGTTGCGGCCAGGTCACAAGAAAGCGAGTTGAAGAAAGGAGCTCAGGGGCACTGTAATTCACAAACCTGCAGAGTTATAAATGACAGCTATCGTCCAAAAATAGACTGAAGTAAGGCTGCCAAGAGGACTTGAAAGCGGGGCAGAATTGCAGGAAACCGATTTCAGGAGGTAGACTGGAATTGCATTGAAAGCATAGGAAAAGAGGCAGAACGTCCACAATGATGCACTTGGCCAAAAAGGGCGTACGCGTTTTTTCCTGAATATATTCAGGAAAAAACGCATACGCCCTTTTTGGCCAACCAAGCAAGCTTGCAAAGGAAATCTGCATTACAATGAAGTCTCACTTCCCCCCGGTCAAAAGGGCCATCTGAAAAAAGTGTAAAATCCAGAAAGGCAACAGGCCATTGAGAACTGGGAGCCTTGTTATGCTGATGGGCGGGATGTAAATTGCCAACAGACACTCTGGAGAACTGTATGGTGTTTCCTGAAACATCTAAAAAACAATGCAACAGAGCCTAGGGCACTTCCACTTATGGTCCTATAGCTTAGGGAAATTAAAATCAAAAAGACACAGCCACCCCAAAGTTTGGAACGGCCCTGTTTACAAGAACCTCGTTTACAGTACAAGGTCAACATCGCAGAAAGTGAAAAATGGATAAAGAACTTGTGGTACTTACGTACAATGTAGTATCACTCAGCAATGAAATCTATGTCATCAGGCCCGTAGCAGCATAATGAGTGGATTCAGGTATGATGATTCTAACTGAAATAAGTTACACAGAAAAAGAAACATCATAAGATATCACTAATACACGGAATGTAAACTTGGCTACACAGGAACTGAATTCCAAAACAGAACAGGTTCTCAAATTTAGAAAACCAACTTATGCTTGCTTAAGGGGAAAGGTGAGTTGGGATGCTGCATAAAACCAGAGATTGAAATGAGCACAGATAAAGTTCCTTAAGCCATATATGGAATAGAGAAGAGCTACTCCTTGCTCAACGAAATGGACTCAACACCGCATATTAAACGCCTAAGAATGTACCTGACTAGTAAGTATCTTAAAACCTATGGATTGCTATGTCTCCGAAAGAGAATCAAGCATGTGTACAGGGGCATAAACGCAGCAGTGATAGGATTGGAGAGGTTCGGTGAGCAAATGAAGACCCTTTGAAGTCATATTGCATGGTACCCATTACACGGGTTTCAACTACCCAGGTTTAAGGTATTCTTCCTTCAGCTAAAACATGCATGTGGAACCCAAGTATGATCAACCATGTGAACGGGAGACGTGTTCAAATATGTCTCAGTTTTCCTCCCCTGGTACTCGGGTGCAACATTCCAGACGCTTTACTAACACTCTCCCCACTTGGAGAGTCAGCGCCTTTAACCTCCTGTTTGGCCCAGTTTGCAATTTCTGTGGAAGATGAACAGGAATAGCGAGAACCAATGAGAGGCTAGCTGGAGGTGTCTGGACGGGCAAATTTAACTCTCATTTCCCACCAGGAAGAGGAAATAACCAAAGGCTCAGCGTGCCGTACCGGAACCAGATTAGGGCCTGAAGACATCCTGCGGTGTTGCGGCCAGCTCAAAAGAAAACGAGTTGAAGAAAGGAGCTCAGGGGCACTGTAATTCACAAACCTGCAGAGTTATAAATGACAGCTATCGTCCAAAAATAGACTGAAGTAAGGCTGCCAAGAGGACTTGAAAGCGGGGCAGAATTGCAGGAAACCGATTTCAGGAGGTAGACTGGAATTGCATTGAAAGCATAGGAAAAGAGGCAGAACGTCCACAATGATGCACTTGGCCAAAAAGGGCGTATGCGTTTTTTCCTGAATATATTCAGGAAAAAACGCATACGCCCTTTTTGGCCAACCAAGCAAGCTTGCAAAGGAAATCTGCACTACAATGAAGTCTCACTTCCCCCCGGTCAAAAGGGCCATCTGAAAAAAGTGTAAAATCCAGAAAGGCAGGACAGGCCATGGAGAACTGGGAGCCTTGTTATGCTGATGGGCGGGATGTAAATTGCCAACAACCACTCGGGAGAAGTGTATGGTGTTTCCTGAAACATCTAAAAAACAAAGCAACAGAACCTAGGGCACTTCCACTTATGGTCCTATAGCTTAGGGAAATTAAAATCAAAAAGACACAGCCACCCCAAAGTTTGGAACGGCTCTGTTTACAAGAACCTCGTTTACAGTACAAGTTCAACATCGCAGAAAGTGAAAAATGGATAAAGAAGTTGTGGTATTTACTTACAAAGCAATATCACTCAGCAATGAAGTCTGTGTCATCAGGCCCTTAGCAGCACAATGAGTGGATCCAGGTATGATGATTCTAACTGAAGTAAGTCACACAGAAAAAGAAACATCATAAGCTATCAGTAATACACGGAATATAAACTTGGCTACACAGGAACTGAATTACAGAACAGAACAGGGTCTCAAATTTAGAAAACCAACTTATGCTTGCTTAAGGGTAAAGGTGAGTTGGGGTGCTGCATAAAACCAGAGATTGAAATGAGCACAGATAAAGTTCCTTAAGTCAAATATGGAATAGACAAGAGCTACTCCTTGCTCAACGAAATGGACTCAACACCGCATATTAAACGCCTAAGAATGTACCTGACTAGTAAGTATCTTAAAACCTATGGATTGCTATGTCTCCGAAAGAGAATCAAGCATGTGTACAGGGGCATAAACGCAGCAGTGATAGGATTGGAGAGGTTCGGTGAGCAAATGAAGACCCTTTGAAGTCATATTGCATGGTACCCATTCCACGGGTTTCAACTACCCAGGTTTAAGGTATTCTTCCTTCAGCTAAAACATGCATGTGGAACCTAGAGTATGAACAACCATGTGATCGGGAGACGTGTTCAAATATGTCTCAGTTTTCGTACCCTGGTACTCGGGTGCAACATTCCAGACGCTTTACTAACACTCTCCCGACTTGGAGAGTCAGTCCCTTTAACCTCCTGTTTGGCCCAGTTTGCAATTTCTGCGGAAGATGAACAGGAATAGCGAGAACCAATGAGAGGCTAGCTGGAGGTGTCTGGACGGGCAAATTTAACTCTCATTTCCCACCAGGAAGAGGAATTAACCAAACGCTCAGCGTGCCGTGCCGGAACCAGATTAGGGCCTGAAGCCATCCTGCGGTGTTGCGGCCAGCTCAAAAGAAAGCGAGTTGAAGAAAGGAGCTCAGGCACACTGTAATTCACAAACCTGCAGAGTTATAAATGACAGCTATCGTCCAAAAATAGACTGAAGTAAGGCTGCCAAGAGGACTTGAAAGCGGGGCAGAATTGCAGGAAACCGATTTCAGGAGGTACACTGGAATTGCATTGAAAGCATAGGAAAAGAGGCAGAACGTCCACAATGATGCACTTGGCCAAAAAGGGCGTATGCGTTTTTTCCTGAATATATTCAGGAAAAAACGCATACGCCCTTTTTGGCCAACCAAGCAAGCTTGCAAAGGAAATCTGCACTACAATGAAGTCTCACTTCCCCCTGGTCAAAAGGGCCATCTGAAAAAAGTGTAAAATCCAGAAAGGCAGGACAGGCCATGGAGAACTGGGAGCCTTGTTATGCTGATGGGCGGGATGTAAATTGCCAACAGACACTCGGGAGAAGTGTATGGTGTCTCCTGAAACATCTAAAAAACAAAGCAACAGAGCCTAGGGCACTGCCACTTATGGTCCTATAGCTTAGGGAAATTAAAATCAAAAAGACACAGCCACCCCAAAGTTTGGGACGCCTCTGTTTACAAGAACCTCGTTTACAGTACAAGTTCAACATCGCAGAAAGTGAAAAATGGATAAAGAAGTTGTGGTATTTACTTACAAAGCAATATCACTCAGCAATGAAATCTATGTCATCAGGCCCTTAGCATCACAATGAGTGGATTCAGGTATGATGATTCTAACTGAAGTAAGTCACACAGAAAAAGAAACATCATAAGATATCAGTAATACACGGAATGTAAACTTGGCTACACAGGAACTGAATTACAGAACACAACAGGGTCTCAAATTTAGAAAACCAACTTATGCTTGCTTAAGGGTAAAGGTGAGTTGGGGTGCTGCATAAAACCAGAGATTGAAATGAGCACAGATAAAGTTCCTTAAGTCAAATATGGAATAGACAAGAGCTACTCCTTGCTCAACGAAATGGACTCAACACCGCATATTAAACGCCAAAGAATGTACCTGACTAGTAAGTATCTTAAAACCTATGGATTGCTATGTCTCCGAAAGAGAATCAAGCATGTGTACAGGGGCATAAACGCAGCAGTGATAGGATTGGAGAGGTTCGGTGAGCAAATGAAGACCCTTTGAAGTCATATTGCATGGTACCCATTACACGGGTCTCAACTCTCCAGGTTTAAGGTATTCTTCCTTCAGCTAAAACATGCATGTGGAACCCAAGTATGATCAACTATGTGAACGGGAGACGTGTTCAAATATGTCTCAGTTTTCCTCCCCTGGTACTCGGGTGCAACATTCCAGATGCTTTACTAACACTCTCCCCACTTGGAGAGTCAGCGCCTTTAACCTCCTGTTTGGCCCAGTTTGCAATTTCTGCGGAAGATGAACAGGAATAGTGAGAACCAATGAGAGGCTAGCTGGAGGTGTCTGGACGGGCAAATTTAACTCTCATTTCCCACCAGGAAGAGGAAATAACCAAAGGCTCAGCGTGCCGTACTGGAACCAGATTAGGGCCTGAAGCCATCCTGCGGTGTTGCGGCCAGCTCAAAAGAAAGCGAGTTGAAGAAAGGAGCTCAGGGGCACTGTAATTCACAAACCTGCAGAGTTATAAATTACAGCTATCGTCCAAAAATAGACTGAAGTAAGGCTGCCAAGAGGACTTGAAAGCGGGGCAGAATTGCAGGAAACCGATTTCAGGAGGTAGACTGGAATTGCATTGAAAGCATAGGAAAAGAGGCAGAACGTCCACAATGATGCACTTGGCCAAAAAAGGCGTATGCGTTTTTTCCTGAATATATTCAGGAAAAAACGCATACGCCCTTTTTGGCCAACCAAGCAAGCTTGCAAAGGAAATCTGCACTACAATGAAGTCTCACTTCCCCCCGGTCAAAAGGGCCATCTGAAAAAAGTGTAAAATCCAGAAAGGCAGGACAGGCCATGGAGAACTGGGAGCCTTGTTATGCTGATGGGCGGGATGTAAATTGCCAACAGACACTCGGGAGAAGTGTATGGTGTTTCCTGAAACATCTAAAAAACAAAGAAACAGAACCTAGGGCACTTCCACTTATGGTCCTATAGCTTAGGGAAATTAAAATCAAAAAGACACAGCCACCCCAAAGTTTGGAACGGCTCTGTTTACAAGCACCTCGTTTACAGTACAAGTTCAACATCGCAGAAAGTGAAAAATGGATAAAGAAGTTATGGTATTTACTTACAAAGCAATATCACTCAGCAATGAAATCTGTGTCATCAGGCCCTTAGAAGCACAATGAGTGGATTCAGGTATGATGATTCTAACTGAAGTAAGTCACACAGAAAAAGAAACATCATAAGATATCAGTAATACACGGAATGTAAACTTGGCTACACAGGAACTGAATTACAGAACAGAACAGGGTCTCAAATTTAGAAAACCAACTTATGCTTGCTTAAGGGGAAAGGTGAGTTGGGTTGCTGCATAAAACCAGAGATTGAAATGAGCACAGATAAAGTTCCTTAAGCCCAATATGGAATAGACAAGAGCTACTCCTTGCTCAACGAAATGGACTCAACACCGCATATTAAACGCCTAAGAATGTACATGACTAGTAAGTATCTTAAAACCTATGGATTGCTATGTCTCCGAAAGAGAATCAAGCATGTGTACAGGGGCATAAACGCAGCAGTGATAGGATTGGAGAGGTTCGGTGAGCAAATGAAGACCCTTTGAAGTCATATCGCATGGTACCCATTACACGGGTTTCAACTACCCAGGTTTTAGGTATTCTTCCTTCAGCTAAAACATGCATGTGGAACCCAGAGTATGATCAACCATGTGATTGGGAGACGTGTTCAAATATGTCTCAGTTTTCCTCCCCTGGTACTCGGGTGCAACATTCCAGACGCTTTACTAACACTCTCCCCACTTGGAGAGTCAGCGCCTTTAACCTCCTGTTTGGCACAGTTTGCAATTTCTGCGGAAGATGAACAGGAATAGCGAGAACCAATGAGAGGCTAGCTGGAGGTGTCTGGACGGGCAAATTTAACTCTCATTTCCCAACAGGAAGAGGAAATAACCAAAGTCTTAGCGTGCCGTGCCGGAACCAGATTAGGGCCTGAAGCCATCCTGCGGTGTTGCGGCCAGCTTAAAAGAAAGCGAGTTGAAGAAAGGAGCTCAGGGGCACTGTAATTCACAAACCTGCAGAGTTATAAATGACAGCTATCGTCCAAAAATAGACTGAAGTAAGGCTGCCAAGAGGACTTGAAAGCGGGGCAGAATTGCAGGAAACCGATTTCAGGAGGTAGACTGGAATTGCATTGAAAGCATAGGAAAAGAGGCAGAACGTCCACAATGATGCACTTGGCCAAAAAGGGCGTATGCGTTTTTTCCTGAATATATTCAGGAAAAAACGCATACGCCCTTTTTGGCCAACCAAGCAAGCTTGCAAAGGAAATCTGCACTACAATGAAGTCTCACTTCCCCCCGGTCAAAAGGGCCATCTGAAAAAAGTGTAAAATCCAGAAAGGCAGGACAGGCCATGGAGAACTGGGAGCCTTGTTATGCTGATGGGCGGGATGTAAATTGCCAACAGACACTCGGGAGAAGTGTATGGTGTCTCCTGAAACATCTAAAAAACAAAGCAACAGAGCCTAGGGCACTGCCACTTATGGTCCTATAGCTTAGGGAAATTAAAATCAAAAAGACACAGCCACCCCAAAGTTTGGGACGCCTCTGTTTACAAGAATCTCGTTTACAGTACAAGTTCAACATCGCAGAAAGTGAAAAATGGATAAAGAACTTGTGGTACTTACGTACAATGCAGTATCACTCAGCAATGAAATCTATGTCATCAGGCCCGTAGCAGCATAATGAGTGGATTCAGGTACGATGATTCTAACTGAAATAAGTCACACAGAAAAAGAAACATCATAAGATATCAGTAATACATGGAATGTAAACTTGGCTACACAGGAACTGCATTGCAAAACAGAACAGGGTCTCAAATTTAGAAAACCAACTTATGCTTGCTTAAGGGTAAAGGTGAGTTGGGATGCTGCATAAAACCAGAGATTGAAATGAGCACAGATAAAGTTCCTTAAGCCAAATATGGAATAGACAAGAGCTACTCCTTGCTCAACGAAATGGACTCAAAACCCCATATTAAACGCCAAAGAATGTACCTGACTAGTAAGTATCTTAAAACCTATGGATTGCTATGTCTCCGAAAGAGAATCAAGCATGTGTACAGGGGCATAAACGCAGCAGTGATAGGATTGGAGAGGTTCGGTGAGCAAATGAAGACCCTTTGAAGTCATATTGCATGGTACCCATTCCACGGGTTTCAACTACCCAGGTTTTAGGTATTCTTCCTTCAGCTAAAACATGCATGTGGAACCCAGAGTATGATCAACCATGTGATCGGGAGACGTGTTCAAATATGTCTCAGTTTTCCTCCCCTGGTACTCGGGTGCAACATTCCAGACGCTTTACTAACACTCTCCCCACTTGGAGAGTCAGCGCCTTTAACCTCCTGTTTGGCACAGTTTGCAATTTCTGCGGAAGATGAACAGGAATAGCGAGAACCAATGAGAGGCTAGCTGGAGGTGTCTGGACGGGCAAATTTAACTCTCATTTCCCAACAGGAAGAGGAAATAACCAAAGGCTCAGCGTGCCATGCCGGAACCAGATTAGGGCCTGAAGCCATCCTGCGGTGTTGCGGCCAACTCAAAAGAAAGCGAGTTGAAGAAAGGAGCTCAGGGGCACTGTAATTCACAAACCTGCAGAGTTATAAATGACAGCTATCGTCCAAAAATAGACTGAAGTAAGGCTGCCAAGAGGACTTGAAAGCGGGGCAGAATTGCAGGAAACCGATTTCAGGAGGTAGACTGGAATTGCATTGAAAGCATAGGAAAAGAGGCAGAACGTCCACAATGATGCACTTGGCCAAAAAGGGCGTATGCGTTTTTTCCTGAATATATTCAGGAAAAAACGCATACGCCCTTTTTGGCCAACCAAGCAAGCTTGCAAAGGAAATCTGCACTACAATGAAGTCTCACTTCCCCCCGGTCAAAAGGGCCATCTGAAAAAAGTGTAAAATCCAGAAAGGCAGGACAGGCCATGGAGAACTGGGAGCCTTGTTATGCTGATGGGCGGGATGTAAATTGCCAACAACCACTCGGGAGAAGTGTATGGTGTTTCCTGAAACATCTAAAAAACAAAGCAACAGAACCTAGGGCACTTCCACTTATGGTCCTATAGCTTAGGGAAATTAAAATCAAAAAGACACAGCCACCCCAAAGTTTGGAACGGCTCTGTTTACAAGAACCTCGTTTACAAGAACCTCGTTCAACATCGCAGAAAGTGAAAAATGGATAAAGAAGTTGTGGTATTTACTTACAAAGCAATATCACTCAGCAATGAAATCTGTGTCATCAGGCCCTTAGCAGCACAATGAGTGGATTCAGGTATGATGATTCTAACTGAAATAAGTCACACAGAAAAAGAAACATCATAAGATATCAGTAATACACGGAATGTAAACTTGGCTACACAGGAACTGAATTACAGAACAGAACAGGGTCTCAAATTTAGAAAACCAACTTATTCTTGCTTAAGGGGAAAGGTGAGTTGGGGTGCTGCATAAAACCAGAGATTGAAATGAGCACAGATAAAGTTCCTTAAGCCAAATATGGAATAGACAAGAGCTACTCCTTACTCAACGAAATGGACTCAACACCGCATATTAAGCGCCTAAGAATGTACCTGACTAGTAAGTATCTTAAAACCTATGGATTGCTATGTCTCCGAAAGAGAATCAAGCATGTGTACAGGGGCATGAACGCAGCAGTGATAGGATTGGAGAGGTTCGGTGAGCAAATGAAGACCCTTTGAAGTCATATTGCATGGTACCCATTACACGGGTCTTAACTCTCCAGGTTTAAGGTATTCTTCCTTCAGCTAAAACATGTATGTGGAACCCAAGTATGATCAACCATGTGATCAGGAGACGTGTTCAAATATGTCTCAGTTTTCCTCCCCTGGTACTCGGGTGCAACATTCCAGACGCTTTACTAACACTCTCCCGACTTGGAGAGTCAGTCCCTTTAACCTCCTGTTTGGCCCAGTTTGCAATTTCTGCGGAAGATGAACAGGAATAGCGAGAACCAATGAGAGGCTAGCTGGAGGTGTCTGGACGGGCAAATTTAACTCTCATTTCCCACCAGGAGGCGGAAATAACCAAAGGCTCAGCGTGCCGTGCCGGAACCACATTAGGGCCTGAAGCCATCCTGCGGTGTTGCGGCCAGGTCACAAGAAAGCGAGTTGAAGAAAGGAGCTCAGGGGCACTGTAATTCACAAACCTGCAGAGTTATAAATGACAGCTATCGTCCAAAAATAGACTGAAGTAAGGCTGCCAAGAGGACTTGAAAGCGGGGCAGAATTGCAGGAAACCGATTTCAGGAGGTAGACTGGAATTGCATTGAAAGCATAGGAAAAGAGGCAGAACGTCCACAATGATGCACTTGGCCAAAAAGGGCGTATGCGTTTTTTCCTGAATATATTCAGGAAAAAACGCATACGCCCTTTTTGGCCAACCAAGCAAGCTTGCAAAGGAAATCTGCACTACAATGAAGTCTCACTTCCCCCCGGTCAAAAGGGCCATCTGAAAAAAGTGTAAAATCCAGAAAGGCAGGACAGGCCACGGAGAACTGGGAGCCTTGTTATGCTGATGGGCGGGATGTAAATTGCCAACAACCACTCGGGAGAAGTGTATGGTGTTTCCTGAAACAACTAAAAAACAAAGCAACAGAGCCTAGGGCACTGCCACTTATGGTCCTATAGCTTAGGGAAATTAAAATCAAAAAGACACAGCCACCCCAAAGTTTGGAACGGCTCTGTTTACAAGAACCTCGTTTACAGTACAAGTTCAACATCGCAGAAAGTGAAAAATGGATAAAGAACTTGTGGTACTTACGTACAATGCAGTATCACTCAGCAATGAAATCTATGTCATCAGGCCCGTAGCAGCATAATGAGTGGATTCAGGTACGATGATTCTAACTGAAATAAGTTACACAGAAAAAGAAACATCATAAGATATCACTAATACACGGAATGTAAACTTGGCTACACAGGAACTGAATTCCAAAACAGAACAGGTTCTCAAATTTAGAAAACCAACTTATGCTTGCTTAAGGGGAAAGGTGAGTTGGGGTGCTGCATAAAACCAGAGATTGAAATGAGCACAGATAAATTTCCTTAAGCCAAATATGGAATAGACAAGAGCTACTCCTTGCTCAACGAAATGGACTCAACACCGCATATTAAACGCCTAAGAATGTACCTGACTAGTAAGTATCTTAAAACCTATGGATTGCTATGTCTCCAAAAGAGAATCAAGCATGTGTACAGGGGCATAAACGCAGCAGTGATAGGATTGGAGAGGTTCGGTGAGCAAATGAAGACCCTTTGAAGTCATATTGCATGGTACCCATTCCACGGGTTTCAACTACCCAGGTTTAAGGTATTCTTCCTTCAGCTAAAACATGCATGTGGAACCCAAGTATGATCAACCATGTGAACGGGAGACGTGTTCAAATATGTCTCAGTTTTCGTACCCTGGTACTCGGGTGCAACATTCCAGACGCTTTACTAACAATCTCCCCACTTGGAGAGTCAGCGCCTTTAACCTCCTGTTTGGCCCAGTTTGCAATTTCTGCGGAAGATGAACAGGAATAGTGAGAACCAATGAGAGGCTAGCTGGAGGTGTCTGGACGGGCAAATTTAACTCTCATTTCCCACCAGGAAGAGGAAATAACCAAAGGCTCAGCGTGCCGTACCGGAACCAGATTAGGGCCTGAAGCCATCCTGCGGTGTTGCGGCCAGCTCAAAAGAAAGCGAGTTGAAGAAAGGAGCTCAGGGGCACTGTAATTCACAAACCTGCAGAGTTATAAATGACAGCTATCGTCCAAAAATAGACTGAAGTAAGGCTGCCAAGAGGACTTGAAAGCGGGGCAGAATTGCAGGAAACCGATTTCAGGAGGTAGACTGGAATTGCATTGAAAGCATAGGAAAAGAGGCAGAACGTCCACAATGATGCACTTGGCCAAAAAGGGCGTATGCGTTTTTTCCTGAATATATTCAGGAAAAAACGCATACGCCCTTTTTGGCCAACCAAGCAAGCTTGCAAAGGAAATCTGCACTACAATGAAGTCTCACTTCCCCCCGGTCAAAAGGGCCATCTGAAAAAAGTGTAAAATCCAGAAAGGCAGGACAGGCCATGGAGAACTGGGAGCCTTGTTATGCTGATGGGCGGGATGTAAATTGCCAACAACCACTCGGGAGAAGTGTATGGTGTTTCCTGAAACATCTAAAAAACAAAGCAACAGAGCCTAGGGCACTGCCACTTATGGTCCTATAGCTTAGGGAAATTAAAATCAAAAAGACACAGCCACCCCAAAGTTTGGAACGGCTCTGTTTACAAGAACCTCGTTTACAGTACAAGTTCAACATCGCAGAAAGTGAAAAATGGATAAAGAAGTTGTGGTATTTACTTACAAAGCAATATCACTCAGCAATGAAATCTGTGTCATCAGGCCCTTAGCAGCACAATGAGTGGATTCAGGTATGATGATTCTAACTGAAATAAGTCACACAGAAAAAGAAACATCATAAGATATCAGTAATACACGGAATGGAAACTTGGCTACACAGGAACTGAATTACAGAACAGAACAGGGTCTCAAATTTAGAAAACCAACTTATTCTTGCTTAAGGGGAAAGGTGAGTTGGGGTGCTGCATAAAACCAGAGATTGAAATGAGCACAGATAAAGTTCCTTAAGCCAAATATGGAATAGACAAGAGCTACTCCTTGCTCAACGAAATGGACTCAACACCCCATATTAAACGCCTAAGAATGTACCTGACTAGTAAGTATCTTAAAACCTATGGATTGCTATGTCTCCAAAAGAGAATCAAGCATGTGTACAGGGGCATAAACGCAGCAGTGATAGGATTGGAGAGGTTCGGTGAGCAAATGAAGACCCTTTGAAGTCATATTGCATGGTACCCATTACACGGGTTTCAACTACCCAGGTTTAATGTATTCTTCCTTCAGCTAAAACATGCATGTGAAACCTAGAGTATGATCAACCATGTGATCGGGAGACGTGTTCAAATATGTCTCAGTTTTCCTCCCCTGGTACTTGGGTGCAACATTCCAGACGCTTTACTAACACTCTCCCGACTTGGAGAGTCAGTCCCTTTAACCTCCTGTTTGGCCCAGTTTGCAATTTCTGCGGACGATGAACAGGAATAGCGAGAACCAATGAGAGGCTAGCTGGAGGTGTCTGGATGGGCAAATTTAACTCTCATTTCCCACCAGGAAGAGGAATTAACCAAAGGCTCAGCATGCCGGGCCGGAACCAGATTAGGGCCTGAAGCCATCCTGCGGTGTTGCGGCCAGGTCACAAGAAAGCGAGTTGAAGAAAGGAGCTCAGGGGCACTGTAATTCACAAACCTGCAGAGTTATAAATGACAGCTATCGTCCAAAAATAGACTGAAGTAAGGCTGCCAAGAGGACTTGAAAGCGGGGCAGAATTGCAGGAAACCGATTTCAGGAGGTAGACTGGAATTGCATTGAAAGCATAGGAAAAGAGGCAGAACGTCCACAATGATGCACTTGGCCAAAAAGGGCGTATGCGTTTTTTCCTGAATATATTCAGGAAAAAACGCATACGCCCTTTTTGGCCAACCAAGCAAGCTTGCAAAGGAAATCTGCATTACAATGAAGTCTCACTTCCCCCCGGTCAAAAGGGCCATCTGAAAAAAGTGTAAAATCCAGAAAGGTAACAGGCCATTGAGAACTGGGAGCCTTGTTATGCTGATGGGCGGGATGTAAATTGCTAACAGACACTCTGGAGAAGTGTATGGTGTTTCCTGAAACATCTAAAAAACAAAGCAACAGAGCCTAGGGCAGTTCCACTTATGGTCCTATAGCTTAGGGAAATTAAAATCAAAAAAACACAGCCACCCCAAAGTTTGGAACGGCTCTGTTTACAAGAACCTCGTTTACAGTACAAGTTCAACATCGCAGAAAGTGAAAAATGGATAAAGAACTTGTGGTACTTACGTACAATGCAGTATCACTCAGCAATGAAATCTATGTCATCAGGCCCGTAGCAGCATAATGAGTGGATTCAGGTACGATGATTCTAACTGAAATAAGTTGCACAGAAAAATAAACATCATAAGATATCACTAATACACGGAATGTAAACTTGGCTACACAGGAACTGAATTCCAAAACAGAACAGGTTCTCAAATTTAGAAAACCAACTTATGCTTGCTTAAGGGGAAAGGTGAGTTGGGGTGCTGCATAAAACCAGAGATTGAAATGAGCACAGATAAAGTTCCTTAAGCCAAATATGGAATAGACAAGAGCTACTCCTTGCTCAACGAAATGGACTCAACACCGCATATTAAACGCCTAAGAATGTACCTGACTAGTAAGTATCTTAAAACCTATGGATTGCTATGTCTCCGAAAGAGAATCAAACATGTGTACAGGGGCATAAACGCAGCAGTGATAGGATTGGAGAGGTTCGGTGAGCAAATGAAGACCCTTTGAAGTCATATTGCATGGTACCCATTCCACGGGTTTCAACTACCCAGGTTTTAGGTATTCTTCCTTCAGCTAAAACATGCATGTGGAACCCAGAGTATGATCAACCATGTGATCGGGAGACGTGTTCAAATATGTCTCAGTTTTCCTCCCCGGGTACTCGGGTGCAACATTCCAGACGCTTTACTAACACTCTCCCGACTTGGAGAGTCAGTCCCTTTAACCTCCTGTTTGGCCCAGTTTGCAATTTCTGCGGAAGATGAACAGGAATAGTGAGAACCAATGAGAGGCTAGCTGGAGGTGTCTGGACGGGCAAATTTAACTCTCATTTCCCACCAGGAAGAGGAAATAACCAAATGCTCAGCGTGCCGTACCGGAACCAGATTAGGGCCTGAAGCCATCCTGCGGTGTTGCGGCCAGCTCAAAAGAAAGCGAGTTGAAGAAAGGAGCTCAGGGGCACTGTAATTCACAAACCTGCAGAGTTATAAATGACAGCTATCGTCCAAAAATAGACTGAAGTAAGGCTGCCAAGAGGACTTGAAAGCGGGGCAGAATTGCAGGAAACCGATTTCAGGAGGTAGACTGGAATTGCATTGAAAGCATAGGAAAAGAGGCAGAACGTCCACAATGATGCACTTGGCCAAAAAGGGCGTATGCGTTTTTTCCTGAATATATTCAGGAAAAAACGCATACGCCCTTTTTGGCCAACCAAGCAAGCTTGCAAAGGAAATCTGCACTACAATGAAGTCTCACTTCCCCCCGGTCAAAAGGGCCATCTGAAAAAAGTGTAAAATCCAGAAAGGCAGGACAGGCCATGGAGAACTGAGAGCCTTGTTATGCTGATGGGCGGGATGTAAATTGCCAACAACCACTCGGGAGAAGTGTATGGTGTTTCCTGAAACATCTAAAAAACAAAGCAACAGAACCTAGGGCACTTCCACTTATGGTCCTATAGCTTAGGGAAATTAAAATCAAAAAGACACAGCCACCTCAAAGTTTGGAACGGCTCTGTTTACAAGAACCTCGTTTACAGTACAAGTTCAACATCGCAGAAAGTGAAAAATGGATAAAGAAGTTGTGGTATTTACTTACAAAGCAATATCACTCAGCAATGAAGTCTGTGTCATCAGGCCCTTAGCAGCACAATGAGTGGATTCAGGTATGATGATTCTAACTGAAGTAAGTCACACAGAAAAAGAAACATCATAAGATATCAGTAATCCACGGAATGTAAACTTGGCTACACAGGAACTGAATTACAGAACAGAACAGGGTCTCAAATTTAGAAAACCAACTTATGCTTGCTTAAGGGAAAGGTGAGTTGGGGTGCTGCATAAAACCAGAGATTGAAATGAGCACAGATAAAGTTCCTTAAGTCAAATATGGAATAGACAAGAGCTACTCCTTGCTCAACGAAATGGACTCAACACCGCATATTAAACGCCTAAGAATGTACCTGACTAGTAAGTATCTTAAAACCTATGGATTGCTATGTCTCCAAAAGAGAATCAAGCATGTGTACAGCGGAATAAACGCAGCAGTGATAGGATTGGAGAGGTTCGGTGAGCAAATGAAGACCCTTTGAAGTCATATTGCATGGTACCCATTCCACGGGTTTCAACTACCCAGGTTTAAGGTATTCTTCCTTCAGCTAAAACATGCATGTGGAACCTAGAGTATGATCAACCATGTGATCGGGAGACGTGTTCAAATATGTCTCAGTTTTCGTACACTGGTACTCGGGTGCAACATTCCAGACGCTTTACTAACACTCTCCCGACTTGGAGAGTCAGTCCCTTTAACCTCCTGTTTGGCCCAGTTTGCAATTTCTGCGGAAGATGAACAGGAATAGCGAGAACCAATGAGAGGCTAGCTGGAGGTGTCTGGACGGGCAAATTTAACTCTCATTTCCCACCAGGAAGAGGAATTAACCAAACGCTCAGCGTGCCGGGCCGGAACCAGATTAGGGCCTGAAGCCATCCTGCGGTGTTGCGGCCAGCTCAAAAGAAAGCGAGTTGAAGAAAGGAGCTCAGGGGCACTGTAATTCACAAACCTGCAGAGTTATAAATGACAGCTATCGTCCAAAAATAGACTGAAGTAAGGCTGCCAAGAGGACTTGAAAGCGGGGCAGAATTGCAGGAAACCGATTTCAGGAGGTAGACTGGAATTGCATTGAAAGCATAGGAAAAGAGGCAGAACGTCCACAATGATGCACTTGGCCAAAAAGGGCGTATGCGTTTTTTCCTGAATATATTCAGGAAAAAACGCATACGCCCTTTTTGGCCAACCAAGCAAGCTTGCAAAGGAAATCTGCACTACAATGAAGTCTCACTTCCCCACGGTCAAAAGGGCCATCTGAAAAAAGTGTAAAATCCAGAAAGGCAGGACAGGCCATGGAGAACTGGGAGCCTTGTTATGCTGATGGGCGGGATGTAAATTGCCAACAACCACTCGGGAGAAGTGTATGGTGTTTCCTGAAACATCTAAAAAACAAAGCAACAGAGCCTAGGGCACTGCCACTTATGGTCCTATAGCTTAGGGAAATTAAAATCAAAAAGACACAGCCACCCCAAAGTTTGGAACGGCTCTGTATACAAGAACCTCGTTTACAGTACAAGTTCAACATCGCAGAAAGTGAAAAATGGATAAAGAAGTTGTGGTATTTACTTACAAAGCAATATCACTCAGCAATGAAATCTGTGTCATCAGGCCCTTAGCAGCACAATGAGTGGATTCAGGTATGATGATTCTAACTGAAATAAGTCACACAGAAAAAGAAACATCATAAGATATCACTAATACACGGAATGTAAACTTGGCTACACAGGAACTGAATTACAGAACAGAACAGGGTCTCAAATTTAGAAAACCAACTTATTCTTGCTTAAGGGTAAAGGTGAGTTGGGGTGCTGCATAAAACCAGAGATTGAAATGAGCACAGATAAAGTTCCTTAAGCCAAATATGGAATAGAGAAGAGCTACTCCTTGCTCAACGAAATGGACTCAACACCCCATATTAAACGCCTAAGAATGTACCTGACTAGTAAGTATCTTAAAACCTATGGATTGCTATGTCTCCAAAAGAGAATCAAGCATGTGTACAGGGGCATAAACGCAGCAGTGATAGGATTGGAGAGGTTCGGTGAGCAAATGAAGACCCTTTGAAGTCATATTGCATGGTACCCATTCCACGGGTTTCAACTACCCAGGTTTAATGTATTCTTCCTTCAGCTAAAACATGCATGTGGAACCTAGAGTATGATCAACCATGTGATCGGGAGACGTGTTCAAATATGTCTCAGTTTTCCTCCCCTGGTACTCGGGTGCAACATTCCAGACGCTTTACTAACACTCTCCCGACTTGGAGAGTCAGTCCCTTTAACCTCCTGTTTGGCCCAGTTTGCAAATTCTGCGGACGATGAACAGGAATAGCGAGAACCAATGAGAGGCTAGCTGGAGGTGTCTGGACGGGCAAATTTAACTCTCATTTCCCACCAGGAAGAGGAATTAACCAAAGGCTCAGCATGCCGGGCCGGAACCAGATTAGGGCCTGAAGCCATCCTGCGGTGTTGCGGCCAGGTCACAAGAAAGCGAGTTGAAGAAAGGAGCTCAGGGGCACTGTAATTCACAAACCTGCAGAGTTATAAATGACAGCTATCGTCCAAAAATAGACTGAAGTAAGGCTGCCAAGAGGACTTGAAAGCGGGGCAGAATTGCAGGAAACCGATTTCAGGAGGTAGACTGGAATTGCATTGAAAGCATAGGAAAAGAGGCAGAACGTCCACAATGATGCACTTGGCCAAAAAGGGCGTATGCGTTTTTTCCTGAATATATTCAGGAAAAAACGCATACGCCCTTTTTGGCCAACCAAGCAAGCTTGCAAAGGAAATCTGCATTACAATGAAGTCTCACTTCCCCCCGGTCAAAAGGGCCATCTGAAAAAAGTGTAAAATCCAGAAAGGTAACAGGCCATTGAGAACTGGGAGCCTTGTTATGCTGATGGGCGGGATGTAAATTGCCAACAGACACTCTGGAGAAGTGTATGGTGTTTCCTGAAACATCTAAAAAACAAAGCAACAGAGCCTAGGGCACTTCCACTTATGGTCCTATAGCTTAGGGAAATTAAAATCAAAAAAACACAGCCACCCCAAAGTTTGGAATGGCTCTGTTTACAAGAACCTCGTTTACAGTACAAATTCAACATCGCAGAAAGTGAAAAATGGATAAAGAACTTGTGGTACTTACGTACAATGCAGTATCACTCAGCAATGAAATCTATGTCATCAGGCCCGTAGCAGCATAATGAGTGGATTCAGGTACGATGATTCTAACTGAAATAAGTTGCACAGAAAAAGAAACATCATAAGATATCACTAATACACGGAATGTAAACTTGGCTACACAGGAACTGAATTCCAAAACAGAACAGGTTCTCAAATTTAGAAAACCAACTTATGCTTGCTTAAGGGGAAAGGTGAGTTGGGGTGCTGCATAAAACCAGAGATTGAAATGAGCACAGATAAAGTTCCTTAAGCCAAATATGGAATAGACAAGAGCTACTCCTTGCTCAACGAAATGGACTCAACACCGCATATTAAACGCCTAAGAATGTACCTGACTAGTAAGTATCTTAAAACCTATGGATTGCTATGTCTCCGAAAGAGAATCAAGCATGTGTACAGGGGCATAAACGCAGCAGTGATAGGATTGGAGAGGTTCGGTGAGCAAATGAAGACCCTTTGAAGTCATATTGCATGGTACCCATTCCACGGGTTTCAACTACCCAGGTTTTAGGTATTCTTCCTTCAGCTAAAACATGCATGTGGAACCTAGAGTATGATCAACCATGTGATCGGGAGACGTGTTCAAATATGTCTCAGTTTTCGTACCCTGGTACTCGGGTGCAACATTCCAGATGCTTTACTAACACTCTCCCCACTTGGAGCGTCAGTCCCTTTAACCTCCTGTTTGGCCCAGTTTGCAATTTCTGCGGAAGATGAACAGGAATAGCGAGAACCAATGAGAGACTAGCTGGAGGTGTCTGGACGGGCAAATTTAACTCTCATTTCCCACCAGGAAGAGGAATTAACCAAAGGCTCAGCGTGCCGTGCCGGAACCAGATTAGGGCCTGAAGCCATCCTGCGGTGTTGCGGCCAGGTCACAAGAAAGCGAGTTGAAGAAAGGAGCTCAGGGGCACTGTAATTCACAAACCTGCAGAGTTATAAATGACAGCTATCGTCCAAAAATATACTGAAGTAAGGCTGCCAAGAGGACTTGAAAGCGGGGCAGAATTGCAGGAAACCGATTTCAGGAGGTAGACTGGAATTGCATTGAAAGCATAGGAAAAGAGGCAGAACGTCCACAATGATGCACTTGGCCAAAAAGGGCGTATGCATTTTTTCCTGAATATATTCAGGAAAAAACGCATACGCCCTTTTTGGCCAACCAAGCAAGCTTGCAAAGGAAATCTGCACGACAATGAAGTCTCACTTCCCCCCGGTCAAAAGGGCCATCTGAAAAAAGTGTAAAATCCAGAAGGGCAGGACAGGCCATGGAGAACTGGGAGCCTTGTTATGCTGATGGGCGGGATGTAAATTGCCAACAGACACTGGGGAGAAGTGTATGGTGTTTCCTGAAACATCTAAAAAACAAAGCAACAGAGCCTAGGGCACTGCCACTTATGGTCCTATAGCTTAGGGAAATTAAAATAAAAAAGACACAGCCACCCCAAAGTTTGGAACGGCTCTGTTTACAAGAACCTCGTTTACAGTACAAGTTCAACATCGCAGAAAGTGAAGAATGGATAAAGAAGTTGTGGTATTTACTTACAAAGCAATATCACTCAGCAATGAAATCTGTGTCATCAGGCCCTTAGCAGCACAATGAGTGGATTCAGGTATGATGATTCTAACTGAAATAAGTCACACAGAAAAAGAAACATCATAAGATATCAGTAATACACGGAATGGAAACTTGGCTACACAGGAACTGAATTACAGAACAGAACAGGGTCTCAAATTTAGAAAACCAACTTATTCTTGCTTAAGGGGAAAGGTGAGTTGGGGTGCTGCATAAAACCAGAGATTGAAATGAGCACAGATAAAGTTCCTTAAGCCAAATATGGAATAGACAAGAGCTACTCCTTGCTCAACGAAATGGACTCAACACCCCATATTAAACGCCTAAGAATGTACCTGACTAGTAAGTATCTTAAAACCTATGGATTGCTATGTCTCCGAAAGACAATCAAACATGTGTACAGGGGCATAAACGCAGCAGTGATAGGATTGGAGAGGTTCGGTGAGCAAATGAAGACCCTTTGAAGTCATATTGCATGGTACCCATTCCACGGGTTTCAACTACCCAGGTTTAATGTATTCTTCCTTCAGCTAAAACATGCATGTGGAACCTAGAGTATGATCAACCATGTGATCGGGAGACGTGTTCAAATATGTCTCAGTTTTCCTCCCCTGGTACTCGGGTGCAACATTCCAGACGCTTTACTAACACTCTCCCGACTTGGAGAGTCAGTCCCTTTAACCTCCTGTTTGGCCCAGTTTGCAAATTCTGCGGACGATGAACAGGAATAGCGAGAACCAATGAGAGGCTAGCTGGAGGTGTCTGGACGGGCAAATTTAACTCTCATTTCCCACCAGGAAGAGGAATTAACCAAAGGCTCAGCATGCCGGGCCGGAACCAGATTAGGGCCTGAAGCCATCCTGCGGTGTTGCGGCCAGGTCACAAGAAAGCGAGTTGAAGAAAGGAGCTCAGGGGCACTGTAATTCACAAACCTGCAGAGTTATAAATGACAGCTATCGTCCAAAAATAGACTGAAGTAAGGCTGCCAAGAGGACTTGAAAGCGGGGCAGAATTGCAGGAAACCGATTTCAGGAGGTAGACTGGAATTGCATTGAAAGCATAGGAAAAGAGGCAGAACGTCCACAATGATGCACTTGGCCAAAAAGGGCGTATGCGTTTTTTCCTGAATATATTCAGGAAAAAACGCATACGCCCTTTTTGGCCAACCAAGCAAGCTTGCAAAGGAAATCTGCATTACAATGAAGTCTCACTTCCCCCCGGTCAAAAGGGCCATCTGAAAAAAGTGTAAAATCCAGAAAGGTAACAGGCCATTGAGAACTGGGAGCCTTGTTATGCTGATGGGCGGGATGTAAATTGCCAACAGACACTCTGGAGAAGTGTATGGTGTTTCCTGAAACATCTAAAAAACAAAGCAACAGAGCCTAGGGCACTTCCACTTATGGTCCTATAGCTTAGGGAAATTAAAATCAAAAAAACACAGCCACCCCAAAGTTTGGAATGGCTCTGTTTACAAGAACCTCGTTTACAGTACAAATTCAACATCGCAGAAAGTGAAAAATGGATAAAGAACTTGTGGTACTTACGTACAATGCAGTATCACTCAGCAATGAAATCTATGTCATCAGGCCCGTAGCAGCATAATGAGTGGATTCAGGTACGATGATTCTAACTGAAATAAGTTGCACAGAAAAAGAAACATCATAAGATATCACTAATACACGGAATGTAAACTTGGCTACACAGGAACTGAATTCCAAAACAGAACAGGTTCTCAAATTTAGAAAACCAACTTATGCTTGCTTAAGGGGAAAGGTGAGTTGGGGTGCTGCATAAAACCAGAGATTGAAATGAGCACAGATAAAGTTCCTTAAGCCAAATATGGAATAGACAAGAGCTACTCCTTGCTCAACGAAATGGACTCAACACCGCATATTAAACGCCTAAGAATGTACCTGACTAGTAAGTATCTTAAAACCTATGGATTGCTATGTCTCCGAAAGAGAATCAAGCATGTGTACAGGGGCATAAACGCAGCAGTGATAGGATTGGAGAGGTTCGGTGAGCAAATGAAGACCCTTTGAAGTCATATTGCATGGTACCCATTCCACGGGTTTCAACTACCCAGGTTTTAGGTATTCTTCCTTCAGCTAAAACATGCATGTGGAACCTAGAGTATGATCAACCATGTGATCGGGAGACGTGTTCAAATATGTCTCAGTTTTCGTACCCTGGTACTCGGGTGCAACATTCCAGATGCTTTACTAACACTCTCCCCACTTGGAGCGTCAGTCCCTTTAACCTCCTGTTTGGCCCAGTTTGCAATTTCTGCGGAAGATGAACAGGAATAGCGAGAACCAATGAGAGACTAGCTGGAGGTGTCTGGACGGGCAAATTTAACTCTCATTTCCCACCAGGAAGAGGAATTAACCAAAGGCTCAGCGTGCCGTGCCGGAACCAGATTAGGGCCTGAAGCCATCCTGCGGTGTTGCGGCCAGGTCACAAGAAAGCGAGTTGAAGAAAGGAGCTCAGGGGCACTGTAATTCACAAACCTGCAGAGTTATAAATGACAGCTATCGTCCAAAAATATACTGAAGTAAGGCTGCCAAGAGGACTTGAAAGCGGGGCAGAATTGCAGGAAACCGATTTCAGGAGGTAGACTGGAATTGCATTGAAAGCATAGGAAAAGAGGCAGAACGTCCACAATGATGCACTTGGCCAAAAAGGGCGTATGCATTTTTTCCTGAATATATTCAGGAAAAAACGCATACGCCCTTTTTGGCCAACCAAGCAAGCTTGCAAAGGAAATCTGCACGACAATGAAGTCTCACTTCCCCCCGGTCAAAAGGGCCATCTGAAAAAAGTGTAAAATCCAGAAGGGCAGGACAGGCCATGGAGAACTGGGAGCCTTGTTATGCTGATGGGCGGGATGTAAATTGCCAACAGACACTGGGGAGAAGTGTATGGTGTTTCCTGAAACATCTAAAAAACAAAGCAACAGAGCCTAGGGCACTGCCACTTATGGTCCTATAGCTTAGGGAAATTAAAATAAAAAAGACACAGCCACCCCAAAGTTTGGAACGGCTCTGTTTACAAGAACCTCGTTTACAGTACAAGTTCAACATCGCAGAAAGTGAAGAATGGATAAAGAAGTTGTGGTATTTACTTACAAAGCAATATCACTCAGCAATGAAATCTGTGTCATCAGGCCCTTAGCAGCACAATGAGTGGATTCAGGTATGATGATTCTAACTGAAATAAGTCACACAGAAAAAGAAACATCATAAGATATCAGTAATACACGGAATGGAAACTTGGCTACACAGGAACTGAATTACAGAACAGAACAGGGTCTCAAATTTAGAAAACCAACTTATTCTTGCTTAAGGGGAAAGGTGAGTTGGGGTGCTGCATAAAACCAGAGATTGAAATGAGCACAGATAAAGTTCCTTAAGCCAAATATGGAATAGACAAGAGCTACTCCTTGCTCAACGAAATGGACTCAACACCCCATATTAAACGCCTAAGAATGTACCTGACTAGTAAGTATCTTAAAACCTATGGATTGCTATGTCTCCGAAAGACAATCAAACATGTGTACAGGGGCATAAACGCAGCAGTGATAGGATTGGAGAGGTTCGGTGAGCAAATGAAGACCCTTTGAAGTCATATTGCATGGTACCCATTCCACGGGTTTCAACTACCCAGGTTTAATGTATTCTTCCTTCAGCTAAAACATGCATGTGGAACCTAGAGTATGATCAACCATGTGATCGGGAGACGTGTTCAAATATGTCTCAGTTTTCCTCCCCTGGTACTCGGGTGCAACATTCCAGACGCTTTACTAACACTCTCCCGACTTGGAGAGTCAGTCCCTTTAACCTCCTGTTTGGCCCAGTTTGCAAATTCTGCGGACGATGAACAGGAATAGCGAGAACCAATGAGAGGCTAGCTGGAGGTGTCTGGACGGGCAAATTTAACTCTCATTTCCCACCAGGAAGAGGAATTAACCAAAGGCTCAGCATGCCGGGCCGGAACCAGATTAGGGCCTGAAGCCATCCTGCGGTGTTGCGGCCAGGTCACAAGAAAGCGAGTTGAAGAAAGGAGCTCAGGGGCACTGTAATTCACAAACCTGCAGAGTTATAAATGACAGCTATCGTCCAAAAATAGACTGAAGTAAGGCTGCCAAGAGGACTTGAAAGCGGGGCAGAATTGCAGGAAACCGATTTCAGGAGGTAGACTGGAATTGCATTGAAAGCATAGGAAAAGAGGCAGAACGTCCACAATGATGCACTTGGCCAAAAAGGGCGTATGCGTTTTTTCCTGAATATATTCAGGAAAAAACGCATACGCCCTTTTTGGCCAACCAAGCAAGCTTGCAAAGGAAATCTGCATTACAATGAAGTCTCACTTCCCCCCGGTCAAAAGGGCCATCTGAAAAAAGTGTAAAATCCAGAAAGGTAACAGGCCATTGAGAACTGGGAGCCTTGTTATGCTGATGGGCGGGATGTAAATTGCCAACAGACACTCTGGAGAAGTGTATGGTGTTTCCTGAAACATCTAAAAAACAAAGCAACAGAGCCTAGGGCACTTCCACTTATGGTCCTATAGCTTAGGGAAATTAAAATCAAAAAAACACAGCCACCCCAAAGTTTGGAATGGCTCTGTTTACAAGAACCTCGTTTACAGTACAAATTCAACATCGCAGAAAGTGAAAAATGGATAAAGAACTTGTGGTACTTACGTACAATGCAGTATCACTCAGCAATGAAATCTATGTCATCAGGCCCGTAGCAGCATAATGAGTGGATTCAGGTACGATGATTCTAACTGAAATAAGTTGCACAGAAAAAGAAACATCATAAGATATCACTAATACACGGAATGTAAACTTGGCTACACAGGAACTGAATTCCAAAACAGAACAGGTTCTCAAATTTAGAAAACCAACTTATGCTTGCTTAAGGGGAAAGGTGAGTTGGGGTGCTGCATAAAACCAGAGATTGAAATGAGCACAGATAAAGTTCCTTAAGCCAAATATGGAATAGACAAGAGCTACTCCTTGCTCAACGAAATGGACTCAACACCGCATATTAAACGCCTAAGAATGTACCTGACTAGTAAGTATCTTAAAACCTATGGATTGCTATGTCTCCGAAAGAGAATCAAGCATGTGTACAGGGGCATAAACGCAGCAGTGATAGGATTGGAGAGGTTCGGTGAGCAAATGAAGACCCTTTGAAGTCATATTGCATGGTACCCATTCCACGGGTTTCAACTACCCAGGTTTTAGGTATTCTTCCTTCAGCTAAAACATGCATGTGGAACCTAGAGTATGATCAACCATGTGATCGGGAGACGTGTTCAAATATGTCTCAGTTTTCGTACCCTGGTACTCGGGTGCAACATTCCAGATGCTTTACTAACACTCTCCCCACTTGGAGCGTCAGTCCCTTTAACCTCCTGTTTGGCCCAGTTTGCAATTTCTGCGGAAGATGAACAGGAATAGCGAGAACCAATGAGAGACTAGCTGGAGGTGTCTGGACGGGCAAATTTAACTCTCATTTCCCACCAGGAAGAGGAATTAACCAAAGGCTCAGCGTGCCGTGCCGGAACCAGATTAGGGCCTGAAGCCATCCTGCGGTGTTGCGGCCAGGTCACAAGAAAGCGAGTTGAAGAAAGGAGCTCAGGGGCACTGTAATTCACAAACCTGCAGAGTTATAAATGACAGCTATCGTCCAAAAATATACTGAAGTAAGGCTGCCAAGAGGACTTGAAAGCGGGGCAGAATTGCAGGAAACCGATTTCAGGAGGTAGACTGGAATTGCATTGAAAGCATAGGAAAAGAGGCAGAACGTCCACAATGATGCACTTGGCCAAAAAGGGCGTATGCATTTTTTCCTGAATATATTCAGGAAAAAACGCATACGCCCTTTTTGGCCAACCAAGCAAGCTTGCAAAGGAAATCTGCACGACAATGAAGTCTCACTTCCCCCCGGTCAAAAGGGCCATCTGAAAAAAGTGTAAAATCCAGAAGGGCAGGACAGGCCATGGAGAACTGGGAGCCTTGTTATGCTGATGGGCGGGATGTAAATTGCCAACAGACACTGGGGAGAAGTGTATGGTGTTTCCTGAAACATCTAAAAAACAAAGCAACAGAGCCTAGGGCACTGCCACTTATGGTCCTATAGATTAGGGAAATTAAAATCAAAAAGACACAGCCACCCCAAAGTTTGGAACGGCTCTGTTTACAAGAACCTCGTTTACAGTACAAGTTCAACATCGCAGAAAGTGAAGAATGGATAAAGAAGTTGTGGTATTTACTTACAAAGCAATATCACTCAGCAATGAAATCTGTGTCATCAGGCCCTTAGCAGCACAATGAGTGGATTCAGGTATGATGATTCTAACTGAAATAAGTCACACAGAAAAAGAAACATCATAAGATATCAGTAATACACGGAATGGAAACTTGGCTACACAGGAACTGAATTACAGAACAGAACAGGGTCTCAAATTTAGAAAACCAACTTATTCTTGCTTAAGGGGAAAGGTGAGTTGGGGTGCTGCATAAAACCAGAGATTGAAATGAGCACAGATAAAGTTCCTTAAGCCAAATATGGAATAGACAAGAGCTACTCCTTGCTCAACGAAATGGACTCAACACCCCATATTAAACGCCTAAGAATGTACCTGACTAGTAAGTATCTTAAAACCTATGGATTGCTATGTCTCCGAAAGACAATCAAACATGTGTACAGGGGCATAAACGCAGCAGTGATAGGATTGGAGAGGTTCGGTGAGCAAATGAAGACCCTTTGAAGTCATATTGCATGGTACCCATTCCACGGGTTTCAACTACCCAGGTTTAATGTATTCTTCCTTCAGCTAAAACATGCATGTGGAACCTAGAGTATGATCAACCATGTGATAGGGAGACGTGTTCAAATATGTCTCAGTTTTCCTCCCCTGGTACTCGGGTGCAACATTCCAGACGCTTTACTAACACTCTCCCGACTTGGAGAGTTAGTCCCTTTAACCTCCTGTTTGGCCCAGTTTGCAAATTCTGCGGACGATGAACAGGAATAGCGAGAACCAATGAGAGGCTAGCTGGAGGTGTCTGGACGGGCAAATTTAACTCTCATTTCCCACCAGGAAGAGGAATTAACCAAAGGCTCAGCATGCCGGGCAGGAACCAGATTAGGGCCTGAAGCCATCCTGCGGTGTTGCGGCCAGGTCACAAGAAAGCGAGTTGAAGAAAGGAGCTCAGGGGCACTGTAATTCACAAACCTGCAGAGTTATAAATGACAGCTATCGTCCAAAAATAGACTGAAGTAAGGCTGCCAAGAGGACTTGAAAGCGGGGCAGAATTGCAGGAAACCGATTTCAGGAGGTAGACTGGAATTGCATTGAAAGCATAGGAAAAGAGGCAGAACGTCCACAATGATGCACTTGGCCAAAAAGGGCGTATGCGTTTTTTCCTGAATATATTCAGGAAAAAACGCATACGCCCTTTTTGGCCAACCAAGCAAGCTTGCAAAGGAAATCTGCACTACAATGAAGTCTCACTTCCCCCCGGTCAAAAGGGCCATCTGAAAAAAGTGTAAAATCCAGAAAGGCAGGACAGGCCATGGAGAACTGGGAGCCTTGTTATGCTGATGGGCGGGATGTAAATTGCCAACAGACACTCGGGAGAAGTGTATGGTGTTTCCTGAAACATCTAAAAAACAAAGCAACAGAGCCTAGGGCACTGCCACTTATGGTCCTATAGCTTAGGGAAATTAAAATCAAAAAGACACAGGCACCCCAAAGTTTGGGACGCCTCTGTTTACAAGAACCTCGTTTACAGTACAAGTTCAACATCGCAGAAAGTGAAAAATGGATAAAGAAGTTGTGGTATTTACTTACAAAGCAATATCACTCAGCAATGAAATCTGTGTCATCAGGCCCTTAGCAGCACAATGAGTGGATTCAGGTATGATGATTCTAACTGAAATAAGTCACACAGAAAAAGAAACATCATAAGATATCAGTAATACACGGAATGGAAACTTGGCTACACAGGAACTGAATTACAGAACAGAACAGGGTCTCAAATTTAGAAAACCAACTTATGCTTGCTTAAGGGTAAAGGTGAGTTGGGGTGCTGCATAAAACCAGAGATTGAAATGAGCACAGATAAAGTTCCTTAAGTCAAATATGGAATAGACAAGAGCTACTCCTTGCTCAACGAAATGGACTCAACACCCCATATTAAACGCCTAAGAATGTACCTGACTAGTAAGTATCGTAAAACCTATGGATTGCTATGTCTCCAAAAGAGAATCAAGCATGTGTACAGGGGCATAAATGCTGCAGTGATAGGATTGGAGAGGTTCGGTGAGCAAATGAAGACCCTTTGAAGTCATATTGCATGGTACCCATCACACGGGTCTCAACTCTCCAGGTTTAAGGTATTCTTCCTTCAGCTAAAACATGCATGTGGAACCCAAGTATGATCAACCATGTGAACGGGAGACGTGTTCAAATATGTCTCAGTTTTCCTCCCCTGGTACTCGGGTGCAACATTCCAGACGCTTTACTAACACTCTCCCCACTTGGAGACTCAGCGCCTTTAACCTCCTGTTTGGCCCAGTTTGCAATTTCTGCGGAAGATGAACAGGAATAGCGAGAACCAATGAGAGACTAGCTGGAGGTGTCTGGACGGGCAAATTTAACTCTCATTTCCCACCAGGAAGAGGAAATAACCAAAGGCTCAGCGTGCCGTACCGGAACCAGATTAGGGCCTGAAGCCATCCTGCGGTGTTGCGGCCAGCTCAAAAGAAAGCGAGTTGAAGAAAGGAGCTCAGGGGCACTGTAAATCACAAACCTGCAGAGTTATAAATGACAGCTATCGTCCAAAAATAGACTGAAGTAAGGCTGCCAAGAGGACTTGAAAGCGGGGCAGAATTGCAGGAAACCGATTTCAGGAGGTAGACTGGAATTGCATTGAAAGCATAGGAAAAGAGGCAGAACGTCCACAATGATGCACTTGGCCAAAAAGGGCGTATGCGTTTTTTCCTGAATATATTCAGGAAAAAACGCATACGCCCTTTTTGGCCAACCAAGCAAGCTTGCAAAGGAAATCTGCACTACAATGAAGTCTCACTTCCCCCCGGTCAAAAGGGCCATCTGAAAAAAGTGTAAAATCCAGAAAGGCAGGACAGGCCATGGAGAACTGGGAGCCTTGTTATGCTGATGGGCGGGATGTAAATTGCCAACAGCCACTCGGGAGAAGTGTATGGTGTTTCCTGAAACATCTAAAAAACAAAGCAACAGAGCCTAGGGCACTGCCACTTATGGTCCTATAGCTTAGGGAAATTAAAATCAAAAAGACACAGCCACCACAAAGTTTGGAACGGCTCTGTTTACAAGAACCTCGTTTACAGTACAAGTTCAACATCGCAGAAAGTGAAAAATGGATAAAGAAGTTGTGGTATTTACTTACAAAGCAATATCACTCAGCAATGAAATCTGTGTCATCAGGCCCTTAGCAGCACAATGAGTGGATTCAGGTATGATGATTCTAACTGAAATAAGTCACACAGAAAAAGAAACATCATAAGATATCAGTAATACACGGAATGGAAACTTGGCTACACAGGAACTGAATTACAGAACAGAACAGGGTCTCAAATTTAGAAAACCAACTTATTCTTGCTTAAGGGGAAAGGTGAGTTGGGGTGCTGCATAAAACCAGAGATTGAAATGAGCACAGATAAAGTTCCTTAAGCCAAATATGGAATAGACAAGAGCTACTCCTTGCTCAACGAAATGGACTCAACACCCCATATTAAACGCCTAAGAATGTACCTGACTAGTAAGTATCTTAAAACCTATGGATTGCTATGTCTCCGAAAGAGAATCAAGCATGTGTACAGGGGCATAAACGCAGCAGTGATAGGATTGGAGAGGTGTGGTGAGCAAATGAAGACCCTTTGAAGTCATATTGCATGGTACCCATTCCACGGGTTTCAACTCTCCAGGTTTAAGGTATTCTTCCTTCAGCTAAAACATGCATGTGGAACCTAGAGTATGATCAACCATGTGATCGGGAGACGTGTTCAAATATGTCTCAGTTTTCGTATCCTGGTACTCGGGTGCAACATTCCAGACGCTTTACTAACACTCTCCCGACTTGGAGAGTCAGTCCCTTAAATCTCCTGTTTGGCCCAGTTTGCAATTTCTGCGGAAGATGAACAGGAATAGCGAGAACCAATGAGAGACTAGCTGGAGGTGTCTGGACGGGCAAATTTAACTCTCATTTCCCACCAGGAAGAGGAAATAACCGAAGGCTCAGCGTGCCGTGCCGGAACCAGATTAGGGCCCGAAGCCATCCTGCGGTGTTGCGGCCAGGTCACAAGAAAGCGAGTTGAAGAAAGGAGCTCAGGGGCACTGTAATTCACAAACCTGCAGAGTTATAAATGACAGCTATCGTCCAAAAATAGACTGAAGTAAGGCTGCCAAGAGGACTTGAAAGCGGGGCAGAATTGCAGGAAACCGATTTCAGGAGGTAGACTGGAATTGCATTGAAAGCATAGGAAAAGAGGCAGAACGTCCACAATGATGCACTTGGCCAAAAAGGGCGTATGCGTTTTTTCCTGAATATATTCAGGAAAAAACGCATACGCCCTTTTTGGCCAACCAAGCAAGCTTGCAAAGGAAATCTGCATTACAATGAAGTCTCACTTCCCCCCGGTCAAAAGGGCCATCTGAAAAAAGTGTAAAATCCAGAAAGGCAACAGGCCATTGAGAACTGGGAGCCTTGTTATGCTGATGGGCGGGATGTAAATTGCCAACAGACACTTGGGAGAAGTGTATGGTGTTTCCTGAAACATCTAAAAAACAAAGCAACAGAGCCTAGGGCACTTCCACTTATGGTCCTATAGCTTAGGGAAATTAAAATCAAAAAGACACAGCCACCCCAATGTTTGGAACGGCTCTGTTTACAAGAACCTCGTTTACAGTACAAGTTCAACATCGCAGAAAGTGAAAAATGGATAAAGAACTTGTGGTACTTACGTACAATGCAGTATCACTCAGCAATGAAATCTATGTCATCAGGCACTTAGCAGCACAATGGGTGGATTTAGGTATGATGATTCTAACTGAAATATGTCACACAGAAAAAGAAACATCATAAGATATCAGTAATACACGGAATGGAAACTTGGCTACACAGGAACTGAATTACAGAACAGAACAGGGTCTCAAATTTAGAAAACCAACTTATGCTTGCTTAAGGGTAAAGGTGAGTTGGGGTGCTGCATAAAACCAGAGATTGAAATGAGCACAGATAAAGTTCCTTAAGTCAAATATGGAATAGACAAGAGCTACTCCTTGCTCAACGAAATGGACTCAACACCCCATATTAAACGCCTAAGAATGTACCTGACTAGTAAGTATCGTAAAACCTATGGATTGCTATGTCTCCAAAAGAGAATCAAGCATGTGTACAGGGGCATAAACGCAGCAGTGATAGGATTGGAGAGGTTCGGTGAGCAAATGAAGACCCTTTGAAGTCATATTGCATGGTACCCATCACACGGGTCTCAACTCTCCAGGTTTAAGGTATTCTTCCTTCAGCTAAAACATGCATGTGGAACCCAAGTATGATCAACCATGTGAACGGGAGACGTGTTCAAATATGTCTCAGTTTTCCTCCCCTGGTACTCGGGTGCAACATTCCAGACGCTTTACTAACACTCTCCCCACTTGGAGACTCAGCGCCTTTAACCTCCTGTTTGGCCCAGTTTGCAATTTCTGCGGAAGATGAACAGGAATAGCGAGAACCAATGAGAGGCTAGCTGGAGGTGTCTGGACGGGCAAATTTAACTCTCATTTCCCACCAGGAAGAGGAAATAACCAAAGGCTCAGCGTGCCGTACCGGAACCAGATTAGGGCCTGAAGCCATCCTGCGGTGTTGCGGCCAGCTCAAAAGAAAGCGAGTTGAAGAAAGGAGCTCAGGGGCACTGTAATTCACAAACCTGCAGAGTTATAAATGACAGCTATCGTCCAAAAATAGACTGAAGTAAGGCTGCCAAGAGGACTTGAAAGCGGGGCAGAATTGCAGGAAACCGATTTCAGGAGGTAGACTGGAATTGCATTGAAAGCATAGGAAAAGAGGCAGAACGTCCACAATGATGCACTTGGCCAAAAAGGGCGTATGCGTTTTTTCCTGAATATATTCAGGAAAAAACGCATACGCCCTTTTTGGCCAACCAAGCAAGCTTGCAAAGGAAATCTGCACTACAATGAAGTCTCACTTCCCCCCGGTCAAAAGGGCCATCTGAAAAAAGTGTAAAATCCAGAAAGGCAGGACAGGCCATGGAGAACTGGGAGCCTTGTTATGCTGATGGGCGGGATGTAAATTGCCAACAGACACTCGGGAGAAGTGTATGGTGTTTCCTGAAACATCTAAAAAACAAAGCAACAGAGCCTACGGCACTGCCACTTACGGTCCTATAGCTTAGGGAAATTAAAATCAAAAAGACACAGCCACCCCAAAGTTTGGGACGCCTCTGTTTACAAGAACCTCGTTTACAGTACAAGTTCAACATCACAGAAAGTGAAAAATGGATAAAGAAGTTGTGGTATTTACTTACAAAGCAATATCACTCAGCAATGAAATCTGTGTCATCAGGCCCTTAGCAGCACAATGAGTGGATTCAGGTATGATGATTCTAACTGAAATAAGTCACACAGAAAAAGAAACATCATAAGATATCAGTAATACACGGAATGGAAACTTGGCTACACAGGAACTGAATTACAGAACAGAACAGGGTCTCAAATTTAGAAAACCAACTTATTCTTGCTTAAGGGGAAAGGTGAGTTGGGGTGCTGCATAAAACCAGAGATTGAAATGAGCACAGATAAAGTTCCTTAAGCCAAATATGGAATAGACAAGAGCTACTCCTTGCTCAACGAAATGGACTCAACACCGCATATTAAACGCCTAAGAATGTACCTGACTAGTAAGTATCTTAAAACCTATGGATTGCTATGTCTCCGAAAGAGAATCGAGCATGTGTACAGGGGCATAAACGCAGCAGTGATAGGATTGGAGAGGTGTGGTGAGCAAATGAAGACCCTTTGAAGTCATATTGCATGGTACCCATTCCACGGGTTTCAACTACCCAGGTTTTAGGTATTCTTCCTTCAGCTAAAACATGCATGTGGAACCTAGAGTATGATCAACCATGTGATCGGGAGACGTGTTCAAATATGTCTCAGTTTTCCTCCCCTGGTACTCGGGTGCAATATTCCAGACGCTTTACTAACACTCTCCCCACTTGGAGAGTCAGCGCCTTTAACCTCCTGTTTGGCCCAGTTTGCAATTTCTGCGGAAGATGAACAGGAATAGCGAGAACCAATGAGAGACTAGCTGGAGGTGTCTGGACGGGCAAATTTAACTCTCATTTCCCACCAGGAAGAGGAATTAACCAAAGGCTCAGCGTGCCGTGCCGGAACCAGATTAGGGCCTGAAGCCATCCTGCGGTGTTGCGGCCAGGTCACAAGAAAGCGAGTTGAAGAAAGGAGCTCAGGGGCACTATAATTCACAAACCTGCAGAGTTATAAGTGACAGCTATCGTTCAAAAATATACTGAAGTAAGGCTGCCAAGAGAACTAGAAAGCGGGGCAGAATTGCAGGAAACTGATTTCAGGAGGTAGACTGGAAATGCATTGAAAGCATAGGAAAAGAGGCAGAACGTCCACAATGATGCACTTGGCCAAAAAGGGCGTATGCGATTTTTCCTGAATATATTCAGGAAAAAACGCATACGCCCTTTTTGGCCAACCAAGCAAGCTTGCAAAGGAAATCTGCACTACAATGAAGTCTCACTTCCCCCCGGTCAAAAGGGCCATCTGAAAAAAGTGTAAAATCCAGAAAGGCAGGACAGGCCATGGAGAACTGGGAGCCTTGTTATGCTGATGGGCGGGATGTAAATTGCCAACAGCCACTCGGGAGAAGTGTATGGTGTTTCCTGAAACATCTAAAAAACAAAGCCACAGAACCTAGGGCACTTCCACTTATGGTCCTATAGATTAGGGAAATTAAAATCAAAAAGACACAGCCACCCCAAAGTTTGGAACGGCTCTGTTTACAAGAACCTCGTTTACCGTACAAGTTCAATATCACAGAAAGTGAAAAATGGATAAAGAACTTGTGGTACTTACGTACAATGCAGTATCACTCAGCAAAATAATCTATGTCATCAGGCCCTTAGCAGCACAATGAGTGGATTCAGGTATGATGATTCTAACTGAAATAAGTCACACAGAAAAAGAAACATCATAAGATATCAGTAATACACGGAATGTAAACTTGGCTACACAGGAACTGAATTACAGAACAGAACAGGGTCTCAAATTTAGAAAACCAACTTATGCTTGCTTAAGGGGAAAGGTGAGTTGGGGTGCTGCATAAAACCAGAGATTGAAATGAGCACAGATAAAGTTCCTTAAGCCAAATATGGAAGAGACAAGAGCTACTCCTTGCTCAACGAAATGGACTCAACACCCCATATTAAACGCCTAAGAATGTACATGACTAGTAAGTATCTTAAAACCTATGGATTGCTATGTCTCCAAAAGAGAATCAAGCGTGTGTACAGAGGCATAAACGCAGCAGAGATAGGATTGGAGAGATTCGGTGACCAAATGAAGACCCTTTGAAGTCATATTGCATGGTACCCATTACACGGGTCTCAACTCTCCAGGTTTAAGGTATTCTTCCATCAGCTAAAACATTCATGTGGAACCCAGAGTATGATCAACCGTGTGAACGGGAGACGTGTTCAAATATTTCTCAGTTTTCGTATCCTGGTACTCGGGTGCAACATTCCAGACGCTTTACTAACACTCTCCCAACTTGGAGAGTCAGTCCCTTAAATCTCCTGTTTGGCCCAGTTTGCAATTTCTGCGGAAGATGAACAGGAATAGCGAGAACCAATGAGAGACTAGCTGGAGGTGTCTGGACGGGCAAATTTAACTCTCATTTCCCACCAGGAAGAGGAAATAACCAAAGGCTCAGCGTGCCGTGCCGGAACCAGATTAGGGCCTGAAGCCATCCTGCGGTGTTGCGGCCAGGTCACAAGAAAGCGAGTTGAAGAAAGGAGCTCAGGGGCACTGTAATTCACAAACCTGCAGAGTTATAAATGACAGCTATCGTCCAAAAATAGACTGAAGTAAGGCTGCCAAGAGGACTTGAAAGCGGGGCAGAATTGCAGGAAACCGATTTCAGGAGGTAGACTGGAATTGCATTGAAAGCATAGGAAAAGAGGCAGAACGTCCACAATGATGCACTTGGCCAAAAAGGGCGTATGCGTTTTTTCCTGAATATATTCAGGAAAAAACGCATACGCCCTTTTTGGCCAACCAAGCAAGCTTGCAAAGGAAATCTGCACTACAATGAAGTCTCACTTCCCCCCGGTCAAAAGGGCCATCTGAAAAAAGTGTAAAATCCAGAAAGGCAGGACAGGCCATGGAGAACTGGGAGCCTTGTTATGCTGATGGGCGGGATGTAAATTGCCAACAGACACTCAGGAGAAGTGTATGGTGTTTCCTGAAACATCTAAAAAACAAAGCAACAGAGCCTAGGGCACTTCCACTTATGGTCCTATAGCTTAGGGAAATTAAAATCAAAAAGACACAGCCACCCCAAAGTTTGGGACGCCTCTGTTTACAAAAACCTCGTTTACAGTACAAGTTCAACATCGCAGAAAGTGAAAAATGGATAAAGAAGTTGTGGTATTTACTTACAAAGCAATATCACTCAGCAATGAAATCTATGTCATCAGGCCCTTAGCAGAACAATGAGTGGATTCAGGTATGATGATTCTAACTGAAGTAAGTCACACAGAAAAAGAAACATCATAAGATATCACTAATACACGGAATGTAAACTTGGCTACACAGGAACTGAATTACAGAACAGAACAGGGTCTCAAATTTAGAAAACCAACTTATGCTTGCTTAAGGGGAAAGGTGAGTTGGGGTGCTGCATAAAACCAGAGATCGAAATGAGCACAGATAAAGTTCCTTAAGCCAAATATGGAATAGACAAGAGCTACTCCTTGCTCAACGAAATGGACTCAACACCGCATATTAAACGCCTAAGAATGTACCTGACTAGTAAGTATCTTAAAACCTATGGATTGCTATGTCTCCGAAAGAGAATCAAGCATGTGTACAGGGGCATGAACGCAGCAGTGATAGGATTGGAGAGGTTCGGTGAGCAAATGAAGACCCTTTGAAGTCATATTGCATGGTACCCATTACACGGGTTTCAACGACCCAGGTTTTAGGTATTCTTCCTTCAGATAAAACATGCATGTGGAACCCCGAGTACGATCAACCGTGTGAACGGGAGACGTGTTCAAATATGTCTCAGTTTTCCTCCCCTGGTACTCGGGTGCAACATTCCAGACCCTTTACTAACACTCTCCCGACTTGGAGAGTCAGCGCCTTTAACCTCCTGTTTGGCCCAGTTTGCAATTTCTGCGGAAGATGAACAGGAATAGCGAGAACCAATGAGAGACTAGCTGGAGGTGTCTGGACGGGCAAATTTAACTCTCATTTCCCACCAGGAAGAGGAAATAACCAAAGGCTCAGCGTGCCGTGCCGGAACCAGATTAGGGCCTGAAACCATCCTGCGGTGTTGCGGCCAGCTCAAAAGAAAGCGAGTTGAAGAAAGGAGCTCAAGGTCTCTGTAATTCACAAACCTGCAGATTATAAATGACAGCTATCGTCCAAAAATAGACTGAAGTAAGGCTGCCAAGAGGACTTGAAAGCGGGGCAGAATTGCACGAAACCGATTTCAGGAGGTAGACTGGAATTGCATTGAAAGCATAGGAAAAGAGGCAGAACGTCCACAACGATGCACTTGGCCAAAAAGGGCGTATGCGTTTTTCCCTGAATATATTCAGGAAAAAACGCATACGCCCTTTTTGGCCAACCAAGCAAGCTTGCAAAGAAATCTGCACTACAATGAAGTCTCAATTCCCCCCGGTCAAAAGGGCCATCTGAAAAAAGTGTAAAATCCAGAAAGGCAGGACAGGCCCTGGAGAACTGGGAGCCTTGTTATGTTGATGGGCGGGATGTAAATTGCCAACAGACACTCCGGAGAAGTGTATCGTGTTTCCTGAAACATCTAAAAAACAAAGCAACAGAGCCTAGGGCACTTCCACTTATGGTCCTATAGCTTAGGGAAATTAAAATCAAAAAGACACAGCCACCCCAAAGTTTGGGACGCCTCTGTTTACAAGAACCTCGTTTACCGTACAAGTTCAATATCACAGAAAGTGAAAAATGGATAAAGAACTTGTGGTACGTACGTACAATGCATTATCACTCAGCAATGAAATCTATGTCATCAGGCCCGTAGCAGCATAATGAGTGGATTCAGGTACGATGATTCTAACTGAAATAAGTCACACAGAAAAAGAAACATCATAAGATATCACTAATACACGGAATGTAAACTTGGCTACACAGGAACTGAATTCCAAAACAGCACAGGGTCTCAAATTCAGAAAAACAACTTATGCATGCTTCAGGGGAAAGGTGAGTTGGGGTGCTGCATAAAACCAAAGATTGAAATGAGCACAGATAAAGTTCCTTAAGCCAAATATGGAATAGACAAGAGCTACTCCTTGCTCAACGAAATGGACTCAACACCCCATATTAAACGCCTAAGAATGTAACTGACTAGTAAGTATCTTAAAACCTATGGATTGCTATGTCTCCAAAAGAGAATCAAGCGTGTGTACAGAGGCATAAATGCAGCAGTGATGATTGGAGAGGTTCGGTGAGCAAATGAAGACCCTTTGAAGTCATATTGCATGGTACCCATTCCACGGGTCTCAACTCTGCAGGTTTCAGGTATTCTTCCTTCAGCTAAAACATGCATGTGGAACCCAGAGTATGATCAACTGTGTGAACGGGAGACGTGTTCAAATATGTCTCAGTTTTCCTCCCCTGGTACTCGAGTGCAACATTCCAGACGCTTTACTAACACTCTCCCCACCTCGAGAGTCAGCACCTTTAACCTCCTGTTTGGCACAGTTTGCAATTTCTGCGGAAGATGAACAGGAATAGGGAGAACCAATGGGAGACTAGCTGGAGGTGTCTGGACGGGCAAATTTAACTCTCATTTCCCACCAGGAAGAGGAATTAACCAAAGGCTCAGCGTGCCGTGCCGGAACCAGATTAGGGCCTGAAGCCATCCTGCGGTGTTGCGGCCAGATCAAAAGAAAGCGTGTTGAAGAAAGGAGCTCAGGGGCACTGTAATTCACAAACCTGCAGAGTTATAAATGACAGCTATCGTCCAAAAATATACTGAAGTAAGGCTGCCAAGAGGACTTGAAAGCGGGGCAGAATTGCAGGAAACCGATTTCAGGAGGTAGACTGGAATTGCATTGAAAGCATAGGAAAAGAGGCAGAACGTCCACAATGATGCACTTGGCCAAAAAGGGCGTATGCGTTTTTTTCCTGAATATATTCAGGAAAAAACCCATACGCCCTATTTGGCCAACCAAGCAAGCTTGCAAAGGAAATCTGCACTACAATGAAGTCTCACTTCCCCTCGGTCAAAAGGGTCATCTGAAAAAAGTGTAAAATCCAGAAAGGCAGGACAGGCCATGGAGAACTGGGAGCCTTGTTATGCTGATGGGCGGGATGTAAATTGCCAACAGACACTCGGGAGAAGTGTATCGTGTTTCCTGAAATATCTAAAAAACAAAGCAACAGAACCTAGGCCACTTCCACTTATGGTCCTATAGCTTAGGGAAATTAAAATCAAAAAGACACAGCCACCCTAAAGTTTGGGACGCCTCTGTTTACAAGAACCTCGTTTACAGTACAAGTTCAACATCGCAGAAAGTGAAAAATGGATAAAGAAGTTGTGGTATTTTCTTACAAAGCAATATCACTCAGCAATGAAATCTATGTCATCAGGCCCTTAGCAGAACAATGAGTGGATTCAGGTATGATGATTCTAACTGAAATAAGTCACACAGAAAAAGAAACATCATAAGATGTCACTAATACACGGAATGTAAACTTGGCTACACAGGAACTGAATTACAGAACAGAACAGGGTCTCAAATTTAGAAAACCAACTTATGCTTGCTTAAGGGGAAAGGTGAGTTGGGGTGCTGCATAAAACCAGAGATTGAAATGAGCACAGATAAAGTTCCTTAAGCCAAATATGGAATAGACAAGATCTACTCCTTGCTCAACGAAATGGACTCAACACCGCATATTAAACGCCTAAGAATGTACCTGACTAGTAAGTATCTTAAAACCTATGGATTGCTATGTCTCCGAAAGAGAATCAAGCATGTGTACAGGGGCATGAACGCAGCAGTGATAGGATTGGAGAGGTTCGGTGAGCAAATGAAGACCCTTTGAAGTCATATTGCATGGTACCCATTCCAAGGGTTTCAACTACCCAGGTTTTAGGTATATTTCCTTCAGCTAAAACATGCATGTGGAACCCAGAGTATGATCAACCATGTGATCGGGAGACGTGTTCAAATATGTCTCAGTTTTCCTCCCCTGGTACTCGGGTGCAACATTGAAGACGCTTTACTAACACTCTCCCCACTTGGAGAGTCAGTCCCTTTAACCTCCTGTTTGGCCCAGTTTGCAATTTCTGCGGAAGATGAACAGGAATAGCGAGAACCAATGAGAGGCTAGCTGGAGGTGTCTGGACGGGCAAATTTAACTCTCATTTCCCACCAGGAAGAGGAATTAACCAAACGCTCAGCGTGCGGTGCCGGAACCAGATTAGGGCCTGAAGCCATCCTGCGGTGTTGCGGCCAGCTCAAAAGAAAGCGAGTTGAAGAAAGGAGCTCAGGGGCACTGTAATTCACAAACCTGCAGAGTTATAAATGACAGCTATCGTCCAAAAATAGACTGAAGTAAGGCTGCCAAGAGGACTTGAAAGCGGGGCAGAATTGCAGGAAACCGATTTCAGGAGGTAGACTGGAATTGCATTGAAAGCATAGGAAAAGAGGCAGAACGTCCACAATGATGCACTTGGCCAAAAAGGGCGTATGCGTTTTTTCCTGAATATATTCAGGGAAAAACGCATACGCCCTTTTTGGCCAACCAAGCAAGCTTGCAAAGGAAATCTGCACTACAATGAAGTCTCACTTCCCCCCGGTCAAAAGGGCCATCTGAAAAAAGTGTAAAATCCAGAAAGGCAGGACAGGCCATGGAGAACTGGGAGCCTTGTTATGCTGATTGGCGGGATGTAAATTGACAACAGACACTTGGGAGAAGTGTATGGTGTTTCCTGAAACATCTAAAAAACAAAGCAACAGAGGCTAGGGCATTGCCACTTATGGTCCTATAGCTTAGGGAAATTAAAATCAAAAAGGCACAGCCACCCCAAAGTTTGGGACGCCTCTGTTTACAAGAACCTCGTTTACAGTACAAGTTCAATATCACAGAAAGTGAAAAATGGATAAAGAACTTGTGGTACTTACGTACAATGCAGTATCACTCAGCAATGAAATCTATGTCATCAGGCCCGTAGCAGCATAATGAGTGGATTCAGGTATGATGATTCTAACTGAAATAAGTCACACAGAAAAAGAAACATCATAAGATATCAGTAATACACGGAATGTAAACTTGGCTACACAGGAACTGCATTCCAAAACAGAACAGTGTCTCAAATTTAGAAAACCAACTTATTCTTGCTTAAGGGTAAAGGTGAGTTGGGGTGCTGCATAAAACCAGAGATTGAAATGAGCACAGATAAAGTTCCTTAAGCCAAATATGGAATAGACAAGAGCTACTCCATGCTCAACGAAATGGACTCAACACCGCATATTAAATGCCTAAGAATGTACCTGTCTAGTAAGTATCTTAAAACGTATGGATTGCTATGTCTCCGAAAGAGAATCAAGCATGTGTACAGGGGCATAAACGCAGCAGTGATAGGACTGGAGAGGTTCGTGAGCAAATGAAGACCCTTTGAAGTCATATTGCATGGTACCCATTCCACGGGTCTCAACTCTCCAGGTTTAAGGTATTCTTCCTTCAGCTAAAACATGCATGTGGAACCCAGAGTATGATCAACCGTGTGAACGGGAGAAGTGTTCAAATATGTCTCAGTTTTCCTCCCCTGGTACTCGGGTGCAACATTCCAGACGCTTTACTAACACTCTCCCCACTTGGAGAGTCAGCACCTTTAACCTCCTGTTTGGCCCCGTTTGCAATTTCTGCGGAAGATGAACAGGAATAGCGAGAACCAATGAGAGACTAGCTGGAGGTGTCTGGACGGGCAAATTTAACTCTCATTTCCCACCAGAAAGAGGAAATAACCAAAGGCTCAGCATGCCGGGCCGGAACCAGATTAGGGCCTGAATCCATCCAGCGGTGTTGCAGCCAGCTCACAAGAAAACTAGTTGAAGAAGGGAGCTCAGGGGCACTGTAATTCACAAACCTGAGGAGTTATAAATGACAGCTATCGTCCAAAAATAGACTGAAGTAAGGCTGCCAAGAGGACTTGAAAGCGGGGCAGAATTGCAGGAAACCGATTTCAGGAGGTAGACTGGAATTGCATTGAAAGCATAGGAAAAGAGGCAGAACGTCCACAATGATGCACTTGGCCAAAAAGGGCGTATGCGTTTTTTCCTGAATATATTCAGGAAAAAACGCATACGCCCTTTTTGGCCAACCAAGCAAGCTTGCAAAGGAAATCTGCACTACAATGAAGTCTCACTTCCCCCCGGTCAAAAGGGCCATCTGAAAAAAGTGTAAAATCCAAAAAGGCAGGACAGGACATGGAGAACTGGGAGCCTTGTTATGCTGATGGGCGGGATGTAAATTGCCAACAGACACTTGGGAGAAGTGTATGGTGTTTCCTGAAACATCTAAAAAACAAAGCAACAGAGCCTAGGGCACTTCCACTTATGGTCCTACAGCTTAGGGAAATTAAAATCAAAAAGACACAGCCACCCCAAAGTTTGGGACGCCTCTGTTTACAAGAACCTCGTTTACAGTACAAGTTCAACATCGCAGAAAATGAAAAATGGATAAAGAAGCTGTGGTATTTACTTACAAAGCAATAACACTCAGCAATGAAATCTATGTCATCAGGCCCTTAGCAGCACAATGAGTGGATTCAGGTATGATGATTCTAACTGAAATAAGTCACACAGAAAAAGAAACATCATAAGATATCACTAATACACGGAATAGAAACTTGGCTACACAGGAACTGAATTACAGAACAGAACAGGGTCTCAAATTTAGAAAACCAACTTATGCTTGCTTAAGGGTAAAGGTGAGTTGGGGTGCTGCATAAAACCAGAGATTGAAATGAGCACAGATAAAGTTCCTTAAGCCAAATATGGAATAGACAAGAGCTACTCCTTGCTCAATGAAATGGACTCAACACCGCATATTAAACGCCTAAGAATGTACCTGACTAGTAAGTATCTTAAAACCTATGGATTGCTATGTCTCCGAAAGAGAATCAAGCATGTGTACAGGGGCATAAACGCAGCAGTGATAGGATTGGAGAGGTTCGGTGAGCAAATGAAGACCCTTTGAAGTCATATTGCATGGTACCCATTACACGGGTCTCAACTCTCCAGGTTTAAGGTATTCTTCCTTCAGCTAAAACATGCATGTGGAACCAAGAGTATGATGATCCGTGTGAACGGGAGACGTGTTCAAATATGTCTCAGTTTTTGTACCCTGGTACTCGGGTGCAACATTCCAGACGCTTTACTAACACTCTCCCGACTTGGAGAGTCAGCGCCTTTAACCTCCTGTTTGGCCCAGTTTGCAATTTCTGCGGAAGATGAACAGGAATAGCGAGAACCAATGAGAGACTAGCTGGAGGTGTCTGGACGGGCAAATTTAACTCTCATTTCCCACCAGGAAGAGGAAATAACCAAAGGCTCAGCGTGCCGTGCCGGAACCAGATTAGGGCCTGAAGCCATCCTGCGGTGTGCGGCCAGCTCACAAGGAAGCGAGTTGAAGAAAGGAGCTCAGGGGCACTGTAATTCACAAACCTGCAGAGTTATAAATGACAGCTATCGTCCAAAAATATACTGAAGTAAGCCTGCCAATAGGACTTGAAAGCGGGGCAGAATTGCAGGAAACCGATTTCAGGAGGTAGACTGGAATTGCATTGAAAGCATAGGAAAAGAGGCAGAACGTCCACAATGATGCACTTGGCCAAAAAGGGCGTATGCGTTTTTTCCTGAATATATTCAGGAAAAAACGCATACGCCCTTTTTGGCCAACCAAGCAAACTTGCAAAGGAAATCTGCACTACAATGAAGTCTCACTTCCCCCCGGTCAAAAGGGCCATCTGAAAAAAGTGTAAAATCCAGAAAGGCAGGACAGGCCATGGAGAACTGGGAGCCTTGTTATGCTGATGGGCGGGATGTAAATTGCCAACAGACACTCAGGAGAAGTGTATGGTGTTTCCTGAAACATCTAAAAAACAAAGCAACAGAGCCTAGGGCACTTCCAATTATGGTCCTATAGCTTAGGGAAATTAAAATCAAAAAGACACAGCCACCCCAAAGTTTGGGACGCCTCCGTTTACAAGAACCTCTTTTACCGTACAAGTTCAATATCACAGAAAGTGAAAAATGGATAAAGAACTTGAGGTACTTACGTACAATGCAGTATCACTCAGCAATGAAATCTATGTCATCAGGCCCGTCGCAGCATAATGAGTGGATTCAGGTACGATGATTCTAACTGAAATAAGTCACACAGAAAAAGAAACATCATAAGATATCACTAATACACGGAATGTAAACTTGGCTACACAGGAACTGCATTCCAAAACAGAACAGGGTCTCAAATTTAGAAAACAAACTTATGCTTGCTTAAGGGGAAAGGTGAGTTGGGGTGCTGCATAAAACCAGAGATTGAAATGAGCACAGATAAAGTTCCTTAAGCCAAATATGTAATAGACAAGAGCTACTCCTTGCTCAACGAAATGGACTCAACACCCCATATTAAACGCCTAAGAATGTACCTGACTAGTAAGTATCTTAAAACCTATGGATTGCTATGTCTCCAAAAGAGAATCAAGCGTGTGTACAGGGGCATAAACGCAGCAGTGATTGGATTGGAGAGGTTCGGTGAGCAAATGAAGACCCTTTGAAGTCATATTGCATGGTACCCATTACACGGGTCTCAACTCTCCAGGTTTTAGGTATTCTTCCTTCAGCTAAAACATGCATGTGGAACCCAGAGTATGATCAACGATGTGAACGGGAGATGTGTTCAAATATGTCTCAGTTTTCCTCCCCTGGTACTCGGGTGCAACATTCCAGACGCTTTACTAACACTCTCCCGACTTGGAGAGTCAGTGCCTTTAACCTCCTGTTTGGCCCAGTTTGCAATTTCTGCGGAAGATGAACAGGAATAGCGAGAACCAATGAGAGACTAGCTGGAGGTGTCTGGACGGGCAAATTTAACTCTCATTTCCCACCAGGAAGAGGAATTAACCAAAGGCTCAGCGTGCCGGGCCGGAACCAGATTAGGGCCTGAAGCCATCCTGCGGTGTTGCGGCCAGGTCACAAGAAAGCGAGTTGAAGAAAGGAGCTCAGGGGCACTGTAATTCACAAACCTGCAGAGTTATAAATGACAGCTATCGTCCAAAAATATACTGAAGTAAGGCTGCCAAGAGGACTTGAAAGTGGGGCAGAATTGCAGGAAACCGATTTCAGGAGGTAGACTGGAATTGCATTGAAAGCATAGGAAAAGAGGCAGAACGTCCACAATGATGCACTTGGCCAAAAAGGGCGTATGCGTTTTTTCCTGAATATATTCAGGAAAAAACGCATACGCACTTTTTGGCCAACCAAGCAAGCTTGCAAAGGAAATCTGCACTACAATGAAGTCTCACTTCCCCCCGGTCAAAAGGGCCATCTGAAAAAAGTGTAAAATCCAGAAAGGCAGGACAGGCCATGGAGAACTGGGAGCCTTGTTATCCTGATGGGCGGGATGTAAATTGCCAACAACCACTCGGGAGAAGTGTATGGTGTTTCCTGAAACATCTAAAAAACAAAGCAACAGAACCTAGGGCACTTCCACTTATGGTCCTATAGCTTAGGGAAATTAAAATCAAAAAGACACAGCCACCCCAAAGTTTGGAATGGCTCTGTTTACAAGAACCTCGTTTACAGTACAAGTTCAACATCGCAGAAAGTGAAAAATGGATAAAGAAGTTGTGGTATTCACTTACAAAGCAATATCACTCAGCAATGAAATCTATGTCATCAGGCCCTTAGCAGCACAATGAGTGGATTCAGGTATGATGATTCTAACTGAAATAAGTCACACAGAAACAGAAACATCATAAGATATCAGTAATACACGGAATGGAAACTTGGCTACACAGGAACTGAATTACAGAACAGAACAGGGTCTCAAATTTAGAAAACCAACTTATGCTTGCTTAAGGGTAAAGGTGAGTTGGGGTGCTGCATAAAACCAGAGATTGAAATGAGCACAGATAAAGTTCCTTAAGCCAAATATGGAATAGACAAGAGCTACTCCTTGCTCAATGAAATGGACTCAACACCCCATATTAAACGCCTAAGAATGTACCTGACTTGTAAGTATCTTAAAACCTATGGATTGCTATGTCTCCAAAAGAGAATCAAGCATGTTTACAGGGGCATAAACGCAGCAGTGATAGGATTGGAGAGGTTCGGTGAGCAAATGAAGACCCTTTGAAGTCATATTGCATGGTACCCATTCCACGGGTTTCAAATACCCACGTTTAAGGTATTCTTCCTTCAGCTAATACATGCATGTGGAACCTAGAGTATGATCAACCATGTGATCGGGAGACGTGTTCAAATATGTCTCAGTTTTCGTACCCTGGTACTCGGGTGCAACATTCCAGACGCTTTACTAACACTCTCCCGACTTGGAGAGTCAGTCCCTTTAACCTCCTGTTTGGCCCAGTTTGCAATTTCTGCGGAAGATGAACAGGAATAGCGAGAACCAATGAGAGGCTAGCTGGAGGTGTCTGGACGGGCAAATTTAACTCTCATTTCCCACCAGGAAGAGGAAATAACCAAAGGCTCAGCGTGCCGTACCGGAACCAGATTAGGGCCTGAAGCCATCCTGCGGTGTTGCGGCCAGGTCACAAGAAAGCGAGTTGAAGAAAGGAGCTCAGGGGCACTGTAATTCACAAACCTGCAGAGTTATAAATGACAGCTATCGTCCAAAAATAGACTGAAGTAAGGCTGCCAAGAGGACTTGAAAGCGGGGCAGAATTGCAGGAAACCGATTTCAGGAGGTTGACTGGAATTGCATTGAAAGCATAGGAAAAGAGGCAGAACGTCCACAAAGATGCACTTGGCCAAAAAGGGCGTATGCGTTTTTTCCTGAATATATTCAGGAAAACACGCATACGCCCTTTTCGGCCAACCAAGCAAGCTTGCAAAGGAAATCTGCACTACAATGAAGTCTCACTTCCCCCCGGTCAAAAGGGCCATCTGAAAAAAGTGTAAAATCCAGAAAGGCAATAGGCCATTGAGAACTGGGAGCCGTGTTATGCTGATGGGCGGGATGTAAATTGCCAACAGACACTCGGGAGAAGTGTATGGTGTTTCCTGAAACATCTAAAAAACAAAGCAACAGAGCCTAGGGCACTTCCACTTATGGTCCTATAGCTTAGGGAAATTAAAATCAAAAAGACACAGCCACCCCAAAGTTTGGGACGCCTCTGTTAACAAGAACCTCGTTTACCGTACAAGTTCAATATTGCAGAAAGTGAAAAATGGATAAAGAACTTGTGGTACTTACGTACAATGCAGTATCACTCAGCAATGAAATCTATGTCATCAGGCCTGTAGCAGCTTAATGAGTGGATTCAGGTATGATGATTCTAACTGAAATAAGTCACACAGAAAAAGAAACATCATAAGATATCAGTAATACACGGAATGTAAACTTGGCTACACAGGAACTGAATTACAGAACAGAACAGGGTCTCAAATTTAGAAAACAACTTATGCTTGCTTAAGGGTAAAGGTGAGTTGGGGTGCTGCATAAAACGAGAGATTGAAATGAGCACAGATAAAGTTCCTTAAGCCAAATATGGAATAGACAAGAGCTACTCCTTTCTCAACGAAATGGACTCAACACCGCATATTAAACGCCTAAGAATGTACCTGACTAGTAAGTATCTTAAAACCTATGGATTGCTATGTCTCTGAAAGAGAATCAAGCATGTGTACAGGAGCATAAACGCAGCAGTGATAGGATTGGAGAGGTTCGTGAGCAAATGAAGACCCTTTGAAGTCATATTGCATGGTACCCATTCCACGGGTTTCAACTACCCAGGTTTAAGGTATTCTTCCTTCAGCTAAAACATGCATGTGGAACCCAAGTATGATCAACCATGTGATCGGGAGACGTGTTCAAATATGTCTCAGTTTTCGTACCCTGGTACTCGGGTGCAATATTCCAGATGCTTTACTAACACTCTCCCGACTTGGAGAGTCAGTCCCTTTAACCTCCTGTTTGGCCCAGTTTGCAATTTCTGCGGAAGATGAACAGGAATAGCGAGAACCAATGAGCGGCTAGCTGGAGGTGTCTGGATGGGCAAATTTAACTCTCATTTCCCACCAGGAAGAGGAATTAACCAAAGGCTCAGCGTGCCGTGCCGGAACCAGATTAGGGCCTGAAGCCATCCTGTGGTGTTGCGGCCAGGTCACAAGAAAGCAAGTTGAAGAAAGGAGCTCAGGGGCACTGTAATTCACAAACCTGCAGAGTTATAAATGACAGCTATCGTCCAAAAATAGACTGAAGTAAGGCTGCCAAGAGGACTTGAAAGCGGGGCAGAATTGCAGGAAGCCGATTTCAGGAGGTAGACTGGAATTGCATTGAAAGCATAGGAAAAGAGGCAGAAGGTCCACAATGATGCACTTGGCCAAAAAGGGCGTATGCGTTTTTTCCTGAATATATTCAGGAAAAAACGCATACGCCCTTTTTGGCCAACCCAGCAAGCTTGCAAAGGAAATCTGCACTACAATGAAGGCTCACTTCCCCCCGGTCAAAAGGGCCATCTGAAAAAAGTGTAAAATCCAGAAAGACAGGACAGGCCATGGAGAACTGGGAGCCTTGTTATGCTGATGGGCGGGATGTAAATTGCCAACAGACACTCGGGAGAAGTGTATGGTGTTTCCTGAAACATCTAAAAAACAAAGCAACAGAGCCTAGGGCACTTCCACTTATGGTCCTATAGCTTAGGGAAATTAAAATCAAAAAGACACAGCCACCCAAAAGTTTGGAAAGGCTCTGTTTACAAGAACCTCGTTTACAGTACAAGTTCAACATCGCAGAAAGTGAAAAATGGATAAAGAACTTGTGGTATTTACTTACAAAGCAATATCACTCAGCAATGAAATCTGTGTCATCAGGCCCTTAGCAGCACAATGAGTGGATTCAGGTATGATGATTCTAACTGAAATAAGTCACACAGAAAAAGAAACATCATAAGATATCAGTAATACACGGAATGTAAACTTGGCTACACAGGAATTGAATTACAGAACAGAAGAGGGTCTCAAATTTAGAAAACCAACTTATGCTTGCTTAAGGGTAAAGGTTAGTTGGGGTGCTGCATAAAACGAGGGATTGAAATGAGCACAGATAAAGTTCCTTAAGCCAAATATGGAATAGACAAGAGCTACTCCTTGCTCAACGAAATGGACTCAACACCGCATATTAAACGCCTAAGAATGTACCTGACTAGTAAGTATCTTAAAACCTATGGATTGCTATGTCTCCGAAAGAGAATCAAGCATGTGTACAGGGGCATAAACGCAGCAGTGATAGGATTGGAGAGGTTCGGTGAGCAAATGAAGACCCTTTGAAGTCATATTGCATGGTACCCATTCCACGGGTTTCAACTACCCAGGTTTAAGGTATTCTTCCTTCAGCTAAAACATGCATGTGGAACCTAGAGTATGATCAACCATGTGATCGGGAGACGTGTTCAAATATGTCTCAGTTTTCGTACCCTGGTACTCGGGTGCAACATTCCACACGCTTTACTAACACTCTCCCGACTTGGAGAGTCAGTCCCTTTAACCTCCTGTTTGGCCCAGTTTGCAATTTCTGCGGAAGATGAACAGGAATAGCGAGAACCAATGAGAGGCTAGCTGGAGGTGTCTGGATGGGCAAATTTAACTCTCATTTCCCACCAGGAAGAGGAATTAACCAAAGGCTCAGCGTGCCGTGCCGGAACCAGATTAGGGCCTGAATCCATCCTGTGGTGTTGCGGCCAGGTCACAAGAAAGCAAGTTGAAGAAAGGAGCTCAGGGGCACTGTAATTCACAAACCTGCAGAGTTATAAATGACAGCTATCGTCCAAAAATAGACTGAAGTAAGGCTGCCAAGAGGACTTGAAAGCGGGGCAGAATTGCAGGAAGCCGATTTCAGGAGGTAGACTGGAATTGCATTGAAAGCATAGGAAAAGAGGCAGAACGTCCACAATGATGCACGTGGCCAAAAAGGGCGTACGCGTTTTTTCCTGAATATATTCAGGAAAAAACGCATACGCCCTTTTTGGCCAACCCAGCAAGCTTGCAAAGGAAATCTGCACTACAATGAAGGCTCACTTCCCCCCGGTCAAAAGGACCATCTGAAAATAGTGTAAAATCCAGAAAAGCAGGACAGGCCATGGAGAACTGGGAGCCTTGTTATGCTGATGGGCGGGATGTAAATTGCCAACAGACACTCGGGAGAAGTGTATGGTGTTTCCTGAAACATCTAAAAAACAAAGCAACAGAGCCTAGGGCACTTCCACTTATGGTCCTATAGCTTAGGGAAATTAAAATCAAAAAGACACAGCCACCCCAAAGTTTGGAAAGGCTCTGTTTACAAGAACCTCGTTTACAGTACAAGTTCAACATCGCAGAAAGTGAAAAATGGATAAAGAAGTTGTGGTATTTACTTACAAAGCAATATCACTCAGCAATGAAATCTGTGTCATCAGGCCCTTAGCAGCACAATGAGTGGATTCAGGTATGATGATTCTAACTGAAATAAGTCACACAGAAAAAGAAACATCATAAGATATCTGTAATACACGGAATGTAAACTTGGCTACACAGGAACTGAATTACAGAACAGAACAGGGTCTCAAATTTAGAAAACCAACTTATTCTTGCTTAAGGGTAAAGGTGAGTTGGGGTGCTGCATAAAACCAGAGATTGAAATGAGCACAGATAAAGTTCCTTAAGCCAAATATGGAATAGACAAGAGCTACTCCTTGCTCAATGAAATGGACTCAACACCCCATATTAAACGCCTAAGAATGTACCTGACTAGTAAGTATCTTAAAACCTATGGATTGCTATGTCTCCGAAAGAGAATCAAGCATGTGTACAGGGGCATAAACGCAGCAGTGATAGGATTGGAGAGGTTCGGTGAGCAAATGAAGACCCTTTGAAGTCATATTGCATGGTACCCATTCCACGGGTTTCAACTACCCAGGTTTAAGGTATTCTTCCTTCAGCTAAAACATGCATGTGGAACCTAGAGTATGATCAACCATGTGATCGGGAGACGTGTTCAAATATGTCTCAGTTTTCGTACCCTGGTACTCGGGTGCAACATTCCACACGCTTTACTAACACTCTCCCGACTTGGAGAGTCAGTCCCTTTAACCTCCTGTTTGGCCCAGTTTGCAATTTCTGCGGAAGATGAACAGGAATAGCGAGAACCAATGAGCGGCTAGCTGGAGGTGTCTGGATGGGCAAATTTAACTCTCATTTCCCACCAGGAAGAGGAATTAACCAAAGGCTCAGCGTGCCGTGCCGGAACCAGATTAGGGCCTGAAGCCATCCTGTGGTGTTGCGGCCAGGTCACAAGAAAGCAAGTTGAAGAAAGGAGCTCAGGGGCACTGTAATTCACAAACCTGCAGAGTTATAAATGACAGCTATCGTCCAAAAATAGACTGAAGTAAGGCTGCCAAGAGGACTTGAAAGCGGGGCAGAATTGCAGGAAGCCGATTTCAGGAGGTAGACTGGAATTGCATTGAAAGCATAGGAAAAGAGGCAGAAGGTCCACAATGATGCACTTGGCCAAAAAGGGCGTATGCGTTTTTTCCTGAATATATTCAGGAAAAAACGCATACGCCCTTTTTGGCCAACCCAGCAAGCTTGCAAAGGAAATCTGCACTACAATGAAGTCTCACTTCCCCCCGGTCAAAAGGGCCATCTGAAAAAAGTGTAAAATCCAGAAAGACAGGACAGGCCATGGAGAACTGGGAGCCTTGTTATGCTGATGGGCGGGATGTAAATTGCCAACAGACACTCCGGAGAAGTGTATGGTGTTTCCTGAAACATCTAAAAAACAAAGCAACAGAGCCTAGGGCACTTCCACTTATGGTCCTATAGCTTAGGGAAATTAAAATCAAAAAGACACAGCCACCCCAAAGTTTGGAAAGGCTCTGTTTACAAGAACCTCGTTTACAGTACAAGTTCAACATCGCAGAAAGTGAAAAATGGATAAAGAACTTGTGGTATTTACTTACAAAGCAATATCACTCAGCAATGAAATCTGTGTCATCAGGCCCTTAGCAGCACAATGAGTGGATTCAGGTATGATGATTCTAACTGAAATAAGTCACACAGAAAAAGAAACATCATAAGATATCTGTAATACACGGAATGTAAACTTGGCTACACAGGAACTGAATTACAGAACAGAACAGGGTCTCAAATTTAGAAAACCAACTTATTCTTGCTTAAAGGTAAAGGTGAGTTGGGGTGCTGCATAAAACCAGAGATTGAAATGAGCACAGATAAAGTTCCTTAAGTCAAATATGGAATAGACAAGAGCTACTCCTTGCTCAACGAAATGGACACAACACCGCATATTAAACGCCTAAGAATGTACCTGACTAGTAAGTATCTTAAAACCTATGGATTGCTATGTCTCCGAAAGAGAATCAAGCATGTGTACAGGGGCATAAACGCAGCAGTGATAGGATTGGAGAGGTTCGGTGAGCAAATGAAGACCCTTTGAAGTCATATTGCATGGTACCCATTCCACGGGTTTCAACTACCCAGGTTTAAGGTATTCTTCCTTCAGCTAAAACATGCATGTGGAACCTAGAGTATGATCAACCATGTGATCGGGAGACGTGTTCAAATATGTCTCAGTTTTCGTACCCTGGTACTCGGGTGCAACATTCCAGACGCTTTACTAACACTCTCCCGACTTGGAGAGTCAGCCCCTTTAACCTCCTGTTTGGCCCAGTTTGCAATTTCTGTGGAAGATGAACAGGAATAGCGAGAACCAATGAGAGACTAGCTGGAGGTGTCTGGATGGGCAAATTTAACTCTCATTTCCCACCAGGAAGAGGAAATAACCAAAGGCTCAGCATGCCGTGCCGGAACCAGATTAGGGCCTGAAGCCATCCTGCGGTGTTGCGGCCAGCTCACAAGAAAGCGAGTTGAAGAAAGGAGCTCAGGGGCACTGTAATTCACAAACCTGCAGAGTTATAAATGACAGCTATCGTCCAAAAATAGACTGAAGTAAGGCTGCCAAGAGGACTTGAAAGCGGGGCAGAATTGCAGGAAACCGATTTCAGGAGGTAGACTGGAATTGCATTGAAAGCATAGGAAAAGAGGCAGAACGTCCACAATGATGCACTTGGCCAAAAAGGGCGTATGCGTTTTTTCCTGAATATATTCAGGAAAAAACGCATACGCCCTTTTTGGCCAACCAAGCAAGCTTGCAAAGGAAATCTGCACTACAATGAAGTCTCACTTCCCCCCGGTCAAAAGGGCCATCTGAAAAAAGTGTAAAATCCAGAAAGGCAGGACAGGCCATGGAGAACTGGGAGCCTTGTTATGCTGATGGGCGGGATGTAAATTGCCAACAGACACTCGGGAGAAGTGTATGGTGTTTCCTGAAACATCTAAAAAACAAAGCAACAGAGCCTAGGACACTTCCACTTATGTTCCTATAGCTTAGGGAAATTAAAATCAAAAAGACACAGCCACCCCAAAGTTTGGAAAGGCTCTGTTTACAAGAACCTCGTTTACAGTACAAGTTCAACATCGCAGAAAGTGAAAACTAGATAAAGAAGTTGTGGTATTTACTTACAAAACAATATCACTCAGCAATGAAATCTGTGTCATCAGGCCCTTAGCAGCACAATGAGTGGATTCAGCTATGATGATTCTAACTGAAATAAGTCACACAGAAAAAGAAACATCATAAGATATCAGTAATACACGGAATGTAAACTTGGCTACACAGGAACTGAATTACAGAACAGCACAGGGTCTCAAATTTAGAAAACCAACTTATGCTTGCTTAAGGGTAAAGGTGAGTTGGGGTGCTGCATAAAACCAGAGATTGAAATGAGCACAGATAAAGTTCCTTAAGCCAAATATGGAATAGACAAGAGCTACTCCTTGCTCAATGAAATGGACTCAACACCCCATATTAAACGCCTAAGAATGTACCTGACTAGTAAGTATCTTAAAACCTATGGATTGCTATGTCTCCGAAAGAGAATCAAGCATGTGTACAGGGTCATAAATGCAGCAGTGATAGGATTGGAGAGGTTCGGTGAGCAAATGAAGACCCTTTGAAGTCATATTGCATGGTACCCATTCCACGGGTTTCAACTACCCAGGTTTAAGGTATTCTTCCTTCAGCTAAAACATGCATGTGGAACCTAGAGTATGATCAACCATGTGATCGGGAGACGTGTTCAAATATGTCTCAGTTTTCGTACCCTGGTACTCGGGTGCAACATTCCAGACACTTTACTAACACTCTCCCGACTTGGAGAGTCAGTCCCTTTAACCTCCTGTTTGGCCCAGTTTGCAATTTCTGCGGAAGATGAACAGGAATTGCGAGAACCAATGAGAGGCTAGCTGGAGGTGTCTGGACGGGCAAATTTAACTCTCATTTTCCACCATGAAGAGGAATTAACCAAAGGCTCAGCGTGCCCTGCCGGAACCAGATTAGGGCCTGAAGCCATCCTGTGGTGTTGCGGCCAGGTCACAAGAAAGCAAGTTGAAGAAAGGAGCTCAGGGGCACTGTAATTCACAAACCTGCAGAGTTATAAATGACAGCTATCGTCCAAAAATAGACTGAAGTAAGGCTGCCAAGAGGACTTGAAAGCGGGGCAGAATTGCAGGAAACCGATTTCAGGAGCTAGACTGGAATTGCATTGAAAGCATAGGAAAAGAGGCAGAACGTCCACAATGATGCACTTGGCCAAAAAGGGCGTATGCGTTTTTTCCTGAATATATTCAGGAAAAAACGCATACGCCCTTTTTGGCCAACCAAGCAAGCTTGCAAAGGAAATCTGCACTACAATGAAGTCTCACTTCCCCCCGGTCAAAAGGGCCATCTGAAAAAAGTGTAAAATCCAGAAAGGCAGGACAGGCCATGGAGAACTGGGAGCCTTGTTATGCTGATGGGCGGGATGTAAATTACCAACAGACACTCGGGAGAAGTGTATGGTGTTTCCTGAAACATCTAAAAAACAAAGCAACAGAGCCTAGGGCACTTCCACTTATGGTCCTATAGCTTAGGGAAATTAAAATCAAAAAGACACAGCCACCCCAAAGTTTGGAAAGGCTCTGTTTACAAGAACCTCGTTTACAGTACAAGTTCAACATCGCAGAAAGTGAAAAATGGATAAAGAAGTTGTGGTATTCACTTACAAAGCAATATCACTCAGCAATGAAATCTATGTCATCAGGCCCTTAGCAGCACAATGAGTGGATTCAGGTATGATGATTCTAACTGAAATAAGTCACACAGAAAAAGAAACATCATAAGATATCAGTAATACACGGAATGTAAACTTGGCTACACAGGAACTGAATTACAGAACAGAACAGGGTCTCAAATTTAGAAAACCAACTTATGCTTGCTTAAGGGTAAAGGTGAGTTGGGGTGCTGCATAAAACCAGAGATTGAAATGAGCACAGATAAAGTTCCTTAAGCCAAATATGGAATAGACAAGAGCTACTCCTTGCTCAACGAAATGGACTCAACACCCCATATTAAACGCCTAAGAATGTACCTGACTAGTAAGTATCTTAAAACCTATGGATTGCTATGTCTCCGAAAGAGAATCAAGCATGTGTACAGGGGCATAAACGCAGCAGTGATAGGATTGGAGAGGTTCGGTGAGCAAATGAAGACCCTTTGAAGTCATATTGCATGGTACCCATTACACGGGTCTTAACTCTCCAGGTTTAAGGTATTCTTCCTTCAGCTAAAACATGCATGTGGAACCCAGAGTACGATCAACCATGTGATCGGGAGGCGTGTTCAAATATGTCTCAGTTTTCGTACCCTGGTACTCGGGTGCAACATTCCAGACGCTTTACTAACACTCTCCCGACTTGGAGAGTCAGCGCCTTTAACCTCCTGTTTGGCCCAGTTTGCAATTTCTGCGGAAGATGAACAGGAATAGCGAGAACCAATGAGGGACTAGCTGGAGGTGTCTGGACGGGCAAATTTAACTCTCATTTCCCACCAGGAAGAGGAAATAACCAAAGGCTCAGCGTGCCGTGCCGCAACCAGATTAGGGCCTGAAGCCATCCTGCGGTGTTGCGGCCAGCTCACAAGAAAGCGAGTTGAAGAAAGGAGGTCAGGGGCACTGTAATTCACAAACCTGCAGAGTTATAAATGACAGCTATCGTCCAAAAATAGACTGAAGTAAGGCTGCCAAGAGGACTTGAAAGCTGGGCAGAATTGCAGGAAACCAATTTCAGGAGGTAGACTGGAATTGCATTGAAAGCATAGGAAAAGAGGCAGAACGTCCACAATGATGCACTTGGCCAAAAAGGGCGTATGCGTTTTTTCCTGAATATATTCAGGAAAAAACGCATACGCCCTTTTTGGCCAACCAAGCAAGCTTGCAAAGGAAATCTGCACTACAATGAAGTCTCACTTCCCCCCGGTCAAAAGGGCCATCTGAAAAAAGTGTAAAATCCAGAAAGGCAGGACAGGCCATGGAGAACTGGGAGCCTTGTTATGCTGATGGGCGGGATGTAAATTGCCAACAGACACTTGGGAGAAGTGTATGGTGTTTCCTGAAACATCTAAAAAACAAAGCAACAGAACCTAGGGCACTTCCACTTATGGTCCTATAGCTTAGGGAAATTAAAATCAAAAAGACACAGCCACCCCAAAGTTTGGAACGGCTCTGTTTACAAGAACCTCGTTTACAGTACAAGTTCAACATCGCAGAAAGTGAAAAATGGATAAAGAACTTCTGGTACTTACGTACAATGCAGTATCACTCAGCAGTGAAATCTATGTCATCAGGCCCATAGCAGCATAATGAGTGGATTCAGGTACGATGATTCTAACTGAAATAAGTCACACAGAAAAAGAAACATCATAAGATATCAGTAATACATGGAACGTAAACTTGGCTACACAGGAACTGAATTACAGAACAGAACAGTGTCTCAAATTTAGAAAACCAACTTATGCTTGCTTAAGGGGAAAGGTGAGTTGGGGTGCTGCATAAAACCAGAGATTGAAATGAGCACAGATAAAGTTCCTTAAGCCAAATATGGAATAGACAAGAGCTACTCCTTGCTCAACGAAATGGACTCAACACCGCATATTAAACACCTAAGAATGTTCCTGACTAGTAAGTATCTTAAAACCTATGGATTGCTATGTCTCCGAAAGAGAATCAAGCATGTGTACAGGGGCATAAACGCAGCAGTGATAGGATTGGAGAGGTTTGGTGAGCAAATGAAGACCCTTTGAAGTCATATTGCATGGTACCCATTCCACGGGTCTCAACTCTCCAGGTTTAAGGTATTCTTCCTTCAGCTAAAACATGCATGTGGAACCTAGAGTATGATCAACCATGTGATCGGGAGACGTGTTCAAATATGTCTCAGTTTTCCTCCCCTGGTACTCGGATGCAACATTCCAGACGCTTTACTAACACTCTCCCCACTTGGAGAGTCAGCGCCTTTAACCTCTTGTTTGGCCCAGTTTGCAATTTCTGCGGAATATGAACAGGAATAGCGAGAACCAATGAGAGGCTAGCTGGAGGTGTCTGGACGGGCAAATTTAACTCTCATTTCCCACCAGGAAGAGGAAATAACCAAAGGCTCAGCATGCCGTACCGGAACCAGATTAGGGCCTGAAGCCATCCTGCGGTGTTGCGGCCAGCTCAAAAGAAAGCGAGTTGAAGAAAGGAGCTCAGGGGCACTGTAATTCACAAACCTGCAGAGTTATAAATGACAGCTATCGTCCAAAAATAGACTGAAGTAAGGCTGCCAAGATGACTTGAAAGCGGGGCAAAATTGCAGGAAACCGATTTCAGGAGGTAGACTGGAATTGCATTGAAAGCATAGGAAAAGAGGCAGAACTTCCACAATGATGCACTTGGCCAAAAAGGGTGTATGCGTTTTTTCCTGAATATATTCAGGAAAAAACGCATACGCCCTTTTTGGCCAACCAAGCAAGCTTGCAAAGGAAATCTGCACTACAATGAAGTCTCACTTCCCCCCGGTCAAAAGGGCCATCTGAAAAAAGTGTAAAATCCAGAAAGGCAGGACAGGCCATGGAGAACTGGGAGCCTTGTTATGCTGATGGGCGGGATGTAAATTGCCAACAACCACTCGGGAGAAGTGTATGGTGTTTCCTGAAACATCTAAAAAACAAAGCAACAGAACCTAGGGCACTTCCACTTATGGTCCTATAGCTTAGGGAAATTAAAATCAAAAAGACACAGCCACCCCAAAGTTTGGAACGGCTCTGTTCACAAGAACCTCGTGTACAGTACAAGTTCAACATCGCAGAAAGTGAAAAATGGATAAAGAACTTCTGGTACTTACGTACAATGCAGTATCACTCAGCAATGAAATCTATGTCATCAGGCCCGTAGCAGCATAATGAGTGGATTCAGGTACGATGATTCTAACTGAAATAAGTCACACAGAAAAAGAAACATCATAAGATATCACTAATACACGGAATGTAAACTTGGCTACACAGGAACTGCATTCCAAAACAGAACAGGGTCTCAAATTTAGAAAACCAACCTATGCTTGCTTAAGGGGAAAGGTGAGTTGGGGTGCTGCATAAAACCAGAGATTGAAATGAGCACAGATAAAGTTCCTTAAGCCAAATATGGAATAGACAAGAGCTACTCCTTGCTCAACGAAATGGACTCAAAACCCCATATTAAACCCCTAAGAATGTACCTGACTAGTAAGTATCTTAAAACCTATGGATTGCTATGTCTCCAAAAGAGAATCAAGCGTGTGTACAGGGGAATAAACGCAGCAGTGATAGGATTGGAGAGGTTCGGTGAGCAAATGAAGACCCTTTGAAGTCATATTGCATGGTACCCATTCCACGGGTCTCAACTCTCCAGGTTTAAGGTATTCTTCCTTCAGCTAAAACATACATGTGGAACCCAGAGTATGATCAACCATGTGAATGGGAGACGTGTTCAAATATGTCTCAGTTTTCCTCCCCTGGTACTCGGGTGCAACATTCCAGACGCTTTACTAACACTCTCCCCACTTGGAGAGTCAGCGCCTTTAACCTCCTGTTTGACACAGTTTGCAATTTCTGCGGAAGATGAACAGGAATAGCGAGAACCAATGAGAGGCTAGCTGGAGGTGTCTGGACGGGCAAATTTAACTCTCATTTCCCAACAGGAAGAGGAAATAACCAAAGGCTCAGCGTGCCGTGCCGGAACCAGATTAGGGCCTGAAGCCATCCTGCGGTGTTGCGGCCAGCTCAAAAGAAAGCGAGTTGAAGAAAGGAGCTCAGGGGCACTGTAATTCACAAACCTGCAGAGTTATAAATGACAGCTATCGTCCAAAAATAGACTGAAGTAAGGCTGCCAAGAGGACTTGAAAGCGGGGCAGAATTGCAGGAAACCGATTTCAGAAGGTAGACTGGAATTGCATTGAAAGCATAGGAAAAGAGGCAGAACGTCCACAATGATGCACTTGGCCAAAAAGGGCGTACGCGTTTTTTCCTGAATATATTCAGGAAAAAACGCATACGCCCTTTTTGGCCAACCAAGCAAGCTTGCAAAGGAAATCTGCACTACAATGAAGTCTCACTTCCCCCCGGTCAAAAGGGCCATCTGAAAAAAGTGTAAAATCCAGAAAGGCAGGACAGGCCATGGAGAACTGGGAGCCTTGTTATGCTGATGGGCGGGATGTAAATTGCCAACAACCACTCGGGAGAAGTGTATGGTGTTTCCTGAAACATCTAAAAAACAAAGCAACAGAACCTAGGGCACTTCCACTTATGGTCCTATAGCTTAGGGAAATTAAAATCAAAAAGACACATCCACCCCAAAGTTTGGAACGGCTCTGTTCACAAGAACCTCGTGTACAGTACAAGTTCAACATCGCAGAAAGTGAAAAATGGATAAAGAACTTCTGGTACTTACGTACAATGCAGTATCACTCAGCAATGAAATCTATGTCATCAGGCCCGTAGCAGCATAATGAGTGGATTCAGGTACGATGATTCTAACTGAAATAAGTCACACAGAAAAAGAAACATCATAAGATATCACTAATACACGGAATGTAAACTTGGCTACACAGGAACTGCATTCCAAAACAGAACAGGGTCTCAAATTTAGAAAACCAACCTATGCTTGCTTAAGGGGAAAGGTGAGTTGGGGTGCTGCATAAAACCAGAGATTGAAATGAGCACAGATAAAGTTCCTTAAGCCAAATATGGAATAGACAAGAGCTACTCCTTGCTCAACGAAATGGACTCAAAACCCCATATTAAACCCCTAAGAATGTACCTGACTAGTAAGTATCTTAAAACCTATGGATTGCTATGTCTCCAAAAGAGAATCAAGCGTGTGTACAGGGGAATAAACGCAGCAGTGATAGGATTGGAGAGGTTCGGTGAGCAAATGAAGACCCTTTGAAGTCATATTGCATGGTACCCATTCCACGGGTCTCAACTCTCCAGGTTTAAGGTATTCTTCCTTCAGCTAAAACATACATGTGGAACCCAGAGTATGATCAACCATGTGAATGGGAGACGTGTTCAAATATGTCTCAGTTTTCCTCCCCTGGTACTCGGGTGCAACATTCCAGACGCTTTACTAACACTCTCCCCACTTGGAGAGTCAGCGCCTTTAACCTCCTGTTTGACACAGTTTGCAATTTCTGCGGAAGATGAACAGGAATAGCGAGAACCAATGAGAGGCTAGCTGGAGGTGTCTGGACGGGCAAATTTAACTCTCATTTCCCAACAGGAAGAGGAAATAACCGAAGGCTCAGCGTGCCGTGCCGGAACCAGATTAGGGCCTGAAGCCATCCTGCGGTGTTGCGGCCAGCTCAAAAGAAAGCGAGTTGAAGAAAGGAGCTCAGGGGCACTGTAATTCACAAACCTGCAGAGTTATAAATGACAGCTATCGTCCAAAAATAGACTGAAGTAAGGCTGCCAAGAGGACTTGAAAGCGGGGCAGAATTGCAGGAAACCGATTTCAGAAGGTAGACTGGAATTGCATTGAAAGCATAGGAAAAGAGGCAGAACGTCCACAATGATGCACTTGGCCAAAAAGGGCGTACGCGTTTTTTCCTGAATATATTCAGGAAAAAACGCGTACGCCCTTTTTGGCCAACCAAGCAAGCTTGCAAAGGAAATCTGCACTACAATGAAGTCTCACTTCCCCCCGGTCAAAAGGGCCATCTGAAAAAAGTGTAAAATCCAGAAAGGCAGGACAGGCCATGGAGAACTGGGAGCCTTGTTATGCTGATGGGCGGGATGTAAATTGCCAACAACCACTCGGGAGAAGTGTATGGTGTTTCCTGAAACATCTAAAAAACAAAGCAACAGGACCTAGGGCACTTCCACTTATGGTCCTATAGCTTAGGGAAATTAAAATCAAAAAGACACAGCCACCTCAAAGTTTGGAACGGCTCTGTTTACAAGAACCTCGTTTACAGTACAAGTTCAACATCGCAGAAAGTGAAAAATGGATAAAGAAGTTGTGGTATTCACTTACAAAGCAATATCACTCAGCAATGAAATCTATGTCATCAGGCCCTTAGCAGCACAATGAGTGGATTTAGGTATGATGATTCTAACTGAAATAAGTCACACAGAAAAAGAAACATCATAAGATATCAGTAATACACGGAATGTAAACTTGGCTACACAGGAACTGAATTACAGAACAGAACAAGGTCTCAAATTTAGAAAACCAACTTATGCTTGCTTAAGGGTAAAGGTGAGTTGAGGTGCTGCATAAAACCAGAGATTGAAATGAGCACAGATAAAGTTTCTTAAGCCAAATATGGAATAGACAAGAGCTACTCCTTGCTCAATGAAATGGACTCAACACCGCATATTAAACGCCTAAGAATGTACCTGACTAGTAAGTATCTTAAAACCTATGGATTGCTATGTCTCCGAAAGAGAATCAAGCATGTGTACAGGGGCATAAACGCAGCAGTGATAGGATTGGAGAGGTTCGGTGAGCAAATGAAGACCCTTTGAAGTCATATTGCATGGTACCCATTCCACGGGTTTCAACTACCCAGGTTTTAGGTATTCTTCCTTCAGCTAAAACATGCATGTGGAACCCAGAGTATGATCAACCATGTGATCGGGAGACGTGTTCCAATATGTCTCAGTTTTCCTCCCCTGGTACTCGGGTGCAACATTCCAGAAGCAAGCTTTACTAACACTCTCCCCACTTGGAGAGTCAGCGCCTTTAACCTCCTGTTTGGCCCAGTTTGCAATTTCTGCGGAAGATGAACAGGAATAGCGAGAACCAATGAGAGGCTAGCTGGAGGTGTCTGGACGGGCAAATTTAACTCTCATTTCCCACCAGGAAGAGGAAATAACCAAAGGCTCAGCGTGCCGTACTGGAACTAGATTAAGGCCTGAAGCCATCCTGCGGTGTTGCGGCCAGCTCAAAAGAAAGCGAGTTGAAGAAAGGAGCTCAGGGGCACTGTAATTCACAAACCTGCAGAGTTATAAATGACAGCTATCGTCCAAAAATAGACTGAAGTAAGGCTGCCAAGAGGACTTGAAAGCGGGGCAGAATTGCAGGAAACCGATTTCAGGAGGTAGACTGGAATTGCATTGCAAGCATAGGAAAAGAGGCAGAACGTCCACAATGATGCACTTGGCCAAAAAGGGCGTATGCGTTTTTTCCTGAATATATTCAGGAAAAAACACATACGCCCTTTTTGGCCAACCAAGCAAGCTTGCAAAGGAAATCTGCACTACAATGAAGTCTCACTTCCCCCCGGTCAAAAGGGTCATCTGAAAAAAGTGTAAAATCCAGAAAGGCAGGACAGGCCATGGAGAACTGGGAGCCTTCTTATGCTGAAGCGCGGGATGTAAATTGCCAACAGACACTCGGGAGAAGTGTATGGTGTTTCCTGAAACATCTAAAAAACAAAGCAACAGAACCTAGGGCACTTCCACTTATGGTCCTATAGCTTAGGGAAATTAAAATCAAAAAGACACAGCCACCCCAAAGTTTGAACGGCACTGTTTACAAGAACCTCGTTTACAGTACAAGTTCAACATCACAGAAAGTGAAAAATGGATAAAGAAGTTGTGGTATTTACTTACAAAGCAATATCACTCAGCAATGAAATCTGTGTCATCAGGCCCTTAGCAGCACAATGAGTGGATTCAGGTATGATGATTCTAACTGAAATAAGTCACACAGAAAAAGAAACATCATAAGATATCAGTAATACACGGAATGTAAATTTGGCTACACAGGAACTGAATTACAGAACAGAACAGGGTCTCAAATTTAGAAAACCAACTTATGCTTGCTTAAGGGTAAAGGTGAGTTGGGGTGCTGCATAAAACCAGAGATTGAAATGAGCACAGATAAAGTTCCTTAAGCCAAATATGGAATAGACAAGAGCTACTCCTTGCTCAACGAAATGGACTCAACACCCCATATTAAATGCCTAAGAATGTACCTGACTAGTAAGTATCTTAAAACCTATGGATTGCTATGTCTCCGAAAGAGAATCAAGCATGTGTACAGGGGCATAAACGCAGCAGTGATAGGATTGGAGAGGTTCGGTGAGCAAATGAAGACCCTTTGAAGTCATATTGCATGGTACCCATTCCACGGGTTTCAACTACCCAGGTTTAAGGTATTCTTCCTTCAGCTAAAACATGCATGTGGAACTTAGAGTATGATCAACCATGTGATCGGGAGACGTGTTCAAATATGTCTCAGTTTTCCTCCCCTGGTACTCGGGTGTAACATTCCAGACGCTTTACTAACACTCTCCCGACTTGGAGAGTCAGTCCCTTTAACCTCCTGTTTGGCCCAGTTTGCAATTTCTGCGGAAGATGAAAAGGAATAGCAAGAACCAATGAGAGGCTAGCTGTAGGTGTCTGGACGGGCAAATTTAACTCTCATTTCCCACCAGGAAGAGGAATTAACCAAAGGCTCAGCATGCCGGGCCGGAACCAGATTAGGGCCTGAAGCCATCCTGCGGTGTTGCGGCCAGGTCACAAGAAAGCGAGTTGAAGAAAGGAGCTCAGGGACACTGTAATTCACAAACCTGCAGAGTTATAAATGACAGCTATCGTCCAAAAATAGACTGAAGTAAGGCTGCCAAGAGGACTTGAAAGCGGGGCAGAATTGCAGGAAACCGATTTCAGGAGGTAGACTGGAATTGCATTGCAAGCATAGGAAAAGAGGCAGAACGTCCACAATGATGCACTTGGCCAAAAAGGGCGTATGCGTTTTTTCCTGAATATATTCAGGAAAAAACGCATACGCCCTTTTTGGCCAACCAAGCAAGCTTGCAAAGGAAATCTGCACTACAATGAAGTCTCACTTCCCCTCGGTCAAAAGGGCCATCTGAAAAAAGTGTAAAATCCAGAAAGGCAGGACAGGCCATGGAGAACTGGGAGCCTTGTTATGCTGATGGGCGGGATGTAAATTGCCAACAGACACTCGGGAGAAGTGTATGGTGTTTCCTGAAACATCTAAAAAACAAAGCAACAGAACCTAGGGCACTTCCACTTATGGTCCTATAGCTTAGGGAAATTAAAATCAAAAAGACACAGCCACCCCAAAGTTTGGAACGGCTCTGTTTACAAGAACCTCGTTTACAGTACAAGTTCAACATCGCAGAAAGTGAAAAATGGATAAAGAAGTTGTGGCATTTACTTACAAAGCAATATCACTCAGCAATGAAATCTGTGTCATCAGGCCCTTAGCAGCACAATGAGTGGATTCAGGTATGATGATTCTAACTGAAATAAGTCACACAGAAAAAGAAACATCATAAGATATCACTAATACACGGAATGTAAACTTGGCTACACAGGAACTGAATTACAGAACAGAACAGGGTCTCAAATTTAGAAAACCAACTTATTCTTGCTTAAGGGTAAAGGTGAGTTGGGGTGCTGCATAAAACCAGAGATTGAAATGAGCACAGATAAAGTTCCTTAAGCCAAATATGGAATAGACAAGAGCTACTCCTTGCTCAACGAAATGGACTCAACACCGCATATTAAACGCCTAAGAATGTACCTGACTAGTAAGTATCTTAAAACCTATGGATTGCTATGTCTCCGAAAGAGAATCAAGCATGTGTACAGGGGCATAAACGCAGCAGTGATAGGATTGGAGAGGTTCGGTGAGCAAATGAAGACCCTTTGAAGTCATATTGCATGGTACCCATTCCACGGGGTTCAACTACCCAGGTTTAAGGTATTCTTCCTTCAGCTAAAACATGCATGTGGAACCTAGAGTATGATCAACCATGTGATCGGGAGATGTGTTCAAATATGTCTCAGTTTTCCTCCCCTAGTACTCGGGTGCAACATTCCAGACGCTTTACTAACACTCTCCCCACTTGGAGAGTCAGTCCCTTTAACCTCCTGTTTGGCCCAGTTTGCAATTTCTGCGGAAGATGAACAGGAATAGCGAGAACCAATGAGAGGCTAGCTGGAGGTGTCTGGACGGGCAAATTTAACTCTCATTTCCCACCAGGAAGAGGAATTAACCAAAGGCTCAGCATGCCGGGCCGGAACCAGATTAGGGCCTGAAGCCATCCTGCGGTGTTGCGGCCAGGTCACAAGAAAGCGAGTTGAAGAAAGGAGCTCAGGTGCACTGTAATTCACAAACCTGCAGAGTTATAAATGACAGCTATCGTCCAAAAATAGACTGAAGTAAGGCTGCCAAGAGGACTTGAAAGCGGGGCAGAATTGCAGGAAACCGATTTCAGGAGGTAGACTGGAATTGCATTGAAAGCATAGGAAAAGAGGCAGAACGTCCACAATGATGCACTTGGCCAAAAAGGGCGTATGCGTTTTTTCCTGAATATATTCAGGAAAAAACGCATACGCCCTTTTTGGCCAACCAAGCAAGCTTGCAAAGGAAATCTGCATTACAATGAAGTCTCACTTCCCACCGGTCAAAAGGGCCATCTGAAAAAAGTGTAAAATCCAGAAAGGCAGGACAGGCCATAGAGAACTGGGAGCCTTGTTATGCTGATGGGCGGGTTGTAAATTGCCAACAGACACTCGGGAGAAGTGTATGGTGTTTCCTGAAACATCTAAAAAACAAAGCAACAGAGCCTAGGGCACTTCCACTTATGGTCCTATAGCTTAGGGAAATTAAAATCAAAAAGAAACAGCCACCCCAAACTTTGGGCCGCCTCTGTTTACAAGAACCTCGTTTACAGTACAAGTTCAACATCGCAGAAAGTGAAAAATGGATAAAGAAGTTGTGGTATTTACTTACAAAGCAATATCACTCAGCAATGAAATCTATGTCATCAGGCCCTTAGCATCACAATGAGTGGATTCAGGTGTGATGATTCTAACTGAAATAAGTCACACAGAAAAAGAAACATCATAAGATATCAGTAATACATGGAATGTAAACTTGGCTACACAGGAACTGAATTACAGAACAGAACAGGGTCTCAAATTTAGAAAACCAACTTATGCTTGCTTAAGGGTAAAGGTGAGTTGGGGTGCTGCATAAAACCAGAGATTGAAATGAGCACAGATAAAGTTCCTTAAGTCAAATATGGAATAGACAAGAGCTACTCCTTGCTCAACGAAATGGACTCAACACCGCATATTAAACGCCTAAGAATGTACCTGACTAGTAAGTATCTTAAAACCTATGGATTGCTATGTCTCCGAAAGAGAATCAAGCATGTGTACAGGGGCATAAACGCAGCAGTGATAGGATTGGAGAGGTTCGGTGAGCAAATGAAGACCCTTTGAAGTCATATTGCATGGTACCCATTACACGGGTCTCAACTCTCCAGGTTTAAGGTATTCTTCCTTCAGCTAAAACATGCATGTGGAACCCAGGTATGATCAACCATGTGAACGGGAGACGTGTTCAACTATGTCTCAGTTTTCCTCCCCTGGTACTCGGGTGCAACATTCCAGACGCTTTACTAACACTCTCCCCACTTGGAGAGTCAGTGCCTTTAACCTCCTGTTTGGCCCAGTTTGCAATTTCTGCGGAAGATGAACAGGAATAGCGAGAACCAATGAGAGGCTAGCTGGAGGTGTCTGGACGGGCAAATTTAACTCTCATTTCCCACCAGGAAGAGGAAATAACCAAAGGCTCAGCGTGCCGTACCGGTACCAGATTAGGGCCTGAAGCCATCCTGCGGTGTTGCGGCCAGGTCACAAGAAAGCGAGTTGAAGAAAGGAGCTCAGGGGCACTGTAATTCACAAACCTGCAGAGTTATAAATGACAGCTATCGTCCAAAAATACACTGAAGTAAGGCTGCCAAGAGGACTTGAAAGCGGGACAGAATTGCAGGAAACCGATTTCAGGAGGTAGACTGGAATTGCATTGAAAGCATAGGAAAAGAGGCAGAACGTCCACAATGATGCACTTGGCCAAAAAGGGCGTATGCGTTTTTTCCTGAATATATTCAGGAAAAAACGCATACGCCCTTTTTGGCCAACCAAGCAAGCTTGCAAAGGAAATCTGCACTACAATGAAGTCTCACTTCCCCCCGGTCAAAAGGGCCATCTGAAAAAAGTGTAAAATCCAGAAAGGCAGGACAGGCCATGGAGAACTGGGAGCCTTGTTATGCTGATGGGCGGGATGTAAATTGCCAACAGACACTCGGGAGAAGTGTATGGTGTTTCCTGAAACATCTAAAAAACAAAACAACAGAACCTAGGGCACTTCCACTTATGGTCCTATAGCTTAGGGAAATTAAAATCAAAAAGACACATCCACCCCAAAGTTTGGAACGGCTCTGTTTACAAGAACCTCGTTTACAGTACAAGTTCAACATCGCAGAAAGTGAAAAATGGATAAAGAACTTGTGGTACTTACGTACAATGCAGTATCACTCAGCAATGAAATCTATGTCATCAGGCCCTTAGCAGCATAATGAGTAGATTTAGGTACGATGATTCTAACTGAAATAGGTCACACAGAAAAAGAAACATCATAAGATATCACTAATACACGGAATGTAAACTTGGCTACACAGGAACTGCATTCCAAAACAGAACAGGGTCTCAAATTTAGAAAACCAACTTATGCTTGCTTAAGAGGAAAGGTGAGTTGGGGTGCTGCATAAAACCAGAGATTGAAATGAGCACAGATAAAGTTCCTTAAGCCAAATATGGAATAGACAAGAGCTACTCCTTGCTCAACGAAATGGACTCAAAACCCCATATTAAACCCCTAAGAATGTACCTGACTAGTAAGTATCTTAAAACCTATGGATTGCTATGTCTCCAAAAGAGAATCAAGCGTGTGTACAGGGGCATAAACGCAGCAGTGATAGGATTGGAGAGGTTCGGTGAGCAAATGAAGACCCTTTGAAGTCATATTGCATGGTACCCATTCCACGGGTTTCAACTACCCAGGTTTTAGGTATTCTTCCTTCAGCTAAAACATGCATGTGGAACCCAGAGTATGATCAACCGTGTGAACGGGAGACGTGTTCAAATATGTCTCAGTTTTCCTCCCCTGGTACTCGGGTGCAACATTCCAGACGCTTTACTAACACTCTCCCGACTTGGAGAGTCAGTCCCTTTAACCTCCTGTTTGGCCCAGTTTGCAATTTCTGCGGAAGATGAACAGGAATAGCGAGAACCAATGAGAGGCTAGCTGGAGGTGTCTGGACGGGCAAATTTAACTCTCATTTCCCACCAGGAAGAGGAATTAACCAAAGGCTCAGCATGCCGGGCCGGAACCAGATTAGGGACTGAAGCCATCCTGCGGTGTTGCGGCCAGCTCACAAGAAAGCGAGTTGAAGAAAAGAGCTCAGGGGCACTGTAATTCACAAACCTGCAGAGTTATAAATGACAGCTATCGTCCAAAAATAGACTGAAGTAAGGCTGCCAAGAGGACTTGAAAGCGGGGCAGAATTGCAGGAAACCGATTTCAGGAGCTAGACTGGAATTGCATTGCAAGCATAGGAAAAGAGGCAGAACGTCCACAATGATGCACTTGGCCAAAAAGGGCGTATGCGTTTTTTCCTGAATATATTCAGGAAAAAACGCATACGCCCTTTTTGGCCAACCAAGCAAGCTTGCAAAGGAAATCTGCACTACAATGAAGTCTCACTTCCCCCCGGTCAAAAGGGCCATCTGAAAAAAGTGTAAAATCCAGAAAGGCAGGACAGGCCATGGAGAACTGGGAGCCTTGTTATGCTGATGGGCGGGATGTAAATTGCCAACAACCACTCGGGAGAAGTGTATGGTGTTTCCTGAAACATCTAAAAAACAAAGCAACAGAACCTAGGGCACTTCCACTTATGGTCCTATAGCTTAGGGAAATTAAAATCAAAAAGACACAGCCACCCCAAAGTTTGGAACGGCTCTGTTTACAAGAACCTCGTTTACAGTACAAGTTCAACATCGCAGAAAGTGAAAAATGGATAAAGAAGTTGTGGTATTTACTTACAAAGCAATATCACTCAGCAATGAAATCTGTGTCATCAGGCCCTTAGCAGCACAATGAGTGGATTCAGGTATGATGATTCTAACTGAAGTAAGTCACACAGAAAAAGAAACATCATAAGATATCAGTAATACACGGAATGTAAACTTGGCTACACAGGAACTGAATTACAGAACAGAACAGGGTCTCAAATTTAGAAAACCAACTTATGCTTGCTTAAGGGTAAAGGTGAGTTGGGGTGCTGCATAAAACCAGAGATTGAAATGAGCACAGATAAAGTTCCTTAAGTCAAATATGGAATAGACAAGAGCTACTCCTTGCTCAACGAAATGGACTCAACACCGCATATTAAATGCCTAAGAATGTACCTGACTAGTAAGTATCTTAAAACCTATGGATTGCTATGTCTCCGAAAGAGAATCAAGCATGTGTACAGGGGCATAAACGCAGCAGTGATAGGATTGGAGAGGTTCGGTGAGCAAATGAAGACCCTTTGAAGTCATATTGCATGGTACCCATTTCACGGGTCTTAACTCTCCAGGTTTAAGGTATTCTTCCTTCAGCTAAAACATGCATGTGGAACCCAAGTATGATCAACCATGTGAACGGGAGACGTGTTCAAATATGTCTCAGTTTTCCTCCCCTGGTACTCGGGTGCAACATTCCAGACGCTTTACTAACACTCTCCCCACTTGGAGAGTCAGCACCTTTAACCTCCTGTTTGGCCCAGTTTGCAATTTCTGCGGAAGATGAACAGGAATAGCGAGAACCAATGAGAGGCTAACTGGAGGTGTCTGGACGGGCAAATTTAACTCTCATTTCCCACCATGAAGAGGAAATAACCAAAGGCTCAGCGTGCCGTGTCGAAACCAGATTAGGGCCTGAAGCCAGCCTGCGGTGTTGCGGCCAGGTCACAAGAAAGCAAGTTGAAGAAAGGAGCTCAGGGGCACTGTAATTCACAAACCTGCAGAGTTATAAATGACACCTATCGTCCAAAAATAGACTGAAGTAAGGCTGCCAAGAGGACTTGAAAGCGGGGCAGAATTGCAGGAAACCGATTTCAGGAGGTAGACTGGAATTGCATTGAAAGCATAGGAAAAGAGGCAGAACGTCCACAATGATGCACTTGGCCAAAAAGGGCGTATGCGTTTTTTCCTGAATATATTCAGGAAAAAACGCATACGCCCTTTTTGGCCAACCAAGCAAGCTTGCAAAGGAAATCTGCACTACAATGAAGTCTCACTTCCCCTCGGTCAAAAGGGACATCTGAAAAAAGTGTAAAATCCAGAAAGGCAGGACAGGCCATGGAGAACTG